>NC_142010.1:68769191-69402525 GCF_049901735.1 Notechis scutatus
GCTGTGCTGCCCACATGGCTCGCGGGAACCCTCCCTGCCCACTCACTCCTTACCTGACAAACTTGCCGGCTAAATTACTATTTTTCGACCATCATCTGTTCTGCTGTGCCGGTAGATTTAGATTAGCTAGAAAGCAGAAAATGGTTGGATTTCTTGTTTTCTAGCTAGTCTTTAGATCTTCGGCTCTGCTTTTAAGCACAGCCGAATCTCCCTTAGGACTGAAGGTTCTGTTATTCAGCGCAGACTCACAGCAAGCAAATTTGAGAGACTGAGCTAGCCAATGGCAGATAGATAGATCACTGATTGATTCTGTGAGCAACTCAATCTGCCTGCCTGCTTTGCCTGATTTTGGGTAAAAGTTGCTCTTTTTTATAAAAAAAAATCAATATTTATATAAATATTTATAATATTTTCATACAAGCCATGCCCAGCCAATCACATGACCACCAAGCCACACCCACAAATTAGGCCACACCCACAAATTAGACCACACCCAAAGAACTGGTTAGTGGTCCCTGGGATTGAAAATTATGAGTTTGGTGGTCCCTGAGGTCCAAAAGGTTGGCGACCCCTGCTCTAAAGCCTACATTCTTTTTTCAAGATGCTGTAAATAATAAATGCTTTTTACTGCTTTGAATATCAGAAGCGGCCTAACGCTGAGTCAGAATCAATGTCACCCATGTTGACTATAAATACCAAGGTTCCATAAAGTTCAGCTTGCCCTGAAGATGACAAAGATTGAAGGTGGAACTTCTTTCATGTGCAATACATGCTCTACCATTGCTACTTTGCCTGCAGCCCTGAATCTGACTCATTGTAAAGTAGATCCCTATATTGCTCCTCTGCTCTTGAGCAAATGGCTAGGAGTGTGTCCTCAGTATTCAAGATGTTGCTTCTTCCTTTCTTGGATGTTATGAGCTGTGGTGGCTCGGGTTAGGATGCAGTATTGCAGGCTAACTTTGCCCACTGCCAGGAGTTCGAGCCTGACCAACTCAAGGTTGACTCAGCCTTCCATCCTTCCAAGGTTGGTAAAATGAGGATCCAGATTGTTGGGGGCAATATGCTGACTCTGTAAACAGCTCAGAGAGGGCTGTAAAACACTATGGAGTGATATTTAAGCCTAAGTGCTATTGCTATACTTTATTGCATCTTACTTTCATTGGTGGCTTGTGTTAGTTTAGAAGTCAGATAACAGATAGAGTTGGAAGGGACCTTGTAGGTCATCTAGTCCAATTCCCCCCCACTTGCCCAAGCAGGAGACCATACACCATTTCTGACAGATGGGAGTCCAATTTCTTCTTGAAAGCCTCCAGTGATGACATTCGCACAACTTCTGAGGGCAAGCTGTTCCATTAGTTGATTGTTCTCACTGTCAGAGAGTCTCTCCTTATTTCCAGGATAAATCTCTCCTTCTTTGGTTTTCATCCATTATTCCTTGTCTGGCCTTCGGGTGCCTTAGAAAAGTCACTGCCTTGCTGTTGTGTAACTGGTATTAGCTGTAAAGTTATTCCCTAGGTAGAAAATATGTGTGCACATTTCATGAAGTTGAGAAGGACAAATGGATCATTTCTCTGACAAATATATTTTCAAAACCAGATAAAATCCATTATAGCCATTATTTTTTGTTAGAATCAACTTCATAGCACATCTGTATGCTTCAACACTTCTTTTTTTTTCTTCCATTGCTTCTGTTTGCAAACAATATTTCTTGTGGCTTTCTTTTAACATTCATTGTTATCAGTAACTATCTGGACTTTCTTCATTTCACATTTGTCTTTGACTGATCTATTAATAAACTGCAGCTTGTTGTCAGAAAATTGGATGTTCAAGTGCAATAAACAACATCTGGTAACTAAGATTAAAAAAAAAATAGGCAGAACCTCCCGATATTTATGGCATTCTTTTGGCTAGCCAGAAAGCTATTCTTGTTCTGAAGGTTCATCAGAGACGGAAAGAAAGATTGCATGCCATTGAATTACCCTTTGACCCCTGCACAGTTTAAGCAAGTTGACCAGGCATGTCAGCAGAGTAATTGCAGGGGCAGTAACAGCAGGGCCTGGGATGTAATTTCCAGGGAGACCTAGGCTGCTTTATTTGAAGGAAGTGAAAATCAAAACCGAGTAATTGGTTTCCATTAAGGCAGCAAATGACTAATTTGGCTGCTGCAGCTGCAGGATATCATGGGCACTTAACCCTCTGTTTTCCAATGGAAGGAGCTCTGCTCTAGAAGAAATACTTGCCAGATGCCTCCCTGTATGCAGCTACTTATAAAGCTGGACTCTATACAGTTAGGTAAAAGAAATAGTTCTATACTTCCTCTTTCCGACTGTTCTTTCTCATCACTTGCTCACAGCTCTGATTTTTATCCAAATATTAAATCCATTAATCTTGACTTTGGTTCATTAAGGAAAGCCTTGACTGAATTTAAATGTTTTTACCCTTTACATTTTAGAATGATGAACTGACTTGCCATTTGGTAAAGCCCTGTATGTCAGATGTGATATTTGTGGCCACAGAAACAACTTAATGTGCTGTAGAAAGTATAATGTCTCCATTTTAAGATTAGTATTTAGACCACCTGAAAAAAAGGAAAAGACAGATTATGTAAACATTGTCTTAGCACTAAAAGAAAGTGGATGAGAAAGAAGATTGCTCAATTTTGATTTTCTTTGCTATGTGGGCGGGGCGGGGGGAGAGTCTCCAGCTTTCAAATTTTTATTATATTTTTAAACAATAAAATAGAATTCCAATGATTCTTAAACCAGCTTACCTCAAACAGCTGATAGCCTTTACTTGCTGATTAATGTAGCACTTTGTAGCATAATTACCATGTGGCATTTGCTTAGATTAGTAATCTTTACAACCTTTCAGTGTTTTTTTTAAATAACATTTTATTGGGTTTTAACAAAACATAACAAATAAAACATCTTTTTTGAGTACAGCATGATTCCAGGTTATCACATTTCCATACAGACACAATTTCATATGCATATTCATCTTATGTATTTAACTCCATAACTTTCTCTCTTTCCAATTTCTCTTTCCAAGTTCTCATTATTTCCCCCTTTGCTTCTCTTAATTTTCTTTTATAGTTGTCTCATTTTCTTCTTATTCAATTGCATTTCTTTTACCTAAATTTCTATATCTTTTCATTATACTTATACTTTTGTCTGTCCCGTCTACAATTTCATATATTCTCTTCCAACATTATTAAAAGCAAAATTCCCCCTATGATTGCCAATCGGAGTGCAACACCTTTGGATCTTGCCTTTCAGCGTTTTCTTAACTTCTCTATTTTGTTAGCATTTTGCTTAATGTGTCACTCAAAAAGGAGACAAAACCTCCTTTGGGGGAAATATACCCCAAAACAAGCAGTATTGTAATTTTATTGCTTGTTTGTAATTATCTTCCACTCCTTGGTCCAGATATTATGTAGCTTTCATAAGAAAATGAAACTTGTGCTGAAGACAATGAACAAAGATAGTTTTCTGTAAAAATATTTTATTAGTTTTTATCCCACCGTTATTACTTTATAAATAACGGAAGATGGCAAATGTATCTAATACTCCTGCTTCATCCTATTTCCCCACAACAGCAACCTCATAGTTGATACTTGATTGATATGCAACATTTTGAATTGTATCAGCAGTATGATTTGACCTTGCTAGATCCATAAAGTTGTTTGTTGTAAGAAAACATAGTAAAGTGAGCATGAATGTCAGTGCCACATAGCTAAAATTAATTGCTGCAATGATGAGCATTTTCTCTATGGTGGGTGGGTGGGGGAAGAAAACTCTAAACTGTTTCTTATTGAAGTAATAGATGTCTATGCTTGTTCCAGAATGCATATGAAGATTTACAAAGTGGATTGCTCTATCTAGCATCCCGTATGTCAAAAATTTACACATGAAGAAAAATAGCTCTGCTCCAGTTTTCTTTTTAGCCTACTTATATTCCATTTGTGGGAAAATTTTCTATGTTTGTCTCTTCCCAATGCACTCTGCAGTGGTATTTTCAAGAGAGGAAGTAAACATGTAAACATCTCTCTTGAAAGCATAAACCTAAAGTAGATTCCTCTTGTGTGGAGAGATAAGCAAGAAGAGTCTGGGATATATTCAATTACATTTAACTATCCGGAAGAACTCTGCTAATTATAATTTCATTAGACCTAACAGGTTGAAAAGGGACATTCTTCCTTTTCAACTTTTTTCAAATATTTTCAAGCGTTTCAGTCACAACAAAATAGAAAAAAAAATAGCATAACTTCCTAATACCCTGTTTCTCCAACAATACGGCCTCCCCAATAGGAAGTCCCAGCATGTTTTATAGGCATGAACTGAAATTAAGCCCCTCCCCCAAATTAAGGCCTATATTAAAACATGCGAAATGGGGGGAATGGTGGGGGGGCTTGCCGTTAGGAAGTACTTTTGTTGCACACCCGGATATGGTGCTGCCTGCGTTGACCCGATACAAAGTGCCCCACCAATGCCGAGGTCAACATCCAAGCCGTTGCCGCCTGCCCGAAGATGCAAGGGGGAATTAAGTCACCCCTGAAAAATGGCCTAGCCATTTTTTCGGGCTCAAAAAAAATAAGACCCGGCCTTATTATATGAGAAACACGGTAGTAGTAACACATTGGAGGCATGAGAGCACCTAATTGTTTAGAATAACAGAATTTTTCTCATTTGAAAAGATCAAATTTAACACAAAACATTTCTTGGCTGCAGTTAGCTCCATCTTCTGATTAGCTCTGATCTTCTGATTGAATTTGGATCTGTATGTTTCAAATGCATCCCTTCCCCAAGGGATGCAGTTCTGTAGCTCCCTGGGAACAGTATTGAAACAGGTACTTCCAAGACGCAGTATTGAAATGGGAACCATCTAAGCCAGGCAAAGCTGGCTGAGGAATTCTGGGAGTTGAAGTCCACAAGTCTTAAAAGTTGCCAAGGTTGGACACCCCTGATCTAAGCCTTCTTTGGAGGCAAACAGTTTCGTCTCTTCATTCCCCCATCCTCAGGACACAGCCCTGGATTGTGGCCCACTTAATTTTTGGTGAGCCTAACCATTTGTAGCAGATACTGTGATCCTGAACTCAAAGAATCAGAATGCAGAGTTTCTGACAAAGGAAAACCATCAGTGTTCTTAATATGACAGGAAGATTTACATTTTCAGGGTGTTGTTGCTTAACTGAGTATAGTAAAGGCGTTCTTCATATTGAGAAAAGGGGAACCTAATATTGATGGGAAGCTCTGAGGCAGCTGAGTCCTCAGCTTCCCTAAGACCCATATGCTGGTGCTGCACAGTTTAGCAGATCTATAATTTTGCTCTAAATAAAGGTTTCAGGAAGCTCTATTCTATATTTTCTCTTTATTTGAGGAAAAGAGAACCCAACAACAGTCATCCCAATGACAACTTTAGAAAACAGAAGGAAAACATGTGCCCATTCCCAATAGGCTGCCACATTGCTTGCTACAGGTACTAAATGTGCTGCTTTTTAAATGCAGTGGACACCACTCTCTTCTTGGCTGAAATGTACTGGCACTTGAGCCTGAGGCAAGGACAAGAGCTCTCGCGCTTTTTAGGTCAACTCAGTTTAAAATATTTCATTGACATGGCAACTAATAGATGTAAAGGGAGAAAGTTTTGCAGAATGTGGCAGGAAAAGTGGTACCATTATTTACTTTATTGGCCTTGTGTTCCAGTCATCACCAACTCTGAGCAGCTCATAATGCAGAATCTTGAGGCCTATCACCTTCTGGGTTCAACTTCCAAGAAAGAAGGTATGGGCAGATAAACTTACAGAACGGCTATAGTTCAATTCTATTCTATTGAAATATAATGCAGAACTAAGCAGGGAATAATGGAGATCAGCAGAGAGCCCCTGGGTTATTCTGATATTCACAAGATACCAAAGGCACAGAATTAGTATCTTGTATTTCAAAACGAAAAATTAATAGATACTTGCATCTAGACCAGCCATTCTTCTCTCTAGAAAGGAAAACCATTGTTTTAAATTCAAGCCCTGGGAAGCTGTGGAACCAAGGCAAGGAACAAGAAGCCTCTGGAAAAAAGTTGCAGACAACTATGGAAATCCAGAAACTGTTTTCAAGCAATAAATGTTTTACTTAAGAATCTGTCCTGAGATTTGAAGCTTTAATTTGACTGTAAGTGATTATATCTGTTTTACTGACTGTGGTATTTGGATTGCATTCTCTTTTAAAAAAAAAACCACCAAGAACTCCTTAATGTTTGGGTGAGCTTAAACCTTTTAGATTTTCTGGGCAATAGAGTTTTCCTTGATTATTAGCAAACTGATTCTTATGCTCTGCTCAAAATATTTAATACCTCCCCCCAGGACAATATCTTTCGGAGATGTTCTCTCTACCTTAGCAACTCTGTAGTCCAGCATCTTTTAACATTTTTTGCATGTGATTCCTTAAAATCCCAAAAGTAGTTTCAGGTCTTTTTTTTTTTTTGTCTATTTCATTTTTAATAAGGCTTAAGTTTGTGTCCTTTATCTAGCTCAAACTTCCCTAATTGCACACTTTAAAAAGTACAGAGAAAGGAGTTGGTATAAAAATTGCTGTTGTAGTTTCTCCCTTATGTGCTAATGAGACTGCACTCTCTCCCATTCATGCCAAACAATTGCTACCCATCTGCACCAGGCAGAAAGGCTGAGCCAAGAGGAGAGAGAGATAGAGAGTGTGTGCGCGCACGCACGCGGGCAATTTCAGAGGTCTTTTGGGACAGGAGATGGAAGACCTTCAACCTTTTTTGCAGTATTAAACCTTTTGTTATCCTTGTAGTGGGAAAACACACTCCTTTCTCATTTCTTGTCTGGTACAGTAAAGCTTTAGTTATTTACGTGTCATTAAAACCAAGGACAGCTATGTATGCTTGCTTTTTATTTTTTAAAAGCAAATTGAAATGGTACTCCTTTTCCAAATATATTCCCTATGGTAAAAGTACTTACTATCCAGTAAAAGTAGTTGGAAGAGGATGAATTATCCCAATTATTTTGCTCACCTTTCTAAGGTTCAGTTCTTAAAAACAGGATGGGTAAGAGGGAGGAAGATTAAATTATAGCTATATTTATAAGATTTTTTTTTTGTTAAGCTACAATTTTGTATATTTGTGAAATGGAAAATCAGCTTGGATAGAATTCAGTATTCTACCGTACTTACCCAGGGGCAAGTATACCCAGGGGCAAGCTGGGGACCTGAAGGCTTCAGATGATTTTTTTTAAAAAATTAATTGTAATCTGCAGGGTATTTATCAGCTGTTTTTTCTGTAATAGACTGTTGATGTTTACTGATTTGCTGCTTCATTAGATACATATAAAGGCTAGGAAACTGAAATGCTATTGAGAATTAGATTTAGACTCCAGACATTATACATTTTAAAGAAACTACACTCATTGCCAATATATTTTTAGTCCAAGTTTAAGACATTAGCAATGACATTGAACTGGCTCCATCATTTGTCTATTTCTCTTTACTTGCCTGTCTGTTATTAAGATATTCTTTAGGGACGCTCTTTTGCATCTTACTATTGGATATTGCATATTGTATGGAAAGGGCTTTTTTGGTTGTGGTGACTCAACTGTGGGAACTTGTTCCTCCAACAAACAATGTTTGCTTAACCTTAGTTAATGTTTACTTTACTTTGCCTTTGCTTCATTTCTTAGCAAAGAAAACTTGTAGCCAGTCATCCAACCATTCGTTTTTTTGTAACTGTAGCTCAGTTTTTATATATACAATATACTGAATTTGCTTTTAATGCAATTCTGTTCTAGTGCTTTGTCATTGCTTTGTATTATTTTACTGATTATATTCTAGCAATACAAGGAGAAGATAAATATTTAAATAAGTAAACTGCATTTTAAAGTAAGCCAGAAAATGCAACCGTTTCATAGCATTTTGGTTTCTAGTTTATATAGTGTTATTCACTTATAGGTCAATTAATTGATTTTCTGTGTATATATAGGTTTTTATTCCTAAATTTTTTTTGCTGCTTCTTTCTACTTATTTTGGGCAAGTTAAGTAGTCTATGAGTCAGGACAAGAGGGCTTTTAAAAATTCTTTAATACATAAAATGTCATTTGAAGCCTTGTGTGGATTATCTATACTTATTCCTTAGAATGATTGTTTGTACTCTTTTTAGATATTTGCTTTAAAATAAACAAGGACATGAAGTTTGCCCTATTCCTACTGCACCAATTCTGGTTTACTTTAAAATGCTTCAAGATTCCCTGGAATTCCTAAAGCGAAAGCAGCCTATCAGCTGATCTAGTTGCTAAGCAGCTGTCTTTCAGCCTTGAATCAAATATCAATCAAATGAAGAATAAAGTATCCACTATTTAAGAAATGTTTAATTTATTAATATGTTGTGTCTTGGGAAATGCGGAGAGGGGAACATTAGGGCATATAAATTGTGAGCTTTATTTACTCCAGGTGCAAAAGCCATTGGTGCTTCTAAAACACTAACTTCCAGAAACAAACTGTCATCAGTTTTATGGGACATCTTACATTAGAATAGATAGGCATTTTTGCTGGTCCAAAAGGGATTCTCAGGTACCTTCCAAAAATGAGTTTGTTTTTCTAGCCAAATAGCCTTTGGTTCCTTTGAAGCTTGTTGAGGGTCTTTGTCCTGCCATCTCTTCCTCCCTTTCCTTCAGCCATCACAATCTATACTATCTTAAAGCACCCATGGGAAGTGTTCTCAGGGCAACACATGGGCTTGTGTATTTTCTTAATGGAGGACTGTGGTCTGTAAGTTGTATACATTTTGGTGACAAAAGAGTGATAGTTGTAAGCAGAGCAGTACCCTGCTATTCCAAGGCAAGGCATTTAAAAAGAGGATCTCCTTATCTTTCTGTCTGTCTGTCTTTCTAGGGCCGAGCGAGCAACGGCTGTGCTCCTGGCAGATCCTTGTTTTCAGCTCCGTTCTATTCAGTACTTATTGGGTCACACAGAGCCTTTAGTACTGGGGATGACATCATCATCTGCTGACAAGAAACATTTCTCCCTGCAGAGCTGTAAGTATCTCCGGTATGTTATGCCTCCTTTTGCCAAGAACTGCTTGCATGCATTGCTTTTTGTCTCTGGTCAGATTGATGGTTGCCTAATGTTTAAGAGGCCTTTGTAGAAAAGACAATAAAATAGCCCCTGTTGTGAAGTTTGTGAGCAGTCTACAATATCTCTTAATGTTCCCTTGGTTATTTTCCCCCTGTTAACCTGTTCTTATCCTTAAAATGTATTTGCTTTTTGAAACTCCACAGAGATATACAATAATTTCCTGTCCTTGCAATGCCCGAGACTAACTGCAACTTCCTATTCCCTGAGAAACATCTGTCAAGGCTTTGAAGAATCAGAGCTTTATTTAAGATGAAATCTGAGCCTCTTTTCTGATAAACATTCAGTTATTTTTATAGCAAAACCCATGTGAAAAAAACCCCACAGTTAAAATGCATCCAGGACAAAATAACACTGTAAAACATATCACAAAGTCCTCGTATTAGTTTATTTTAAGATGCTTTATAGTACAAACAGCTTCTAATGGAGATGATTAGCAGAGCCTAGTACAACTGTTGAAATAGGTCATGGCACATTTGTGGTCGGAAAATCTAAATCCAGTTCCCAGCATCTCCCATTAAAAAGTCAAATAAAAGTTGTTGGAGTATTTTCTTTCTCCAAGAAACTTGGGAGAATTGTAATTTTCAGGAGTACGAGGATGGTCCAAGCATTGTTATATGTTCTTCCTACATTTTTCCTCCATGAGAATAGTAGCCTAGCATATAACTGATCAGATTGATTATTCGTTGGAAGCAGAAAAAAAGTAGGTTGCAAATTGTTTTATATTGGCACCAGTGAAAGAAGCTCCATCTCATCCTGAATTTTTGCTGTCCCAGCTACCATCATATGAACTGGTGTAATTGTTAACTTTAAATAATAGAGTTTGAGTTCATTTTTCCCTTTCTTTCCCATTTGAGTTTTGTAGTTGTGTTGTATCTTTTTATCAATTGTACGTTAGCCACCAAGAATCTCTTCAACTGATGAGCAGAGCAAATAAATACATTGTGAAGCTGTATTTGACACTGCTTAGGTTATAATATTAATCCCATCACACAAGACAAGACTGTAATGTATCCATAGAATGAAATATGGGAGCAGGTTTCCTCTTAGTCTGCCTTCTCTAGTGCTGTACTTTTGAGGGAACCTACGTTTAGCATTGCAATGTTATTTTTTTAAACATTGTCCAGTCTAAATATTTGGAAAAGGATATCAGCAGAGATAAATCCCAAAGGGCAAGACCACATAAACAAAGTATAAAATTTTATGTATTCACTTGGCCATAACTGGCTATCTTATCTGACCAATTAAAAGTGTAATGTTTCAGCTCTTTCTTTACACACTGCACCCTTTGCAGTCTCCCCATAAGTGGATATCCTCTTACTCCTTTGGAAGATTATGCATTCTTTGAGTAACCGGCATTGTAAGTAAAAAGAGAAAACACAGACCAGAGATGACCCTGAAACAGAGAGGATCACAGGCATCATGGTGGCTCTTGGAAATGATGGATGCTTTGCTTTGGGTGTTTGAAGGTTAAGGGGAGTGAGGGACCCGCTTGACTGTATGTGTTTGAGCATGATTCTGTCTTGATGAAGTTACTCTGTTAAACTAATCCCTCATTATACTGAAATTGAGCTACTATGAGTACTATCATTATGGATCAAACATTGATGAAACGAGGGCAATGAAAACATTGCTTCCCTGTACCACCAAAGAATAAAGTGTAAAGGTAAAGGTTCCTCTCGCACATACATGCTAGTGTTGTTCCCAACTCTAGGGGGCGATGCTCATGTCCGTTTCAAAGCCAGCGGTGTTCAAAGATGTCTCTGTGGTCATGCGGCTGGCATGACTAAGCGTCAAAGGCACACGGAGCGCTGTTAGCTTCCCACCAAAGTGGTCCCTATTTTTCTTCTTGCATTTTTACATGCTTTCAAACTGCTAGGTTGGCAGAAGCTGGGACAAGTAACAGGAGCTCACTCCATTATGCAGTGCTAGGGAATCGAACTGCTGACCTTTCTTTCTGATCAACACGCTCAGCATCTTAGCCACTGAGCCACCGCGTCCCCTCATCAAAGAATAACACTGCCTTAATTTCTGTGTTTTCCATAGGCTGTTAATTCTTTAGTGATCTTAAGCAGATGGGCAAAACTAGATATGATTGGGGTGGCAATGATGATGCTGAACAATTCCCCCCCACACACACACAACTCAAGGGTGTCAAACTCGCAGTGTCATGTTGCCGTCATGTGACATTTTGCAACATTTTTTCTCTTTGTGGAGCTGAGATGGGCATGGCTTGCATGTGATACATCTGGCCCACAGGCCGCCAGTTTAACACCCCTGCTCTAACTGAACATTATAGAATCAAATGAGTTTCTGTTCTGTTGAGAGAGAGGGAGGGAGGGAGAAAATAGTTAGACAATAAAGCAGCATCTCGGCTTCAAATGTGATCTCTGTTTCCTCCCTTGTAATAGCTCTTCTGTGAAACCTCAACTAATCCCAGGGAAACTGCTCTCTTAACTGTTTGAAGGCAATCACAGTTGCCCTTGGTGTACCATATGCTCACCACGGATATATAGTGGGAGATGTAAAAGAGTTTTTATTGTGAATTTTGGATCTTTAACCTTTCCAAAAATGAAAAATAATGACTTTGAGTGTATGTGCCTTCTGGGGGTTATTGTTAATTAGTAACTTCAGACACCTTGACTGGAACAGGTTGGGTCTATGAAGGTTCAATAGTTTTTGCTTGAATTGCAGTATTTTTTCCGCTCCTTGAGTCAAAATAAATGGGGCTTTCTTACCTGATAACTGCAGGCTTTTATTTTTTGATAATTGTGTGATAATATTGCTGCAGGAAAGGGAGCCAGCTGCAGAGAATACCACAGGCAGAATCTCTTCTCTTTCCTCTAATGTACTGCAAGGTATCTTTTCATCTGTCCCTGATAATTGTTTCATAAAATGAATCCTGATAATAGGATCAGGATCCCCTCCCATCTATCAAGACTCTTCAGCAATTAGATTCTGTGGCCTGGCTATGATTTTCCCTCTCCTGCAGCAAAGGGATTGTGTTCTCTTTCTATTTCTGGGCCCTGGAGGAAAAGGTCCTTTCCAAGCTGTTAAAGAGTGCCCACCCTTTAATAGCTTGATTCCCAGAATATGAGCTTGTACCTCTGCCAGCACCACCAGCCCTCGACAATGCTGCCGAGCTGGCCCAGAAGCTAAATGCTCCCGGGTAGATATTTGTTTGCTGACACAGTGATTATCAGATTTGTTTGTATACTTTGTTTTATAGCTTCTGGCACATGAGCATTTTCAAAATTGTTCTCTATGCCTTGTCTAGTCACTTTTGCAGCTTGATCCAGTTAGAAAAAGCCCGTAGTGTACTGCATCAATCCTAAAGGCTACAGAGTAAAAGAAAGCTACCATAACACAATAGATATTGTAACAACATATAATATCCTAGTTATGGAGACTGGGTTGAGGGGAAAGCTTATATAAATATGCATCCTGGAACCTGCCATAGAGGACTTCTCCTGTAGCTCTTCATGAAACAGTCTTAACTTGGTTCAGATTATTATTATTTTTTTTACCATAGATTCTATTGCTACATCCTTGTGACATTAGAGATCATTTCCAAGGATGGATGAAGTGCCCTCTCTAAATGTAATTCTTAACATCTGTTTCTTTTGCAATCATGATACAAGCCTCTCACCTGCACAATGTTCTGAGTACAGAAAAAATAAATATTTTTAAAATTAAAGGATTGTCAAATAATGTAATGTCTCCGATCAGAAACAACAGGTCCAATAAGTTTGTAAAATACTGTTGAATAAAATTCCCAAGCATACTGTGGCATACAAACGCTTCACATTTATTTTTCTAACACCGAATGTCAGTGGGACAGTGGTTAAGGAAGCAGTTGTCATTTTACCTTCAAACTAATATTTTTGTGCTTATTCGGCTTAACTAATTAGAAGATGTGTTGGACTCTGCCACCCTCTGGCCATCAACCTTCTCTACAAGTTCAATTTAATTGCTCCCAGCCAAGTCAGAGATGGAGAAGTTTTGAAAATTAACAATATTCATTGGTAACTTTTTCTTCTGTCATATTCTCAAAAGCTGTACCTATTCAGTCTCTTCTTCTCTGTTTTGTTTTGCAGACACTGATTATATCAGCCAAGTAGAGCTAGCCAAGGTGGAGCAAATGCTTGGCCACCTCAGTGAAGAATCCAAGCAAGCTGCAGCTGCCACTTTGGTAAATATTCTGATTAGCTAAATGTGCGCATGCTCTTCCCCTTGGCAACCTGCATCCATGGTGACACATAAACTCTTGTGCCAGAGTTGTATAACTGCAAGAAACTGAGAGCTGAGTATCAATGCAAGAAACATTAGTTAATTTGCTTTCCAGGATGAGCTCAGAGCTGTATAAAATTCAAGAGCTATACTCAGAGCTATATAAATGCAAGAAATATCAATTAATTTGCTTTCTAGGCTAGTATGTCTCTGACTTCAAGATCTTGTTCAGAAATGTAGAACCATATGAAACTGAGGGCGCAGGCTTTATGTCAAAGGTGCTTGCAAAGGTTATGTTCCCATGAGTTGGAATTATTTCCAAACTATCAGGAAAAACAATAAGAGCATGGTTCCAGATAAACACAAGGTTGTGGAAATTGAGTTTAATTTTGAGTAGGAAGTGAAAGAAATATTCAGGAGGAAGGCCTTTCAAGTACAATAAAAAACTGTCCAGATTAATTCTTGCATTTAAGGTATCAATTGCATCTATTGCTATGTTTGGGTGACCTCCAATGAGAAGCAGTGATCCAGCAAAGAACATGATCTCTGGCAGGGATTGGGTATAAATTATTAATTTGCTTGCTCACCTTCCAGTTGCAGTTTGGAGCTGTATGAAGGCTGTTGCAGGTGGGGGCGGGAGAGGGAGCAGGAGGTGCGTCTCTGGGCTTCAGTAGGAAGTCATGGTTTTAGCCAAGGCCCAATTCGAGACCCTTCATTATGAGCCTCAAACTGAGCTGGACTCAGTGCATTCTCTGTATAATCTTAATGCAGAGATGAGAACCTACTCATAAACATTTTGATTCCAACATTTTTGAACCCTCTCAAAATTATATTAAGACATAGTAACTTTCATAAGTTCTTTTAATTTTTTTTTTTACAAGAGATTGTTGTTTTGCATATTTTGCCATTTTTAAATCTCACTTTATAGTAGTTATATTAAACATTGCAATTTAAAAACAGTACTAAAAAAGAAAAAACAACAAAAAGAAAAATAGTGAAGAAAATAAAAAACATAGAAAAATAGAAAAGCAATTCATTACAAAAAGAAAATATATAAATTACTTCGTCCTTCATCCCAAGGATATACAATTTTAGTAACATCACTTTCTCTTAAAATACAACAAATTATATGTTTCCCATATCTGATCTCTTATCTATAAACAAATCCTTAAAACCTGATTGTTCAGTCCTAGTCAGTAAAAGTCCATCAAGGATTACTGGAGGTAACAATTTATCTATTTTAATCTTGATCAAATAAAACTAATTTTATATTCCTTTTATTTTTAACAATCTTGAACTTTAATCCTTTCAAATGATGTCCTAGAATTTGATTCATTTTCATTTCTTCTTTGTCCCTTCTCACAAAATTCAAAAGTTTAACAAGTTTCATTTATAAATCCAATATAAAAAAGATATCCAGACTGCTTTTTTGGTTTGTTATTTTTATATCCCTTTTAATTATGAAGTTATCAACTGATTTCATTTCTATATCCGGTGTACATCTTTATCCATATCATTCCTTCAGTCTGTCATTTTTAAATCAATTTTCAGATCTGTCTCAATTTTGTTTAGTAAATCCTGTTCCTATTCCGTAACATCTTTTAAACACATCTGTCTATAGTGACACTCTTAAAATTAAAATCTGAGTCTATTGTTCACAAGTATCCCTCAATATATCCAATGTTAAAGTATTTTGCTCCATTCTGTATTAGTAAACCAAATTTAAGAGTTCTTTTCCTTTCATTGTAATCTTTAGTTCCTTCTGGTTCCCTCTAGTGCAGGGGTGTCAAACTCGCGACCTATGGGCCAGATGCGTCATATGCTGGCCATTCCCACGCCCAATTTAGCAAAGGGGGGAAAGTCGTGATATTTTTATTTATTTTTATTTATTTATTTTGATTTGTCAATCGCTTACAAGATAATAGGTATAAGTATATACATAGTTATGAATACATGAAATGGGTACATATAAGAAAAATAAAAAGAAGCAAAAGGACAGGGACAGTAGGCACGTTGGTGCGCTTATGCACGCCCCCTACAGACCTCTTAGGAAAGGGGTGAGGTCAATAGTAGACAGTCTAAGGTTAAAGTTTTTGGGGTTTAAGGAAGAAACCACAGAGTCAGGTAGAGTATTCCAGACATTGACCACTCTGTTGCTGAAGTCGTATTTCCTGCAGTCAAGTTTGGTGCGGTTAACCTTGAGTTTGTATCTATTGTGTGCTCTTGTGTTGTTATGGTTGAAGCTGAAGTATTCATTGACAGGTAGAACATTGCAATGTATGATTTTATATACCATACTTAGATCAGACCGAAGATATGTCATGTGATGACGCCGTGAAGACACGAGTTTGACACCCCTGCTCTAATGTCAAACCTTCAAAATCCCATCCTATCATATATATTTTTTAAAGAATCAAAACAAGAGCATTTTCCCATGGGAAGGATTATTTTCATTATTTTCAAAATCTTATTTCAAATTCATCTGGACTCTTAGTCCATTCCAAAATCCACATTCTAACCACTCTCTTGCTATTTATTCCTAAAAAGGACTTTTCTGAAGTCCTTAAGCATATATTTAAATTTGTTTTTCCAAAAGAGTGAAGGAGTCTCACCCGATGTTCTTAAAACATGTCATTCCAAAGCTAAAAAGCAGCCTTTGGATATCTTGTACTTGGGCTTGATTTAGATTTGGTGATAACTGCGATTGAAGTTAAGTTCATACTTTTATGTGCTTGTTTTTTCCAGCCCACTAGTGAAGAAGATTTGTGTCCAATCTGTTATGCACATCCAATCTCTGCTGTATTTAAGCCATGCTCCCACAAATCGTGCAAGTGAGTAATCTCTGCAGAAGCAGACCTTTCTCTCCTTTATCCTGCTAACTGGATAACAGCCAGGCTGGAATGCATCACAGCTGTACACTAAAATTAATCTAGTGGTGGTCATTTGAATCCCCTTTAAACTGCCCCATAATCCTCTTTAAGTGGCTGCTTATGCAGCCAGGATCTTGTACTCCCATGAAGTTATACAATCGAACTTCAGACTCTGGGAAGTGGAGTTTCTGACTGCCAGGAGGATAGATTTGAAAGCATACAGGTGGTTGATTCCTGTGGAAAAAGTAGAAGCCAGAAGGGAAGATTTGCAGTAATGTTTGGAAGTTTCCAGTATCCTTTTATTTTTTATAGTGATTGTGAGCAAAAGAAGCCAACAGTTGTTAATTTGTATCAGACATGCCAGATGGCAAATTGTTTCTTTTAAGAGCTAGAGTTAGACACACTGTTGCATGCCTGGACAATCCAATGATTATTTACCTTTGTTTTTTTAATGTGCATGTGGAGTTTTCTGCATAGATCTAAGCCAATATATAAATATATATTTGCCTTTTTAGAGCCTGCATCAACCAGCACCTGATGAACAATAAAGATTGCTTCTTCTGCAAAGCCACCATCACAGGAGTGGATGACTACATTAAACCAGCCACCTCCTAGTGCCTGGACCCTGCAGGGCAGGGGCCGCATGCCTGGGCAGCTTCTCCCCACAGCGGACTCCCTCCCCCCCCCCCAAGAGCATCTCATCAAGTAGCTGTTTATCGGCACAGCTGATTTCAGCTTTATGACACCTCTTACAGGACACACACATCTGTATGCATCACCCAGGCCAAATTGTATTCTTCAACCCTATTGAATTTAGGTACACTTCCTGTTGCTGTCATTGACTCCAAACCAACAGGTATTGGGCTTTTCCTATGGATTACATGCATAGGGGCTTAACGTGGTCAGGTTCTCTACCTCAGCCTGAATCCATAGTTCTTATCCTGCATCTACCCTAGGAAGTGTGTCTTGCACTGTAGCTGGGACACATCCTCTTTGATGAGGTGCTCTCCACGGTAGAGTAAAAATGGATTCTCTGCAGCCAGCATCTCTCCTGAGTCCAGCTACTCACTAGCCAAGTGTGTTCTGGCTGCTGCTGCTACAGCAGCAGCACTTTGCTGTTTGACAGTGCATGTGTAGCTAGAGTTGGTTCAAATATTTGTGTGGGCATACCCTGCAGACACCATTCACCTGTAGCACCTGATGTGATAGTTCTGGAGATTGCCAATCAATACTCTACTGTACAGTCAAAGGCGGCTAATGCGAGTGAAGGATTGTGGCACCTATCTGCCTAAAAATTTGAATCTGCTCTTTGAGAGTCTGGCTCCTTTCCTTTGAAGGCAAAGTCAGCTAAAAAACAGACCCTAGCCAGGCTTTGGAGTGAGGGGGTGAGGAGGACATAGTGATACAACAGAGGAATAAATGCAGCCTAGACCACAAGGAGTTTGATCATGGGAAAGGCCAGGTTCAATAGGACCAATATTTGGTCCATGTATTATATGAGTGATTGGGAGAAATATTGTCGATATTGTAGGCTACAGCAGAGGTGAACCTGATTGCACTGCTATCGTCCACCAGCAGAAACCGCCTGTGGCACACACCCTATACTGTGTGACTAGGTTGCCTGTACAATCCAGGAGCAGATGAGGATTTTTAAAAATTTACTGTGTGTGACTTGTATCCAGAATGTTGGGGAGGGTAGCAAACAAGGAACTTAATTTAAGTGCATATATGGTTGTCGCTCTTCCCCTTCTCCTTCCAAACTGGAAGGGGATATTACTTCCATAAAATAAAATATTAAATTATTATTCCTTAAAGCTGTCAGATGCATTTTCTCCACATTTCCAAGATGATATTTCTGATGTAGATTGGTAAGTTGCAAAGGGCTGGCACAGTACTTACAGGGCTACTTGCAAGAAAGAGAACAATTAAAGCAAGTTGATTTTAAGGAGTATTGCTCTCGTCGCTAGTGTCTCTTGAGTCAAGAGTAGACAACAGATGACATACTTAGAATTCATTAATTACAATAATTTCATTTGTTTTCATTAGAGTATGATTTCATTAGAGAATTTTGTCCAAAGTTCTAAAATTGCCACTTATTCACCATAGGAAAGGAAGCAATGCAGTTTTGTAAGGCAGTTACGTTCCAGGAAAAGTACTGCATTTTGTTTGCCTGTGTGCTTCATAAACAGCAAAATACCACCCTGCCATATTAATATACAACATACTGTTCCTTCCCCTTCCCAGAACTATAGGGAATCTGTGAGCTGTTACACTATCTTGGAGCAAAGATGACTTGTCCCTGTTCCATATAGGGTACTGGACTCTACTGCAGTGCAATGGTGGTTCTGGCTCAGGTTGCCTATCCTATTTCACCCCATTCCCAATCCTGAATGATGCAACTGTAGTCTTATCCACTCCTAGGGCTCCATGTAAAGATTAAGTCAGCAGCAAGGGAAAAATAGTATTTGGAGGGAGAAAAACGTGATGAATTCAATAGAGTATCCCTTGCCACCAAGGCACAGAGTGTAGTTGTTCCAATAAAATGTTCTGCCAGTTAGTCAGTCCAGCACTCAATCCAAGCTTGCTACATGATGATGCGTGGCTCTGGGACTGATTCAGCAATGGATTTGTGAGGCAGCACACTGGCCCCATTGAGGTAGAGTTCATCATTCACAATGACATCTTCCCCCAACACAGTGACATTCTCCATCCGCACCTGAGGAAATAATGATGTGCAATTATACAGAGCTGAGCTTAGGAAAATATGTATTTTAAATTAGACTTTACATTTCTTATACAAGTCATCTGGCTATTCAGGAATGGGCTCTTAACAGCTAACTATTCTCAGCTCCTGGGCTACTAATGAAAGCAAAATCAGAATGCCCTGGCTGATACCCAAGGCTTAGTCTTACTGGGTTTTCCTCTATGTAAGATTCTCAGGTGCCACACAAGCCCTGTCATACCTGCAGTAGGGATGGAGAAGGCATGCATAAAAGCTTTGCAGAGGCTTTAAGTGCTCATTTTGACCCATATTGAAGTGGAAAAAATGTTTTGCTCCTGAATTTCTACCATTCTGAGAGA
Organism: Notechis scutatus; assembly: GCF_049901735.1. Lineage (NCBI taxonomy): Eukaryota > Metazoa > Chordata > Lepidosauria > Squamata > Elapidae > Notechis > Notechis scutatus. Next base: position 68,788,507 of record NC_142010.1, read on the forward strand.
CTATGAGAACTTCAAAAGTCTAAAAGAGGAAAAAAAAACTAATTGTATCATACTGTGTCTTCCCCACCCCCAGTATTTATATATATAAGGGGCAATCAACTTATTTTCTAAACTGTACAGGCAAAACCCTTCGATTTTAGGACAACTAGCGCTCACTCACCCATTGACCCACAGAGGAGCTCCACCCAACAATGCAGGATTCAAGCCAAGAGTGGGAACGGATGCGCGATCCTTTTAGAACAGTGCAACGCTTGATCCGAACACCGTCCTCTACCACAACTCCTGCCCCAATTGTGACATTGGGACCAATACTGCAGTTTGATCCGATCTTGGCACTTGGGTCCTGAAATGAAAGATCTAATGTGAAAGACGGCCTTACGATCCTTCCTCAACCCTTTCCAGTTTCCCAAGAGGAGAAGGAATGTTCCTCCCTTTTCTACTCCTAGATCAGAACTACGTAAGGCAGTCCTCCACTTATGACCACAATGGAGCCCAAAATTTATGTTAAGTGAGACAGTTGTTAAGTGAATTTTACCCCATTTTACAACCTTTCTTGCCACAGTTGTTAAATGAATCATTACATGTTTTAAGTTAGTAACATGGTTAAGTGAATCTGGCTTCCACACTGACTTTGCTGGTTAGAAGGTCGCAAAAGGTGATCGATCCCATGACCCTGGGACACTGCAACCGTCATAAATCTGACCCAGTTGCCAAATGTCCCAATTCTGATCATGTCACTGTGGGATGCTGCAATGGTCGTAAGTGTGAAAACTGGTCATAAGTCACGTTTTTTCTGTGCTGTTGTAATTTCAAATGGCCACTGAATGAATGGTAACATTTGCTTATGCTGTTGCCCTGCTTCAGCTAGATCAGGGGTGTCAAACTCAAGGCCTGCAGGCTTAAATCCAGCCCACAGGACCAAGCTGGAAACAGTGAAGGACTGGTCCATGGTGCCTCTGCCAGTGAAAACAGGCTCCCGAGCTCCGTTTCCAGCTGCGATGGCCTCCTGCAATCCTCTTTCAGCAAAAACAGAGCTCGGGAGGGTTCCATTTTCACTGGCAGGGCACTCGGGCTGCCACAGGTGCCCCTGACATGAGTGACATCAAGCAGGCCATGCCCCCTCTGGCCACACACACACCCCCAAGGTCAAACGCACCCTGATGCAGCCCTCAATGAAATCAATTTTGAGCTAGATAGAAATGCTATTCCATTCGACAGTTTCCCTACCCACAGAAAATATTTTAAAATGAGATTACCACTAGTACGTTTCCCATACTGCCCAATCCAGAATGTAACCTCTCAGGCTGCTTCTGCCGCAAATATTGTAGGTATAGGCACATGCCAGTCAGGAAATCTTTTGGCTGCCCAATGTCCATCCAGAACCCTGCAGTGATAAAAGGGGTTTGAATCAGGTAATCTGTAACAGAGTTTCATTGAGATCACAGGTACAAGGGGCTTTTCTTTTGGAAGCAGAAAAAGCAATGCTTCTGGGCTAGGATTCCCAAACTTGACAAATTTATGTATTATTTTGTAATATATGTAACATTCCTTTGCTTTAAAATAAGTGGGTAATCTTTTAGGAGAAAGCCAGTTTGGTGGTGTAGTTAAAGCATCATGCTGGAAATCAGGAGACCAAATTCAAATTTCTCCTTAGGTGGGAGGCCAGCAAGATAACCCTGGATCAGCCACTCTCTCTCAGCCCTAAGAATCCATTGTTGAAATCTTTCCAGGCAAACTACAGGGACTCATTCATGTAGTCACTAGGAGTCATCAATTATTCAAAGGCACCATGGACCCCTCTCCAAATCTTTTTAGCAGCCAAAAACTAACATAAACATTTTTTGTTGGCTAAGGGCCAAAAGTGAGTGTATATGCATCATACAAAAAGACAAGGCTGCACGTGATTCTAGGGCTGCAGCTTGCCCTGTTCTAAAACTAGCATCAGATGGATTTACTTTCCAAATGTTTAAATTTATATTCCCATCTAAATGGTATTAAATGCTATTTAAAATATCCTTTTATAAACCTCAAAACTGATTAGCCGTTTCTTCTAGAAAAAGCTGCATTTACTTAAGCCAGGGGTTCCCAAGACGTGTGGACTTTAGGGGTAGATACTCTGGAGGTAAACTCATGTTAAGTCGGAAGTTCGCAATCTTGTCAATTTTTAGGATATGTAGACTTCAACTCTCAGAATTTCACAGCTGGCCACAGTTGAAGTTCACATGTCTTAAAGCTGCCATGAATGGGAACCCCTGACTTAAGCTAACAAAACAATATTTTGTTTTGAGAACACCTATTATTGTATACTTTTGAATCCTAATCCAAAAGTACCAAAGCTTTTTCCTTACCATGTAGTTCCATGGCATAGAGCTGTCCTTCCTCTGCCATTACTGGAAATATTTCTTTCTCAATTGAGGTAGGCCGCAGCTAAGGAAAAGATAAAGGGACTCAGATGGCCATTCCAATAGGAGCTATATAGCCCTCATGCATTTATTTAACAAATTTATATGGTCATTCATCTCACAAAAAGTGGCTCTGGGTGGAATACAACATAAAATATAAAAATTATGAAAACATACAAAATCATCATTAGAATATGTAAAAACAACAGGGCCCAAGAGAAAATGAATTGTTAGCCACAGTAATGGAACCATCTTAGAATGTTACCAGTCTCCTGGGACTCCCAGGCCTGATGACACAGTCTTGAGCGACTTCCAGGGCATTAACAGGGATGGAATGAACCTTGTTTTCAGGGTGAAGGGTGGGAATGTTCCATAAGCCATGCAGAAAAAGTCCACCTCCAGGACCCACCTAGCAGATAACCACTGCATACCTTCTGTGCCAGACCTAATGAGATGGGCTGATGTAATTGGGGACAGGTAGTCCTTTGGATAACCTGGTCCCGGGCCATGAAGGGCTTTAAAAATTAAAACCAGCACTTTGAATTTGACCCAGAAACAAACTCTCAGCCAATACAGCTTGCACAGCAGAAGTGTGATGTGCTGTTTTAAAAGCACACAAAACTGCCTGTGCCACTTCATTCTGGATATGTTTCAAGGGCAGCCCCATGTAGAGTCCATTACAAGGCTTGAGTGACTGTGAACATCCCTAATATTTACGCAATAAGCTAACATTCTTTCTTCAGATGATTCCCACCAGAAGCAATCGCTAATTGAACCAAGATATCCCCACTGATAGCCATTTCAGAATTTGCGCATTGGGATAATCAAACATACCACTCCCACCATCAAATAAGTCTAAGCACTATGGAAGAATCATCAGGTGTCTCACCATATCTAAAAAATGGCTTTGATCTCACTACGTTGGAAAGAAATGTCTAATGAAAATTAGCTTGTTGAAACCTCCATTTTACCCTTTCTGTTTCATACCTGAATGCGCTTTAATACACTTGGATTTAAGATGTACATGCCAGCATTGATTTTATTGGAAACAAAAACCTGAGGTTTCTCCACAAAGCGATGTATGAGTCCAGTATCTGCCTCACATATTACTACACCGTATTTGGAAGGTTCTTCCACTTTTGTCACCTGCAAGGCAAAATCAACATTAGATACAGGGAAGCAATCATGGTAGTGAATCAGAAATCAGAAAAAAATACACCTATCATATCTTAATATAAAATGCTATGCCTATGTTACTATTTTTATTCTTATCCCATTTCAAAGTTTTAAAAAAGGACACTTAATTGCTTGTTGTCCCCAAACAACAGTCTAAGACATGGCTTGCTTAACCAAGATTTACTGAATAAACAAAGAGTTCACAATGACCAGCCAATCCATAAACCATGTATTGCTAACCAGAATGGCTGGATTCATGTAATAGCCTAAAAACATAAGTATTTTCAGTTTTATAGTCCATCTGATTCGGCTTATGTTGTATCATATTACTTGTTTTCTTAAACTAAATATCCTACAAGATATGTTAACAGAGGACTGTATAGCATTAGGTCTTTATTTACAATTGATTTCCTTTAAATCCTTTTGGTTTTGAAAATAATGAAAGTTACTGTATACGGTCACCACAAGGTGTTTGATTTATATGTTCCCAGCTAACCACCTCCTCTTCTGGGATCTTTGAATGCAGTAGGGCAGGCTACCAAACTCATCATGGCATCGTCATGTGATGTATTGGGACTTTTCCCCCTTTGCTAAACCGGGCGGGGGCAGGGCCAGCATGTGAGGCATCTGGCTCGTGGGCCATGAGTTTGACACCCCTGCAGTAGGGATTAAAAAATGCCCTCAGAATACACAAAACAATGAATCGCAATCCCCAGGTACTTACCACAATGGTGCCTTCTTTTCCATGATGCCTGTGAAAGTGTACCATGTCTGTGAAGGGAAAATCACAGATCACATCGCTATTGAGTACAAAAAAAGGTTCTGAATTTTCAGCCAAAAGCTCCTGTGCTAGTGCCAGTGGGCCAGCTGTGGAGGAAACAGGAGTTATCAGTGTCCATCTGATCATAAGCCCTTTAGCAGCCATAACCAACAAACACTGCTAGGCTCACAGTTACCTGTGCCCAGTGGTTCCTTCTCATGGGACAGAGAAATCTGAATGCCCAACTGAGAACAAAGAAGAATTTGGAAATGCAGTTAGAAGAAAAGTAAAAGCAAGCATCTGTGAGTGCATGGCCGTGACTCTATCCATAACTGCCTTTAGAAAATATCTCAAATAGGACAAGTTGATTATATTGCCAGCTGGTTTATGGCAACCTGCAGATTGTTGACTCATTGCTCATCATTTAAATGTGTAAACACACCAAATAAAGCTGTTAATAAGGTGATTTAGACCTTGGAATGTTTTTAGGTTATCCATTTCTTAAACCATATTCAAACACCCTAATGCTAAATGCTCATACTTAGAAACAAGTCTGTTGAAAGTAATGGAATCTATTTAAAATTAGGTACATAATAGCACTTCTGCAGGCATGGCATTCCATAATCATCAAGAAGTTGTAGTAAGGGGTTCAGGGCACTCCTTGGAGAAAAGGAAACTTTTCTTTCAAGAACTTTTGTAAGTTAACTTATCTTGGGCTCCAAGCCAAAAGGTGCAAGGCAAACTAGGGAGCCAAAGGGGAAAAAAATGTCCAATCAGTACAGTGGAGAAAGTACTTCTATTATAACATTTTATGTGTGATTTTGTGAAATGCAAAAGATACACACAGCTACTACTTCAAAAACAAACCACAAGTATTGCAAAAAACAATGGCCAAATTCGTGCTCAAAGTAATTTGCTCAAAACATTGTACAACAAAGGAATGAGATAAAAGAACTTACTAAGATCTAATTGTTTACTGCAGAGATAGTGGTAATTCTGATATTTTTTAGTTGTTAAATCCATCAACGTAAGTGAACATAGCCAATAATAAGCAATCAAGGGAGCAGTGCAGCATCTTCAAGAGTCACTGCTTTTACATTATCTGAGACAATAATCCTACATTTTATTAACACTTTAGAAGATATATTAAGTAATGAAGTTGAATGTACAAAACTATTATGGAAAGTTACAGAAAAGCAGTATCACGACACCCAGAGATGCATATCTTATTTTAACACTGTACAGCAGGGATCTTATATAAGGAATTATGAAAAGAATTGTGCTTATTTCACTTTTCTTCAACATGTTGTTCTATATGTTAGTTAACTCTCATATATCATATCCTTCTTATTTTAAGAAGATTCTAGCATAGAGAAATAATTTAGCTAAGCTCAATACCAGCCATTTTCCTTGCACAAGCCAAGGCACAATATCAAACTGTAGAATCCTTAGTTCATTTTTATTGAAACGAAATATTAAAGCTGAAACACCACATCCCTTAATTCAGGAACATTAAAATTACTACCGGTAACTACCCAACAGTATGCACATGCATATCTGTTAACTGCCCTGTGGAAACTGCTATTGAGTTGAGCGTAGAATAACTGGAAATGATACATCACTGCACTGCAAAATAATAATATCCCAGCAAATGCAAATAAGAGCTGATTTACTCTATCCAATTAGTCCATGTAAACAAAAACAAAAAAGCTCACCTCAAGGCACTTACCCTTTGCTCTTGTTCTTTCATCTCCTTTTCCAGTAGTTCTGACATATAGCTCACAGCAAGGATCACATGATTAACACCCGCCTGCCAGGAAAAAATGAGAATTCAACATAATGAAGGCCTGGGGTTGATTCAAGGGATTGTTTAAGATGATTGACAGAATTATAATATCTCCAAATAATTATTCCTTATTATTAGAAATGCCAAATCTTGGCTCATGATACAGAAATCCAAAAGTGTTGAATCCTCATTGGAGAGTTATTCTAAAATCCTGGAAGTGATTTTGAACAGAATCAGATTTTCCTGTCCTAAGAAAACTGACGACTAAAATACCACATGTTTAGACAATGCCTAACATTAAATTATTGCCCAATGCCATGTTATATGTGCAGATGCCCTTGATTTCAAGAGTTATTGGTGCAGAAAGCCACAACTAAAACTCTTGTGGATGCTAGATGCTTCCAATACAGATTTCGTTTGCATCAATTACATTAGCCATGTGTAATTGGGCCCAATATAACAATATTTTAGCAAATCAAATCAAAGTGCTGTTTAGCTTCTAAAAACATAAATTATTTAGGACCATACTATCTACCTATATCCATATGATTTTACTGCATCATTACAATCAATATTGGGTTTTACTGTCTGGCCTTAAAATAATTAGATTGATGTGAATTAAGACACCGTGTTTTATATACTGGCACTACATTTCAAGAATATATTTGCCAGGAAGTATAATTTGGCCATATTAGTGCATAAGAAAAAATAAATAAATAATTCTAAAAGCACACTTATTCCAATCAGCTTTTAATAAATAAATAAACAAATAAACTGCAAGATGTGAGATAAATTCAAAAGTACTGTATAAAAAAATGTTATATGTCATCTAAGAAGAAAGCCAGTTTTGTGTAGTGGATCAGGCTAGAAACCAGGGGACTGTGAGTTCTTGGATTAGGTGATCTTGGGCCAGTTACTTTCTCTCAGCCTTGGGAAGGAAGCAATGCACAGAGCTTCTGAAAAACTTTGCCAATAAAACTGTAGGGGCTTTTCCAGGCAAATGAACGTGGTTGAACAGGAGGAAAATAAAATATCAAGGTGGGTCATAAAAGGTCTGAAGCAGGCAAAATACTATTATTTCAGTTCCAGATTTAGTCTGATTCACACATTTACCCTTTCTCTAGTAGAATACAAAATATCAGACATCTTAATTTCTCTCTATGGCAAGACAGGTCAATTTAAGTCCAATGGAATTTCAGTTTTAGTATTGTACATCCATCCAGAGTAGCCCCACGGCAAGATGGGCGTCAAATAAATCTAACAAATAAACAAATGCCCCCCCACAAAAAAAGGAGAGGCCCAAAGAAAGCTCTGAGCTGTATCCCCTCAAATACAAGCAGAAAACTCCAGCATTTCTTTTTTTTTAAAAAAAATATTGTTTCGTTAAAAGCTCTGTGTGCCAGGCAGCAATACAACAGGTAGAAGTTGTACACAAATGCAACAAGGAAACGCTTTGGTTTGTTTTTGTTTTTTGTTTTTTTTAGCTGGTCGGGCAGCTTTTAAACATGCACCTTTCCCAGGAAGAAGCTGGAAGGCATCACTCGTCCCACACAGAGGCCATTGCAATTTGGCAGATCGAATCCCACCAGGCTCAAGGTTGACCAACCTTCCAGGGTGGGTTCTAATCCCCCCACCTTACCTTTACTAAGGCCTCCACCTGATGCAACAGGATGGGCTTGTTACAGAATTCGACCAGCGGCTTCGGGATGCTGAGGGTCAGGGGTCGCAGCCGGGTGCCGTAGCCCCCCACCAGGATCAGCGCCTTCATCTTGGCCTGAAAGGAAAGAAGGGATATTTAGCTTTGCGGAGCCCGGTCTTCCCCAACCGCTCTCGGCTACGCTACACCTGCCTGCGCGCCTCCTTCGCTCCAGCTCGAGCGCCTTCCCTCTCTCGTCCAGTCCCGTCCCGTCCAGCAAAGCTTGCCAGCAGGCTTCCAGCGGCCGGATCCCAGCCGTCCGAAGATCAAGCGGCCCCCAGTCGCCTCCCCGGATCCCACCTCGCGCCCTCACCCGCCGCTCCCGGTTCAGGCCAACTCAGAGACTCCTCCCCGGTCGCGGGAGCCAAAACCGACGTCCACGGCATCCCTCCCTTTCCTCCTTCCCCCCCCCTCCCCACTCCGTTTGCCGTTCGAACCCATTGACCAATCAATGAGTCTGACGTGGCCGACTATTCCTACCTTCCAATGGCGGGCCAGGAGAATCGCATGTCTCGGCCAATCGCAGAAGAAGCTACCGTGTTGCCGTAGCAATGCGGGATCGGCTGTGAGGCGGCCATTTGCGTCAGATTAAAAAAAGGGCCGGAGCTGGCTTTGGACACGTCGCTTGCTTTCGCTATACAGTTAAGAGGTGGCAAGTCCCGCCTTTCGTGGGGGGGGGGGGCGGATTTCCTGTGTGCCGTCGAACGGATGTGCTACGTCATCCGCGGTTCGAAATACGACGCGAACCTTAGCAACGAGAGCTCCGCCTCAGGAAAGCTCGCGGCGGCGGCGGTGGCAACCGCGGTAAGCGCGGGGCGGCCGTGGTGGAAGCGGCATTGAGCTTAGAGACGCCGGGGAACCCCTTCGCAGTCTGTCAAGCGGGAAGGAGGCGGGTGGAGAAGACAGGGCGGCAGAGCCGTGTTCGTAATCGGGCTGTCGGGAGCAGACGCGTCGTTGGTGTTCCCAAGTTGTGTGTGAAGTCACGGCCATTGGGAGGACCCCACTTCGCTCCCTTTCCCGCCCGTCATCTGTCTGTCTGCCGCTAGTGCGGGCTAATGACCTTTGCCTTTGATGAGCCGTCCCGAGTCCCACCTGCCCTGTTAATAACACGGAAGCCAGCAGGGTCGGAGAGTGTCGTCGTTGTTTGAGTTTCAAGGGATAGAGGTAAGGCCGCGTAGATTTCTAGCTGTCGAGTTTATTTAAACTTTTCATAACTAGTAGCAGCATCAGGTAGCTGAAATAGCCGCTTGGGTGATTTGACTGAATAGGATTTCCTGGGACAATGTCCTACTGTATGTTATGAAAAGCACTGGAAGGGTGTATAAATAAAAATAAAATAAATAGCAAAAACACTTTGATTAATGGCAAACTTTTAATGCTTCTGAGGAAGGATTTGCATTTTGAAAAAAAAATCCTCATCCAGTAAGGGTGGGAAATAGATCTTAGCCTTATATACCTTACAACCCTCTCTAAGCAGTTTACAGAGTCAGCATATTGCCCACACACACACACACACACAATCTGGGTCCTCATTTTACCAAACTCTGAAGGATGGAAGGCTGAGTCAGCCTTGAGCTGGTGAGAATCGAACTGCTGGCAGCCAGCAGTCAGCAGAAGTAGCTGGCAGTACTGCCTTCTAACCATAGAAAAAATGGAAATCTCTTTAGCATAGGATGCCTTTATGTAATATAGTGAAGTAATGGTTGTGATGGTTGTATGCCATTTTATTGAAGCTGTTACTTTGTTCCAGAGTGAGGAACCATGGCACTGGAGCCCGTCCCATGCGCCATTAAGAACCCAGTAGTACTGCAAGTGGGAGACATGAAGAGCGAGATAGGCCGGCCTGGTGTTCTGGTGATTGATGTTTCATTTCCACACTCTCAGACCACTGATGTAAGTGTGAAAGAAAAGCAGATGTCAAAGGATGCACAATGGATAAATTACACTGGTCTACACATTTTGGGAAATTATCAACCTCCGAGATAAAATGTGTTAATTTTATATATTTTGATTAGATGAATTCGAAAACAGATGATAAAGGTGCCGGTTGGCTAAAGTTTTCAGGATATTTCACAATAAAGATTTATACACAGTCCAGTGTATTTGCCTACAAGGTAGGAGGTGTCTAATGATCATGATGCCTCGTAACTTCTTGACAAGGTACGGTAGAACAATGAAAATGATACCATATGGAAGTATATAAATTTATCTTCATTTTGAGAACAGCAAGGAAGATGACTGAAAAATCACGTGGAAAATTTGCTTAGGTCCGAAAGGCACTTGGTGCAAAAAAAAAAGTATCTTCTTACACTCACATTTAGACTATTTCCCTTTGAACTGTGAGGCAATGAGTGATGAGCATGAGGAGAGATTCCACCAGGATATTGCAGGCATGGAGAAAAGATACCCAGGGAAATGGAGTCCATCCATGCTTGCCGATTACTGCTGGAATCTCCCCAGGGATAATCCTACTGCAGTTCACAAGAGAAAAGCCAGAAGGCGAAGTTTAGATACCGCATAAAGATGGAACCATGTCGTTTAATCTGATGTTAGAGCTTGTCAATTTTTGATACAATAAACATGAAAATGTTACATGAAAAACCAATAAATGAATGGAAAGTTATGTTATTGATATCAATAAAGATAAATTTATGATTGTTGTGGCACCATTCTCACTGCTCTAACACATTTTGCAGAAACGTTATGGAGCATAATCGCACATCCCCCTCATTATTTTGATGCAATTTTGACCAGAAGCTGTATCTTGGAAACTGAAGCCAATTAATATGCAGGACTTAATTTTCCTTTATTAGTAACCCAATTCTGGTAAAATTAAGCTGCTTTTATTTCTGAGGCTTTCTCCTTGTAGACCAGTGTTATTCAAAAGTTGAAATTGATTTAAATCTCAAAGCTAAGGATATCTGTGAGCCAGAAGTTCCTATTCCAAAATTTATATCTCTAATTTACTCAGTTGATAGTTCCAAATCAAAATTGTTTCTCTTTGCTTCTATAAGCAATATAGAACATTTATTTAAAGACTTATTACTGGAGATGTTCTAAGAAACAAAAAATATTTATGAAAGTTTTCTCTATATTCTCTTCACTGTGTTATATCTTGCTTGCTGTGGATTCAATCAGTACTTGTTTTATTTCAGTTACAGGCAATTGCATTCAGAAATTACTATACTGCCTTTTTGACCCTTCGAGTACAGCGGCAAAGTTCTGCAGATGATGGAAATGAAAGCCCTTCCAAATGGGTTACTTGCCTACGTAATTTTTGTTTGATGCCTAACCCACATACAGAAGAGGGTTCCCAAAACTACTTTTCTATTTCCAGACATCAGGTCAGGATTTCAATTTCTTACTGGGGAAGAGGGGAATTTCATTTGCTCCAAAGGAATAATGTACTATAGGTCTGGAAACAAGAATAATCTAGTTATTAAATGCCCTATCAAGTATTCTGTTTTGGAAATGTTTCCACATGCAGAAAGGAAATAGTTCTAATGAACTTGATTAGGAAAAGTTTCTCATCATGAGGTGTAGGAATCCTTTATATCTCTTCTGCATTAAAAAAAAATGGAATTAGCTTAGTGGGGTTTGTATTTTGGAGATTTAACACTCTCAACTTGTCTGCCAAAATCAACCATAATCATTCCAATCGTTGATCAGTTTTACTTTTATTTTACTGCCTGAAGATGTAAAAAGAATGCTCAGATATCAGTATGAAGGAACTTGTTCTATATTACGTTCACTAACTGTTCATTTGTGCATTTTTATTTTCTCCCCAAATGCCACCTTTGACTTCTCAACATTACAGGTTTTAAAATTAAGCAATCTGTCTTTGAGTTTAAAATGAGCATTAGGTTGTTTGCATAAAGAAATACTCTTTAAATGTCAGAACATTTTCTTTTAAATGACTTACTAGGTAAGTCTTAACAGTAGCTACATAGTGTTTCATCATCAGTTATAGTATTTAGCTACTTTCACTTCTTTTTACCTATGTTCCAATTAGCTTTGTTTTTTTCAAACAAGATCTTCTGCAATGATTTTTGTTCATATATTGTGTGAATGTGTGCGCGCTACGTGTTTGTGTGTGTGTGTGTGTGTGTACATACCGCATTCTTTAACTTCCTTATTAATGCTTCAAGTGAGTGGTCTGGTTTTATTTAATCTTACATCAAAATTATACACTCTTTTGTATAAAAATACCATGGATCTCTCTTTGTGGGTTTTTTTTCTTCATTCAGCCTTTCTGGTGGTCAGTTCTTACAGCCACATATTACAAGTAGAACAGTTATGGCCTTGACAGTGTATTTGTTCTCAGCGCTATATCTCCACATTTTAATATTTTGTCTCAGTCTATGTTAATATTTTTTTCAAGTAGTAGACACATTTTTATTTTATATCTATAGCTGCTATTCTTGTTTCTGTGTTTATAGCCGAATATGATTTCAACTTCTGTGGGATGTGGGTCAAACTTATTGAGTTTTCTTGTTGCCTAAAATGAATGAAGGATGCATTCTGGAACATTCTGGAACATTCACTTACTCCTGTGTAGAGAAGGTGGTTGTGGGTAGTGGGGTAGGTAGGATGTTTCATTGTGGGTGTAGGCAGTGGCTGAGGAAAGAGAAGGCAGTGGGAAGATGGGGAGTGGGCCAGTGGGATGTTCCATGCTAGCTGCTGCTAAGGAGACATTGGGACCAGGTTAAGCCCACTACTGGTTTAGGGTTTTTTTTTTCCTTCTAAACTGTAGCTGATATTAGAATGGTGTAGCAGAATTTCCTGAATGTAATGATTTGTTCCTGGATCTAAACAAAATGTTATTGTTTCCCTAGTGCCAAACAAAATTTATCAATGTTTCCCAATCATCTAATTCCATAATAATTAATAGTATGTACTTATACCATAATTTAATTTCATTATCAAGTTTCTGCTAATTATGTAGGTATATATGATTCAGTAATCCTTTGTCTTCATGTTTTGCTAGATGCTTTGTGATGTGGATCAGGTGGCTGCCATGCGTTTCATCCTGCGCCAACCTTCTCCAGTATGGTTGCATTTTACAATTGAGGAGCTGCAGCTTTTTTCTTTGTGTCAGAAGGTACATATTAAATTTTTTGTCAAAATATGAGTCTAGCAGTTGTTCTGATCCTCCCAGGGTCTTTGCAGTGACTTGCAAATATGTTTAAAAGGTGGGAAACTAAACATGTTGCTAAGTTGCAACTGCAGTATCCTATATCATTGGTCAAACTGGCTGAGGACACTCAGCCTTGATTTACAATATTTGGAGGGATACCTATTCCCAACCATCCTTATTCAGGTAGTCCTAGTTCAATCTGTCCTTTGCCTGACCCTTTCCCACAGCTGCAGCTATATTGCCTTTGATGTGTAGAAGAGCAGCTTACTCTCTTAAAAGCTCCCCAAATGTGGCAACTTTTAAGACTTATGAACTTCAACTCCCAACTATGCTGGCTGGAGAATTCTGGGAGTTGAAGTCCACAAGCCTTAAATTGCCAAGTTTGGAGATCTTTGCTCTAATCTCTCCACTCTGCAATGGGAAGTCAAGCAAAGGAGACATTGACAGCAGGAATCACTTACTTTTTTCTCATTCTCCCAGCAGATTGGAATGCAAGAAATTTCAAGAAAGTACTGTAAGCTTTTTGTGTAGCTGGCTTGCATCTCCCAGGCTGCTGGTGTAATTGCATTGCTTTTGATTAGTAAAAGAGCAAGCATATTCTGTTCTAATCACTTTCTCTGTTCTTCAAGTGGGAGGGGCACCACACATCAGACAAAGACAACACATATTGACTCTAATGGTGATGAACAAGGGATGCTGTGAGGAATGTAAATAGGCCATAAAGTTATTTTTTCAGCACCATTGTAACTCTGAATGTTTGCTTGATGAAGCGAGGACTATTTGTATTGAAGTGAACTTGTTTATTTGCTTGTTTGTTAGCTAGTTACTTGCTTGTGTCATTTTGCATTGAAGTTGAACTTTGACTCAAGGGTTTTATTTTTGTCCACGTATCCCTGACATTCATAGAGCAAGTATGGTAATTACTTCTTTCTGCCAGATTCATAATATACTAATGGTAACATTTATAATTAGTAATGTTGAGGAAAGTAACTGCCTATATTACTTAGTGTGCATAAGACCTAGTATTAATTTCAACATACAGATTAGGTGAAAATCTGAGGCTGACATTTTTTTTCTGAAGGAGGTTTTTTTGTTCAGATAAGGAAAAGTTGTACTTTGTAGCTCTTACTCCTTATCTGTAAAATAATATAATTCCTAATGGTTTGATATACTTGGAAACAGTTGAAATAAATACCTTTAAAAGTAAATCTTCCTAATCACCAGTTCTAGGAAAGTGAATGGTGAAGATGGAGTGTGGTGTGTATGTTGCCTGATTTTGTTGTGTGTTTCTCTGGGACTGCCTTCTCCTCTTTACAGAGTCCACAGAAAGGCTTTCCAGCCTGGCTTTCTCATCCTTCTCCTCAGGAACAGCCAACAAGCTTACACGATGTAAGTATTATTACTGAGATAGGTTTCTTCTTCTTCTGAGAATACAGACATATTAAAGATATATAAGCTTAGTTTGGCTGTTGATTGTTAGCAGCTCCTAGAGAGGAAACAAAGTTGGTTTTGCAAGAGCAAAATCAGTAGAGAACTGCATATATGAATATAGTTATTCTTTGCTTTCAGGGACTTCCTGATGCTGACAGAGTGTCTTCTGAACTGCAGCAAATGTGGATTTTAACGGAGATGCTCCAGGCCAACCAACCAGTAGCACGAATTGGGCGCTTTGATGTTAGTTTCTCTATTCTTCTGCTTCTTGTCTTAGAAGTGTAATTATTACTGAAAAACAGTCAGAACCTCTAAGTACTGCAAGTGGGTAAAGTACCCCGCTTTCTCTACACAAAGCCTCTTTTAAGATATTTATCCACAGAGCTTCTGCAGTAACATTCAAAGACCCTTACTGAGTTGTATCAAAAATGCATACCTATAAAAGTAGTGGCTGCTAAAATGGACAGAATGATAACCATCCTAATTGGGGAAGGAGGTGTAATCCATCTAGTATGCAATTGCTATTTACATGACATGTTCCTTTAAGGAACTTAGACTGGTTTAGCATTGTTTTCCAGGCTAACTTGAAACAGATTAAGGTAAGATATAATAACTGGTCAAAGTTCATCATCCTTTAGGCCAAGGGTCTTCAAACTTGGCAAGTTTAAGACTTGTGGACTTCAACTCCCAGAATTCCTGAGCTAACATGACCGGAGGAGGAATTCTGGGAGTTGAAGTCCACACGTCCTAAAGCTGTCAAGTTTGAAGACCCCTGTTTTAGGCTGTCAATTTGAATTGGTATAATCTTTGTCCCTATGGTCCTTTCAGTGTTAATGTGCATATTTTAACAACTCTGTTCATTAACCATGTTTGTTTGAGCTGATGAGAGTCCAAGACCAGTTAAGCACTGCTTGAGTCCCAGTTCAGCTTTCTTCCCACGGATTACATTGTCTAAATCGGGAGAGGGAGGAAGAACACAGTATTGGATCTATGCAAAAGGGGGCAGGGGGGATTCTTCAGTGTGCTCAACTTGTTGACTTGTTTCTTATATGTATTTCAGATAGAAGACTCCTATGACCTTAATCTACTTTCTTATACTTGAACGGTTTCAAGACAGGAAGCAAGGCTTCCAAGCAGAGCTGCATCCTGCATTGTAATCTGGCCTGAACAGGAAGAAGGAAGATTAAGCAGGAGCACGAAGATTAAGACTTGATTGCTTCTGTGTTCCAGTTTCATGTTCCAACAATTATCCAGTTAGGTTCTGGTTTCAGTTCTGTGGTAATCTGGTTTTCAAACCTATATCTTGCACTGAACCCTGGAAAGTTAGATTACCTAAACTGAAGCTGCCTAATTAGGGCTATTTCTCTCCTGATCTACTTTTCCATCTGCCTTGCTGCATGATATATGTTTCTTTTTAAGACAAAATGAAATATATTCAAGAATCTGGTACTTGGAGCATGGAGGAAAGGGATCCTTCCTTTTTCTAATAGTGACTTGAGATATAAGAAGGACGAAAAGACTCTGGATATTGGGGTCTAAGATTGAAAAAGAGCAATTCTAAAAAAAATGCCAGGTATAGAGATGTATGTGGCTGTCTACCTCACTTATAATTACAGAACGTAAGTCTTTTCATATGTGTGTAGACTTCAAAAAGAAAACGTTGCATCATGCTAAAACCATGACACTAGTATTCTTGGAGGGACTGAGGTGGTAGAAAGCTAAGTTTTATCATAAATTTTCTATCCCAATATTCTATGTCCAATGAGTGTTGAACTTGGTTAAATGAAAGGGAAAGTTTGATTCATTTTGTCTCATGTCAAAGAATTTTAAATAAATTGTATCTGCAAAGCACATCTGAAAACTGCCTTTTGGAGGTTGGTTTGACAATTACCAAGAAGATATTTGAGCATCTTCATTCAAGCTACTGAACGACTTATCTATAGCATCGTACTGTATGATTTCTACAGAAAATCATTTTCCTTGTGAAGAACAATCCTTGTCATAATTTGTAGTTGTCAGAAATATCAAACTGTAGAACAATATACTGTAAATTTCTGCAATGGGATGTATGTGATTTTTAAAAAAGTATTACATTTTGGAGTATCTGTACATCTTTCTGTATGTCTGTTATGCCCTTCCTATTATTTATTATTTATGTTAATTATTTATTGTTGGAAAGGATTGTAATAGACTTCCAATGCACTCTGTCAGGGTTATGTATCTCAGTGGAATACTTAGCCAGATTTAAGAGGTCACAAATAAATGAAAAGCTACGTATTATATAATGATACATTGTAAACACATGGGAAATATTTTTGATCCTAAAGGCTGCACATAATTTTTTGTTCCAGATACATATGGAATACATGCCTTAATTTCTTTTCTTTGGTTTTTAATATAGTTTCTGGGGCAAAAAGGGGGAGCTTTGAGGCTGATTCCTTCCAGCCATCCAGTGGAGATGGTTTCATTGCTAGTGCCATTATTGGTATAAAAAAAATCTGCCTTCCATCTATCAAGGTTTGCTTTATTTCCTGCTGTCGGGGTCATATATTTATTTCTGCTTATTGGCAGAAAGAGGAGGAGGCTATTCCGAGAGTTGAAGTGGAAGGAAATACTACTGCCATGTTTTTATCAGAACAGAGTTCCCAAATACATGAGAGATGAAAAACAAAAGTAGCAAAGATGAGATAAAGTCTTAAATTATCTGCCCAATAAAAAAGACAGATCTTTCATCTACTATACTCTTTACTTTAAATGATTGCTCCTGAGTAATTTCATTTTTCGCCTCTGTGATTCTTGCATTTATGTTGAAGTTCTGAAAAATAATTTGCACTCTATGATTCTGAAATAATGATTTTGCTTCTCTATTTTAAATGTTATCACAGCAATAGAATAATTGAAGCAAAAACTAATAAATATTCAGAGATCTGTAATTTCAATACTGTGGGCAGACTATATTCATTAATTTCACATTCTGTATAAAATTCTTAAACACCAAATGCTGAATATATGACCTGTTGAACTTTTCAGCAAGATGCCAGTATTAAATATGACAGCAAATCAGTGCTTTTGTTCACATGTACAGCATTTGAATGGATAATACTGTTATGTTATCATTTTTGACGATTTTAGATGTGTGCAGTTCTCAGTTACATTCCTGAG
The DNA here is from genome assembly GCF_049901735.1 of Notechis scutatus. Lineage (NCBI taxonomy): Eukaryota > Metazoa > Chordata > Lepidosauria > Squamata > Elapidae > Notechis > Notechis scutatus. The sequence continues at coordinate 68,806,057 of NC_142010.1, forward strand.
CTTAGTGAATGTATACTCTTCAGCATTTATTTTTATACAGGAGCCTGCATCCTGTGGATGTTAATGGGTTCTGTCTTCCACGGATGACATAATAATTGGGGACAGTGGAAGTTAAAGTCCAACTCAGTAGGTGTAGAAATTTCCCCCTCTTTGACATCTGTTTTGATTTCTCTAGAGATTTTGAATGCTGTATCTCTATTGATAAACTTTAGAGTCCTTCAGTCAATATTCATGGGTATGCATGAGTTCAGTAGAGAACTAATGTGGTTGGTTTGGTTTTGCATTTTCATTTTAGGTCAGCATGTTGTGTGAACCCAGATAGCTTGATTTGTGCACTTATTAATGGTTAGGATATACAAGAATAAACCTATGGTATTCTCTGAACTGGTTAGACTCATACAACACACATTATCATAAATCTCAGCTTACAAATCACAAATGCTAGATAGACCCCAAACCAAAAAAGCCTACATCATGGCAATGTTTGACTAGCCTCAATGTCATGTGAATCCAGATAATTCTGGATTATTCAACGAACCATAAAAAAGCATGAGCTATGTGAACCCAGTTGTATAAACAAGGATGAATGCCTTGCAACCAAACACCTTGAAATGAGCTTGGTGGCCACTCCAAGAGTTCCTTGTGTGGAACAAGGCTTAGGATTCTTGGCATCTATCTTGCCATTTCCATTACTGTCTGAAGCAGGCAATAAAAGAACACGGTTACCAAGAATCTCTCAAATGGAGTGAATGGATATCAGACTGATACATGCTGTTTGGTGTATATATAACAACTATCCATTTAGGTAGTTTTAAAGAGTGATTGAGAAAGGCAGTATTCATAGGTGTTTGTGGGAGGTGTCAAAATCTGAAAGATAAAAAGATGCAGCACTAATCAACATTGCTGCAAACAAAAGTGGGGCAGGACTTCAGTTACAATCCACACCTTGCAACTTGCAGATTTTGACACCTGTAGAAACTTGACTATATTCCTCTCCTCATCCTTATGATGGTTCAGCTCATCCTCAGCCTATGAGCAAGACAGGCTTACTTTCCAAAAGCTCATGGAGGTCCTGGAAAACTTGCATGCTGGGGAGGGAGGGGGGTATTTTAAACGGCCTGTTTTCTGTCTTTTTTTGGCTCTAGTTCCTTTTTGCCTGTTACTAGTGATATAATATTGTGTCCTAAAAGTTTTTGCCTGCCACAGACATAATCAATTGGTGCAGCACCCTTGTGGTCATGACATGAGTGCATAAATTTACTGTCAAACATTCCATAACTGTAACCCATTTAGTAGGAGAAAAATAAGAGGCAGCTGAAATAAGTAGATGTCATCAAAGGAAATGATGCAGTTCACACAAATGGGAGAGGGGAAAAATTGCCCTATGCTGTCCTTACTGGAACATAAGGATGAAGGTCCAGCTAATCAGTGGTGGGATTCAGCCAGTTCGCACCACTTCAGGAGAACCGGTTGTTAACTTTCTGAGCAGTTTGGGGAACTGCTTGTTGGAAGAAATCATTAGGGCAGAGAACCAGTTGTTAAATTATTTGAATCCCACCACTGCAGCTAATCCAGCATTGTGTGTCACCCTGTGGCCAACCAGATGCATACAGGACACTTGGGTCAGGTGTTACTGCCTGTTGGTAATAACCTAAGATAGTAAACTAAAAGACCATCAAGACTAGTAGCACCAATAGCCTGACTTAAAAGAATTATCGGTCTAACCTTGAATCTCCAGAAAACGATACCAGCATGAAATGTACTGTCTCCATTGCAGATGCTGGAAATGAACTATGTTGCCTCCCCAACCCAAAAAAGTCTCCGAACATCTTTTCCAAGTAACACATTTTATTAAAAGGTATAAGCTTTCATGATGCCTTTTAATAAAGTTTATTAGTCGGGGGTTTCCGGTTTGAGCTTCTTCGGCGACAGACCGAAACCGCAACTCTGTGTGGTTTCGATCCATGCTTGCCACTGGAGCTCCCCGAGCTGGCTGGTTTCGGGGTTTCGGGGTAGAGGTGGTGAAGAAGGGGGAGACTGCCTGCAGGGTTGAGGAGAGCCACATCTCTCCTCCTCAGATGGCCATTACTCCCTTTCCCAAAGGCGGTTGCAGCGGTGGTCAGAAATGGCTACCACAAAGAAGAACTCGACCGGAAAAGAATGTGCAGGAGGAAGATAAGAAGAGAAAGTTTTGGTTGACCGGGTCAAACAGCAAAAGCAACAAATAAGGTACCCTGGAATTTAAACTGTTGAAAAAAAATATAACACTGTTCCCAAAGAAGATTTCTAAGCAGTGAAGGAGAGAGAAAAGGGAAAGGATTTGGTGTGGTTTTTTTCTCCTCTTCCTATACTGACAGCTAAGAGACTTAAGCAAGGAATTGGAAAAAAAAATCACTTTGACATTAATAGGCATTTAATGCTGAAATAAAAAGTCAAAGGGATAATAAAGATTTCCGGATAATTAAAAGCTTTTGAAAACAGGAAAGGAGAGAAAAAGAATAAAAGGGCAGGATCTGGAAGGGAGGAGACTGCCTGGAATTAAAAAGAACCTACAGTAAAATCTCAATAAGACTTTCAAAAGATACATCTTAACTGAAACATAGCAACAAAATAGTAAAACCCCAGGAAGAGAAAATGAAAAAAGAAATAAGAAGAAATAGCTTGGGACTATCTGGATTATTTGGTGATCTCTGGATTCTTGGTTACTGCATTTGAATGATTAAAATCAATCGGGTGGTTGTTTAAAAGTGTTTAAAATGGCTCCACTTTTAGAAGAACTGAAAATGGAACTTAAAAAGTACAAAGAAGATGCACAAGAAGGGAGAGGTTCTTTTGGCTTCGTATTTCAGTTCTTGGAAATTGAGATTTGGAACTATGAGAAACAACAAGAAATGCCTGCAGCACAAGAAGATTGGGACAAAGCAGAAGCCATCTTTAATGAACAAGTAATCTCAGGTGGGGGGAGGAAGGAAAGGGGGGGAAAGAGAATGGAAAGTTTAAGATTGGGAAAAACAACCCAGAAAAAGAATAGAGGGAAAAAATAAGTATAAAATCAGAAAGCAACAGAAGAGGGAAATGCAGAAGAGAGAATTAGAAGTAGAGAGACAAGGGGGTAAAAAGGGGAGGGAGAAGAAGAGAGGGAAGAAAGAAAGGAAAAAAAGTTATAAAGGACAGAAACAAAATATAAACAGGGCCTATTTAGAGATAATGGATGAAAACCTAATTGAAAAAGGGATTCTGCAAAGGTACATAAGATAAGTATGGCGTATAGCGACCAGTAGAGACCCCAACATTTCCCTCAAAATATGTTTGTTATATCTCCCCCTCTTCCGCGCTTCCACTTTTGCACTTTTTTTTTTTTTTGAGGCACTTTGGCACCGTGATCCGTGAGCCGAAGGAGCAGCCTTCTCCCAGCTCCCAGGAACGAGGCCACGCCGGGCCCGCTGAGGTATCGGCTGGGGCTGTGAAGTGTACTGCTGGCCGCCGCCCAGTCCGTGCCTCGGGAAGGAAGGCAAAAGGAAGGCGCGGCGCAATGGCAGCAGCGGCTCCTGGTTTGCCTTTCCTTCCCGGAGCGACAGACCGCCAGCGGCCTCTGACAGCGTCAGAGCGGTCGGCCTCTCGAGCCTCCGCTCAGTTCATGTGCCAAAGTGCCTCAGCCGCAGTGTAATTACTTTTGCGGCGATAAACCCGTTAGCACCCCCAATTGGGCATGTTTTCAGGGCAAAAAGTCGCTTATCGCCGGCAAACGGTGTATTGTTATATTAGAAATAGAAATAATTTCAGAAAATATGAAACAATGTATGATTAAAATGTTTGATAAAATAGCTATCGTAATTCAGTGGAATGCTTGTCAATAAATAAATGTAACAAAATGAATATTTAATGATTTATAAAACATATGTGAAGAGAAATAAGGGAAAAATTAAGTATGGAGATTATACGTGTCTTTAAGAAAGTATGATATTTAATTGAAAAGAAATGTTAAAGATGTTAAGACTTTAATGAATATTAATGATAGAACTGAATTGGAATGGAATGAGGGTTTTAATTACATAAATTTACAATCCCTTTTTTAAAGAATATAGTGTGTATTATAAGAATGTACCAAGCAGAATTTGATAGGAAGTTATGTATTATGTATTATAATGAATGTCATAACCTTAAAGTATATATTGAAGTTTAAATAAGAGTTGAATGGATAAAATTAAAAGATATAAAGATGTCATACTCCAATTAGTAACTACAGGAGAAAATTTGTTTAATGAGAAAAGATAATATGAAATTGAAACAGAACAGACAAAAGTACAAATATAATGATTTGAATTGAGATGAGATAATCAAAATAAAATTGAGAAAATTAAAAGAGGGGAAAAACTATATAGAAAATGCAGAATAGTAATAAAATATGGAATAGAACACAAAAATGAGCATGAAATTGAGTTTGTGTCTGTATAAAGAAGTGCAACCCGGGACCATGCTATTTTCAAAAAAAATGTTTTACTTGTATTTTGTATGTGTGAAAACCCAAATAAAACTTTATTATAAAAAATAAAGTTTATTAGTCGGAAAATGTGCTTTCGGACTCCTGTTTTTTTGCTATCATTGCTAATCTCAATTCATTGTCTCTCAGCTATCTTTCCTCTAAGGTGACTTTGTCAAAGACTTTGCAGATTTTACACACTGAGGATGTCCTTGGGTGGTGTCAGAGAATGGGATCTGAAATTGACCGGAAAAGATCATTTTAAAGAAGCAAAAAACAAAAGATGATGAAAGGCCAGACGTTGTGAGCACCAGGTGGTCGGAAAGGTGTGGGCTCTCTCGCTCTGCTGTATTTACGCCAGCCTTCTAAACGGAGAGGAGAAATGCTGAACAAACTGAGCTCTACAGGACCGTCCAGCAGCAACTATTCCTTTTAACAGCTGGCCTGGTCGACCGGGTTTGGGCGGGGCGGGCCGTTCCTCGGAGCAATCGCCAGGAATGCGATCGACTACATTTCCCAGGCTCCTTCCGGGCGCCCAGAGGTGGGAGGGTCCGTCAATAAGATTCAGAGCAGCCGAGGGGGGGGGGGGTGTTCGCTGGCGGGGAGAAATGCTGCGGGCTGGGGCTGCTGGAAGACTTTCGCTCCGGCGCTTGGGCTCCTTCGGGGCGATTGCATGCGGGAAGCGGAGCTATTCTTCTGGGCAGGTGAGCCGGTGGCAGGGTGGGCGGCAGCTGGTGGCGTGCAGTTGGGCTACCTGTTTGTGGGCGAGCGGGCAAAGGTCCGCGCCGAATTAAAACTGCCGGTGCGAAACGGAGCTCCGTCCCTGAACTCCAGAAAGCTGCGGGGGTACTTGCGCCTTCGGAGGGAGGGAAGACGGGGCAGGCGAGAGAAAAGTAGCGCACGTCTGCATGCATTCATCCCGACAACTGAGCTTAAGGTTCAGGCCTCCGATTTGACTTCGACAGGTCGCTTCACGCAAAAACCTTTGAATTAACACAGGACACGAGAGCGCGCCGGAGCACGCGCAGAATTTATTTCACGCTGATGAATTGTATGCAGCCAGGTAGTTTTGAGGAGAGAGATAAGGGTACTGAACCTCTTTTTCCAGCATCTTTCTTAGTGAGAAGGGATTCTGTGGGAGTTTCTTGAAAGAGTCCTCGAATACCCTGGAGTTTCCTGGAGACAATCAATTCAAAGGGTTGTGCTTTTCCGAATAAGGAGAGAAAGTAGCAAAACCCCCTGAAACTCCTCATCCACCTACCTACTCCCCATTTTGGCATGCATCAAGAGACACATTTGTAAGAGTGTCTGACTGTGAGATGCCACCATTGAAGTGTTTGTTGTTCTAATTGGCATCTGTCACTGCTCAAGTATGGCAGGTCACTTTCTAAACACAGGTCTGGAGGTTGTGGGGTGGTGGTGGTGGTCAAAAAGCAGTGCTATCCACAGATAATACGAGCGAAGGAGAAGGCCTTGTAGGACTGGGCACATAAATTAAGACATGAAGCTTGAAGTTGCTGGCAGTAGTACTTCCATAAATCAAAACAAGGCAGAAAACAGGCTGCCTCCTGAACAACTGCAGGTGGGAAGAGGTGGCTGGAGCTGCTGGCAGTGAAAATCAGCCCACTTAAAATATTTGCTCCTGAATCAGAATAGAGCTGGAAGAGACCTTGAAGGTCTTCTAGTCCAGCCCCTTGCTGCTGCTGCTCCTCTCTTATCAGCCACAACCAACTTACTTTCTGGTCTTCTGTAGTGCAGTGGGGAGGATTGGATCTGTATGAAAGGGATGCTGAGAAGGAAGCCTTCAATCTATTTAAAGAAATTTGCACTAATTTGCATTTCTTATCTTTCCACCTATGGGCAATTTGACCCCAGCTGTTGCTTTTCATAAATAATACCAGGCAAAATGTCTGTCCTAAATTACTGTGTGAATTGTAGCATATTAACATGCAGGTTCTTTGGAAGTGTGCTTTATCTCTTGCTCTTTTACTGTTTCTGTACACACAGACGACTCGATCTCAGTCATATACCTATGGACAGGACTTCAGTAAGTAGGAAAGAGCAGAGGAGGCTTGTTGGGTACAAAGGGCAAGAAGGACTGCAGTCCCCTTGACAATGGACTTGAGATAACACACTGAGTAAACAAGGCTAATTACAAAGGTCGAAGGCAGCTTAGACAGACTATCCCCTCTGTCCTGTTCCCACATCGGAAAATTGAACCAGCGGCTAGTCTTATGGTAAGACTGAAACAGGAGCAGAGGTTTGGTTTTTCATGGATAGCGAAGAGATTACCAAGATGTAATGCCTGGATTTCTGGGACACTCAGAGCTACAAAAGAGGGTTTGTTGCTTTTGCAGTGAAGTAGTTTGGGCGAAGTGGTGTTCCTCCTTCTAATTGGGCTGTGTTGAGGTAATTCCCCGTTAGGAGAATGAGCGCATACAGGGAGACGTATTTGAGAGTAGTGTTTGAATAATACACACACAGAGCACACAGATACACTGTACAGTAAATGTAGGTTTTTACTTCCAGAAAGGTTTAAGCAAAGTCCAAAATAGGCAGTCCAAAGTCATTCACAGGTAAAATCAGTCAGTTTTCATCCAGGGATAATACAAATATCAAAGTCCAGTGTCAAAAAAAAGTTCAGTAACAGACTTACATTAAATCCAGTAATATCAGTCAATTAGAAGAAATGGAGGAACGGCAATACTTTCCAACAGAAGGAAACAGAGATACACTTACACTCTCTTCTGAGACTCAGACTAAGACAACCCATGTTTCTGGCTCCATCTTATGGCTGTTTGAGAAACCACACCCAATTGCATGCTCTTGCATTCCCTTAAAGATAGGCAGTCCAAAGTCCAAAATGTTTATCCTGGTTTATATATTTCTAACCCAAATACCTGTTAGGTGACTTATATTCCTAACAGGCTGTACTCAGCAATAGCTATGGTAGGATTAATAATGGGTTTCTTGGCCTGTCTCAATCTGACTTCATTCTGAATGATCACTTGGGAGTTTCTGGCAATCATCTATTGCCTTCCTCTACAGGAGAACCTGAAACGGACGCCTCTCTATGACTTCCACCGACATCATGGTGGAAAGATGGTGGACTTTGCAGGCTGGAGCCTTCCTGTGCAATACACACACAGCCACTTGGACTCCCATCTCCACACCCGTCAACACTGTTCTCTCTTTGATGTGTCCCATATGCTCCAGGTAATGTCAGAAGGGAGGGCTTAAAAGTCACCACCTTGCTGTCTTTGAGTTCCTCTCTCATGTCTCCAGTTGTCCATTTCAGACTCAGCAACTGGATCTTAATTTAGCTAAGATTGAATTCACGGGCTATGCTAAGCTATAATTTATTGAATAAACTACAACTGGCTCGATTTTCAAAACCAAATATACCACATATACTGTACTGATTTCATGTGTGAATCCATCATCTTTTGATATTTTAGGAAATGGAATCCCCTTGTTTTTGAGAAATCCTGCAATAGGTGGAGTTCTGCATTCTGTCACTGACAATGGGCCTTGTAGGACTACTGGGAAGCTACCTGAGAGCTTTCAACAACTACAATATTCGGGGGCAGATTGCAAGATTTGTATGTGCAAATGCTATATGCTTTTATATAAGAAGAGGTAGGGAACTCTATCCAGTGCAGATACTATCTTATATCTGCTTTAATCCTGCCCACTTCTGGCATATAGTCCTCAATCAAAGAGGCAAAGTAACCTTGAAATTAAACATATACATGTCCCACCATGAATAGATCTATGAAAGTTGTATTATATCAGGCATTTTTAAAACTCTAACTTTTATGCAAGCAGCATTACTTCCTGAGTATACATTGCATGAGACCATACTTCAGATGGGTTCACTTTTCTAGAGCTTCTATTATGAGGTATCTTGCTTTCCCAACACTAGAATTAATATACAAAAAAATCTATGACTATAATGCAAATCAGTTTATATTAGCTATTCCTGAACAATGTCTTTTAAATAGGTTGGATTTCCAAAACTGCATAAGAAATCTGGAGGGCACCACATGACAGAAAATAATTGTAAACTGATGGATTACTTTTGCCAGTATCATTCCATTAGCTTTCCTCCCAATGTCCTTAAATTGAGATCAGCTGGATATAATAGAGACCAAACCTTCTTAGTTGTGGCACCTCACCTTTGTAATGGTCTCTGCAGAGATACTCTTTGCCTTGGTTATGTCAGGCAAAAACATATACATTTCCTAGGACAAGCAGATTATCTTAGAAGCCCTGGGAATTTCTACTATTTTATTTTGATTTTCTGATTTATACCAGTAGTTCTGTTTTTTATAATTTGTGCAGCAGAGATTTGTATAAGATGTAGGATAAGAGGATAATTTAACTGATTCCTTGCAGACATTACCTTCCTAGGTAACATTTTACCTGTTAGATGTTAATGAGTGGTCTTTGCTCTTTGTTTATATACAGTAGCTTGCCTTTGCCCTGCCCTGCCCTAGTGTTGGTTGTGGGGGTGTGGTTTTCTCCTTGGTAGTGCCTTTATTAGTGTATTGCTTTTTGTTTGTCTGATGTTAATCCTTCCTTAGCTGCTAATTGCACCATATTATTGGTGAATGTTTATGGAGATTCTCAGTCATCCAGGTCATGGTTGTCCCAAAGGTGCTTTTTCAAGAGGCAACTGGACTTTCTGGTTTTTTCCTTGAAGACATTTTGCTTCTCATCCAAGAAGCTTCTTCAGCTCTGATTGGATTACAATAATTACATAATAATTACTCCATATTGGCTGCTGGAGAGGATGTGTTCTGCTCTTTTTCTTTCCTTCAGCTTTTTTATTGTGTTGTTTGAATAGTGTGCAAATTGGTTTATCTTTATCGGTTGATGATTGATTTGTCCGAATGTCACTTCCAGGAATTCCCTGGCATTTTTGGATTTAACTTTGTCTAGGATGCTCAGAGTTTCCCAGTTGAAAAGGACTGAGTTTGTCCATGTGTTGCGAGATTAAGCAGTTTTCGTCTTGTCTTCTGACTGCTACTTAGTGTTCATGGATGCTACCTGTCTGTCCTACACAGTAGCTGTTACAATCCTTACACTGTATTTTGTAGATGACTTTTATGTTTTCTTTTGGGGCAGAAAATGCCCTACTCAACGACACCACAGTTCAGCCCTCAGCTTCATAAATCCTCTTAAACCCTTCATGAGTACCACTGACCACATACATTCTTAAATTCTAAGTAGGCCCAGAAATGATGTCTCAGTATGTTGTCCTTGTTCCTAAATGTCATGTAATAATATAACATCATGATTAAATGAAATAAAACATTTCTCTCTTTCTCTCTTACAGACTAAAGTGTTTGGCAGAGACAGGGTGAAGTTTATAGAAAGTCTAGTAGTTGGGGATATTGCAGAGCTGAAACCTGATCAGGTACAATGGAACCAAGTAGATCTCTTGGAATATCCAGTCAATAGGATGGCAGATTTGGCATTGAGATATCCAAGATCAAACCCATGCTTAGTTAGTTGATGCTTGACAAATCTGGATGATCGGTAACCAATTCTGATCACCACATTTTATGAAGAACATAGACAACCTGGTGCATAGTCAGATAATGACCTGAATGGAAGTCCTAAAAGGAATGGTTGAAAAAACTGGATATAATTTAACAGTGAAAAGAATATTAGCTTAAGATACAAGTTTTCAACTATCTAAAGGACCATCGTAATTTCTGCTGCTCTAGAGATCAGAAAATGTAGAACAATGTGTGGAAACTAGAAATCAGACTGTGGCAAAATTAGAAACTCTTAATAGCAGTGAACTCCACAAAAGTGGAATAACCTGATAATGAATATTTAAGCAGAAGATGGATTGCTATAATTGAAACCTCCATTATAGATTCTGCACTGAAGATATTAAATTAACTATTTCCACTATATTACATAATTATGGTTCTCTATTTTTAAAGATATGAATAACTTAGGCTGACTTCAACATCTAAAACCAATGTCTTGAAAAATACAAAAGGGCCTTGCATTTGAAGAGTTTTGACCTTTTTACTTAACAAATTTAATTCATGCCTTAAACAATGGAACAGTAAACATATATTTGTGAAATATTTAACACAAGATACCATGTCATGATGTTAAGAAATAAACACTATGCATAGCTTATACAGAACTTTAACTCTTAATGGAATCTCATGTCATATTGCAGGATTAAGGATATGTATCTAATGGATGGGGCCAGCCAGGGGCCGGGGAAGGCTTGGTCGGTGCGAGGGGGGTCCGCGGACCGGGGGTGGGGGGATGCACTTGTGGATACCAGCTTGATGCTTATTTAAGCCTTTGTATCCAGCTCTCAGCTTCAGCATCTCTTTCTTGAAAACTGATCTCTGAGACCAGTAATGGAATTGGCTGAATTTAGCTTTCCTTTCAGGGCACACTCTCTCTGTTCACAAATGAGAAGGGCGGCATTATAGATGATTTGATTGTGACCAACACCTCAGACCAGCACTTATACGTGGTCTCTAATGCCGGTTGCATGGATAAAGATTTTGCCCTCATGGAGGTATGTTTCTCATTACCCTTCATTCCTAGAGGAAGTAGAAGAAACTGAAATAAGAAGAATAAAATTCTGTTACAGAAATAGAATAGACTAGGAAGAGAGGATGCACATCATCCTCTATGTGTATCTTGATCTTACTATTTTCTCCATTTTCTCCATATTGTAGAACAAGATGAAGGAAATGAAAGCAGCTGGCCATGATGTACACTTGGAGGTGTCAGACAATGCTTTGCTTGCTTTGCAAGGTAAATAAAAAAAATTTAGAACTGCCATTAGGAATCTGAGAAGCACCTTATGCCAATATTACTTCAACCATTCACCTTGAAAGAAGGTGAATTCCTAGAGCGCCAGCCATTTGGACAAGATGAAATAGGAGATGCAATATTGTATTTTATGTGGAACTGAATTTCTTCATTAAACTTTGGTGAAGTTCCAGAACTACTTAAACTACATGCTGGTCTTTGTTTCCTGTTTTTTTGTTTTTTCTGCTACCAGGTCCTGCTATGGCCCGTGTGCTGCAACCTGGGGTGGCAGATGATCTGGCTAAGTTACCCTTCATGAGCAGTGCGATGATGGCTGTATTTGGAGTGCAAGGCTGTAGGGTGACACGCTGTGGCTACACAGGCGAGGATGGCGTAGAGGTATCACATTGACAGCTTCTAGATGTGAGCAGGAATAAGGATCTTTGGGGGAAAGGCTTGCAATAGCAGCAGATGGTAAGATGGTATCCAGTTGGACAAGCAGTTTGAGAAAAGACTACCAGTAAATTATTATCCGATCAGAGGAAGGTAATGTGTTGAAAGGGAATAAATAATAAATGTGAATGAAAAAGAAGAGTGCCCGTCAAAACCAGATATTGGGATGATTAAAACACAGGGTGAGAAAATGTTTTGCCAATAAATCACACCAACTAAATAATGTGCACTCTCATGCCTAGATCTCTGTCCCTGCGAATCAAGCTGTGGAGCTGGCCGAGCTGTTGCTTAGGGACCCTTCTGTGTGGTTGGCTGGACTTGCAGCTAGGGATAGCTTGCGACTGGAAGCAGGTCTATGTCTTTATGGGAATGACATTGATGAGAACACAACCCCTGTGGAGGCCAGTCTGGTGTGGACTCTTGGTAAGTACCCAAATCGGATTTTCATTTTCTTTTTGTACCAGCCAAAGCCAAGCTTGAACAAACTGCCCAATGTCCACCCAACCCCAAGCTGATGGGATACAAAACCAAGATTTAATATTGGCAGGAATGTCTATGGAGATTCTCAGTCATCCAGGTCATGGTTGTCCCAAAGGTGTTTTTTCAAGAGGCAACTGGATTTTTTTGGTTTTTATTTGAAGACATTTCACTTCTCATCCAAGAAGCATCCAGGAGCTGAAGAAGCTTCTTGGATGAAAAGCAAAACATCTTCAAAGAAAAACCAGGAAGTCAAGTTGCCTCTTGAAAAAGCACCTTTGGGACTATTAGGGGGCGTGCTTAAGCGCACCAACGTGCCTACCGTCCCTGTCCTATTGTTTCTTTTAGGGTTTCTTTTTTGTTTTATTTTTCTTATATGTATCCATCTCATGTATTCATAACTATGTTTATACTTATACCTGATATCTTAGCTTGACAAAATAAATAAATAAATAAAAATAAAATATTGGCAGGATCTTATACCCAGAGCATAAACGGGGTGGGAATTATACAGGGCAAGTAGTTGCTTCTGAAAGGAGGATCTTCTGATCCACAATAAAAGAGTGAGTGTTATCATGGTGCTGTACTTTTCTGACTTCCTTCCAGGGAAGCGCCGTCGTGTTGCCATGGATTTCCCTGGTGCTTCAACCATTTTGGCCCAAATTAAAGAGAAACCGAAAAAGAAGCGTGTAGGGCTGACTTCTACAGGACCTCCCATCCGACAGCATGTGCCCATTTTTAGCCCAGGGGGCAAGGCAATTGGTAGGTAGTCTGATGGACCTGAAATCTAGATCAGGGGTCTCCAACCTCGGCAACTTTTAAGCCTGGAGGACCTCAACTCCCAGAATTCCCCAGCCAGCTTTGCTCCTGATTTAGATGATGCGATGATGATACTTGTTGCTGTAGTTGATTTCATACAGTGACTGGATTCATGTATCATGCCAAGCCAGGTTTGTATAATAATGTTTCATTGAATATATCACAATCAGCTGGATTCATACAATACAACATACACATCCAAAATTAAATGATACATATTTACACATAGAACGTTGTATAAACTTGTGATGTATAAAACAATTCAAATTTAAAATGTTTTGATCTAAAAACATTGAATTTTGACTTTGAATTGGGCTATTGTTATCTAGTAACAATCTGAACTTGAAATTACCATGCCCTGTTTGCTTGTTCTTAATTGCTACCCAAAGCACCATTTTTGTTCGTTGCTCTTTGTTAATCTTTCTCGGTAGAGACCGTAAGCCCTGTAATCTGCTGATTCTGCTTCTAACTATGCTGGTTGAAATTTGTGGGAATTATTCCAGCACATCTGGAAGGCACTATGCAAGGGAAACAATTTAATGGGTACTGGGGGAGGATAGTGTGAAAATCTGAGAACTCTTTGTTTCCTGTTGTTTCTGTTATGTGTAGAAATTGTATGCTCCCTATTGAGCAATGCTCTGGCTGTTTCTCTTTGCACTAGGTGAAGTTACTAGTGGCTGCCCCTCACCATGCCTGCAGAAGAATATTGCTATGGGCTATGTGGACAGTGAATACAGCAAACTGAACACATCCCTCACTGTAGAGGTGAGGAAGAAGAACTACCCATCTCTTGTGACCAAAACGCCCTTTACACCTACCCATTACTACACCATAAAATAAGCTGCCGCCAGCAGATATTTTTAATTTTATATCACATTGTATTAAAAGACAAAGAGATATTTGACTCTGTGAGGAGTCTGCTACTAAAGACAAATTGAGCCCAGAGAAGACTGTATCAGTCTATGATTGATCACTGCAGTGTGAGGTGAAATATTTGAGATCCGATAAGCAGAAAAGTAACTTGGTTTTATTCCTCTCATCTGCTCAGTAGCTTAAGTTGCTGTCATGAGTCATTTAGCTCAGATCATGCACATACAGTTGAATCTAGGCTACATTCTGGGGATTGGTTAGGCACATTGGAATTTGGGAAGCATATTCTGGGCAGACTTACAAAATTGGAGCGCATGGTGAGCAACAAAATTCTAATTTAGCAGAAGGAAAACTGAAGAAGATACTCCCCACTTTTGAACTCTCGTCTTCAGGACCCTGCCCTTTGACTCACAGCTGATCAGCTGTCTTTTTCCTAGGTAGATGGACACTAGATTGTAATCCCTCTCTATTTTTATATTCTGAGAATGCCTATGAGCCCCTTGGGATTTTTAAAAAAAATAAATGTCAGGTAGTTAGATACCAAAGATAATGTCAGTAGGCACAGGGATACACTGCAGCAAAAAATCACAGAACTACTTGTGAGCCATTTTTTTTTTTTAAAGAAGAGGATTGTTAATTCTTCAACACGTTTTGTGAGAATACGCAGGAGCAGTGATTCAAGCTTAGACAAATCCTCTTTTATTTCTTTGCTTTTTTTTCCTGAGCTGGAGGCTTCAGATAATATCTTGAAATACAGCTCAGGGCACATCTATGAAATTTTCCTGGCAACAATAAAATAGTTTGCTGTTATCTTTGGTAAATGTCATTTTTGCTTTTTGTTTTCTGGCCAGCTCATAGTGCTGGCATTCTCTGGTGGTCTTCCATCTAAGTATTAGACAGGATCAAGTTAGTCTAGTTTTTCCAAGGTCAGCTAAGTGCTACCATCCTCTTTGACAGACAGTTCAGAACTACCTCATTTCTAATTTAATCCATAAAGGCCTCACTTTCTTGAAAGCATATGTGAACCAAAACTATCCAAACAGAAACAGGCTGCGGTATTTACAGAAGCTGATGGGGCAAAAACATTGTTAGCTTCCATTTAAAATTAATATTAGCTCCATGGAGAGAAATTTAGGAGAATATGGAAAAGTGGCACACCTCCCCTTCAATTTTTTAAAAAATTAAAATGTGGATGCTTTTCTGCTCAGTAGGTAGCAGGGCCCTTCACTAATAAAATGCAGTTCACATGCAGTGGCTACAATAACAACCAAGCTACTTTTGTTTTCTTTTAATTACATCTTTATAATCTATATTACAAACTCTGCAATAAGTGGCAGCACATGGCAGAGAAAAGAAAAGCTCGGTATTGCATCAGCACCTCTTTGTTCACACAATTATAGAGCAACTTCATCTCAGTCCTTCAAGCCATAAGCACAATGGCTTATGGGTTATGAGCAGAACTATTCTAGAAAGTGTTGAGCTACACAAAGTCATTAGCCCACGCTACCTCCAAACCTGACAGAAGTAGGAAGACATTTTTTTAAAAAATGCCCCGGCTAGATTTCTCCAATCCTACCAAATGTAAAGAAGAACTCTGAGAATTCTCGGTGATTGGCCATATACCTTAGGAGTTCTCAAGCTGTGAGCCAATACACTTGGCTACTGCTGACTCAGACTACAGTTTATTGTTAGGCCCCAACTACTCAGAATAAGATGGCAACTGATGATTCATGCTCAACTGGAAAAATGAGCCTATGTCCTTTCTAAGCAGAAGCTGGCTCAGGGCCACAGGACTTCAAGAACCACAACAGAAAGAAATGAGGTCTCTTTGCCAGCAATTTAATGCTGAGAAAAGATAGGCTGGAGGTCAGTCTGCAGATAGGTTTGTGGCACATAGAAGAACAATGGAAATAACGTAATAGGGGATTGGGGGAGGGGAATTGCAGCTTCCCGAACCTGAGTAAAGCAATCCTGAGATTCAGAGCTTGGCAACTGGACGGATAGGAGCAGTCCTCACAGCACCAGTGATGGCCAGCAACTAAACCATAGCATGGGAGAAATGACAATTTTGATTGCACTTTCCCTTTGCACTGAATCCGCAAGGCCTCTGAGTGGGCAGGCAGGCAGGCAAGCATCCCCATCCTCTGGGCTCCTGGTGCAGCAGGAGCCTGGCTTGGTCACCTCTGCTGTTACTCTCGATGTGTTTTTGTATTTGTGTTGCTTGAGCTCTCCCTAAATTTAAAAAAAGAAAACCATATCAAAACCTTCAAGAAATGCAATCGGTGTTTTTTTTCTGGGCTGATAGCCCCAAACCACGGATGCTATTATAACGATGACCCGTTCAACGAATAAAACAACTCACCACGTAGAAAAGTGTGAAGAGCCATCTGGAGTTTCTCCATTCTGTCCTCCAGCACCTGGAAAGAAGAATAAGAATAAGAATGGGCAGGTAAATCCTTCAGCTCCTATTCTCCTGCTCCTTGGAGGACTCCCGCCTCCCTTTTGTTTTGCAAGGTGTTTACTGAAATGACTTTAAGGATACTAGTACCACAACACTCCGACCCCAAAAGAATATAAATAGTAAAAAGTATGGCCACACAAAACAATTTGTCAGCACACAGTGGAAACTCTCCAATGTTCTCTGGAAGCAACAATACCCAGGAGCAGAAGCTGTCTCTCTTTTCTAGATTTGTGCAGTACCGAACTAGTGTGCTCTCAAGAAAGTGCTAACCCTGAGTTTTTAAACAAAGATCTAGTGTTCTTTCACTAAACCCGTTTTTATAAAGACCACAGAAAAGACCTGGCAAGCACTTTGGAAAGCACAAGTCAGGCATTAGGTGGGGAATGGCTTCTTCCAAAGTCAGGCCTCTCCATTTCCCCTGCAGCCTAGCCATCCAGGTCACACAGGGTCATTCTCAGTAACTGGAGCCTCATTTACACACCCATAAGCAGTAGCACCTGATATGAACACTCTATTAAACGGAATAAAACTAGAATAAGGGCAGGTTAAACTAGATAATTAACTACAGCCGCAAGCACCAACATTTCACAATAATTCATTGCTAAAATTCCATAGCCCGCTCTGAGCATACTAGGTAAAATATAGATTCTGCAGAGTAGGAGAATGTTCAGCTTTTACAACACGAGGGTAAGAAATACTTTCAGAACTTTTACTCTCTTCCCCCCTCCCCCTCCCCTTGCTATGCCCTCCCAGGATAGGAACATTTTGCTCTGTGATCAACTTCTAGAGTATTTATTCATGGGCACTGTCCTCACAATTGGGGAAGGGGAGTGTTGTTGGAGGAGTTAGGACAAGACTAGCTTCGGTGGAGCTGCACATCCACAAATGTCCATTCAATAACGCTGCAGAATTCAATGGTGCCATGTTTCTGCAGAGTGCAAATTAACCTTAGAAGATGCCTCTTTATCAGAAATGCTTGATCACAAATAGAGGAGGACACTAACACTTGTTGCCCAACCATTGTGCATACTTTTAACAAATGGCTGGAGGGGAGGGGGGAGAAATTGGTAACAGAACGGGCATTCAGGATGGAGTGAAAAATATGTACTTTAAAAACAACACAGATAGAATAGACTAAGTTTTGGTAACAGAACTGCCCAGCAACTAGTTAAAGACCTTTCAGGAATGGGGCAGAACCCGCTCTTTGATATTGCTTCTCTCCCACCATCACCCTGGTCAACTCTGATGCCAGTGAGGCTGGAACAATTCGCTGTGGCCTGGCAGGTCATTCTGGCCAGGGCTTCACCACACACTCTTTGGGGCCATGGAATGGTAGGTGGGAATGACCTTGGGCAAAGGTTGCTGGAGCCAAGGGAACAGTCAGCATAAAAGGCAACTTAGCCTGCAGCAGCCATGTAGACAGGTCAAGTGGCTTCAGAAGAGACACCCCACTCCCCCAGTTACTTGGGCTGTAATGGAGGTCGGGGAAGGGATATATGTCGAGAGTCGCGCGATTCTGCCCGTGTAAACCTTACAATAAAGTAATCCTACACTAAAGTAGAACGCTCTGGCTGTGCTTCCTATCTGGTCTTTCGCAAGGCTGCCAGGCAGCGAGTCAAGATCGAGCCCCTTCCCAGGACCGGGTTCTCCACGCAGGGGGCCACCCTTGGAGGGAGACCCCGGTTGACCTCCCGCCAGCACCACCCAACGGGAGACGGTGGGAGCCCCGGGAGCGCATCGCAGGTGCGCGCAGGGCGGGGGAGGGTGGAGGGTGGCAGGGCAGGGGCTTCTGCGGGCGGCCCTACCTTGCCGGTAGTAGAGGCTGGTGACGGTGTTCCCGTAGACCCGCCAGGCCACCTGGATGCCGAGCAAGCTCACCAGCAGCCAGAGCAGCAGCAGCTGGAAGAGGGCGGCCCGCAAGTCCTGGGCCTCCCAGTCCGACAGGAACTCCTGGCCGAGCCAGGTGAGAGCCCGCAACAGGCGCGTGGGAGCCTCCCACTCCGCGGAAGCGGGGTCGGCCCCTGCCTCAGCCTCCGCCGCCATCACACCCGGCTCGCCGCTCGCACAATGGCGAGACCCACCAGGGCTCAGCGCTGCGCCACAAATCCAAACAAAACTGTCAGCGGCTCCTCACTGCGCATGCGCTCGAGGCAACTTGCAAACCCCTCCCAGCAGAAAGAGTCGGCGTGTATTCTTCTTTTTAGAATACTTGATTGGCCGAGTGTGACTGGACACGCAAGAAATTTGTCTTGGTGTAAATACTCTCAGTATACATAAAAGAAAAGGTACATTCGTCAAGAATCAAGAATCATAACGTACGACACTTCATGATATTCATAGGGTACAATCAACAATCGAATCATACTAGGAAACAGTCAGTATAAATCGTAAGGATACAAGCAACACGCTTGTATCTTACAACGCGCCGGGAGTTCCTTAGGTTAGGAGCGACGGACGGAGCCCAATCGCCGCGCGCAATTCAGAGACCGGCGCAACTGAGCGTGTGATGGGATGGCAACCGAACACAGTTTTCCCGAAGTTTACTTATTTTACTCTTGTCATTCAGAGATGCCCTATATATATTTTACGCAAAGGCTTTTTTTTTTAGTGCCGAGAAGCCGTGGAACTAAGGCAGCCTGTGCCACCTTCAACCAAGAAAAAGGACCCTTATCGGGTTCGTTTGGAGAAACGTTTAAAGAGCAAATTCAGGCGTCGAAGAATTGCATTTTTATAGGAGCAACTTCGGTACCGTTAGTTGCAGGTTGTCAAGAAAACGAAAGCAAGTTTTGAGGGAAGGAAGGAAGGAAAAGAAAGGGATACAGAAAGAAAAAGAAAGAAAGAAAGAAAGAAAGAAAGAAAGAAAGAAAGAAAGAAAGAAAGAAAGAAAGAAAGAAAGAAAGATGGTGCATTAAAGCCATTTTAAAGCACCGCCTTTACTCTTAAGAATAAAACTCCCGTCGGAGCTGCAGCTCAAAGGAATCCAGCGATTCCTGCTCAGTTCCTGACAAACGATCGCTTTCGCTTTCGTTTTGTACTTCTTTCCCAAAAGGAGGCGGACTTTGCCACCTTCCAGAGCTTTTCCGCCCGGAGCTGCCGGATTTCGGGTGGCTAGAAGCACGAAGTGTCTGCGGGTAAGTCGTCCCCCCCCGTCCCCCGGAATGGCAAAACATTGCGCTCTGTTGCTGTGTAGGTCTGAATGGCTGAGCTAGACTGCTAGAAGATCTGCATCGCTCCTTGGAATCCAAAACAACGTAGTCGTATTGAAATAAAATAACATTTTAAGGACATCTGAAATTTGGGGTTTGCTTAACACGAAGTTTTAATATTATCGCTAAACGAGGTGTTAAAGAAGGGTAGATCTTTTTCTTTAAAGATGTATGATTATTACTGTTCTTAATGATTTTATGCTATTTTCATCATTGCTGTTGATATTTACAGTTACTGACCTGCAATGTTTAAAATAGTATAAATATTCAGTTGTATAACTCTAATGATAAAAAAAAAAATCTTACCTAACCAATTTAATCCTGATTAATTGTGATGCTTGTGATTTCCTTGTTTACTCATCTTGTATTATTTTCTTTTGCCTTTTATTTCTTGTTTGTCTTATTGATTTTTCTTAACTTAATACCTTCGGGGACCCAAACATTTATAGTATTTGTTTCAACTTCAGTCTCCGATATTTCTCTTATCATTCCCATACAAACTCCATTGTTGCCTCATTTCACGTTCACCTCTAACCATTTCAGTACTTTTCTGTTGGAAGTTAGGATTCCTCTCTCTTCTAGGAAAACAGCCCCCCACCCTTTGTCAAGTAGGGCTATTAAAATAGCTGGAGCCAGCTTACTTTTCACAACAAAGGAAGGAGAAAATTTACAGGCATGGGATATAGAGAAGAAAACCCTACAAACTAGCTAAGATCCTTTCCCATAGAAATCAAATAGATGGCAAGTTATAAAAACTTGTGAAAAGCAAACCAAAAGGCATGGCAGGATAGCATGATAGCAAACAAGCAACTACAAAGGATCAGGACCATAAAACCAAAATCCCAGGAAAAGATCCCAATCTCAAAGAGACAGGAACTCAACACACACACAAATCAAAGACTTCACATCCAAATCAAAGGACCTGAAAAGGTATAAAAAAGGGGTTTTCTTACCCACTTATCAGATAAATCCTAGGAACGCTGTGAGATTTCTTTTTACCTGCCTTCCTATAAATAAACTGACTTCCAAGCAGCTCACCAAATCATTTTGCATTAAAATCTCCCAGCCAGGAAATTTGAACCTACAAAAGGAAAGAACTTTGCCTATTCCTTAAAGGGCAAGGCTTCTTTTTTCCTTTCCTCATTTCATTACACTCACTGCTGGAAACTCCTTGTTTTTCCATTATCCCTGTACTGAGATTACTCTTAGAAGGGAACCCTGAAACACACGGGTTACTTTCTATGTGTGAACTCAACTGTTCTACTTGTTCTGTGCTTTTAAAATTGCTTGCCAGGCTGGCTGAGTAGCTCCCATGTGTAGTCATAATCATATCTGGGCCTGAAAAATCCAGATGACTGGCAGTTGGCACAAAGAGACATAGAAAATACTTTTATTTTTTCATTGCCGCTTGGTGTTTGTCCAGATTTTTGTGGCCATAATACAGTACAGTAGCCACCTGTTGAGGTCCAACATTGACCCTTTGTTTTAAAGATTACATGGAGCAAGGAGGAAGTTGGGCCACGCCCCCTCTGCCAATGAGCCTCAAGGGGTTGCCTCCCTTACTTGATTCTATGGCATGGGGGGGGGGGAATACAAGGGAAATGAATGGGAAGTCTTAAAACTGAATGAATGAATTATTTATTGGTCAAGTGTGATTAGACACACAAGGGATTTGTCTTGGTGCAAATGCTCTCAGTGTACATAAAGAGAAAAGATACGTTTGTCAAGAATCATCAGGTACAACAATTAATATAGTCATAGGATACAAATAGGCAATCAAATCATACTAGGAAACAGTCAATATAAATTGTAAGGATGCAAGCAGGGAATGATTTATTTAGCAGAGTGATGGGGTTCGGGAAAAAACTGTCCTTGTGTCTAGTTGTTCTGGTGTGCAGTGCTCCATAGTGTCGTTTTGAGGGAAGGAGTTGAAACAGTTTATGTCCGGGATGGGAGGGGTCTGTAAATATTTTCACAGCTCTCTTTTTGACTCATGCAGTATACAGGCCCTCGATGGAAGGCAGGTTGGTAGCCATTGCTTTTTCTGCAATCCTAATTACTCTCTGGAATCTGTGTCTGTCTTGTTGGGTTGCAGAACCAAACCAGACAGTTATAGAGGTGCAGATGACAGACTCAATAATTCCTCTGTAGTACTGTATCAGCAGGTCATTGGGCAAACTGGTTGAGAAACTCACCCATGGTGGGCTGCAACACCCATCACAACCACCACTATTTATCCATGTAAGAGATAGTCATCTGCCAGTCCAATTAGCATTCATGCATTTTTCTTGGCAACTGTACAGAAGTGGCTTGCTACTGCTTTTCCCCCGAATGTCTTTTCAACTTCCCAGATCAACCTACAAGCTTTAGAATTCTCTGGTGATTTCCCCTCCAAGTATTAATTAGGTTATTCCTAATTCTGTTGAACTTATGAACCTAGACAAGGTCAGCAAGATGCTGCCCTGCTGGGATTTGCTTTCTGTTTAAATTTAATTTATTTTAGTAAGCCAGTGGTTTTTTTTTAAAGTGCAGTCATAGAAGCCCTGGGGATCCCCAAGACCTCCTCAGGGGTCCTCAAAATCAAAATTATTTGCCAAATTCTGAAAACATTTGCAGAAGAGTTAAACCTCTTCTCATTTTCAAAAAAAATTGTTTTAAAAAATAGGTTTGGTGCAGTGGTTAGAGTGCAGTACTACAAGCTACTTCTGCTGCAGCCAGCTGCCTGCAATTTGGCAGATCGAATATCACCAGGTTGAAGGTTGACTCAGCCTTCCATCCTTCTGAGGTGGGTAAAACGAGGACCCAAATTGTTGTGGGCAATATGCTGACCCTGTAAACCGCTTAAGAGAGGAGTGTAAGGCACTGTAAAGCAGTATATAAGTCTAATGCTATTGCTATTGCTATTTATCTAGTTATTTCTACATCATTCAATGAGTAAATATTGTATAAATGCATCAGTTTTTATTTTTAATGCCATAAATGATGAATGCAACCAAAAGCTATTTTGGGATCTTCCACAATTTCTTTTAAAGTAGGAAGGGGTCTTGATAGAAGAAAATTTCAAGAAATACTGTACTAAGTTATGCCATTCCAATCACAACTGACTTTGAATAACTTGCATCAAAATAGTCATAGGATTAAAACCAGACGCAGCTATACAATCATAAAAAAATAACAAAAATGTGATCAATCACACCCTGCATATTAAGGAAGAGCCAAAACACCATCCTCATCAGGAAAAGACTAGGCCCTCTGAAGCATCACGTTCTTAATGTCTTTGTGAAAAGTTAACAGATTGGGGGCTTCTCTGATATCGCAGAGAATGAAGTTCTAGAGGAGAGGACAATTGTCCCTGGCAGTTTAGTAAGCACAGCCATGATTGATGCCTGGACAATAAGTTCAGGAATCAACACTTTCCAATAGCCTGATTCAATGCCTTGGTCCTCCCTTTTTTGCCCCCAACGATACAGAAATAGCAGGATCAGAATGAGCGCCACAGAGGACCTTCTGAAGATCGACGAGGAATTGTATTCCCGCCAACTGTGAGTCTAACGTGGGACACAAAAGTGGGAGGGATGCTAAGAAACCCCAAAGGTTCTTCTCAATATCGCTCGAGAGCTGGTGTAAGAGGGATCACCTGCTGTCTGAGAGTAGTTGGATAATGAGTGAGCATCTGGTGGAATTTATTTTGGAGAAGAATCTGGCGATTAAGACAACTGTTAACACTGTGAAGTAGTCTGCAACTACATAGCCAAAAAGGCATTAAGAGTTGTTAACCTAATCCTACGTAGCTTTTTCTCTGGTAATATCACACTACTAACCAGAGCATACAAAACATTTGCTAGACCAATACTCGAATACAGTTCATCAGTCTGGAACCCACATTACGTATCTGATATTAGCACAATTGAGAAAGTCCAGAAATATTTCACAAGAAGAGTTCTCCACTCCTCTACTCGTTGTAGAATACCTTATGCCACCAGACTTGAAATTCTAGAACTAGAAAACCTTGAATTACGCCGTCTTCGGTCTGACTTAAGCATGGTATATAAAATCATACATTGCAATGTCCTACCTGTCAGTGAATACTTCAGCTTCAACCATAACAACACAAGAGCACACAATAGATACAAACTCAAAGTAAACCGCACCAAACTTGATTGCAGGAAATACGACTTCAGCAATAGAGTGGTCAATGTCTGGAATACTCTACCCGACTCTGTAGTTTCTTCCCCAAACCCCAAAAACTTTAACCTTAGACTGTCTACTATTGACCTCACCCCTTTCCTAAGAGGTCTGTAGGGGCGTGCATAAGCGCACCAACGTGCCTACCGTCCCTGTCCTATTGTTTCTCTTATTCTTCTTTTATTTTTCTTATATGTACCCATTTCATGTATTCACAACTATGTATACACTTATACTTATTATCTTGTAAACAATTGGCAAATCAAATCAAATCAAATAAATAAATAAATAAATAAATAAATAAATAAATAAAATACAAGTAGGAAAACCAGCTCTATCTTTATTGTCAGGTTACATTAACAGAATTTTGCAAGATTGAAAGTGTTTCTCCCTCCCTGTCCCTAACTAGAAAAGGTCCTTCCTGAAACGTTTATCACAGCATCCTGTGGGAAACCTTTTGGGCTGAGATATCTTTTACGTGCCACTTGTCCAGCTTGTGGCTCTCCTTCTGTCTCCCGAGGTCATTCCATGCATAAAATGCATAATGACAGAGGGAAGAAAAATAGGGAACATTAATTGGCAAAGAAAACCGAAGGTAAAAGTGCAGTTGAACAAGAACAAGAGTGCAGTTCGCTGTTCAGGCTTGGCATTCGCATCACTGTGGTGTTTTTGTTCCAGCTATGTGCTTGGGCACGAGGCCATGCAGAAGATGGCTACAGCAACGGTGCTGGTTTCTGGAATGACGGGGCTGGGGGTCGAGATTGCCAAGAATGTGATTCTTGCAGGAGTGAAATCTGTCACACTCCATGACCAGGATGATGCTCAATGGAGGGACCTGTCCTCACAGGTATGCAGTTTACTGATCTTGCCTAACAAATGTGAGAGAGCTATGGTAAGGCATAGGTCTTTGATTCTGCTCACACATTCCCCACAGATTTTATTCAGCTGTAGTTACTTTCCCACAAGCCTATATAGGTATAGATAGATCATGGATGGTGAACCTTTTGGGCCCCAAGTGCCCAAAGCGTGTGCACGTGCTCCCCCAAAATGCAAGTTGCCTCCCCACGTGCATGTGCTGCACCCCTGCGCATGTGCCCCAGCACATGCACACCCCCGCACATTTGCCCCGCCCCCTGCGTGTGCCCCCGCTTGCACCCCCGCCCCTCTCGCATGCACAGCAGAAACCTGAAGGCCAGCTGGCCAGCAGGAGGCGCACGCGCATGCACAGTGGAGCTGAATTGGGGCAATGGCGCACATACCCACAGAGAGGGCTCCGCGTGCCACCTGTGGCACACGTGCCATAGGTTCACCACCACAGATATGAAGTTCCATAGACATCATGTGTGCATATGCATCTTGTCTTGCCCCTGGTGGAGACTGACTCTGAGGGGAGAGGAGGAACAGCCGACAGGGAGTGGAAGTGTGGCTCCGGAGGTTGTGGAGGAGGCTGGGGAAGGGCAGAGGCCGGCTGAGCAGTCAGAGGAGGACCCAGGCCCATCCCCTATCCATTCTAGGGCACGCAGGGAGGAGAGGATCAGGGAAAGACATTGTCTACTTGGGAGGAGAGGGTCTTGATCCTCTTCATGGGCTGCAGGTGTGAGAACTGGATAAGGGTTTGGATCCTGTGTGCTAGCAAACGATGGAAACAAAGAGTGTTTTAGTCCTGGATGAGGTTTATCTTGGTTGGGGTTCTTCCAACGGACTGTACCTGGTTATCTTCGTGAAGTTTGTAATGAATTATCCTGGTCTGTCGAGGAACTTTCTTCAGTGTGGTTTGTTTTTGGTTTTTTTATTGCTTCGTTATCTGCTCTCTGAGTTTGGACTGTATTTCTTTTGGAATGTTATTTTGGAAAGAGTTTTATCTCCAGCTGTGAACAATTGAACAGTAAGCCAAATTGAAGGCATAAAGAAAATTTATTTACGTTTTGGTTTTTGTTAGGTTTGTATTACACTCTGGGTCATCACACATCTATATGTTATCAATTTCTGAAATCATTCACTGTCTCTTTTGCAGAGAGTATTTCTTTCTGTGCAGGAGGAGGTGGGGAATATTAATTAATTACATTTATATGCTGCCCACTTCACTATCCAAAGCAACTTTGGAATTCATCTTCTTTCTTAGCACAAAGGAAGTGGCACATTTCTTGTGCAGGAGAATTGGAGGCACCTCGTTTTCCAAATCCTCCTGTCTAAAGAAAAGTGGTCCACCTTCTTCAGCCCAGAAGGGACATTTGTGTCCACTCAGATCTCTGGGGGTAGATCAGAACCCCTGCAGATGGCTCAAATAATCCTAACCCTCTGCCAAACCCGCCCCCTCGTATTGCCATGTCATTTTTCCCTTCATTTATAGTACCTAACTTAAAAATGGTGCCAGCAAGTCAGTGTGATTCCCCCGCCCCATTCACCCTGGTTGATTGCTGATCTCAAGAGATCTGCTGCAGAAGGAGTAGACGGGGAAGTTGCTTCCACTTCTCTTCTAAGTTGGAAGGAGTGTATGGCAGATAGAGGTACAAAATTGAAGGCATGCCCACCACTTAAAGACAGTTTTCTAAGTGTGTGATAGGACCCAATTTCCCAACATGCCATCTGGATTCTCAATTAGTCTTGATTTTTGCTCATTTCATAACAGATAATTGTTGGTAATTTAATTCTATACATGGCTGAATGAATAATATAACCATGGGATTTTAAAAGGTTGCCTAATTTGGGAAGTTTGATGAATCAGTTGTTATTCACTCCCATTAAAAGTTGTCAAAATGAGAAATGCTACACTGTTAGACTCTAACTTTCATAAAAGAATAATTCAGAATCAGTGTTAAAATAGTCTAAGATCCCGCTATATAGCATTCTCTTTAGTATCTTACGCTCCTGCTGTATTACATCTACTGTGCTTCTTACACAGTGTATAGTGCAGTATTTCTCAACCTTATCCACTTTAAAATGGATAGACTTCAACTCCCAGAATTTCTCTGGCTGAGGAATTCTGGGAGATGTAGTCCATGTATCTTAAATTTACTAAGGTTGGGAAACACTGATAAATTCACATATCGTATGCAAACACTGCTGGGAATGGAGATGTAAAGGTCAACTCCAAAATATGCTATTAGACAATGTGGTGCATCTGACAGTAAAACAAGGCAAGAAAAGAGTAAAAATGCTGTTTTACTGGTGGCAAAGAATTATGTAAAAGACTTTTCTTTATGCTTAGCATTGCTGTGTCTCTATAGTTCTACCTGTCAGAGAATAACGTGGGGCAAAACCGAGCTAAGGTTTCCCAGGAACATCTCTCCACGTTAAATGGCAATGTTGAGGTGATCCTCCACACCAGTGAACTGACGGAGAACTTCTTGGCTACTTTCAAGGTAAGACAAAGTTATGTTTCCCATGCCATGGAAGTGAGAAATATGGGAAAAGAAGCAATTTTAGTGATGCTAGAAGGAGGTGATGAAAGCTAACCATTACACAGGATCTGTCATGTCCCTGGTGGAGACTGACTCTGAGGAAGAGGAGGAACAGCCAACAGGGTGTGGGAGTGTGGCTCCAGAGGTGGTGGAGGAGGCTGGGGAAGGGCAGAAGCCGGCTGAGCAATCAGAGGAGGATCCAGGACCATCCCCTATCCATCCTAGGGCACACAGGGAGGAGAGGATCAGGGAAAAGCATGGTCTACTCGGGAGGAGAGGGCCATGATCCTCCTCATGGGTTGCAGCTGTGAGCTCTGTATAAGAGTTTGGAACTGCGTGTTCACAGACGCTGAAATCAAATTAGTGCTTTCCTTGGATGAGGTTTATCTTTGTTGATGTTCTTCCCATGGACTCTCCCCAGTTATCTTCCTGGAATGTGTGATTAATTATCTTGGTTTGCCCTGGAACTCTCGTCAATATGGTTTGTTTTTGGTTTCCTTTTGCTTCATTATCTACTTTTTGAATTTAAACTGTGACTAATAAAACAGCGAAGCTAAGTTGAAGGCATTGCAAGACCTTGATTCATGTTTTAGTTTTTGTGTTATTTTTGGGATACTATGGGTCATCACAGGATCTATCTGAATGGAGGGAAGAATTTCTTTTTCTTCATCCTACAGTAGTAGCAAGCTTGTCAATCCATCTCAAATATTTCTGTCAGCTGTAACTTTATGGTACATTTCTCAAAAGAATTATAACATTTTGACTAGGAGCCGCACCTGACAATGAGTTGGAAATCTTCGGATAGATGTGTGGTGTATTCTTATCAGGCATTAAACGGAGAACATAAGTTTGGAGAATGTCCTCCCGACCATTCTCTGTGTTTGGATATTCCTTAATGTGGCTTATGCTCTGAACCTCCACATCCAATGTATTCCAGGTTGTGGTCCTGACCAACTCATCCTTGACGGAACAGCTGGATATCAGTGATTTCTGCCATGCCAACCAAATTTGCTTTGTCCTAGCTAACACAAAGGGCCTGGCTGGGTATGTATGGATGAATGGGTTGTCCTTTTTCTAGGAGGGGATCAAGGAGATGGAAAATTTACATAAATAATGCTGGAACATTGCAGATTTATTATTTTAGATAAATTTATTTTTGAATAGGAAGACCCTGTAGTTGAAAGTTACTGCCGGTCTGTATATTTGCTAGGTATTTCTAAGAGTGGCGACTAAGTTGAATGCATCATTTGAGGCATGGCTTATTTTTGCTTTCTCTTGACTCCAGACAGGTTTTCTGTGATTTTGGAGAAAACTTTGTGGTGTATGATCCTTCAGAAGCTGACCCTGCATCTGCTGCCATTAAACACATCACCTTGGTAACTTCCATCTCTGTGAAACAATGGCTGTTTTACTCAACATACAATCACATACTATGCAAACCAAGTTAATGTCTTTTCACTGCCACTCTATTTTCTGTATTACTTTTCTACTTATAATTCTCTTCCTGCGCCATCTCCTTTAAAACCTCATGTTTATTTTTATGAAGGGATTATCAGGAGATGGTGTCTGATTTTGGTCAAGGGGAATCATCTAAACCAGTGGTCGCCAACCAGTGAGCCGGGGATCACTGGTGGTCCATAAGAAAATTTTGGTGGTCCCCAGAGAAATGTCACCCCCCCAAAGCAATTAATCCAGGCTGCGCAGGAATACAAAGCTGTGCCGATCACATGGCCCGTGGGAACGGTGCTTGTATTGCGAACAACACAGGGTAGTGAGGGGACGGGGAAAAGGTTGGAGGGGAGGAACTTGCCCCCCTCACCCCATGCACCTGGCCTGGCCACTGGGCTGCTTCTTTCCTCTTCTTTCTTTTTCTGCTTTTGGCTGCACGCAAGGAAAGCAGCAAAAGTCTTTTTTTCTCTTCCCCAAACTCCGCAAGCAGTGAGTCTTTGGGACCATGCAAGGCATCCTGCTCCAAGAGGCTGCACTGGCAAAGACTCATTTCTGACGGAGTTTGGGGGAGAGAAAGAAAGACTTCTGCTGCTTCTGTTGCTTTCCTTGCATGAAGCCAAAAGTCTCTCTCTCTCTCTTTCTCTCTCTCCCCCTGAGAATGGAGCTGGAGACGGTATCCTGTGATTGGTAGGAAAACGGGGTGGGGAATTTTCCTGCAGACTTTTTGGGGGATTTTCCCAGGGTCTCTGGTCTGCGGGATTTAAAATTATGAGTTCGGTGGTTGGTGACCCGTGATCTAAATGATGAATAACGTCATGAACGAGCGGCTTGTATTTATGTGAAATCCCAGCACATTCCCACTGGATGAGGAATTTCCATTTCAAAGCAACTATTCTCTCACAAGCTGAAAAGCGGAGGTGGGGCGGAGGTAAGCCAAGCTGATTTTTTTTTTTTTGTATAGCTGGACTATTACTAATTAACACTTCTAAATTTTATTAATATTGCAAGGTCAACCTGGAGTGCATTTTATATTGGAATCCAAATGATTGGAGAGGAAATAGGTTGATCATGCTGAAAGGGAAGATTCATAATTAATCTTGGATTTATCTCTTATTCAGGGTAATCCTGGTCTCTTGACTGTGGCCCATGATGATGAGCAGGGACATTTCTTTATGGATGGTGACTGGGTGACGTTCTCTGAGATTGAGGGGATGACACAACTGAATGGTTCTAAGCCACGCCAGATTTGTGTGAAAGGTAACAGGGACTCTTCTTCTTTCCCTCCATGGCTTCATGTGTCTTTCTTACTTGAATGTGGAACATGTTCATAGAGAACTGGAGCATTAATATTGGAAATTCATCAAGAAGTTGAGCTGATGGAGGATATACAGGTAGTACTCGACTTACCACAGTTCATTTAGTGAACATTCAAAGTTACAACGGCACTTAAAAAGTGACTTATGGCTGTTTTTCACACTTACGACCATTGCAGCATTCCCATGATCAAAATTCAGATGCTTGGCAACTGGTTCATATTTATGACGGTTGCAGTGTCCCAGGGTCATGTGATCAGCTTTTGCAACTTCTGACAAGCAAAGTCAATGGGGAAGCCAGATTCACTTAATCTTGTTACTAATTTAACAGTTGCCACACGGGTGGAATTCAAAAATTCCAGCAACCAGTTTGCTGCCTGGGCGTAGTCATGGTGGGCGTGGCCTACCGGAACTTCCTGTTTCCGGCTTCTGGTGGGCCTTCAGAGCCCGGGAGAAGCCGTTTTTACCCTCCCAAGGCTTCTCCCGGGCCTCTGGGAGGGCAAAAATGGCCTCCCCAGGCTCTGGAGGCCAACCAGAAGCCAGAAACAGGCCCATTTCCGAACTTCCGGTACTTCTAGGAGGGCCTCTTTTTTTGCCCTCCAAGGGTCCGGAGGCCTCCCCTGGGCCTCTGGGAGGGCGAAAACAGCCTCCCCTGGACTCTGGAGGCCACCGGAAGCCAGAAATAGACCCATTTTGGACTTCTGGAAGGCCTGTTTTTCCCCCTTCCCAGAGCCTCTGTATGGACCCTGCACTTACCTCCATTGAAAATGGGCCATGTGGAGACTCCTGGGAGGGGTGGGACAGGGCAGGCAGGTCCAGCCGGTCGGCTGAAATACTGGTTTGGTGAACCAGATGTAACTTTAACATCCAGTTCACCCGAACCAGTCCAAACCAGTAGAATCCCACCTCTGAGCTGCCACAATTCACTTAACAATTGTGGCAAGAAAAGTTGTAAAATGGGGCAAACTCAGTTAACAAATGTTTCACTTATCAACATAAATTTCTGGGTTCAATTGTGGTCGTAACTTGAGGACTACCTGTATAAGAGAAGAATGACAGAATAGTATAGTGGTGGTATTGATAGGAAAATTAAGGAAAGTTGTGAGACTTCAATGTGGAGGTTTAAAATATTTGTCAGGAAACCAAAGCACTTCCAAACTCAGAAAAATCTGAATTTGCAAAGGCTACATTTTTAGCAATTGAATTCACAAATTTTTAATCTGACTCTGAAAATTAAACTGCTTAGGGTTAGGAACATGGTTAAACATGCACTTGAGGGCAGACCCTGAATCTTTTTGCTCTATTTTTAGGAAAAAACACCTTGGAAATTGGAGACACCTCTTCATTTTCCCCATACCAACATGGTGGGATCATCACTCAGGTCAAGATGCCTCAGAAACACTCCTATGTGGGTTCTCATTTCTGAACTATACATATGTGGGAATTTTGAAAAACGGAGTTCTTCTTTTCAGGCTACTTTACAGAAAGGACTGATTCTTGAACAAGCATGTTGCTCTAGCCAAGAACTGTGAGATATACAGTGTTACTTCATAGGGAAGAGATTTAAGCTTCCCTCAACTTTTTATCTTCCTGAGATTTTTAGACTATTGACCCTTTCATAATGAATTGACACTGTACAGCCTCCAGTTGAAATGAAGCTGGGAGGTAGAGCGCCTGCTTGAGAAAAGTTAGTGTAAGCTGAACTTGCTTGCTTGTGATATAAAATTCTATGTAGGAAACTGTGCTGGCCAGCAACTCAGAGATATAATACATGCTGGATGCAGAAAATCTCAGCTTTACTCCAGGTTGAGTCAAGCTGGGAAAGATGTCTGTCTTAGCTCAACTTAAAAGTCACTCTAGATCAGGGCTCCCCAAACTTGGTGACTTTAAGACTTTTGGACTTCAACTCCCAGAATTTGCTGGCTGGTGAATTCTGGGAATTGAAGTCCACAAGTCTTAAAGTTGCCAAGTTTGGGGACCTCTGTTCTAGATCAATGGCACATTTATCAATAGTGACATGTAACAGAATGATTCCCATCTTCTGATCTTAAAACACACACACACACACACACACACACACACACACACACACACACACACATACAAGAGAGAAAATGGTAGAGCATCCCTTTCCCAGTGGAGAGTATTGAGGCAAAACAAGCTAAGCATCTCATTCTTTCCTGGAGTTCAGGATTGGCTCACTGTCTGAAAGGTTGGGGGTAGTTAGTGCACACACACACACTCTCTCTCTCTCTCTCATTGTATATATTGTGTGGTTTGTACTTAGGATAAAATGGTAAATGCATTTCAATGGTAAATGCAGGCTGAGCCCCATGTCTTGATCATTATTGTACAACTATATCAATAGAAATGAACATCAACAAAATTTTTCCATTTCTTTATCTACTTCAAAAATACCAAAGCTCAGCCAGTCCCCAACTTTTCCGGTCCTGTGGATCAGCACTGGGGGGGTGGGGTGGGGTGGCAGGGCAGGGGAAAGAAGTGATGTTTTCATGTGTGTGTCTTCCACTTGTGCAAATGGAGTTTAACGCGCGTGCTCGCCCACTGCTTGCACAGTCTGGTTCCCGACAGACCATGGCCCGATACCAGGCTGTAGACCGGATTTGGGGATCCCTGCCATCCCTGATAAGTGTTAATAGTAATTGGCTAGTATATAATTTCTTGTAAAAGAGGGCTTTTTGTCTCTGTCTTTAGTTCTTCATTACGGTGATGTTGGATTTAAAATTTAAAAATCTGAGAATTGCTGGGGCAGATGTTCCTGAGCTAGCTAGGCTTCACATATTCTTTTTTGCAAGAGACCACTTTCTTGAGATATGGTATCTGAGAGAACGGGTGTATTAATAGATACAGCTTTCCCTCTTTGCTTATTTCTTGATATTCCTAGAAGTCTCTGCGAGCCTGCATGGCTAATCCGAAGATCAACACCCAAGATAGTAAGAAAATGTTTCGTTATCATACCCTTCATGCAGCCTTCCAGGCACTTCACACATTCCAGAATAAATGTGGTCGACTGCCTAGCCCTCAGAATCAGGTAAGTCTGGCCTACCTACCTATCCAGCTATTTACTTTTTTCCCTTTCCTTTCCCCAGCCAAATCTTTTCTTCAACCCCAGTAATTATTCCTTGGCAGGAGGATGCAGACATGTTAGTAGAGCTGGTGAGGATCCCAGCTATGGATCAGGAACAAGAGAATCTGATACGGATGTTTGCGTATGGATGTATGGGAGACCTGAGCCCTATGAATAGCTTTATTGGAGGCCTTGCTGCCCAAGAAGTCCTAAAGGTGAGTGGCAGAGCTTTAACAACAGGCTGATTTGATCGCTTTTTAAAAAAAAATATTAAAGAGACAAACAGTAATTAAGCATCAACTAAAATATGGTTTTAAAAAGAAAATGAAAACAAACAGGAAAGGGAAATAACGAAAATGAAAGCAAAATGGCAAAAGGAAAAAGGGGGTTGGACTAGATGACCTACAAGCAGGGGTGGGATTCAATTTTTTTAACAACTGGTTCTGTGGGCATGGCTTAGTTGGTGGGCATGGCTTGGTGGTCATGTTATTGGCTGGGCATGGCCAACTCAATGTCACTCACATCGAGGCATGAATCTCCTCACCTGGCCTTTCATGACTGTGGGGATGCTGCAACAGTCGTAAGTGTAAAAAATGGTCATAAGTCACTTTTTTCAGTGCCATTGTAACTTTAAATGGTCACTCCACACAAGCAAAGTACCAGCAAAGGAGGGGGAAAAAACTCCAGAGAGGTTCCAGAGACAGGAAGTCTAGTCCTGCCAAGAATGTAATAAGGGTTAACGGAGAGGCAGTTTCTGTAAGCAACACCAGGATGTTTCCTTCCTGCCTGCCTTACAGGATTAGGCCAGTAATTTCTTCTTCTTTTTTTTTTTTAAACAAGTTTTATTTTCAAGACAAACAATACATAAATACACATAAACACAAAACATAAAAGCATAAAAAATCTCTTTTCTGAAAGTTGCTTAGTCCCGGGTTAAAACTCTTGGTACAGACACAAGTTCAGTTTCATATTCATTTTACATACCATTTCATATCTTATTAACATTTTCAATTTTCTATATAACTTCTCCTCTCCTTTAAATTTTCTCAATTTTTTTTTCCTCCTCTCAATTCATATCCTAATATTTATTATTCTTTGTCTGTTCTATTCCAGCCAATCATTTATTTTTCTTCTTTAAAAAAAAGAAGAAATACTTCTCCTATACACTATATGGAGTATGATGCCTTTATCTTTTTCCCTTATATTTATAGTACCTAGTATAAAATACATAACATACATTGGGATTCTGTCTGGTATATTCTAAAATTATACTATATTATCAAAAATAATACAAATCTATTCATTAGTATTGATATTCATTCATATACTTTCAATTAAATCACATACTTTTATGAGAGCCCTATTTTCCATAATTATCCCCCCCCCCACATCACATATTATAGCTCAATATTTCATTGAAATGTTCCTCCTTCTTCTACTTCAAATCTCATTTCACAAAAATTTTTGCTAGTATACCATGTTCTAATCATTAATTTTAACAATCATTTATATCTTAAACATTTTATCCATTTCAATTGAATATCATGCCTTTGTGGGAACACTTATGCTTTCCACGATTATTACCCCCCACATCACAATCTTGAATCATATTTCATTACAGTACTCTCTTTTTCTTAACAAAAATTTCACTTATTTATGTTAGATATTTTATCACATTTTAAGCTACATATTATTTCTAATTTTCTATAATTACTTCTAAATACAGATATAAAAATGCAATCTTATGTACCTTTCTAGAATCCCATTAACAATAAGATCTATCCATTATCTCTGAAAAACTTTTGCTTCTTAATATCTTGCTCCCCACCATTAGAGCTTCTCATCCCTTCCTTTCTCCCTTGCTTCTTCTTCTCCTTGTCCTCTTTAACACCTTGTCTCTCCACCTCCCTTTTATTCTGCTTTCCCCCTTTCTGTTGTTTCTTAACATAATGTCCCTTTTTCACCTTATTCTTCTCTTTTTGGGCTGTTTTTTCAGATCTTAAAGACCTCTTTTCCTTTTTCTCTTGCTTTTTCCCGTCTCCAATCAAAGTCCTTTTTTCATCAAAGATGGCTTATTCTTCTTCTTTGTCCCCATCATCCTCATTCTGCTTCGCATAAATATAAACCGCCATTTCTAAGTATTGAAAAATAGTGCCAAGTCCATCTTCCCCTCCTTGTTTTTCTCTTTCATATTTTTGATATATAAGTTCCAATCCATCCACAGGTGATGCCATTGTGTAGAGAAAAAGTTTTTCCAAACAACCACCCAGATGATTTAATCAGAAATAATTTCCAAGGTTCCAAAATCACCAAACAATCCAAACAGACTGTTTCTTTTAAATACCTTCTTCTTCTTCACTTTTTCTTTCTGAGGTTAAAGTAATCACAAATCCTTTTCAAATATATTTTTTGGAAGTTTTTAAACTCTTTGCAATTCTAGGCAATCTTCTCCTTATTTTCAAATTTTGCTCTGATTTTTTTTTCACTCTCCCTTCCCACTCACAGCCAAAAAGATTTTTTTTCCCCGCTGTCACTTTAGGAAGGAGAGTAGAACAAAGAAAAAAAAACTTTCCCCTTTAGGGTATTCGCAGCTTGTGACTCTCACAAGGAACAATATATCCTTAACAGCTTTCAAGGTTCCAAATCACTTTCTCCCGTCTTGTCCCGGTTAAAAGCACCTTTCACTTTCTCCAGCTTTCTCCCTCCTGCACTTGCTTACCCAGCTGCAGCTTTCTTCGTGGCGGCCATTACTGACCGCCATTCCTCCGCCTCGGGAAAAGGGAGTTTAGCCGGCTGGGGAGGGGCTTTGTGGCACCCCCAAACCCCTTGCCGGATCCCCCCTGTCTTCAGCTGCCTCTACGGGGCAGCTATATCCCCCAGATCCAAATGGATCGGGGGAACCTTGGCGGCGAACGCAGCAGGGATCGTGCGGTCGCAAATCCCTGCCGCCGCCGAAGGCTAGCAAACCGGAAGTCCCAGGCCAGTAATTTCTTCTAACAACCGGTTCTCTGAACTGCTTAGAATGTTAACAACAGGTTCTAGCAAGTCGGTGCGAACTGGTAGAATCCCACCCCTGCCTACAAGGTCCCTTCCAACTTCATTAATCTGTAATCTGTACAATAGAAAGTGAGCATTTTGGAATATATGTACACTAATATGGAGAAGTACCAAGAATTTAAACGTCCTTACTCATTGTAGCTAATCCTCCATTTAACCAATTAATGGGGGAAGGGGGAAGAGGAAGAATGTCAATTCAAGATGAAAACCTATTGAACCAAGGATTTATTCTCATTCTAAGGACAAGTAGAACAAGACTTATGAGTAGGATAAATCTGGTCTGTGTTACCCCCTTTTCCTCTCTTCAATAACTCTTAGCCTAGCATTGCATCAGTGCTCTCCTTTCCTTCTCTTCTCTGCTCTCTTAGCTGCTGCTAGTAATATCACAGTATGGCATACAGCTGGTCCTTGGTTAATGACAGTAATTGGGAACAGAATCTCTGTTGCTAGGCAACGTGGCCATAAAGTGTGATGTCACATGACTTTAGCGCTTAGCAATCCCTTAGCACCTGCCTGAGGCACCCCATGCTTCTTACCTTACTGCACTGACTTTCCATTCTCTGCTTTGCTTTCTGCTTCTTTCTGGGGGCCGGCTGAAACAGCTGCCTGCTGAAGGAGTTCAGCTCCCCTCCATATATGGAAGGGAACTCTTTCTAGAGTCTGGACCATTATTAAGTGAATGGTCATAACACAGAAGCTATCTGTAGTACCAAAAAATTCTATCTACTATGGGAATTGTAGTCCACATACCATCTACAACCATTTCCCATAGATATTTCTGATGGATTTCAATTTTATGTGTGTGGTATTAATAATATTACGTTAAACTGAATTTTTATCACATAATAATAGGAAACATTGTTGTGCCCACATCTTTTAATCATTAAGGACATTTTATTGAGCGTTAAGGAAATTCTGCTATTTGAATAAAAAGCCAGTGGTCCAGTGATTTAAAAAAACAAAAAACACCTGGATTTGGTAATCCCAGGTTCAGGTCCTCACTCAATGATAAATTCACTCTATCTCTTAGCATAATAAATATCATAAACCGATTTCAAGGTTAAAACGAGAGAGGGAATATTAGATATCCTGGCTTGAGCTCCTGGAGATTATACCCAATGTAGGTTATACCCACAATAATTAATAATCATGCTAGAGATATCTGATATAAAGTAGCAGCTTTAAAAAGCTATAAATTGGGAAGTAGTTTTTACTGCTTTGGGGAATAATTCAATGTGTGCCCTAGGCAAGACAGTCTTTTTCAACCTCAATATTCCTCATGTGCAAAAAAAAAGTAGAGAAACATACTATTGACTTAATTAATACAACACACAAAGTGCTTTGAATGTGTGAGGAAAGAATATAATATTAGGAATAACTATGAAGTCTTACAGGAAGTCAAAAGAAATAGTTTTGAAGCTGCATGAGAAGTTTTCCGTCCATTGTAATGGTTCTGCTAATCATTTTGTAGCTGCACCTAAAAAAGTTGTCTTGGGCTTCCCATTGAGAATTGCAGGTACTCTACTTGCTTCGGACCCAGTACTGAAATTCAGCTTTCTGACTGCCATTAAGTAGCTTTGTACTGGGTTTGCCAGTAAAGGATGTCCACTATTTTTTTTTTAAATAGAGGCATGATTAAGCAACTTCAGCTCCTTTCAGTATGGACATATCTTTTAATGTTCAAGATGTTTCTATCATAATATTTAGCCATAATTTTGGAGCCAGGTAACATGATATTTCTTTCCTGATCAGCTTGTGGTGTGTTTTTCCTCCTTCTTCATCTGGAGTGGTGGACTCACAGATCCTCTATTGCAGCAGTCTCCGATCTTTCCGGCTCTGCGGATCAGCAGTGACAACAGTGGTGTGTTAACCATTAAGCAGACTAAGCACGTGCTTAGGGTACCAGGCCCAAAGGGGGCACCACAAAGTTGAGAATATGGCTTCGTTTGTACAGTATGTACAAAGGACGGGGGGGCACCAAGATTTGTCAGTGCTTAGGGCACCAGTGAGCTTTAATCCGCCACTGAGCGGCAGGGCAGGCAGATGGTGGCAGTGAAGGAAGGGGATGGTTTCATGTATGCAAATGGAGCTTCACATGCCTGCCCACCATTTTTTGTGGCCTGGTTTTCAATGGAGCATAGAGCAGTGCCAGTCCACACACCGGAGGTTGGGGACCCCTGTTCTCTAGCATGAGGGCATATAAAAGCTGGATTTTTCTAATCTGAGAACTCAACTAAGGAAGATGTATACTACTCATAGATTGGCCAAGCTGTTGTTAAGAAAGATGACAAAGACTATTTAATGTTAATTTTTTACTTCTCACAACCAGCATAGTTTTTGCTTTGACTGTAATTAAACTCTTAACCATCTACCAAGCAGAGAGGGGTTTTCTGTCCTAACTGGAAATGGATTACAATATATGGAATGCATTTCAAATTAATGGAGCGACTTTCCTCCAGAAGTTGTGGGTGCTTCTTCACTGGAGGTTTTTAAGAAGGGGTTGGGCAGCCATTTGTTCAGAATAGTATAGGGTCTCCTGCTTGGGCAGGAGGGGTGGACTAGAAGTCCTCCAAGGCCCCTTCCAACTCTGTTATTCGTTATTCTATACAGCAGGGGTGTCCAACCTTGGCAACTTTAAGACTTAGTGGACTTCAACTCCCAGAATTCAGCCAGCAAAGCTGGCTGAGGAATTCTGGGAGTTGAAGTCCACAAGTCTTAAAGTTGCCAAGGTTGGACACCCCTGCTATACAGTGTTATAAAATCTAACTGGATGAATGTTTTGCTCATCGTTTATAAGATGTCCACCAGATGGCAGTTTATGCTTTTAAACCGTTTTTTAAAGAAAGATGAGAAGCTGAGCTCTCTCTTTTTCCCTCAGTTGCACCAGTTAGAAAGAAGTCAGAGAAGAGAGGAGAAAAATCTTCCTCCAGAGACCCTTGTTTAGAAAGGTGGCCACTTAAACCTCACCCCCAAAAGAGGAAATGCATCTCAAGGAAAAAACGTGCTGATTTGCATCATACTGAACATGCTAATTTATAATTAAAGCTAATCAGTACAATATTTCAAACAAAACTGTAATATATTTTACCACAGTAGAAAGATTACAGCCACATGATAGATGAGCAACTTGAAGGCTGTTCCTTCTTTTACAATGGAAAACATTCCTAATACACAGGCAGTTTTTGAAGAGTAATAAGAGACATGACCCTCTTTTGCTTAGGCTCGATTTGCACCTCGGCAGATAGTCATGCCGGCCACATCACCATGGACGTGTCTTCAGAGAAAGCTGGCTCCCTTGGCTAAGAAAGGGAGATGAGCCTCCTCCCTCTGGAGTTGGACTCGACTGACAGGGGAAACCTTTCACCTTCACCTTTATCCTGGGCCTAAAGGCCTTCACTGTATGCTCTCTCTCCTATATGTGCATGACATGTTTTCAATTGGCCATAAGGTTCATAATTTGAGAGGAAGAGAAAATAGCTATAAATAAATGCTTTATCGTGTACTCATGTTTGCATATAGGTTGTCCTTAACTCAAGACTAGTTGTTTAATAACGGTTCGCAGTCAACGGTGGCTGTCGTAAAATGTTGCATCGTGTGACGGCCATTTGCAATCTTCGCTGCCAGCTTCCTCAGTAAGTCATTGAGGAAACCAGCAGGGAAAGTCACATGTGAAGGGGGTGTTGGATTTGAGGTCCAGTCCTCCAGTGCTCTGAAAGACTTCCATTCTCCTTCAGGCAGGGAAGGAAATTCTCATTGGGCTCTGGATCTCAAATCAGATGAAAACATTAGCAAACAGCATCATTCTCACAACTGTTCTTTCCGTGAGTGAGAGACAGGATTTGGGCCTCCTGTGTGTAATGACTGCACCATGCCCAGGAGGTCTGGGTTCTCTCCCTGGTGCTTCACTTAACAACCACAACTGGATTGTGGTTATTAAGCAAAGCAATTGTGGCATCTTGCTTAATGACCGCTTCACTCAATGACCAAGATTCCAGGCCCAATTGTGGTAGTAAGTCAAGGACTACTTGTAAGGCTAAATATTCTCCTCTTAACACCTTGCCTTACTGCATGCTTCCTACTTTCTGAGAAGCAAAGTTCGGTCAGTGTAAATGTAATTATAAGACACACTGAGACTTAGGAAACCTCTGATTCAGACTTACTTCTGAAGGGCCTTTTGCAAAAATTTACGAGGCAGCTTCTGATTCTACCAGATAAATGGCACAGAGCAGCTTTTCCGCCTTTATCTTTTTAATATCTTTTTGTGAAGATATCTTTTTGGAAGGAGCTTTTGGAAAAAAACAGGAAAGTTAAGAAATGGGATGGTGTCTCACCATTACAACCTGGGTAAAATTCCATAAAGGAGGCAGACTGATTGCACAAAAGACAATTCATCAAGAAGCAACCCAAGACCTTAGCTTTTATCTTTTATGAGTTGATAAGAGGTTTGTTGAAGCCCTTACTCAGAGCTCTGACACATACTGACTACCGAAAGTCAAAATATATTGGTAACTAAATAGCTAAAATCTGGCCAGCTGTATTACTAATCACAAGATATGTCAGAGCACCTGAAGGGAAAAGTCACTTGGGATTTTTCTAGCCGTTGTATAGATATGTCAAACGATGGAATGAATTAAAGGATGTAACAATCATAAGACTCTCCTACTACAATGGCCGAATATTGACTTAAAATAGAAGAAACGTATAAGAGAGTTTAAGGGTCAGGATTGGGATGATCCTTAGCTTGCCAGACAAAATGTATTGCAATATGATTACAGTCTTGAGCAAGAATGGGTAAGAAGAGCAATCTCATACTCTCCTTTATTGATATTTAATTTACCAGACTAAAACCATGGAAACTTAAAAGGTGACTTTGGGCTTGTCACTCTCTCAGCAAACCTCAGATTTTTTTCAGTCATCACAATGAAGGAAATTTCCATGTAGGGTGTCTTGTGCTTCTAGAAGAAATACAGGCTGGATATAACTCTAATTATTTACATTTAGTACAGTCAAATTATGTTTCCCTGTAATATATCCTCTCTGAATTGCAGTCTTCTTACACATAACTGGCTCCCTCCAGCTATCATTCTCTGTTAGGCTTTCTTTCTATTGTGTCTACAATCCTGGCTCTTCAGTTTTCCAGTCCTGGGATTTCCCAATTTGATTCATGCTAAGCCATAATATGGTTTGCATAGGTTTTCTTTGGAATATTTGGTTTAGTATGATATGTGAAGACGCCATTATAGTTTGCAGACAATGACAGTATGGTATTATTATGCTTGGTTGCACAGTCAGACAATTATTTAGATTGGTTTCGGCGTTTGTGTCCACCTAAGGACCTGGGGCAGGCAAATATTGTTATTTGATAGTGTTAAAGATATCATTGCAGGATGTAAGGTGTTCCAAGCAAGCTTGTCTTTTGCAATTGACTGATGGTGATCTTTGTCAATGCCCATGGTTTTCAAGTGATGCTCCCCATTTTTGGGGATTGCACTCCAGACACATATTGGTACTATCTTTGTTTTCTTTTACCATAATCATTCAACTGTTTCCAACACTGGGCAAAGGCAATCCTGTGTAATAATATGTGTAATAATAAGTATTTTGTACTCTTTACATATTTTTTTTGAAGATCCCCAATAGGAAGAGTTCTGGTTCTAGGTCTAGTTGTTCATTGGTGATTTCTTGTAGCCAATTTTGAATTTTGAGCCAGTACTTTTGAGCCTCTGGGCAAGACCAACACATATGATAATATGTTCCCTCTTTTTTTTTACATTTCCAACATATGGAACTCATTTTAGGGTACATTTTCGCTAATCTCGAAGGGGTAAGTGCCAGCTATAGAACATTTTATTTGCATTTTCTTTGTATGTTACTGATTTTGTTAATTTGTGGTTTCTATTCAATACAGTCTCCTACTCTGATAACTTTATGTTATGACCAGTATTTTGACCCCATGTGATCATGCATCCTTTCACCACTTCTTCTAATTCTACTTCTAGGAGATACTTGTAAATTTTGGTAATATTTTTTTTATCTGGGCCTAATAAAATTTTGTCTAATTGTTGAGGTTTCAAGTATATTCCATACTCCTTTACATCCTTTTTATATCGACTTTGTATTTGAAGTTAAGCCCACCAGTCTACTTGTAGCCCTTGTTCTTGGAGCTCCTGTATTGTTTTTAAATTTCCATTTGTATCCAATAAGTCTTTATATTTTAACATTTTGTTCAGGTCTAAATTATTTGGGTGGATCTTCTATTTTACTTAAGGCTTGGTCTTGTGCAACCAGAATTCACCCCATCTCTTTTCTTCAACTTTCCTGCTCTTAGCCATTATCAGGTCTTCTTGTTTTTGTTATTAAAATATATTATTAAAAGATGGGGGAGGGAAATACAGTGGTGGACATTGGCATTAGACCTGAGCACATGTAGTTTAAAAAAATCTCATTAGGTAAAGTGTGTTAAGTTTCAAACTTGCCTATATCCTTTTTGGCCGTATGACTTTCACTCAGATGGACAGTGCACATTGCCCAAATAGACAACATTCATGACAAATAACCTCCCTAAATGAAACAGGGAATGGGAATAGATTGTATACAGTGTGTAATAATATTGATAATACATATGTAAAGGAAAGAATACTTTAATAGAATTTAATACTGCTCAGTACGATAGGCAGCAGTGTGTGTATTATTCAGGGCAATGCCAAGGCCTTTGCGGTTTTGCCTTCTGTAACAAGATTCGGACTGACGAGGCTTCATCACACAAGGCCCTCCTGGATTCAGAGACCATTCTCCATAAAGTACCATAACTGACCATTTGTTGCAAGTGACAAATGCAGAAGGCTGGATTAAAGATTATTTGAATTGCATAGAAATTAATTTCATGTGGGATGACTCCAGAGCAGGGGTCTTACCAAACTTAACAACTTTAAGACTTGTGGACTTCAACTCTCAGAATTCCTCCTCCAGTCTTGTTAGCTCAGGAATTCTGGGAGTTGAAGTCCACAAGTCTTAAACTTGCCAAGTTTGACGACCCTTGCTCCAGAGCATAGGAGCTCAGTCTGTCTTGGGTTGATAGCGACTGTAAGCTTTTCATTTTTTTCTTTTCTTAGAGTAATTTATTTGATACCTGTTGCAATATAGATGAGCCCCTCTGTCAAGTTCCTGGATGAATTAGTGCTCAACAAGATTAGTGAAGTGACTAGAATGGTGAAGAAGTACCAATTTTCCCATTCCCTGAGGGGCTTTTGTGCCTTTAACAGTTGAATAGAAGACCAAAACATGTGGCTTTTTTTCTGAATAATGAGACGGAATAAGCAAAAAAACATAGCCTACTGAAACTGGGCCTGCTTTGCAGCATAAGATATAGATGTGTTGTACTCCGGCTTTCACAGTGTTCATTATAATCTTTTGCTTGAGCAAAGCTTCTATGTTATTTTGCTTGCAGGCTGTCTCGGAGAAATTCACCCCTTTGGATCAGTGGCTGTACTTTGATGCTTATGAATGCCTGCCTGAGGGGGATCAACTGACAGAGAAAAACTGTGCCCCAGTGAGTAGTTACATTCCGTAGTTTGCCTTTTTATCCAAACTATTCAGGTCTGACCCATCACAACTCTGTTTAGAAAGGTTTCCACTGGTGGCTGTCCGAAACATTTTCATCTCTTCTCTTCCATGATGCTGAATTTCATAAAGCTGGCTAACTTAGACTTTCTGAGAATGCCCTTGGGAAACTGGGCTAGTTTCATTTTGCTTCCGGTCTGGAATGTTCTAATGCTTGACATCTCTGTCTCTGACAGTGTGACAGTCGCTACGATGGGCAGATTGCTGTCTTTGGGGCTGACTTCCAAAAACGACTTGGGAAGCAGAAGTATTTCCTGGTGAGTAAGGCATGCAACTCCTGTGGAACACATGAAACAACATTCTTACCGCACACTAACTAGGTTCATTATAATGTATGTATTTGGTTTGGGCAAATTATGCTGTGTGCTAAGTTCCTATTTTTGTTGTCTGTAGTCTCTCCAGCTCTCATTTATCTTATCTTATCTGGACCCACAGAGGTCATTTGGAATAGCTGTAGATCTACCAAATGACCTTTGTGGTTCCAATAATAAAAACAAAAGAAAATTTCTTTTGATGAGCTAATTTCCCATTGCAGGACGGGAAACCATGTATTCACCCAGCAGCTGTTGAAAGAGAATGGATAAACCTTGGGTGCCTTTTCTTCCAGTTTTTCACAGCAGAGGGAGCATTTTATCATTTTTAGCCTGAGAGGGGGCACAAAAGGAAGAATAATTATTTTTATGTGATGAGGCTTAGATCCTTCAGCTGTTATTGGTTTTGTTGGGTTCTGTTTGTTTGCTTTTTGGTGGTAGTGGTAACTTATCATTTACTGGTAGAACTGCTGCTATAGATATCAGATTTTATCCTAATTAACAGATTCCTGATTATCAAAGAAAGACTCCAGATGTTGAAACTATTCCCATTATATAATGGGACAAAATTATTATAGCAATGGTAATAAACTCTTAGATTATAGCATATCACTTTTTGCAAATGTGAATACAAAGATTTATGGAAAATTCAGCATTGATCCCTAAGTATTTTAGACCAGGAAAGAAGCAAACAAGCCTAAAAAGATCGACATTGATCAAATCTCTCGTATCCATGAGAATATGAATGAATGATGAATGAATTCTTTATTGGTCAGGTGTGATTAGACACACAAGGAATTTTTCTTGGTGCATATATTTTTGAAAAATAGGAACCAAGATATATTATTTCCAGATACATTCATATTCTGCAAAATCTTTCCTTTTGTT
The DNA here is from genome assembly GCF_049901735.1 of Notechis scutatus. Taxonomy (NCBI): domain Eukaryota; kingdom Metazoa; phylum Chordata; class Lepidosauria; order Squamata; family Elapidae; genus Notechis; species Notechis scutatus. The sequence continues at coordinate 68,850,936 of NC_142010.1, forward strand.
CGTTTGCTTGACTCTGTTATTGAAGGGAGTGTGTGAGATCACCACTATATAACAGGCTTCGTGCTGCTGAGTCACATTCTGGTAATCCTGGACTTCACAGCCATTTTAGAAACAGCTGGTAAATAGTTGATTTATAAGATAAAAGAGGGTTGGGTTGATGTTGCATCCCGGTTTTACTCCTTTTTCTTGTTTTAAGGCCCTTGCCTAGTTCTTATATGTTTTATGCAATAGATGAATTGGAATATGGATCCTACGAATTTGTGGAGTTTCTTGTCTGTGCTTATTCCATGGCTAAATTAAGAGTTAGTCTAGTATACCAGCTATAATAGAAACGTACTAAAATCATGTGTTTCTCATTGGGTTTTTTTTTAGATTTTGGACTAATTGATATCTGTAATATAAAATGTGATCAGGAGTTCTATATTCAAAATGGGAGAATCATTCTTTTCTATCCTCCTCCCAGAATTGCATTCAGAAAGTTTTTGGACTTTGATAGCAATTTTCTTGTGTGAATACTTCTGTCCAGGCTTTGTAATTGCCATGCATGTTTTACTGAAATTACATGAGGATTAGGCTAATGGTATGCAGATGGAGAAAAGATACATGGGAAGGTGTGGGTAAGAACAACCATATATACAGTAATTTGAGACGCTATCTCCAGTTTCTGATATTGTTCCAAAATGTCATGGGGTCTCAAACAGTCTTACTTCTGTAGGTAGGCGCAGGGGCAATTGGCTGTGAACTCTTGAAGAATTTCGCAATGATTGGCTTGGCTGCTGGCGAGGGTGGGGAGATCACTGTGACAGACATGGACATCATTGAAAAATCCAACCTGAACAGACAGTTCCTGTTTCGACCACAAGATGTATCTGTAAGTCATGCAGGCAAGATGGCAGGGGGAAAAATTGGGAGAAGGAAGAGTGGTAACTTTAGAAACTGAGATTTGCTGCAGATCAGAATACTAACAAATTGATTTTTAATATAAATGAAGAAAATCTGTTTTTTGACCTGACTTCTATTTCTGTTCTTTGGTCAATGACCAATTTTAATCCTAGATCTAAACATGTGTCCTTTGTTTCTGTAGAAGCAGAAGTCAGAAGTGGCTGCAGCTGCCGTAAGACGTATTAATCCCAACATCAATGTAATAGCTCAGCAAAATCAGGTTGGGCCTGACACAGAACACTTCTATGGGGATGACTTCTTCCTGGGCTTGGATGGTGTAGTCAGTGCCTTGGACAACTTTCAAGCCAGTGAGTCCTTCGGTCATTATGGGTATGAGTCTCCCAGGGTCAAGTGTTCCAGTCTTCCGTAACATCATTGCTCCTGGATAAATAGGGAAGTCAACTCTCTAATTCCGCCCATCATCACCAATGACCATATTGTACTGAGTGGGAATTTGAAAGTAGTAACCCCAGTACATCTGAGACATTCCAGTTTGGAAAATGTGTGTGTGTGTGTGTGTGTGTGTGTGTATACATATATACATACATACATGCATACTTACATACATACATATATACACACACATGCATACATACAAGCATTTTCCAAACTGAATGTTTCAGATGTACTGGGGTCATAATAGTTAAAGCAGCAGTTTTTTTCCTGCAAGAACGTATGGCTGTCGAAGTTATATGTACAGAAAGAGAGAGAGAAAGAAGATAGAATAATAATCTAGGGATCCTTTGCGCTCTCTTGAGTTTGGTTGTTTTCTTGCAGATGTTTCATTACCCAAGCTAGATAACATCATCAGTGCTAGAATGATAAATTTGGAAACTATTACTAAAGGTTCCATGAACTGCAAGAAAATAATAATATATTGGCTATGGACCAAATAAAAACTGACTACATCTTTGAGACAATGACCAACAAGCAGAAACCCAACTATTTTGGCATGGGATCAGGGTTGATGTTTGACTGAATCTTTCTCACACACACACACTTACACATATTCCTGTTAAACTTGGGAAGAGGAAGGAAAAACAATGTATCAGGTGGTTGGACAGTCAATTACTGCAAAAAAATATTTGAAGAGCTCTGGGATTTTTATTGGACGCAGATTGGTGAGCGTTGTCTATGGAGTCATTAGGAGTCAAGGCTGAATTGAGGGCACGTAAATAATCAACTTAAATTTGCATAATATTTATCCATCACTCAAACCATGATTTAGAATATTCAAAACATGACCTTACTAAGGAATGCATATTTCTAAATTTATAGCATTTATAGTTTGGATTTTGCTTTGCTTTTCTTCTAGTTCTCTGCTTCAGAGAATGAGAGAAGATATAAAGCAATCAATTCTATTTTTGCCTTCAACTTTGATTTCCTCAAACTTTCAAAGGAAAGTGACTTCAGCAAGCCATAAATGGTTCTTCTTGCGTTCCCTCACCTCTTTCTCTCCTAAGAGGTAGTTAGCTGGAGATTAAAACATATGAAGAACTGTTGCAGGATTTGGATTTGGCTAGTCTAGAGAAAAGAAGGACTAGGGGTGATATGATAGCAACGCTATCGTATTTTTGAAGGGCCGCCACAAAGAGGAGGGGGTCAACTTATTTACCAAAGCCCTTGTAGGCAGGACAAGAAACAATGGATGGAAAACTACAGTAATCAAAGACAGAAGCAACTGGAACTAAGGAGACACTTCCTAACAGTAAGGACAATTAACCAGTGGAACAGCTTGCCTTTTGAAGTTGTAGATGCTTCATCACTGGAGGCTTTTAAGAAGAGACTGGACAATCACTTGTCCGAAATGGTATAGTGATTTCTGCTTGAGCAGGCAGTTGGAGTAGAAGACCTCCAAGGTCCCTTCCAGCTGTGTTCTGATTGACTGATTGGAGCTATGGAAGCAGAATCACCCCAAAAGGTGTGCAACACTTTAGGCTCCCCTTTTTTCTTTCCCCTGCAGGAAGCTATGTCGGCGAAAGATGTGTGTGCTACCTCAAGCCTTTGCTTGATTCTGGGACTGATGGCACCATGGGAAATGCCCTGGTCTTTGTGCCTTACCTGACAAAGACACATGGGCATATTCAGGATGGGGACAGTAGAGACTTCCCTCTCTGCACTCTGCGCTATTTTCCCAGCAACATCCAGCACACCATTCAGGTATAAGTCCACGCTACTCTTTCTTCTGCCCCTCATCAACCCTGCAGCTTCTGCTCCAAGGGGATGTTCTCCCTTCCCTTTTCTCTCCAGTTGAGCCATCCTTGAAAGAGGGGAAACTCCCTTCTTCTGCCTGGCCCTTATAGCTTCATTTACTGTTTCCAGGCAGCTGGGCAAAAACTAGGGTGGCTGTTAGTGATGTGATAGGGTCCAGAGAGAGGGTCCAGCTGTTTCACCCATAGGCTAAGCCCAAATTCTTTACCTCAAGCCCACCTTCAGCTGTTTCTTCCCAGTTCACAGAACAAAGGCAGCAAGAGCAAGCCTTTCCAGATTTCAGGACCCCGAGGCTTTTCATGCCCCTACTCGATTCCCCTTCGCCTCCAATGGAGGAAATTTCTGTCTGGCCATCTGATTGTGAAGCCCTTTATATCTAGATCAGAGGAGTAAATGCCTGGTGTAAGGGATCTGTAGTCTACGTTGGCCCAGTTAGCCCCAGGGGTGGGATCCTACCGGTTCGGTCCGGTTCTATAGAACTGGCAGCTCCGAAGAACAGCTGACACTGAACCGGTTCACTGGGATGAGGTTTTGGTCTGCTGTTTGGCCCACCCACCTGCCCAGGCTCTAGGCTGTCCTTTAAGTGGCTGTGTTTTCCTCCTCAGCTGCTTTGCGCGGCACAGCTGAGTGCCGCTCGCCAGCTGGAGAAGGTAAATGCTTGCCGGAGTCGGTAGTGTGCACGTGTGCGCAGCACGCATTTGACACGCATGCACACGCTCCCCGAGCCGGTTGTTATGCTGGTCGGATCCCACCCTGGTTAGCCCCCAAAATAGTGGCAGGCAAGATACTTAGAGCCTGCTGTCCAGGACTTGCTATTTGGGAGTGCATCTTGCAGATCATAAGTGCTCTTGCTTCTGAGTCAATGCACAGGCTTAATGCATTTACAAAGGGCAAAATAGATTCCTGAACCCCCCTCACCTCCATCTTTTGCAGTGGGCCCGAAATCAATTTGAGGGTCTTTTCAAAAGAAGAGCAGAGGACACTAACAGATTTCTGAGGTGAGTGAAACTCTAGATCTTGTGAAAGATGGAATTCCGGATAAATATTCTCTGTGTGTGTAAGAATCATGAATGGGTAGTGTTGGGGATCAAGGTGATGTTTTATTCTACTAGCAGGGGGAGGGGATGTTTAGTAGATACTTTATCATTAAACGATAGTTGTTCTTAGAATAATTAAACAAGGAGATCTGATTGTTTTGAGAGGCCTGTGGATATTTTAACCACAAAATTGGTGCAGATTTCTTATACTTAAGAAATAAAACAGCTAAATACCTTCTTTAGTCCAACCACAGTGTGTACTTTTAACTCCAGGGATCCCACCTTCTTTGAGAAAGAAGGCATGGAAACTTGGGAGATGCTGAATCTAATGAAGATGAGTCTTAAGGAGCAGCCACACTGCTGGCGAGATTGCGTGGCCTGGGCCCGGAAACTTTGGGAGCGTCTTTTCTGTCACGACATCCTGCAGTTGCTATACAACTATCCACCTGAACATGTGAGACATGAGCATATCCTTTTTACCCTCAACTACTTCCTAGCTTCTTGTCCAGCACAGTGCAGCAAATGAAGTGCGAATGGCTCAAGATCAAGGGAGGATCCTCCTACTGCCCTTCTTTGGACAGAGTACACATTTCTCTTGCAGAGGCTTCCAACTTAATCAAAACTCATTTCCAGAAAGGGCTGGTCTCATCTTGGAGGCATTGCTTCTTTAGACTTACCCTCCGCAAATATTTACTCTTGCTGCTTCTTTGGGTAGGAGCCCATGGTCATAAAATATCTCATTACACCCTAGCTGAAGATCTTGAAAATAATTCGCCTGTAGTTTTTCAGACTGGTGACAAACTTCAGAAGAATAAGAACCCAATAGGATCTAAATCAAATGGCAAACAGTAATTAAGAGTCCACAGAGAGAGAAGTAATACTGTATATTCAAAGCAGAGAGTCCAGATGTTCAGGCTAAGGATTCAACCTAGAACAGTTTCTATAGCAGTCCTGCACCTCGCTCTCTTCCTCTCATTGTGGTGAAGCAAAATTCAAGGTAGCCATTCCCTTTCTATGTAGGATGTTTCAGTAGTACGGAAAGAGTCCTCTTCCCATATTTCCTAATACAGATTATCTGACTCCTTCTGAGAAGATTAAAAACAATCTGCCCTGTATGTAGTTAATACATAATTAATGTGTTAGTAAGTGTTAATACCACTTTATAATGCCTTGATAAGGCCACACTCGGAATACTGCATCCAGTTTTGGTTACCACAGTGTAAAAGAGATGTTGAGACTCTAGAAAGAGTGCAGAGAAGAGCAACAAAGATGATTAGGGGGCTGGAGGCTAAAACATAAAGAACGGTTGCTGGAACTGGGTATGCCTAGTTTGATGAAAAGGAGGACTAGGGGTGACATGACAGCAGTGTTCCAATATCTCAGGGGCTGCCACAAAGAAGAGGGAGTCAAGTTATTCTCCAAAGTATTTGAGGGCAGGACAACAAGCAATGGGTGGAAACTAATCAAGGAGAGAAGCAACTTAGAACTAAGGAGAAATTTCCTGACAGTGAGCTCAATTAACCAATGGAATAACTTGCCTTCAGAAGTTGTGAATTTTCCAACACTGGAAGTTTTAAAGAAGAGATTGGACAACCATTTGCCTGAAATGGTATGGGGTCTCCTGCCCCTGAGCAAGGGATTGGACTAGAAAACCTCCAAGGTCCCTTCCAACTATTCTATTTTATTCTAACAATCGTTTATATCCGTCTCCATCAGTGGTGGGGTTCAATTTTTTTTTTTTACTAGCAATTCTGTGGGTGTGGCTTGGTGGGCCTGGCAGGGGAAGGATGCTGTAAAATCTCCAGTCAGAGGTAGGATTTGCTGGTTCTCCAAACTATTCAAAATTTCCGCTACCGGTTCTCCAGAATTGCTGAATACCACCTCTGATCTTCATGCAATGGTGGTGGCATAATTTTGCAAGTGGTTGTTAACTATAAATAGAAAATAAAATGAAGCATTTTTCAGCCTTGCAGGAGCGCACACGCTCTATAAAAAGAACTTGTACTGCTTCTTTGTTCTTTTAGTTATACTAATACCTAAAACACAGAAAGTGATTTTCTTGGCTTGGCTGAGAGGAAAATCAAAAGAGGGAATCAGAGGGAATTACTGTACATTTTTTTGTGGAAACCCAGATGCTTAATGTAAAGGTGGCTTCTTTGATATCTGTGTATTGCACTCAGGATTGAAAATGCCATTGAAGGATTACTGTATCTGAATTATAATACACATTTTTTCATAGATTCAAGAAAGGGTAAAAAAAAAAAAAAGCTAAGGCCCCATTTTATACATTCAACTTTGGTAGCTCCACAGCTTCAGCTGCAGGTTTCATTGCACTTTCATTCCCCATTTTCCCTCACTGTGTACATTATGTTACTGAAAGTGATACTACGGTGGTTATACGTGTCCATTTTTGGATGATGAAGCATTGTTCTTCTATATAACCTTTTTTCGGCCCTTAATGGAATGTAACAGTATTGTCGGGAGGCGGCCCTGGATGTTTTGGAGGAATTAAAATATGTACAAGTAAAATATACAGATGGTACAGATAGTTCCTTCCAGCCATATCTACCATTTCTGAGGCCTTCACTTATTCCATGGCTAAATCTCTTCACTTCAGGCTGCAAAACTTACCTGGCTCAGTTCCAGGCTTTGATCAGTGGAGTTTCCTTCCTTGAACTTCTTTCCTGCACCCCATGTGGCTTCCTGACTGACCCCATCTACCTTTGTCCCCAGGAGACAAGCTCTGGACTTCCTTTCTGGTCGGGATCCAAGCGTTGCCCTCACCAACTCCAGTTTGACTACAATAATGTGAGTGAGTTGTTCATCTTGGGAACTGGGGATTCTAGAAGAGAGCAGACTTTGCTTTCTCAATAAGCATCATCCAGGAAAGGTCAAGACATTTCTTCTATTGGGTGACCATTCTCATCTTAATTTTAAAAGGATAAAAGTAAATGTACACCTTCAGTCTCATGAACACACACACACAAACACACACATACATATTCAATGAATGAGAATTGTTTGTTTTTGTTTCCTAGAACGGGTGGCAAACAATTCACAATAAATAGCTAAAAAAGAGTATGAATCAAAAGTGTTTAATCAACAAGAGAAAGACTAGTTCATTTCAAACTTGCCTTGAATGTTTCAAAGGAGGATTCCAAATTCACTGGAATGCCGTATCTGAACCCACTGTTTCTCACAGTCGTAGTAGAAGGCTGCATTAGGTGATGTGTTATATTGATCATATGAGAGGGGAGAGTTTGTTTAGCTGAATGGTAGGGGATTTATTTTTGGAGGGTCATCCAATGCTTCCAGTTGTTGATTTTGAGAAACAAGAACTCAGGGTTTCAGTGGAGAAAAGGGTACTGACTCTGCTAAAGCTATCTTTGGATTTTTATAGACCACCCACAAGAACTTCATTGTGAGTGCCAGTCGTCTCTTTGCCAAGACACACAGGCTGCTTGTTCATGAAGATGAAGCTACTACTTCCCAAGTCCTCCTTGAGTTGCATCTCCCACCCTTCCACCCACATAAAGGGATTCATATCCCTGCTACCGATGAGGAGATTCCAACATTACCAAGTGCGTCTAGTAAGAAATCGATGAGATCAATGATAGACAGAAAACTAAACTGCTTCTGTTAGCTCCTAAAAATCCTTCTGCTAATGTTAATCAAAGATGTGGGTGGAGGTTATCATTGAATTGTAAGGGTGATATAAATGCCTTTAAACAAGCAGATAATGTTTTGTTCATTCCATATCACTCAAAGGATCTTACTTGGCCTGCTCCAAATATGTTTTTTAGATCAGACAAGGCTGGTAGAACTGAAGCAAGAATGGAGAAAGCTAAAAGAGGAGCTTGAAAAAGACAGTGACCTCGTATCTGGTCAAATGGAGCCACTTCACTTTGAGAAGGTATGGGCATGCTTGTTTATTGCATCTTGCTATGCATTTCTTTCTGTGTAGACCTTGAAGGGCAGTGAGCGAACTGTGTGACTCCACTATTCCAATTGTGACCTCCTCTCTAGCAGTTCTTCATCTTGGACCAGGCAACTTCAGAGTTAGAGCTAAAACACTTTATGAGATGACTCATGAACTGATTTTTCCATTGTTCCCAGTATCTGTAAAGGGCAAGTATGAACAAGAGCTGCATGTTTTTTTTTTTAAATATTCAGAGCTCAAATGCTGGGTTACAAAAAACACTCCCTTTGTATCGCGTACACAAAATGTAGGATTATGACTCAAAGTCTGAGCGACAAATCAGACGGCTCCTGGTTTTGAACCTCACCTTTACTGAGAACTCATTGGATAGCCTGAAGTGGGCTGAGCAACTTCTTTTAGATTGAAGGAAGTATTTGGACATTCAGGATGTGCTGGAGCCCTTATTCCCAAAAGTGGGTGAGGCCAGGGCATGTTAAATGGGCAGAAACCAAGCAAAACCTAGATAAAGCTGAATTCAATAATTTAACTTCCCACGTACCTAATGATTTCCTTAATTTATTTGTAAATCAAAGGTGTAGGTAAGTTTTAGATGGGCTCTGAGGAAACATTAAAGTCTTCTTTCCAGAAGAAAATTCTCACGAGGAAAAAAAAAAGGAAATAATCATGCTTTTGGTTGCTAAGTTACATATTAAATTTGTGGTGGAATCTCACAAAAGAGGAAGGTGGGCGCCTGTGACCTCAAGACTCAGGCATGCTACTTAGAACAATTATTTGTCTTTATATCAGAGCCAAACCATATCTGGATAAACTGCTCTTTTGAGTTGATAAAGCTACACTCCTGGGCATATCTCTCTAGAACTAAGTTTTCTTGATCACAGATTTAATTCTGAGCCATGTAAGACAAAATAAAGTCAGAAGGATTGTTGGTCGAAATTCATCCTTATCTGGGGCTGGCAATGAGAATGATGGAGACTGGAGAATGGGGAGGCGCTTGAATGTGAAATGATAAGGCTGTGGAACATTTAAGGAAAATGGTGGGTTTGTGCCAAGGTTTTTTTTTGCTCACCCTCGCTATCAGGGACTCTTAAAAGGAAAGTTAAGCTGGATAATGAAAGCGGAGCTGACTTTCTGTGTACAAAAAAACCCCTTCAGCACTGAGTTATGGCCTTCTTCAGCTTGCTCACATCTTGCAGTAGGAAGTCTGTTTTATTTAGTAGGGGAGAACATTGTGATTGAATGATATTCCTTGTGTGCAGAGCAGTATTGGAACAGGCCCACAGCTGCTATGAGCCAAACTTTTTGCATACAGTGGGCATTTGTCTGCAGAAATGCAGTTGTAATGTAGGAATCTTGTGGGGATTATATCCAAATATGTCATCAGCTGCCAGGATCGGGGTGCAGATTTCAGTTAAGGTGGAATATTTTCCATATATTGCCATTTCAGTTGAAAGTTGCTGTCAAATGCTCCTAATAGAAATCTCATTTACCAGTCAGGTTTAGTTGCTTTGACCTTTTCCATGTTTTGGAGGCTACTGTTTCTGGAGTTTTGCATTATAATTGAGTTGACATTTAGGATTTAAGTTTCTTAAGTTTCTAGAAGAGAGCAATATCATTATTTAAAAACACAAAACAACATTTAATTCAGGTTATGTACTTAAGGGCTAAGGTACATTTTGTCATTCATTCAATTACACAAATAGTTTAAAATTGTAGATATGTATTTCATATTATTTATAAACCACCTCGGTCCTGAAGGGCTCTGGATGCCATCACAACATAAAAGAAAATATAAAATGTAACAGTACATATTTTGTAGCCAGAGTTTGGATGCCCTCATTCTGACCAATTGGGGCCAAAGACACATTGAATAGCACGGATTTGAATTGTTACAGAGTATTAACATAAGAGGGTCTGAACTGAGAGAGGGATGTTGCAAAGAATGAGGGGGACCATGAAGAAAGTGTGTACACCAGGGAGTCCTTGACTTAACAATTATTCATTTAGTGACCATACAAAGTCACACAAGAACCCTGAAAAAAGTGACTTATGACCGGTTCTCACACTTACAACCATTGCAGCATCCCCACAGTCACATGATCAAAATTCGGTTTTTTGGCAACCGGCATATATTTCCGATGGTTGCAGACTCCCAGAGTCCTGGGATTGTCACTTGCAAAGCTTCCTAGGAAACAAGCAAAATCAACGGGGAAGCCAGGTCACAGTTAAAACCACATGATTCACTTAACGGTGGAAAAAAGGTCATAAAATGGGCTGTGACTCACTTAGCAACTGCTGTCCTTAGCAACAGAAATTTTGCTCCGTTGGAGTCATAAGTTGAGGGCTACCTGTAATCTGGTTCACAGCCATGTATTTCTTGCAAGGGTATGGGTGGGGCCCTCAACAGATACGGCCATTGATTGCCCTAGAAAAGCAGGTCCATTTTGGCAAGCGGCTTCCTGCATATCCTAATGCTGCACCATAAAGAATTTTTAAAAATATTGTTCAGACCAACTGACCAAAAGTATCATTATGTGTGTTCTGAATTAAGTCTGGAGGTCTATTGGCAGTTACAATAGTAACTTTAGTGTTGGGTTTACTCTGTGCTAGTGGAATTACGCCACCAGCAGTCTAGTTGCATTTTGCATCAGCTCAAAGGCAACCTTACCTACAGCCTGTTGTGAGGATCCAAATTAAGATGCAGAAGATTCGATCTGAGTTGAGTCCCAAGAATATATGGGATTGAGACTTTTGTCCCTGCCCCTGTCATTTCCTCAGTTGGGTTGGAATGGAAGAGATTTCAAATAGTTAAATTCCTCCCTGGAATCAGGGACCAGGGTTGTCACAGCATTTTAATCACACGCTCGCTGACTATGTGAATGGCATTAAATCTAGTTTGGCTCTAACCACCATTCATTTCAGTAGAGAGGGTTCAAACATGTGCTTAAATTTGTACAATTCTGAGTAGATTGTAGTCACTATTTCTTGGTTTTTTTTTCCCATTTGGGCCCCAAGTTATTTGATCACATTGCAGTCTGTTGCTGCTGTTTCATTCTTGAGCTCATTATTCATAAATCTGTAAAGAAACGTTATCGTATCCCTGTGTTAGTGAAGAAACCTGGGCCCAGATTAAGAAGGACATCCATTCAAAGACAAATATGCAGTTCCCCAAAACAGGGTCGTGGTTATTGTTGTGAGTTTGCATCTTGACTGTATTCAGACTTTGGAAGTGCCAGAATGTTTGGAAAGAGCTGTTGATGGTCCTGTTTCTTTCTAATACTCTTGTTCTGTTGCTGCCCACATGATCAGAACTAGTTACCTGCTTGACAGAGTAACACCGCATGCTAGGACTTCCTGACTGGACTACTGTCTTGTGCTCTCCGTGGAGCTACCCTTGAAGACCACGCAGAAGTTACAATTAGTCCAGAATGCAATCGCATACTTCAATGTGCTCATAGTTGCACTGGTTCTTGTATTCTTTTGGAGTGCAATTCAGGGTGCTGTGGTTATCTCTTTTAAACTCTGCATGGCAGAAAACCACGTAGAACTGAGGGTATCTGCCTTCTCCACCAGGTCAGATTGGGAGGGCACATTCCCTTCCCCTGGTTGCCGTAGTCTAATAGGGTCTTTTCCATAGCAGCCTCTGCTCAGTGGAGCTCCCCTCCTGGGACCAACAGGGTCCACCCTTTTAGCCTTCCAGAAAGCTGCAAAAAGCTGGGTTCCCACCCCCCCCAGGCATTGGGTATAGGCATCGGAGCCTGGTGATCACATTGTCCGATAGATGGATCGGACAATGGATATTGTTGGTTAAGGAACTAGGCTTTTGCTTTTATTGTTTCTTTTATTTTCTATTCTTCTATTACTGTAAACCAGAGGTCTCCAAACTTGGCAACTTTAAGACTTGTGGACTTCAACTCCCAGAATTCTCTAGCCAGAACAGCATATTCTGGGACTTGAAGTCCACAAGTCTTAAAGTTGCCAAGTTTGGGGGGGGGGGGGCTGCTGTAAATCATCCAGAGCTGTGTGTCATAAAATGTGTGGCCTTATAACTCTTATCAATTCATTATTCACGAATCAGACCACCATCCTATTTTTGCAGTACTTATAACTAGTGTCGTATTGTATTTTCTGCACAGTTTCACAGCTTACAGTTCCTGTTTACACTTTTTTTTTTTTTTTCCACATTGTCCCATTTCCCACTTGAAGCTACCTCGGTCCTCTCAATTCAGAAATATTCCAGAAATATCCAGGGTGGAATAGCTGTAAATGTAGCATTGATATAGGTTGGACAGACAAAAGGAGCAGCCATATTTTAAAAATTGTGAAATAGGTTTGTCATGTGGGAAGAAGGAGGATAAAGAGGAAGGGGGAAAGACTTGAGGGCACAATTCCTTAACCAAGTCAAGGGCAACCTTTGTATTGCAGCTGCTCTGGGCTGTGGAAACTTATTTAGCTACACACTGTTTTTCCAAGATTGCACAATACGTTACACGCACACTGTTTTTGCAGTCATTGGAGTTGTTTTCCTTTTGCTAAAAATAAACCCTCCAAACATCATATCTACCCCCATTACCACATTTTTATGCCTTTTCTTTACAGTCTATCCAATCCCAACTATTCTTTGTTTTTCCTGATTTTTGTAAGGCTTACAATCACTTTTGTCTCCTTCCTATTGAGATCCTTTTCTGTTACTTCCACCACTTCCTGGTTAGGACTGATTTTGCCATTGTTGGGCCCTTAGGATAAGGACTCCCATTTGGAATTCGTCACGCATGCAGCCAATCTGCGAGCTGAGAACTATGGCATCTCTCCAGTGGATAAGTTCCAGGTGAGGCCGGGTCGGAAGGCTTTGTTTCTTCTCCCCCTCCTCTCTCTTATGACCAATAAATGAAAGACAGAAAATGGGGAGTTGAGAATGGGGATATCGGGATTATGTTCTGGCTGTTTGAGAAGAAGTCCATGCAGCAAGGTTAATTCTTCACAAGGCTACTCGAGAGGGAGGGAAAAACAGTTTGAAGCTTGGGGAGAGAGGGGATATCAAGGGAATGGAGGTGGTGGGAGGTTACCAATTCCTTAGGCAAGGCCTCTTGAGAAGACCCTTCCCCGGTGCTTGCCACCTGCAGAATGCCTTCCTGCAAGAAGCAGCTTTCTCTCCTCTCATTTGCATGGTGTCTTGTCCAACTTAATTTCAATAGGCCAAGAGGATTGTGGGCCGGATTGTACCTGCTATTGTCACAACAACGGCTGCTGTAGCTGGCCTGACCTGCCTGGAGCTTTACAAATTGGTGTGGCAGCACAAGGATCTTGGTTCGTATCGCCATAGCTCCCTCCAGCTCTCTGATCTGTTCCTCAGTCGCGTCCAGACTGTGCCATCTCCACAAGCATACAAGGTGAGAGAGCTCTGTGACGATCCTATTTTGGGCTCTGAATTCATCCATGGTTTGAAAACAGGAGGAGATTAGATGGGCCTCTCTTTGTGTGCAAGTCAAAGATCAGAACCAGCAAGAGAGAACTCCAGAGGAGTTCTAGAATGCCTGGATGTCTAAAAGGCTGGAGCAAGGGGTTGTTGTAGTGCTAGGAGCCAAATCATTCCAGAACAGAAATCAAGTTGCTTTGCACTAGTAAACAAGTAACTTCTGCAGCCATGGATGTTGGTGGCCATCTTAGTTTATAGAAACCTCGCTGCATTGAAGGAGGGAAGGAAGAGCAATGGTCCTATTTCATGCTCAAAAGAGTCCTAAGGGTGGCTTTGGCGTTCAGTATTTGTGATCACTTGGATGTGTGGGTGACACACCCTCCGTTCCTGCACTTTTGCTGGAATGTTTGAAAACACTAAAGGCTATCATGACAGAGTTACTGGTTTTTCTGGCACAAGCCTGTCTCCAGACATTGCAACAGAAGAATGAAAACTGGAAGTATGAAGCCCCTGATCTTCTGGCATGTGTTCCTGTTCTTGGCTCCAGCATCTAGCCACAGTTCCCTCTTGGAAGTAGGGTTTATAGCATTAATTAGAGATAGTGCATTGCTGTGGGTGTTACTGACAGCAACGATTCAAGGTAAAAGGGCTGCTTTTACAATTTTACTATTTATTTATTACTGAAATTCATATAGCCACCGAAGGTGACTCTTTAGCACGTGGGCGAGAATGACGTCCAGGGTACAGATGCTGCCAACCCATTCCATACAGTGCCATCTTGTTCCTCCTGTCTGGGTACCGGAAGTGAGTTGCTTACCCAGCCCTGACGTGAGGGGGGGGGGGGGCAGGGAAAGTTGCTCGAGCACTGCTCATTTCAGCTGCTGCTGACCCTGCCTTTCCTGAGCCCCTTCTGGCAGACAGACGGTGAAGGAGATCTAGTTTCAGAAGCCTGATGCCTGGACTTTGTATCACGCCAGCAGTGGTGCAGAAGGGGAGGGATGGATAGGTGCCTGAGAGCTGTCAGACACAGGAAATGGTCTTTAACCTGCAGCTGACATTCACAGCTGGTGCTAAGCCGCACACCAACCCGGAGGGCCATCCACAGTGTTTTCTTTTGGCAGAAACCACTGATTCCAGCCTTGAATCTCTCCACACACATTCATTTTCTCTCCAGGTATGATGAAGGGCTTTCACTGCGAGATTCAACAAAAGTCAGGGTAAACTCGGAGCTGAAATGGTGCTGTGACTGAAAGGGAACACATGTTAACAGAATCGTAAAAACCATACAGCTGGAAGAGACCTTGGCGGGCTTCTAGTCCAATGCCCTGCCCAAGGCAAAAGTCCTTATGCCACCCCAGACATCCCATCCTTCTACCATTGCCCAATCTGTGTTCTCAGAGATAAGCCACAGAAGTCTCACAGGCATCTTCAGAACAACCTTAGAATTCAGATGTATCCTCTCTCGCCATCGAAGAGGTTCTTGTGGATAATAGTAGTAGAATCAATGACATTGCTATATAAAAAAAATACCTTCTCGCATTGAAAAAGTAGTGGGCAAAGGTATAAGTTGTGGTGGGGAACTATGTCATTAAATCAAAGCTATCTGTAATGTATTGAAAGTATGTCACTATCCTACCACTGTCAATGATGGATCCACCACTGGACAGTTTGTATATGAGGTTCTTTTATTATATGTTTCTGCTTTTCTTATTAAGCTAAATTTATTGGAATTTCCATATGATTTTTTCTAAATGCTGACTAGCTTAGATTCAAGATGGAGTTACACATTCAAACCCCTTCCTTCCTTCCTTCCTTCCTTCCTTCCTTCCTTCCTTCCTTCCTTCCTTCCTTCCTTCCTTCCTTCCTTCCTTCCTTCCTTCCTTCCTTCCTTCCTTCCTTCCTTCCTCTTCCTTCCTTCCTTCCTTCCTTCTTCCTTCCTTCCTTCCTTCCTTCCTTCCTTCCTTCCTTCCTATCACTTCCTTCCTTCCTTCTTCCTTCCTTCCTTCCTTCCTTCCTTCCTTCCTTCCTTCCTTCCTTCCCTTCCTTCCTTCACTTCCTTCCTTCCTTCCTTCCTTCCTTCCTTCCTTCCTTCCTTCTTCCTTCCTTCCTTATCACTTCCTTCCTTCCTTCCTTCCTTCCCTTCCTTCCTTCCTTCCTTCCTTCCTTCCTTCCTTCCTTCCTTCCTTCCTTCCTTCCTTCCTTCCTTCCTTCCTCCTTCCTTCCTTCCTTCCTTCCTTCCTCCTTCCTTCCTTCCTTCCTTCCTTCCTTCCTTCCTTCCTTCCTTCCTTCCTTCCTTCCTTCCTTCCTTCCTTCCTTCCTTCCTTCCTTCCTTCCTTCCTTCCTATCACTTCCTTCCTTCCTTCCTTCCTTCCTTCCTCCTATCCTTCCTTCCTTCCTTCCTTCCTTCCTTCCTTCCTTCCTTCCTTCCCTATCCTTCCTTCCTTCCTTCCCCTTCCTTCCTTCCTTCCTTCCTTCCTTCCATCCTATCACTTCCTTCCTTCCTTCCTTCCTTCCTTCCTTCCTTCCTTCCTTCCTTCCTTCCTTCCTTCCTTCCTTCCTTCCTTCCTTTCTCCTTCCTTCCTTCCTTCCTTCCTTCCTTCCTTCCTTCCTTCCTTCCTTCCTTCCTTCCTATCCTTCCTTCCTTCCGTCCTATCACTTCCTTCCTTCCTTCCTTCCTTCCTTCCTTCCTTCCTTCCTTCCTTCCTTCCGTCCTTCTTCCTTCCTTCCTTCCTTCCTTCCTTCCTTCTTCCTTCCTTCCTTCCTTCCTTCCTTCACTTCCTTCCTTCCTTCCTTCCTTCCTTCCTTCCTTCCTTCCTTCCTTCCTTCCTTCCTTCCTTCCTTCCTTCCTTCCTTCCTTCCTTCCTTCCTTCTCCCTTCCTTCCTTCCTTCCTTCCTTCCTTCCTTCCTTCCTTCCTTCCTTCCTTCCTTTCCTTCCTTCCTTCCTTCCTTCCTTCCTTCCTTCCTTTTCCTTCCTTCCTTCCTTCCTTCCTTCTCCTTCCTTCCTTCCTTCCTTCCTTCCTTCCTTCCTTCCTTTTGTCCTATCACTTCCTTCCTTCCTTCCTTCCTTCCTTCCTTCCTTCCTTCCTTCCTTCCTTCCTTCCATCCTATCACTTCCTTCCTTCCTTCCTTCCTTCCTTCCTTCCTTCCTTCCTTCCTTTCGTCCTATCACTTCCTTCCTTCCTTCCTTCCTTCCTTCCTTCCTTCCTTCCTTCCTTCCTATCTCTTCCTTCCTTCCGTCCTATCACTTCCTTCCTTCCTTCCTTCCTTCCTTCCTTCCTTCCTTCCTTCCTTCCTTCCTATCCCTTCCTTCCTTCCTTCCTATCACTTCCTTCCTTCCTTCCTTCCTTCCTTCCTTCCTTCCTTCCTTCCTTCCTTCCTTCCTTCCTTCCTTCATATTGAGCTGCCAATTGTGCTGTGGCATGGCTTCTTCCTGGCAACTCTTTTTAAAGCACTTTGCCATTCTTTCTCTCTTTTTTCCAGCTTGAATGCAGGGGGAGGTATATTTATGCTCACCCAGAGTACACATGCTGGGACTTTGGGGTTGCCTCTCCTGTTGTCACCCCCAGGAAATTGCCTTGGCCCTCTATGGCTAGAGCTGCGACTATTCTTGGCTTCTTTGCAATAGCTCCCTTTTCTGGAGAAAGAAACCAGAGCCAGAATAAGGGTGGGGGAGAGTGGAAAGAGCAAGAAGCTAAATTAAGAGCGTCTGTTTGAATAGAGGCCTTTTTGTCTTGAGTTTATGGAGTGAGAGGCTGGGGCTTCCTGCTACACAGGAAGCGCAGATTGGAACCAGATTGGTAGGAGAAGGGAGGGCCAGCAGGAAGGGGGGGGGCGGGCTTCAGCTTTTCAGGGCTTGGGCTGTCAGGCCTCTGTTCCTTCCCTCCTGGTTCAGATCATGCTGCATGGCCCCAGGGCTTGGTTACACCCCCGCCATCTAGCATTGCCAAATGTTGTATATTTTTAAAGGGTATCTCAGATTTCTAAACAGCACAGCTCTGCAAATGGCCCCTGCGATGACCAGAGATGCAATACTTAATGTGGTGAAAGGGGGTGGGGGTGGCCTTGGTAATGAAAGTTTGTGACATTTTGAATTTGAAGAAAATCTTCTCTGCAGCCCTAGTTTATCCAGCTGTGGAGGGATTGTGCCTGTACCAAGTATAAGCAGGATACCTCAAGGTGCTTAGAGGTTGTGGTGTTCCGAAGAGAGGCGTGATGCTTTTCACTGTGCAATTCTGAAGCCTCCTTTGCGTAGTTTTACGCAGGGTTCGGTGAAGTTTGCCTTCCTCTTTAATTGTCAGTGCTTTTACCAATGCACCTCTTCCCCTTTCTCAACAACAGATTTGATAAGGGAGATAAAGATGGAATAGAGAGGCAACATCTGTGATTGTCACAGTTGGGAGCTTTCTCCGTAGATGCACGTCTGGATCTTTGGAATTTAGGAAGCTACCTTATACGGAGGGAGACCATTGTTCCAGCAGGCTCCCTATTGCTGGGAAGGATGGACTGATGGGTTTGAGAATGGAATCTTTCTCTGCAAATCTAGTGGAGGCAGGCATTGAATCACAGAAAAAAAAGTTCCCTTTTGAGGCACAGTCTCCACACGCCTTCCACAGATATGTTCAACTGGGATTCTCATCAGCGTAAAATCTAGCTGGGAATCATGGAAGTTAGAGTCACAAAGATCTCTGGATGGAAGACACTTGAGGTAGAAAGGTTTACTGAGCTATGCTACTCCCATGGCATGGTTTGCAGTAAAGAAGCCACAAAAGGTTCCTGACTGAACTGTTTACCCTCCAAGTAATTAGGTTGAGTCTGTGATCAGAGGTCTCATTAACCGTTTTCACTACCATCCCTCCCACTCAAGTCATATACTTGACAGCTGTTGATGGATTTCAAAACTCTGTTAACAAAAGGGGTCCTACAGACCTGAAACCTTACTGCTGCTTTTCTTGGCACTGCCAACATATTAGAGAACAGCGACCGAGAAGACAGGGTGTCAAGTCTGTATTACCTCAGAGCAGAGGGGGCCATTTAGGAGCATCCATCTTGCTTCTTTTTCAGGGGTGAATAAAACCCCTCGAGTTAAATCCTGATTTTATTCCCGACGTGTTGCCTATGTGAAATTGGAGTGGAAAAGGGAGGAAATGGGGGAGAGGAAAAGGAGCAGCA
Organism: Notechis scutatus; assembly: GCF_049901735.1. Taxonomy (NCBI): domain Eukaryota; kingdom Metazoa; phylum Chordata; class Lepidosauria; order Squamata; family Elapidae; genus Notechis; species Notechis scutatus. The sequence goes on from NC_142010.1 coordinate 68,869,648, forward strand.
GCAGCAGCATCAGGAGATGGGAAGGGGGATAGATCTGCAAAAGGAATGGAGAGCTGTACTGAAGCCAAGAACTTGTGGAGTTGATTAAGCCGCATATGGGAGCCATTAGTTAGCAAGGCTGGTGATTGGGGGAAGGCAGCTCTTATCCTGGCGCCAAAGGATTTCTCCCCCCCCCCCCCAAGATTCATTGGAAATTTGTTTCTCATGCTAGAGCAGATTTTGGGGTGGGGGATGGGCTAGGAAACGATCTTTCAGAGAACTGTGCAGGGCTGACTTGAGTAGAGAAAACCAGAAAGAATAACGCTGTGGCGTGGGAATCAAGAGTTTTGGGAGTAACGGTTAGCTTGGGACCTCAATAGCCCCTCTTCCTATTTCCACATAATCAACTCACTCTCCCCGTCTCCTTGTAGCCTTGGCTTTGAAGAGTAATCTTTTGACACGAACAAAAAAAATCCCCGAAAGTCCTTCCTTGACTATGGACAGGACGGTTTGATTTCCACTGTCCCTACTGCCTGTGGTTAGTCCCTTGGCTCTAGAGGCAGAGAAAGGAGAAGAGGAAGAGATGAACAAGAGGCGCAAAGGTTTCCCAGCAAGTGTGAGTTGAGAGACTGAGTAGCCATATGGCTCCTAGGCTCCTGTTCTTGTTACTAGCAACGTAAACGAGCAAATGGAATAGGCCATATGGTCCCAAATGGTCAGAATAAGCTTCATTAGCCTCATATGCACTTGAGGATTATTTCCTATAGTTTGGGGACTCTGTTGTGTACAGTGATTTAATCTAAATTACATGATGGTTTTTCAATTACAACTCTCTGTTTGATAGCGCTGTGCATCTTGAGTTCCCTATCCTTCTCCCCATGCCTTTCTTTATTTGCTTCTATGTGGGTTTGAAATAAAATAGGCAAGTGTTCTTACCTATTCAAATTGTAAATCCACGCACCATTGCTAACACAGCTCACTTACTAGTGAAACACATAGATGGAAGAAGGTTGATTCTTCTGAAAGGAATTCCTGTCTGTAAGTTACATATCCGTGTCACCTGTTCTGTGTGGTCCAACCACCGATCCAAATTGGTCTCAGAATTTGTGCGTGTGCAAGCCATATGCATAGAGGAAGCGGTTTTAGATTTGATGGATACATGGAAGATGGGAAGCATGGCAGTGCTTGATCTAGTCAAGAATCTATGGATGGAGGAAACATGTGGGTACCACGACTGTACGGGAATTTTAAAAAAACAACTCAAGTTCACATACACAGCAAAGTCAGCTATCTGCATTCCATCTGAAGTTCCTGCAAAGTTGGTTCTATTTCAACTGAAATAGTCCTGCACTAAACCGCCTTTGCAGGCAGCCCAGGGGAGCACTTGTGGAGACAGTTCGGTTTCCCCCATTTTGTACTTCCACCATTGGGGAAAAGAACAGGGACAATGAAAGGAGCCCCCAAGTGGGCATCCCCCAGGCAACGGTGATGTCACTGGTTGTTTCTTTCACCATGGAAGAGGTTCGATGCTTCCAAAATGGAAGCATAGTATAAGGGAGGAAATAGACTATCCAAAGTGGCCTGTTTCTGATGTTTACAGAAATGGACTTGCTTTGGCTGCTGTGCGCTTTCTAGTGGGAAGATGGAGGATAACTGAGAACGGCTTTAGCCGTTCATACTATATAGGTGACTATATATACTATATGTACTATATTGAGACCAGTGGTGGGATTCAAATTTTTTTTACTACTGGTTCTGTGGGTGTGGCTTGGTGGGCGTGGCAGGGGAAGGATACTGTAGAATCTCCAGTCAGAGGTGGGATTTGCAGGTTCTCCAAACTACTCAAAATTTCCGCTACCGGTTCTCCAGAACTGGTCAGAACCTGCTGAAGACCCACCTCTGAAGGAGACATGTAAAAAGGCTCTCGGCTGCTCCCCTTGAGTACCAGGATAGGGAAAACTACTTCAAAGTGTTCCAGGAAGCCTTGCAATATTGCAGGATGAGTCTTGGATTTTAGTGCTGCTCCTACTGAAATCATCCAGCCTGAACAAGAAGGCTACGGTAAGACCCAGAAATTTTCTGACAGAACAATCAAGTGGTGGAACAGCTTGCCTTCAGAAGTTGTGGGAGCTTCATTACTGGAGGCTTTCAAGAAGAGATTGGACTGCCATTTGTCAGAGATGATGTAGGGTCTCCTGCTTGGGCGGGGGTTTGGATTAGATGACCTACCTACAAGGTCCCTTCCAACTCTGTTAATCTAATATCTTGGAAGCAATCCTCCTCCTTACCCATGTCTTATATCAGGGGTCCCCAACCACCGGTCCGCGGACCGGTGCACGTCCGTGGAACAAGTCCTACCGGGCCGCTGGTTTGCTGGGCGCCGCCATCTTTTTGACGAAAAAGTGCTTCCCATTTCCCGTGAGCTTTTCCGGGATAGAAAGCTCACACCGGAAGCACTTTTTCATCAAAAAAGATGGCGGCGCCAACTAATGCCGGTACCGGGCCGCGCCATAAAAAAGGTTGGGGATACCGGGCCGCGGCATAAGAAAGGTTGGGGATCACTGTCTTATATGACTTTGTGACATTATATCAATACCATCTGCTTTCTTTAACCTGGATATTATAATCCAAAATCATCTGGAAGTCATGGCACCCGGTACAGGAAACTTTTTAAAGCCTTCTGAGACCCTTTGTGTGTTGCTGAGAAAGGTTCTGAACAATAATGTTTTGGTTTGTCCTGTGATTTTCTTTTACGATTAAAATTAAAAAGACCAGTGACCTTAAATTGCGCTATGTGAAAGAACAGTAAACCTGACATGCCATTTTTCTTTTCTTTAAAAAAATTTTTTTTTATTAAGTTTTCAAATTTTAAAAAACATAAAATAAAACTTTATACATTGTTATCAACATCAAGACATCTTTTGTATCTCCTTAAATTTTTCAGTATATGTATTTACTTATTCCTTTACCATTACACCTTACTCTTGCTATAAATCAATATCTTTTATCCTTACACATCCATCTTCTCTATGGTATATTTACATATTTACATATTCCCTCATTCTTTTCCTAATTGCCTGACGTGCCATTTTTCATGGGAAAGGGAGAGAAATGGGTACAGCTCCACCTTCAAAAAAATATCCTAACAACTTTCATACATTAAAAAAAAAAACCTTCATCCATACACACAAAAGAAATCAACCTAAGAAAACAATAAACTAAATGCACAAAAAAAGAGGAAAAAAATGTCAAGAGATTACAAACTATGCATACTCCCATTGAACCATATATAAATGTTTAGAAATCTAAGTTAAAGAAATAATAAATGAGAATAGTCTTTTTATTATAAAGCAACACTGGAGCTTCCATTAGCCCTTATCCTACGGAAAAAGAGTTGATTGAACCAAGGGATGGGATATAGTTTTTTAGGTAGGCACAATGAAGAAGTGACCTCTTCCATTAGAGCGCTAAGCAGGAATCTAGTAGGGCGTCCATAGGGCTTTGGTAGATACCAATACAGGTAGTCCTTCACTTACGACCAGAGTTAAGCCCAAAATTTTCTGTTGTTAAGTGAGATGTTTAAGTGAATTTTGCCCCATTTTACAACCTTTCTTGCCACAGTTGATACGTTAGGAACACAGTTGTTAAGTGAGCCTGGCTTCCCCGTTGATGTTGCTTGTCAAAAGGTTACAAAAATTGATCCCATGACCTCGGGACACAGCAATGGTCACGAATCAATGGCCAAGCATCTGGATTTTGATCACATGATCAAAGGGATGCTACAAAGTGTGAAAAACGGTTATAAATCACTTTTTTTTCAGGGCTGTTGCAACTTTGAAAGGTCACTGAATGAACTGTTATAACTTGAGGACTACCTGCACTCTTGGATTTAGACAGAAGAGGCAAAATTGTCCATATCTGCCATTTCTAAAAACAGAGAGGATTTGCTTAGGAGGCTTATAGAAATGATGCAGCCCAAGCCAGTTCCTCCCTAACTGACCAGTCAGCTTGCCCAGGACAGTATCCCTTTGTGCCGCCTGACCCCCCCCCCCCAAGATGTTCCTCCAGCCAGGGCACTTCCTGCTATGAACTAATAATCAGCTCCAATGGCTCCCTTGTTACTGGATGGGACGTTTCTTGCCTGCTTTGCCTAGGGCCAACAATGCAAAGAGCAAAGGGGTCTGCAAGTTTTTGGGGCCTCTTATGAAGAAAAGGATAATTGTATGTTGTCAGGACGTCCATTCAATGTGTCTTTGTGTCACAGAAAGCTACAGAACATGAACAAGTAAAAAAAAGAACCCTGTAGGGTCCCCCTCTCTCTGTGCTCTGCATCCAGTTTGTATATCCCGAGATGAGAAGACAAGCCGGAATGAACCAGATTATCCAGCGTTGGCTTCCCATGGGAAATGCAAGAGGAATGACTTCCTCTGCTCTACATTATGGCATTTCCCCCCTCTGGTTTTGGATATGTTGAACTGTCTTTTCAGGAGGAGGACTGGTTTTCATTGGAAGCCTGCCATTTCTGTTTATCAGAAATTCTGTTCTGCCCTTTCCTTGAAGACTCTCAGATGTGTGTGTTTTAGTCTTACGATAACCTTGCGAGGTAACTGAGGGAGTTGAAAGGAAAATGACCTTCTTGGCCAATCTAATTCTGGCTTTCTTTATCCTAATCAAATGCTCTCAACCGCAGCATCACCGTGGCTTTTGGGGTGGCAATGATTAATTTTCCTTGCGGTTTGAAATGCTGGGTCTGATTAGAATTGGTCAAGTTATTATCTTTTATCTGTGTTGGTTTTTCTTATGTTCCCCTTGGTTAGATTAAAGAGCCGCTGTTTGATACCTAAAACCTCTTCTGTGAAGGTATATTACAATCCGTTCACCTCTTAACCTTGTTTTTGATAAGACGAACAGTCTGAATTTCTAAGGTCCTTGGCTATAAGATTCTTTCCCAACAGCTATTTTTGTTATTAACATCTCATTAGAAAATGAGCAATAGATTTTGAACCAGACATAATGTTCATAATTTAGGGTGGGGGGAAACCTCGTCTGTATCCTCTTGTTTTACTAAAATGATCCGAGTAATACAGATTACTTGGAGCTAATATTTGGGGTCGCTGAATTTACCAATCCACCAGTAAGGTTCCTTCAAGCTGCAATGTGTAATATATTCATTTAGCACTAAGTCCCCCCATTTCAATGGATCTTATACCTTAGAAAATATAGTTGAGCATATAACTTTGGATATAAGTATATCCATGGGGATATACTTCCAAATGAATCTAAGGTTTGACCCTTTCTGTTCTTTAAGAATTGGCTTTTCTGAAAGCTGCCTGTTGCAATTTTCTTGTACCAGCTGGGGTAGGATTGTTCACACAGATCTTTTTTTAAAAAAAATGATCTCCATGTGACTGATAAAGTAGACTTCACAAAGCTTATACTGTAATAAATGTCTAGCTTTAAAGTGCCCCGAGAGGCCGAGGCTCTTTGTTGTGGTATGTTGCAAAAAGACTTAACTTGCTATTTCTTCTTTCTTCCCAGTATCAGCAGAAGACATGGAATTGCTGGGACAGAATTATTGTGCCTGGTTTTAATTCCAAAGGAGAAGTTGTTACCTTGAGAGACATCTGTGATCATATCCAGGTAAAGGCAATTGTTCCAATTTCAGGAAAAAATTCTGGCAAATGCCCAGGGGTGTAGCTTGGGGTGTTCAGTCCTATGCTCTACTTGTAGTAAGAGTGTTCTCTTCCTTCCTTAGCAGGCAGGGTTACCTTTTCTGTGCAGAGGGTTAGCTCCCTAAATGTGTATATTTGGCTTTCCAGTGTTACATCCAACCTCATTTGTGAACAAACATAAAGATGACTTTCATCCAATGTTTCACATACAGAGACCTTATGGGATTCTATCCCAGTGCCATTTTTTTCATTAGCCAATATTGTGTTCAATATGCTTCCTGCTCACAGTAAACTCATGTCTTTCAGCCTGGTTGTCCCAACTCATTCGTTTTGTTTAATCCTTCTTCATTGTTTTTCATTTTCATTCTCATAATTGGATGTCCTGTATTTACACAACTATCCATCATCGTATTCTTCCAGCTCAGCCTTCTCAAACTTGGTCACCCTCCAGATGGATGTTCTGTGATTCCCCAAGAGATAGCTAGGCTAATTTTTCATTGCATGCTAAGTACAAAAACATGTGGCATTTTGAAGAGTATCGTACTCATTAGTCCACTCTTGGGTAAGAGTTGGAGATTATGAAGTTTTCAAACACGTTTGCAGGCCATCACGTTAAGGAAGGCTATTCTAGATCTTTTCTGTGTTCCCCTCGGCTGTTCCAACTTTATCTTGGTTTAGTGATCTTCAATTAAAGGATTTTAATGTGATATTGATTGCGTTGACTGTTTTTCATAGAGGGAGCATGACCTTGTGCCTCAGCAGTTGCTATTTGGGACAGCCACTCTCTATGATAAGGAAGATGAAATCAAAGAGCAACAGCCTCCTTTCAGGTAGGAATTTAACAGAGATATATCCTTAAGAATTTAATAATAACTTATAATCTAAGTGCTACAAATTGTCCCCAACCCCCTTTTTTGTAGCCTCTGGTCCTCCCTTTCTCCATACTGCCTAATTTTAGATTCCTAACAAACACATACAGTAATAACTTGGTTGAAACGTAATAGATTTCACATCATTAGTTAAAGTCATTTCTCACAGACTTCAGACTCCTCTTATTTTCTATGTATCGCCAACCAATCCACTGGAGATTTTGGCCTTTAAAAACCTGTTTATGTGGGCTCTCTGGGTTTAAACTTTTTTTTTTAAATAGATCATAATCAGAGTCTTGAGATTGCCTCCCTGCATGAACAACATTTCAGAAGGCATCCTGTGATCCGTAGAGAGATATTATAGAACCCTAATCTTCATAGCTTCAGCCTCTAGTCCCTAGAGCAGAGCCATTGGTGAGGGTCTATCTAACCAAGGCAGGGAAAGCTCTTATGAATTGAACTGACAGAAAAGACTTCTAGTTTGGAGGCCCATCTGTAAAAGCTATGCCCAGCTTTAAATTCTAGGCTCCATTCCCTCTCTCTCTCTCTCTCTCTCTCTCTCCCTCTGTGTATGTGTGTGTGTGTATAAACACATGTGAGGCTGTCTTTCAGCCCTAAAAAGGCTTCCGTGACAATTTAGTTATTAAAACGCTGTTTTTAAAAGCAGAAGAATATAAAAACAGATCAAATGAAACAAGTTCAGTCTCAGTTTAATATGAAACTATGTCAAGCTTCCCAGGCTTTCAGAGTCTCTTTCGATTAACCCTATACTAAGAGTGGCTGTTGGTGCCCCAGAAAAAGAAGGGCCTGGTTAGACAATCTCTAGGAATCCTTCCATCTTTCTTCCTTCTGTGATTGCTGAGGCTGAATATTTGCTCTGTCTGGGCCTCCGCTTGCCCGGTTTTGTTGGCTGGAGAACAGCCCACTGTCCAGCTGTGCTTGGGAAGCCGGTCGGCAGAGGGATCCTCAGGAGTGAAGGATAGGGAGGCCGTGGCTACCCCATCGCAGGGCCCCTCCAAGTACAGCCTGGGTCCTGTATCTGCAGCAGCTGCAAAGCCTCTAATGTCCCTTCCCTTCCATGCCGGGTAAACATCCTGCTGTCAGCACCTCCTCCTCAACTTCCTGGGGTAGACAAAGCTCATCCCAGCCTCAAGCAGGCCCTTCTGGGCTTCTGCCAACCAGAGGCAACTGTAGTCTCTTGCTCTATAATCTTTCCAGACTCCCTGGCAGCTCTCCTGCTTTCAGCACACTCACTCTCCTTCTGTCCACACCCCCTGTGCAAAACCAGTCTGTAGATTCTCCCAGGCAGATGCTCCACTCTCACTCTGCTGCTTCCCAAGGAGAGAGCAAGAACGCCTGCCTGGCTTTCTGCTCCAGAGGGCTGGTGAGGTACCAGGTGGAGAGCCTGTGTCTGTTTGAGAACCTCAGCTGGCCTGGCCAAGGGAGGAGATCCTGGAAGCTGTTGTTCAAAGATATTCCCCATCCATGCTCCATTATAAAAGCTTGGAGAGAGATGGTACGGTGTTCCCGCTCCTCTCCTGATGGAGGCTGACATAAGTTTAGCCCCTAGATCTGGAGCACCGTTCAGGCCGTGCTTTGGGAACAAAGGCAACCAGGAAAAGGAAGCACGCTCCACATCTGGCTAATTGGATGCATCACGTCCTCCAACAACCACTTGCTAAGTAAAAACAGAGCGAGAAACTGCCTTTATTTCCTGCTTGAGGGTTTCCTCAAATGCATTCTGTCAACTGTAGATGAAGCAGAATACTAGACCGAGATATGATTAATTAAGCTTTGATGCATCCCAGGCTTGTGCCAAAAGCAACCAATGAAATCAAATCCCTATGTCGTGTTAGGTACTTCCCACCACAGCTCTGACCACACTTCCCATACTGATTCCACCATGCAATTATTACAAACACGTGCTTTTAAGTTTTCACTACCTCAAGCGACAAAGACCGTCCGTGCTTGTTGACTGCTGAGTTCTTCCATGTTCACTTTTTGTTTTTCTTTCGCAGCCTGACGGAATTGATTCGTAAAATCACTGGAAAGCCAATCCCCAAGGAGTGCCGTCTCTTGATATTGTCCATGGTCTGTGAAAACGAAGAACTTGATGATGAATTACCACCTGTTCATGTCATGCTTCAAACCAACCAGTAGTCAGAAATAAATTACTTGTGCAACAGATCAGAAAGGAAGCAATCTCATTCAATCAGACAGAAGCAGTGACAGTGGCTGGTCTAAACACAAATTAAATGTGCTTTGGTGAAGGGATGAAGTGATGTGCCCTCTCCAGTGTACCAGCTTAAATTTGCCTGCAGGAGTTATCCTACCCCTGAGGGCCATGAACAGATCATTTGTTGGAAATGAATATGAAGTGCATCTTACAGAACTTCTTTTGTCGTACCCTGAATCTCACTTCTTCTGTTCCTATATCACATCAGTTGGGTGCGTGGCAACATTACATTAACCTGCTCTGCTTTGCCAGAAAGTTTATTGAACTGGCGTCCTCCTTGAGCGTTGGCCTATGACTTGTAGGCAGCACTGCAAATGTGGGTGGGGATTCGGCTCGTTGTAGTCCAACACAGCTGAAAGGCTCCAGGCTAGGAACATCTACCTTAAAGGATGGGATATTTTCATTATCTCAGCACCGAAAGACCTAATCTTCAACGTTCAACTAGTATTTCCAACTAGATGAGAGCTCAAGGGACACACCAGGAGAGGTTTTGGAAAGCCAGTCGCAATTAGAGCAGGCAGCGTTGGGCTAGATGTAGCAATAATCAACCGGAGTACCTTCAAGCTTCCAGCTGTCCCTGTCTTTTGAATAAGTGCAATGGGAAGAGAGACATCGGAGTACTGTGAGATATTTGAGAGGCATTAACTTGTGCTGTAGTTGAGGGCAAAATCTGATTTTAAATGCCTTGATTGTTGATTGGGCAGCGTGGCGCAAACCATTGTCTTTTTTCTTACAGTAAGATAGGGTTATCATGGGGATGAATGAGACTTTGTAAATCATTCATTATGCATGCCGAAAGGAAGATCAGAAGCTGCCTTATACAAGGGCTTCATCATCTGGCTCGCTACCTAGCTCACTATTTAACAATTATGGATGGAGTTCTTTTAAGCCCTACGTGCAGATACCAAGGTGGACTGAATGGGCATCTTGCATTTAAAATACGTGCTCTCCCAAGGTAGCCTGCTCCTGATTACACATTGTTGCCAATGGAGTTGATAGTGCCCATGGCTTTTCAGGATAAACCACAGCCTCCCTGATTGTTGGCCACCTGGACTTCGGGAAGGAAATTCACTGTTGCGGATAGATCCAGAAGAAATGTGTGTATTTGTAAGCAAATTGCTTTGCTGTATTGTCCATCTATTAGTTTTAGTTGTTCTGTCCACTCAGATCCGTCTTCATTGTGACAGCTCTATAGATACCGGTAGTCCTGAACTTAGGACTGTAATGGAGCCTGCCCATTATAGTCATAAGTCATGATGGCTGTAAAGCAGGTTATCAGGTGACCAATCTGATTATACAAGCTATTTTTTGCAGCAGTTAAGCGCAGCCATTGTTCACTATGAGGTTTTCTTTTTTGCCAAAAGCCAGAAGTAAACATTGGTTTTCAGTGGTCACATGATTGCAGGATGCTGCAAATGGTCATAAGTGCGGGCCAGTTGCTGAGGATTCAAAAGGCATTCACATGATTGGGAGGGGCCAGCTGTCGTAACTTTGGAACCGGGTTGCAAGTACCTTTTAGGGGAATCTATTGTAACTTTGAATGATCATTGAGTGAGCAGTCGTAAGTTGAGAACTAGCTTATTTGTAAACTGCTACCTTGTAAACTCCATCGTCTTTTGCCCCAGCTACTGAAGCATCCAGCTCTTTGAACTTGGTTTCTCACAACAATTTGATTTCCCTTCTGATAAGAAAGAAAACAGTGTGCCTATAATGTTAAGAATCGTTAAGAACAACTTGGCTGACAATTCCGTGTCTGTGGTTTGATTTTTAAGAAAGAGTGTGAGAACTTCACTCCTGTGAAACTTCTCAAGCAACAATTGTAATAACATCTGATGAAGATAACTGAGTTCCTTTCTTCATTTCTAATTTAAATCAAGTGCTTTAGATTAGATTCATTCTGCCCTTTATGGCAAATTGCCCTGTGACAAATTGCATATTCTGTTTACAGTAAACTGCTAGCAACACATTAAAGTAATGAGACAGAGTTGATGATGAAACTACGCCTCATTCGTTTCCGCAAAAGCCCTGCTCTGAATAAAACTGCCTTTTGAATCACAGGCTGGGCAGAGAATTCCTCTGCTCTTCCAGCTTTTGTCCCTGTTTCCTTCACACTGACTAGGCCAGTTTCATTATATTCACAGGATTGAAGACTGGATGTATTCACACAACATGCTAATACAGTTTTCTAATTACAAACAGGTTACGTTTCAAGACACTGTAAATCCATTTTGTTTGTAAATATTTTTTTTAAAAACCTGTACATTTCTTACCATGTATAAGTGGCACTTACGCTTAATTCCAGACACATTGTAATTCATAGTTACTACAGAAAGTCAAACTAAACACCACAAGACCAGCGAACAAACAGGATGGGACAGCATCCAAACTGGTGTATCTCAGGCTCCCTATGTGAGGCAATGCTGTGAAGCATACATATGTGGCATGCTGTAAACAAACCCTTTCTGCCTTTCTCTCACCTTGTGGGAACCTTCTAGTTCAGGGGTATCAAACTCACGGCATCATGGCGGCATCATGTGACATATGGGGACTTCGCTAAACCGGGCGTGGGCGTGGCCAGCACGTGATGCAGGCCAGGAGTTTCACAGCCCTGTTCTAATTGGAGTTGAGAATAGGTTTGTTTGCATCAAAGTTTGTAACTTGAAAATTCGTAAGTACAGATAGTCCTTGACTTATGAATACAATTGAGCCCCAAATTTCTGTTGCAAAGCGGGACAGTTGTTAAGTACTTAAGTTTTGCCCTCTTTTACAACTTTTCTTGCCACAGTTGTTAAGTGAATCACTGCCGTTGTTAAGTTAGTAGTTAGGTCATTGCAACTGTCATAAATATGAGTCAGTTGCCAAGTGGCCGAATTTTTATCAGATGACTGGGGATGTTGCAGCAGTCATAAGAGTGAAAAACTGTCATAGGTCAGTTTTTGTAACTTTGAACAGTCACTAAATCAATTGTTAAGTCAAGGACTACCTTTATTGGTTAGTTTTTATTGGTTAGTTTTAACCTTGTTTGTTTCGCTTCTTTATTTACATCAAGTGTTTGGGGTAAACCTAATACTACTGGCTAGTTTAAGAGTCACTGTATCATGTGAACCCAGAAAGTGAAATAGATAACCAAATCCAGAATACTGCACAAAATGTATTTTACTGCAACTCCCATATTTTCCTAACAAGCATGGCTGTGCTATCCAGGAGTTATGAAAGCCAATGTAGCTGAAGAGTACAAGTCTTCAGACTAGGCAATGTAATTCGCCATTTAAAATCTTCCCCGGGGATTTCTCTTATGACTCAATTTACTTTCTATCCCATGAAACACTGTCTTGTCTGCCTGGATAGGAATAACACCATGCACCAAACCCAGTGGCATTGTAGCTGCCATGAAACCAGATTTATCAGAACTACTATGCTACTATTTTTAAACATGAAGTTTGAAGAAAAGATTAAGGACGTACAATTTGGCCGAGTATGATTTAAATAGCATGCCAGACGTTTTGCCAGAAAGTGGTAGGTGAGCCCAGAACAAAAACCACATTTCATTTAATTTCCTACTAACTGAAATGAAATATAGTTAGGCACCTATTAGACACATTCTCCTCCTAGTGTAGTAACAATTATCATTTTAGAAACAGCTGTTGGTTATCTCTGGGAGCCACACACAAAGTGTGAAGGAACCGCAAAATCCAGGGCTATCAAGTTGTTCATCTTTGATGCAAATGGTTTCAAGCTGTCCAAAATGCTATTTCAGATACCATATAAGCTTGTTTCTCTTTTCTCTCTTACCTTTATTCCATGAAATGCATTAAAGCACTTCACTTCTCCTAGTGATGGTATTTGAGTAACTGCTATAGAAGTGTCCATGCTGGATTTTATGTTCCTTTAAAGCTGTCAAACTTGGATGCGTCATGCGCTGGCCGCGACCACGCCCAGTTTAGTGAAGGGGGGGGAAGTCACAATACGTCACGTGACAATGCTTTGATGACGTGAGTTTGACACCCCTGCTTTAAAGCCTCACTACTCAGCGTACTGTGTTTTGGACTTATATTTTTGCATATTTACCGAAATATATATTGTATTGGCTATGTGTAAACGCTATATGCAAATAATGCTATCCAACATCTAGTTGTAGCTGCTCAAGAGTGGCAAAAATGGGCCAGCTTTTGGGGTGCAGTTCAGTGGGTTCATTGATGTGCAAATTTAAGCATAGATTTTGTTCTCCGCAGTAGCTTTTGCGTCATATTAAAAAGTGTGTATTTATCAATAGAGTAATTCAAGATTGTTGGAGAGTCTTGAAGTTGCACTTGCTTTCTTAGCTTGCAATCAACTACTGTCTACTGCTAAGTGAACAGAAAGCCCTCTGTTCAATGCTAGATATAGATGTCAGTCTTCAAGGACCCTCGTTATGAATCCTCAAACAGGACCTCATTTGCCATTAATTAGTTTCTTACTGAAAACCGTGGTGTTGAATTGATGGCACAAATACTAACTGAAGAGGTTTTTTTTGGGTGGTGGTGAGAATAGATTTACCTCTTCAGTTCTGACCAGAAAGAATCCCACAGACACCCAATTTATTACATAAAGCAGACCCTGGAAAAGGCTTTTACCTCAAAGGTCAAACTAGACATAATGGCGGGAATATGTTCTGATGTTAAAAACACGGTTCTTCTGCAAGTAGATCAGTGTGTTTTTCAAACTTGGCAACTTTTAAATTGTGTGGATATCAGCTTTCAGAATTCTGGGAGTCCAAGTTCACACATCTTAAAACATGCCAAGTTTGAACCACACTGATCTAGACAGAGCAAAAGAGAAAAGGAAGAGAATGGCTTGGAGCATCTCTTGAACACAAGAGGAATGTTTAAGTGTCCGTGGTTGTACTGGAACTGAGGTCTTAATGTATTCCAATGGGCCAAAGGCTGGGAAAGGCTGAATTGGGTAAGCATCATGAAAAGGGAAAAAAGATTGTGATTCTGGGAAAGTTCTGTATTCCAGATTTAAACACGCCTTTCATTGTCGTAACTTAAATCTCTATCCCGTGTCTTTATCTACAGTGTATATTTAAATACAAAGATCTACTTCTGTTCTATCTAGCTTAGCCAGCATGGTGTGGCATATCAGTAATTGATACTGCATCACGATACTTGAAATTGTGATTTATCCTGCAACAGTATTTCTGATCTGAAAGTGGGGAGAGGCCACCGCTGAAGAATTATAAACAGTGTACCTTGTATAGTCAAGATTCTTGGTTGAATGCTCAGCAATTGCCCTTCCTGGGATGCTAGAGGCAGGATGGGAGCAAATCAAATTACAGCTTGCCCGATTTATCTTAATTTATGACATAGTTGGCTCTCACTTTGCACTAATCCATAGTTTGTTTAGCCATGATTGATTGAATAAACTGTTGCTGAGTTTATAAAAACACCTTCTCAGCAGAATTAGCCGGAGCAATCACATTGGAGGATGTTTATGTGTTTCCCCTCCGGGTATTGTGGGATCGGTTAGCAGTGTGTATGTCTGGCACTCACCTTGGTCAAGGAAAGATGATGTAAAGGTTGGAGCCTGAAAAGGCTCTTGATGTGCGAGACAGACGGCACCTCTTCAAACTGTGTAGCTTATGCAAAAGATAAAGGCCAAACAGAACACCTGGGAAATTAAGCTGATCGAGTCTGCTGTTTTTAAAGGTGCTATTTTTAACAAGGTGGTGATTAACCCATTAGAAAAGCCTCACAAAAGCATAAAGTTGGTTTCTCCTTTGCGCCAAGGTTCATGACTGCTCCTTAATTTTCATGAGCAGTCTGTAGTAGTAGAGAGAAACTACCCAACAGCCTATATATATTGCCGTTATTGTAAATAAAAGGAGGAAAAATCCCCTTGGCTTTTCTTACATTGAAGGCAGATTTTTTGGGGGTAATCCTTTAGATCTAGTGATTAGAGGTAGAGGCGTGTGTTAACTAGAAGAAGGCTTGCTTCTTTTTTTCCTGCTCTTTTGCTGGCTGATGATGCAACTTCCAGAACAAAATTAGCAGGATGATGGCTCATAAACCAATTGTTTTAGGGCTCATTCACGTAACTGTGCTAAGAGGAATAGTGCTTGTGATAAAGAAGGGGATTTGTCACTTATCCCTTAGTAGCATGTTGGTAAAAGACCCCAGTTCAAAAGGTAGGAGCTTGGAATCAGCCAGACAGGCCACAGGGTTTTACCATGTTACTGGCAGCATCGCAATCTCACGTGGCTTCCGTTTCATGAGGGAACTTTTAACTTTTATCCTCCTCCCCTTATAACTTAAGGGCATTAGAATATCCCTTCTCTATGTTGGCAGTACAGGTAGTCCTCAAGTTACGCCCACAGTTGAGCCCTACGTTTAGGTTGCTAAGTGGAATATTTGTTAAGTGAGTTTTGCCGCATTTTTTTACAACTTTTCTTGCCACGGTGGTTAACTGAATCATTGCATTTGTTAAGTTAATACCGTGGTTGTTAAGTGAATGTAGATTCCCCATTGACTTTGGTCGCAAAAGGTGATCACATGACCCTGGACTTTGCAACCATCCTAAATATGAACCAGTTGCCAAGCATCTGAATTTTGGTCACATGAACATGAACTTGCCGCAATGGTCGTAAGTGTGGAAAATGATCGTCACTTTTTTTAGTGCTGTTGTAACTTTGAAACAGTCACTAAATGAACTGTTGTAAGTCGAGGACTACCTGTATATTTTGTGTGCTGTCATTGGTTCTGTGATACATCTGGCTCCTTCCAAACTGAGAAAACTCTGAAAATGTAATAATATTTGAATAAACCCCCCTCTTGAAGCACTCTTCTGTGTATTTTTAATTTATATATTTTTTATAATGAACATCACTGGAATTACTATACTTGCCATGTAATGTTACATTAAGCCAGGTAAGATTAGTATGTAAGGAGAGAGTTTAGAGCTGAAATCCAGAGACGGCTGAATAGCTTGGAATTTTCCATGAAAGCCAATGTATTCAAGGGTTTATTTTTATTTTTTTCATGGTGCAATATTCACTTAAAACCAAGGTGGACAATACAATATACAATTGTGTTGGATACCCTCCATCAGCCTTCCCATAGTCAATGCTTTTAAAAAAATTATATTTATGGCTGCATTTCAAATGTATTGTGCTTGAGGATTTTACATTCATATGGCATGTTATTCAGCCAGCATAACTGGATGAACAAGGAAAGGATGTGCTGCCCTACTTCACACACTGCTAGGTCATGGTTTGTTGAATAAGTCACAACTGAATGAGTTCAGTAAGCCCTCCTAGCCAGTATGTTTTTCCTCACAAACCGGTATTTGAATTGTCTCACGACACTTAGCCAAACCAATCGTGGTTAGAGGTGGTGACAGTTGCATCTGGAGGCATCCGATCAGCAAGTCCTTGTTTTAAGAAATTGATGTTCACAGCAACTGACGTTGTAGCCTTTTCAAAAAATTAAATCAGATCTTAGGACAGGGATTTGGATTCCAACGCCCGTCAGCTCAAGCATGACGTTTCAAATGATCCTGGATTATCACGTTTGTAATGCAAGAACAGGGTTATATTGCTTTTCACAATGACTATCGTTGGAAAGCTAACCACAAATTAATTTAAAATCCAGCTTCTAAAGGGCTGCACTTTCTGTTCCTGTAGATAGGTTGTTTGCAAGAGTCATTTGCAAAGGTAGCTAATGAATTTCCACATGCTGAGGCAAAATATCTTTGTATAAGATCCAGGAAAGAAAAAATAACAAAAACCCTTATAACTCCCATGCCCTGTTTGTGTATGTCTATACATAAACCAGCTGGTCCTTCCTTTAAAAAAAGAAAACTGTGGACCCAACGAGCCTCAGCTTGAGCCAGGGAGGCAATTGCTATATTTTTGTGTTTTATAGAAGCCAACCTGGGATGCTGTAAGCATGCCACAAGATGGTATAGTCATAAAAAACAGGAGAAGTTCATTATAAACATCAAACAGAAAGAACATCTGGGCTGCATGGTAACTCTAGAAAGCAAACCCAGGCCCTCCCTTCAACCTACATCATTCTGTAGAAAGCTACTGTTACTCCACTCCCATGGAATATGGAAATTTTATCTGCAAAACTGAAAAGGGATAGTTTTTAGTTTTGTTTGTAAATTGCAATAACATCTGCTTGCCGACATATGTGCAGACAACCTAAAAAGCTGTAGGATTTTGCTGCAGGGTGCCTATTTATCAGGAAACAGGATTACTTAATGTTACTTGCCAGAGATCAACTACTACTTAAAAAAAAAAAAAAAACCCTGCTCCTCTCCCAACCCTAACTGTCTTCTGAGTGTGTGGAAAACTCCCACTTAAGTACTGATCAAAACAATTGCACAGTAAAGTCATGTAAATTAAAGACACCAATTAAAGGCGTGTAACATATCACTTCTGTAACTTGCTTGCCTGATTAATGTATGGAAGTCATTATCACAAGTTCTGGCTTTTCTCTTTTAGAGAAAATATTGGTACCTCCCCCTTTTTTTCAGCAGTTCATTTTAGAATGGCTGGACTTTGGCAAAGGAGGGGGGGGGGGTTGAAGTTGGCAAGTAACTAGTAAAAAGCTCATTCCTTCTTCTAGATTATTTCTGTCTGACAGTCTGCTTCCCTCCTGCCCCCTTCCTCTTTGGTCTCTTAGCCAGATGGTGAGAAAAGCACCTTTAGCAGATCACTTTTTAAGGGAACAATTAGTAGCTTTTACCTGCCAATTGCCATTTGATAATCTGGCTCTGATCTCCAGGACTTTGATTTCCATGAGAAAAACCAAGTCCCGAGGCTGCTGCTTATTTCTCCCCTTTGCCATGGACCTCCAAGAATGGACTGGACTGATTTGATTATGTATTATCAACTCCTATCTACTATAACTACATGAAATAAGGGTAATTGTTGAAATAAATTCATGGAGGAGGGACCAATTGATAACTTCCAGCCTTGTGCCCTAAATGGAAATGCACTGGCCACTTGAGTAAAGAGGCTAAGTGATTGGATTCAATTTCAGTCATTTCTGGGTGGCAAAAATCCACACGACCCCTAGATGGCAATAAAGAGAAACATAAAACTGTACTGTCAGTATCCAACAATTAGAATGTCCTAGTTAGTAGTATATATGATCCCTTTAATTTGCCAAGGAAATTGGAGGTTAATTTTGGTAATGAACTCTGGATTCCGTGCAATTTATCTGGTTCAATAAGTTAATGTTTGCAAAGGTTTAAAAGCATATGTCCCTGTATGATTATCAAAACTGATGTATTTCCTTCCTGACTGTAGCAGGCTGTACTTCAGATCATTCTTACGGGAGAATCCATACAAATCTAGATGCTTCCCATAATGTCTGTAACTCCATGTCATATATGTTTTCAGGCTCATTAATGCTATTATTATAAGGGATAAATGTGAGGATAAATAAGATGGCTCTTTTGGCTTCTATCTACTGTATCTAGAAACAGTAAAAAAAAAACCTAGCTGTGTATTGTTCTTCAGTGGCACTCATTATTTATTATTTGCAGATATTTGAAGCTGTTGATGTGATTGATCATCACTGTTACTATATTTTTACATTCACATTTGTTTTTTTAATCTTAAAGTGTACATAATGATAAAGCTAAACCAAATGGATGTACTAGGTCCAGGTGTTGTTACTATTGCACAACATAGGGTCTGAATTCCGAACTGAAATTACAAGCATATTTATTTGGGAAATATCCACATGGTATCCAATCTGTTTACTTCCAGGTAAGCAAGTAATAAGTTGCACTAATTTGTGACACTTAACCTTGAATGCTGGTTTGGATCATTGATGCTACCTAATGGAACCCCAGTTGTCACTCTGACCAAGACTTTTAGGCATGTATATTTGGCCATCAGACGTATTGTATTCTGCTCTGCAGGTCCCAGCTTGTGAATCACATGCCAGAATGCAACTCCTACCATTATTTAGAATCCTTTCTGAAATCCCCATAATGGTTCTCCTCCTGGCTACTTCCTGAATTTGATACTGAGAATCAAGCACAATCTGTTCGAGGCAATCTAACTTTTTTCCATTAAGAAGTTGATATTGAGACAGAATTAATAAAAACACTAGTCTTGCCTGCAAGATAAATAATCTTATTTCCACATTCTTTGGGGACCAATAAAGCAACAATTTCCTCTAAGCAAATCCTCAAGATTTTGGCCGTGTCTCTCATTTCAAACTTTGTACTCTCCGATAATAAAATAGGCATATTAATAGTTATAAAACTAACTTAGATATATACTTTAATGATTAAAAGCCATTATGGTGGCATAATGGTTAGAATGCAGTACTGCAGGCTAACTCACTGCTCACTGCCAGGAGTTCAATCCTGACCGGCTCAAGGTTGACTTAGACATCTATCCATCCAAGGTCAGTAAAATGAGAAGCCAGATAGTTGGGGGCAATATGCTGACTCTGAAAAACGACACGGAGAGGGCTGTAAAGCACTGTGAAGTGGTATATAAGTCTTAAGTGCTTTGCTTTTGCTATTGCTATTAAGGCCAATTCAGCTCAAAGGATCAGAAAGGGGCATAGCCTCAATTCCTGAGATTAAATTTTGGGTTCAAAATTAGTTGTTCCTTGCTTCTTATTTTGACTCTTCTTATAGCTGCATTATGGGGAAAAAATGACTTAATTAATTTCGAGATGAATCAATTATACTATCACTTGGGTCAAGCAGTGAGATTTAAGACACTATACAGCTATGACATAGAAAAAAAAAGGCATTTATTTATAAACAAGCGTATAAAAAAAAGGCAAGCTAGATGTAGCCAATCACATCGTTGCAAATGATGGGCTGCCGACTTCGGCAGTTCATTAGGGCAGCAAAGCTGCTACAGTCTGTAGAAAGCTCACTGATGTTGGCGTGGGACTGGTGGAAGTAGGGAAATGAAGGGCGCCCATCCAGACCGGCAGGGCAAGAGAAACGCTTGGTGCCATCCCGATCCTGCTTGGTGCGCTCCGTGCGGGAGATGCCAGCCAGCCTGCGGCGAACGTTGCCCGAGAGGTTAAGCAAGAAGCCATGGGGCTTGGCCAGCCAACGCTGCAGCCATCCCCGTTCCGCGCTTTCTTCAGGCAAGTCCATCCAGTTCTCCACTAAGTCAGCAAAGCAGTTGTCCCCCAGCACAAGGGGTTGCCGGTTACGGCTCTGGGACAAGAGAGACACTGTCCAGTCACCCGCATCTGAGGGCTCGCCATCCCGCCACCGCTCTAGGCAGGCATCCGAAGCCGATTTTGGCCGGGGCCTCCTGGCCGGCACCCGACGACGTAGGAAGCCCCCCGAGGAAAGCTTACTGGCTCTCAGGGGTGGGGGGCCTTCCTCATCCCTCCAGCTGTTCCCGGATACTTCTGAATAGCCCGAATCGAACTCCAGGCTTCGCTCGCTGCTGGGTGGGGAGAACGCAACCTCTTCTTCCACAGCCCCCTCCAAGCAACAGGCAGAATCTGCTTCTGAGATAGATGATATCCGTGGGCTGATACAGGACTTTGAGGAAGGCAGAGCCAAGGGTAGCCGTATCTCCTGGGGTTCCAGTCGCAGCTCTCGGTCGTGAGCCCTCTTGAGATCGTGGAGGGTCCGCATCATGCAGTGCATTTGGCCTCGCAGCACCTCGCTCGACTCCTTCATGCACAGCTGTGGGGAGGAAAAGCAATCGTCCTTATTGGCTTGAAATGATCCGCCCAAGAAAAGTGCCCCGTTCAAGTCGCAGGTGAGAGCCATGACAACCAAAGACAGCCAGCACATATACCCCAAATTACACCTATGCTGAAATCCCCGAGCCAGCTTATCCTACTGCATGTATCATGAGTGCCACAAACATCCATAAAAAAGCCACGTGTGGGTCATGAGTCCAGACAAAAACACAAAGATCGATGTCTCCATAGATCTGAGCTGCTGACCTCACACGACCCAGGCCCCCTTAGGCAAAAGCATTTGCTTGACAGATAAACCCTTTGATGATGGTCTCTGACACGGCCGCTCAGCCTTTAGAAAGAAAGCACCACTCACACTCTTATTGCTCAGCTTACCTGGTCCACTTATCCCAGTGCCTAAGGAGCCCCCACACGTCAAGGATTTCCAGGGCCGACTACATGCCAAGAATCTCCCTCCAGCTCCAGAGCCGAGGCACCTTGTTAGGCGAGGGGCATCAGATCTGCCTTAGCTCAGGGGTGGAGTTGGGAGCCAGAGCCGCACGCGCAAGCCCTTGCCCCGTCTCGTCTTGGCAGGTCCCCCAGCCCCGAGGCACTAGCTTTTCAGCAACATCTGCACGTTCCAAACCCAACCCCGGCCGTACAAGCAGCAGCTTGTTGCAGTGGGTGAGTTGCTCCACCCGGCAGAAGATGACACAAAGGGTGTGTGAGAGCCTGCAGGAATTACACAAGCCAGCCATTCAAGGGAGGAAAAAGCAGGCGATAAGGCCATCGTTACTGGCAGCAGAGGGGAAGACTGGACCAGCGGCAGGGTAAGCAAAGGTGAAGTTCATCTGGGAGTTAATGAGCTTTAGAAATCCCAGAGCAAGGGAGAGGTCTGCGCTGGAGAAAGGACAAAATGTCCGCATAGGCCAGAATAAGGCCAACGGGCCTTTCTTGTAAGAAATTTGTATGACCAGTGTGATCAGATGAAGTGGCCAAAAGAAGCACATCCCTTCCAGAAGGAAAAAAAAAAGCCCCTACTCTAACAGACACGAGGGGAGGGAGAAATATAAAAGCTTGGCTGAGCGTTTCTTCATAGTAAATAGGACATGTTTGAGGGTCTTTTCTGGTCTGGCAGGGAAAATGTTTTGTCTCAAGCCCATAAACTTGCTTTGCCTATTTCTCAATCCTCAAGTGACAAAGGAAGAATTGAGGGCTCAGATACAAAGACTTCTGCAGAACTCCTTCCTGTTGCTTTCTGAACGACTTCGCAGTTCAGATCAAAGATATACCACAGGCCACTGCTCCTCCAGGCATGATTTGGACACAGTGACAAGAAATGATTCATTTTAGCTGCTCTGGTGATACAGCATACAACAATCTTCAGTGCCTGGCTCAAAACCAAGAACAAATGTGTCTTGGTGTGATAGTCCAGTCACAATTCCAGGGCTAAGAATGTAATCTTTTTTTTAAAAAAAAAGTAGTTTATATATTGTTTTGTTTTGTCCATAGATCAGTTTCACTTCAAGCCTAGGGGAAAAAAATCGAGCTCCTTTCTTAGTAACAGCATCAGTAAAAGACTTTTACACTACAGAACTGAGTCAGCAATTGGTGGGATTTTAAGAGAAAAACATCCCCTCTTCAAATCTAACATTGAAGATATTAAGAAACAAGGAAACTTACGTACAATTCCAGCTGAGCAGCAGCTGGAAAGAAAAAGAAATTCTCCTGGCCTGACTAGCATCTCCTGTGGAATATGACTCCACATCCTGTCCCGAGCCTCGTAATAACGCAGGCCCATGAGACCATGAGAAAGCTTATTAAATATGTAATCATACAGACTCTATTCAATTCAATTGAATTATGCAGTAATTCAATTAAGGTGTTAGTTTTCTCCTGATATGCAGGCCACCCAAAAACCAAGTGCAGTCCTGAGTTCAAAAACCGAGACTGAAACAAACCAAAGTTTGGATGGCTGCATTAACAGAGAGATAGAACCAAGATCATGTGAAATGTAAATACCACTTTATAATGCCTTGGTGAGGCCACACTTGGGGTTCCGCATCCAATTTTGGTCACCACGATGTAAAAAAAGATGTTGAGACCCTAGAAAGAGTGCAGAGAAGAGCAACAAAGGTGATTAGGAGACTAGAGGCTAAAACATATAAAGAACGGTTGCTGGAACTGGGTATGTCTGGTTTGATGAAAATAAGGACTAGGGGTGACATGATAGCAGAGTTCTGATACCTCAGAGGCTGCCACAAAGAAGAGAAAGTCAAGCTGTTCTCCAAAATACCTGAAGCAATGGGTAGAAACTAATCAAAGAGAGAAGGAGAACTAAGGAGAAATTTCCTGACAGCTAGAACAATTAATCAGTGGAACAACTTGCCTCCAGAAGTTGTAAATGCTCCAACACTGGAAGTTTTAAAGGAGGGATTGGATAACTATTTGTCTGAAATGATATAGGGTCCCCTGCCTGAGCAGGGGGTTGGACTAGAAGATCTCCAAGGTCCCTTCCAACTCTGTTATTCTATTCTATTGGTTCCCAAAACCAATTCAAAGTTGGGAAAGGTGGTTTCTCAGCTGATAAGAGGAACAAAAGCCCAGAGCTTCTGGGTCCCAGATGCCCTAAAAAGGCTGCCACGCTTTGATCCATGCCATACTGCCCTGATAAGCTTGGGAAAGAGAGAATAAAAGATGGAAACAAACAAGATATACTCTGAGCAGTTATGACTGAGCAGCCTTGAAGCCACGTGTGCACACTTGGCACAGAGCAACTTCCCACACAAAGACAAAAAAGACAAAAAAAAATTACGTGTTGTGCCCTGGGCTTAAAACAGCCACATGGGGCACAACGAGCTGCAAAATGATTGGTTGCCCTTGATCTGATAATTTCATAATTAGATTATCACTAAATAAATCACAGATGTAAAACTGGTCTCAAAACTGAGTTTTTAAATAGTTACCTAAAAACATGTCTTGTCTATGTGCAACAACTCCCAGAAACATAGTCAAACTCACACGTAGATGTTTCAACGTCTACCCTGATTTATTAATTCATGGTATGTATATGGCATTTTTCCAAAACCTCAAGCCAGCTTGTTACAAACAAATAGAACAGCAGTAGAATGTTGTCAGCTAAAATCAAATTAAGCTCTAAAAAACAGCCACAAAGTACCAACTACCTCAACCTCAGAGATGGCCAGAGGGCCAGTCCAGTTGTTGGTAAGGACTCTCTACCCTCATGGCTGTAGTGATGGAGGGAGGTGCCTGCTATTGTAGGCTTTTCTGGCATCTGGGCTCATGGAAGGAGAAGCAGTCCTTGTGTACCATGGCTCTTGAGTGGTGAATTCTTAATGGTACCCTTAAAAAAGGGTACAGAAGACCCCTTGGGACAGCCTACCACACACACCTTGATTGGAATAGACTTCCGCATTTAGCCTCCAGATCCGCTGAGATTATAACTGTCAGAAATCTCAGCCAGCATTGCCTTTTTTGTTTCCCCAACATGAGAACCCATTTGGTGAGGTGGTTAAGTTGCTAAGACCAAGAGGTTCTGAGTTCTAATCCTCCCTTAAGCTCGTAAACAAGCTGGGTGAGTTTGGGACAGTCACACTCTCCCAGTTCAACCCATCTCAAAAGGTGGTTGTTCTGGAGAAAACAGGAGGTGTGAGTATTAGGTATTTATGCCACATTGAGTTGACCAAAATAAAAGTGGGATAAACCTCTAATAAATAAATAAATAAATAAATGATTGGAAAGCATAAGGTTGGAGAAGTACTCCTTCCTCAGAGCAAGAAAATGTTAAAGAAACAATTTACAAGAAGACTTCATCAAACTCAGAGCCTTCCTGAATTATACTACATTGGCTAGGAAATATGGTAGATGTATCCCAACATGCCTGGAACCACCAAGGTTGGAAGAGTTGCCTATTAAATGATTTTTGGACCGGCACATGCTGAGAGATTATAGGGCCACACTTAAGAGTTATCCCACATGGCTGTTTTCAAAAGAAAAACAATGCTGCTGCTTATTTCTCAATATGGTTCTGGCAGCTGCTCAGCCCCTTACAGGGACCCCATTTGTGGTGTCAGTAAAGAATGACAAGAATTTTGCATCGCATATAAATACAAAGCAGATATTGCACTAAACGTTATGAGGTTTTCATCATCCATTACATCTCTCAGTCTTATTTAATCAAAAGAGCTCTTTCCACCATGATATCACTTTTAATAGCCAAACTTACCACTTCAGGGCTTCTCAAAACATGTTTTTTTCCCTTTATATTTTTATATTCATTACAAAATATCCAAGTGACTACTACCTTCTGTGGGTGCCACTAAGTTTGGACAACCTGGGAGCTTATCAGACCAATAGGATGGGAAACTACATTATCTTTCATCATCATCTTAGATCAGGGGTGTCCAACCTTGACAACTTTAAGACTTGTGGACTTCAACTCCCAGAATTCCTCAGCCAGCAAAGCTGGCTGAGGAATTCTGGGAGTTGAAGTCCACAAGTCTTAAAGTTGCCACGGTTGGACACCCCTGTCTTAGATAATACGGAACACCCAGCTTCCTGCATTAGGCCTGTGACAGTCCTCCATGGGGGCACAGACAGTTTCTCCACTGCCCAGCACTGTCCATCCCAACTACTAATGATGCTTGCTGGGAATTCTGCCGCTGTACTTGAAGCCATTCAAAGGACATCAGGATCTGCTAAGAGGATGAACTGAAAGTGGAGGAAGACTCGTGTCTTTTAATTTTCTCACTAAATGACGGGTTTCCCAAAGGATGCTCAAGGCAAGTTGAATATGAGTAGCATAGGCTCCAGGCCTGGTATCAGCACCTGGCATCTTTAGACAACTGCTGGAGGCCCAAGAAACCAACTTATGCCAGTTCCTAACCTGGGTATACCAAGGCCTGAGGCCAGGACTTCCGATCATCATCTTAATTTCCCAGTTCTTACGATGCTTCAGAAGAGCACGAGTCAGTGGCTCTGTGAGAAATGTAACGTGGTATTGCAGAGATAGTAGCTGTGGTCCACAAAGGGGCAGACAAACATAGAAAGCAATTGACCAAATAGTATTTAATCCAGGAAGATACTGGTCAGCTCAAATCTACAGATTCCTGAGGGTTCTGTAATGCTATTCTAGGACAGCACAAGACCTATTGAATTCCATGTTGGCCCTTCCATAGCCAATCCTATAATGCCACACTTTTTCAGAGGGACATCCCAAGATCATAATGAGCCGTGGTGGCGCAGTGGTCAGAATGCAGTACTGCAGGCTACTTCTGCTGATTGCCAGCTGCCAGAAGTTTGGCAGTTCAAATCTCACCAAGCTCAAGGTTGACTCGCCTTCCATCCTTCTGAGGTTGGTAAAATGAGGACCCAGATTGTTGGGGACAATATGCTGACTGACTCTGTAAACCCCTTAAGAAAAGGCTGCGAAACAGTATATAAGTCTAAGTGCTATTGCTATAACAACCTTTCATTTATAGCTTGCAGTGCCTCTAATGAGCACTAGAGGGCAAGCTCTATGTGATGATGGACATTTCTTCTTCTTCATTGTATTCAGCTGGAGATGGGACAGATGAAACTTAAGGTGGTCCATAATGACTGCCAATATGGGACATCTGTTTGTCCCAGCAGCATAGCTTCTATGAAGCTGAGCAAGGCTACCAAAATAAGACAGTCCTAAGCAAGCCTTCATTCATTAGGGGGGAGAGGTCCTCAGTTATGTGGAAATTGACAACATAACAATTGTTATCTAACCAACATTTCATTACTGATTGGGAGGATTCAACTTCCTAGATGCACTTTATCATGGAAAGTTGGAACCCATTACAGACCCCGATTGGATAGGGACAAATTGCCTGCTCCTCACTCAGTGGTCCTCCGAGTTGCACTCAAAGCTGGCACTGGAACAGCTCGGGATCAAGAAGAACCTTCGGGACCAGCCAGTGGGGAAAATTTTCTCTCCATTCAATCCCACCTCTTTTCTCCCCGGAATAACAGCGGGTCCATCCACCAACCGTCTCTGCGCTCCCCTTTTATCCCGGGCTGGACTAGAAGACCTCCAAGGTCCCTTCCAGCTCGTGCATTCATTGATTCAAAAATCCTTGCTGGATCGCCACCGTTTTCCCAATCCCAGCTTCTCTTTTGAGGGCCAAAGCCCGTCGGAGACGGGAGAAGCAACGCCTTCTTTAGGCATCATCGGAAGGCATTTTTTTTTTCTTATTTTTTTTCATCAGGCTGTCCGATTCGGCGCCCAGTTCTTCCGAAGTTAAGTAGTAAAGGTCCCTTGCCTCTTGCGGAGTCTGCCTAGGGTTGCAATCGGCGGCTCTGCCTGGTAGCTCCTCCGCAACCCGGCCAGCTCTCCCAGCCCACAGGCCACTCCAAAGGCACAGAGACATCTGCGCGCCGCGACAGCTAGCAACCCTCTAAACCAGAGCTCTCCAACCTTGGCAACTTCTGGGAATTGAAGTCCCCCCCACTCCCCGGCTTAAAGTTGCCAGGGTTGGAGACCCCCTGCTCTAAACTAGCCAGGATGCGGACGGAGCCGGTAGCGCCTGCCTCAAGACAAGCGGGCGAGAAGGCTTGACAGCTCCCGAGCCAGCCTGGGCGGGACAAGCACCGCTTCCCTCACTCGCCGCCGAAGACACACAAGCCCCGTCTTGCAGCCCGGACGGACAGCCTTCAGCAGGCAGCTCTTTCCCAGGGAAGGGAAGTCACAAGACAGGCGCTCTCGCCCAGCGCCGTTTCGTCTCAACTCTGCTGCCCCGGGATAGACCGTCTTTTTTTTTTTGGAAGTTTCCCTCCACCCACCCCACCGGCCCGGCCCGGCCCGGCCTCTCCTCTCTTGGTCAGGCACTTAAAAGGTCCGGGGTGGAGGACGCTCTGACTGGACCGCAGATTCAGCCGTTCCCAGGCACGCGCCTCCGTGCAACACACACACACACACAGACACGCGCACACACATACACCGCATCCCGGGTTTCCCCCCCTCTTCCCTCAGCGAATTTACCACTTCTGCGCGGAGGTGGCTGACGAAGGCGTCGAGGCGCGCGCTGTGCATGCCAAAGCTGGGGGCCGCTGCGCTGCCACAGCAGAAGGGAACCGGCCGCGCGGTCCGGCAAGAGGCTCTGACTGAGACCAACGCAGGAGGCGCTGGAAACTTTCTCCCTTTACTTCGTTCAGTCCCCAAAGCAGCGAAGCGCAACCCTTTTGGTTCAAGAGCGAGCCCCTCCCTTTCTCTGGCACCAAGAGCCAATGAGCGCCCGAGATCTGGTCCCCCTTGGCTCGACCGACAGCCAATGAGCGGGGCCAAACAAAGCTGCTTGAAACCTGAGCTTCGCGGACCGGGTGTAATTTAATTAGAGAGCCCATATTAGGAGCCAAAAGGTCTCGCAGATGCAAAGAGGGGCCAAACGGTCCGCTCGGAGGTGGGGAACCCCCTTGGGCACACAGCGGTTATGGGGGTCGGGGGTGGGGTGGGGAGAGCGCTCCTACTACTCCAGTCTAGCCTACCTCCGGCGAGAAGTGTCCTGATGGCCAAATCCTGCCCTAGAAAGAGACACGCGCGAAACCTCTCATTGAAGTCTTGTTCCCCATCTATTAATCGCGGCGGGACGGGCCAGGGACGCAACGTTTGATGCTCTGCTTACTTATGGACCGGCCATTCGCTCGTCCTGCCTGTTGCTTCTGTTGAAAGAAGCGAGAGCTTTCTTTCCACCTAAAGAAATAAAGGGAAAATGTCACATTCCACTAGAAACTCTCTTTATTATATATACTCACTCTTAACTATACGTTATTCCTTACATACTCACTCCTTAACTATACCTTTATTGATATATATTTCTGATTATATGACTGCACAATAGTTGCTTTCCAGCATCATTCACATTCAGAAGAAGATGCCCAAGCTTTATTTATTTTATTTATTTAATTGATATATATACTTCTGATTATATGATTGGCACCACACAATAGTTGCTTTCCAGCATCATTCACATTCAGAAGAAGATGCCCAAGCTTTATTTATTTTATTTATTTAATTCGATTTGTCAATCGCTTACAAGATAATAGATATAAGTATAAACATAGTTATAAATACATGAAATGGATACATATGAGAAAAATAAAAAGGAACAATAAGACAGGTGCGCTTATGCACGTCCCCTACAGACCTCTTAGGAAAGGGGTGAGGTCAATAGTAGGCAGTCTAAGGTTAAAGTTTTGGGGGTTTGGGGAAGAAACCACAGAGTCAGGTAGACTAGTATTCCAGACATTGACCACTCTGTTGCTGAAGTCTTATGTCCTGCAATCAAGTTTGGTGTGGTTTACCTTGAGTTTGTATCTATTGTTTGCTCTTCTATTGTTATGGTTGAAGCTGAAGTATTCATTGACAGGACATTGCAATGTATGATTTTATGTACTATACTTAGATTGGACCGAAGGCGGCATAGTTCTAGATTTTCTAGGTCTAGAATTTCAAGTCTGGGTGGCATAAGATATTCTGCAAAGAGTAGAGGAGTGGAGATTGCTTGCTGGGATATATATACTGTACACTGCACAATAGAAGCCCTGCTCCATATACTGGGGAGGAGTGGCTGTGACTATAGAAATGTACTCTGCATATTCACAGGAACACGAATAGTTCATCATGAATGTATCTTCCAAGGTGATATATATTCAAATCCTACTATTTGAAAGCTGGGCTTGTTTTAGGATTTTATAACATTTTAAAATGTTCAACTTCATAATTCGGGGTATTCACAAAAAGTTTTAAAGGCAATATCTAAATGTAATTGTGTGCATTTAACAAATAACAGTGGCTGAAATGGAACATTTTACAGTTCCAAAATTTCACCATTAATTGTTTCCTGCTCCCGCAGAGCTTCCTTTGTGTCTCATGAAAAGCTCAGAAACTTATCTTTTTTTTTTCTGTTCCCAAGATGATATAGAACATATCCCCTCACCCTCCAGGAAATGAGTCTTAAAATTAGAACAGTTGGATTGACAAAATGCAGAAGGCTGTTGTTGGTTGGCTACTTTGTGGCTTAATGTGTGTTTAGAACCCCCAGGTCTGGATGGCGAGAATTTAAGTTCCCCTGTATCTTCTCTCTGCTGCCACCTATTGGTCATCCATGTTTTTTTCAGACCAGATTTAAACTGTGGGAAACTGGACCATTGACTTAATCCAATAAATCATTGATCAGATATCCATACTTGGAATAGAATGATACAGTTACAAAGGACTATTTAAAAGTCAGATCTTGTGCAGATGAGATTCCAAATATTATTATGAATAAACTGGGCTACAGATTCTAGAAGATCCCAAGATGACGTCAAAACATTTGAATGTTGTTACTCTTTGCTTTTCTCTCATGGTCATCCAGATTCTTTGCAGGTCAGATCTGGTAGTTCTATAACTTGTGCAAAGCCATGCTGACTTGCTGTGATTAACTTGCACCAACTATTATACCATGCAACCCTTGGCAATAGGATTAATTCAATAAACTATGACTAGTGTGTTGTACACATGCTGTCATGATGCTCCAGCCTTCTTTATACACACACAGAGTAACATGCATAAGGTCTGAATGGAATTAAATCCCTAAAGTGAACTTTTCAACAAAAAATGAGCACGATACACCTCTGATTAATGCCTAAACAATACCATCCATTTTTAAGAACTCGAAAACTACACAGTGCTTAACCTACAGCTCTTGTAGAACTACTGTAAGAGAAGGCATGATTGCATATAATATATCAAGCAAAAAGCAGAACAGGTCTCAGTGAAGATGAAGGAACAGAATTTCTGCAAAAGTTCCCAAGTATGTTTTGCAGCCATGATGATGAAAATGAGGAGGAGGAAGAGGAAGAGGATGATGATAATGATGATGACATCCATTCAATCATGTCTGGCTCGTGGTGGTTCTATGGACCAGGTCTCGCCATATCTTCTGATTTCGCACTACTTATTTGGCAGCCATGATGTGGATAGGTAAACGGTTAAACTGTGAAGCAAGTGCCATTTTTCATATGAAGGGTGTAAACAGTGAGCTTCTCCAGATAATTATTTGGTGGCAATTGCCTTTCAACTTGTTCATAAATAGCTTGAAACTGGCAGAAAGCAATGAAGAGGAGCCACATTTGCTGGCAACTCAAATTATTCTGAGAAAGCTATCAGGGGGGACAGAAAGGGTATGAAACAAGAGAAAGTGGCAAGTAAATATCAAGAGACACTCCCCCTCCCCCAAGCCATGACATTTAAGTACACATTGGTAGGGTTGAAGTTCTGACATGCTTAATTATTTTAGGACCATGATCTATAGGAAAATCAAAATAAATGTCCGTAGAAGAGTGGTGGGATTCAAAAATTTTTACTACTGGTTCTGGGGGCGTGGCTTGGGGGCATGGCATGGCATGGCGGGCATAGCAGGAGAAGGATACTGTAAAATCTCCGTTCCCTTCCCACTCCTGGGGGAAGGTTACTGCAAAATCCCCATTCCCTCCCCATCTCACTAACCTGCTTTCCAGCTCCGTACTCCTGGGCAGGGCAACAAAAGAAGACCCAGCTGACATAGATGGGGGCGGGGCCAGTCAGAAGGGGTATTTGCCAGTTCTCCGAACTGTTCAAAATTTCCACTACTGGTTCTCCAGAACTGGTCAGAACCTGCTGAATACCCCCTCTGCTGTAGAACCTTCATGAGAAGAGTGAACAACATGCTAGAAATAAGCTATAAAAAAGACTGCCAGTATTAGCATTTTTCAACTTTAGCAACTTTAAGATGTATGGACTTCAATTTTCAGAATTACCCAGCCAGCAATGCATGACTCTTTACAAGGAAAGGGTATCCTGTTTGGGTATCTTGGTTTAGAAAAGATGAGAAGAGGGATGATAGCGACATGATAAAAATTTATAAAAGAAGGCCCAATCTAAAGTTCACAGGGAAAGGTTACTAGTTTCTTCACATCTGCCACCCACTTTTCTTAAAAAGAATTTTTGCTTTAATCCTCAATTCCCACTGGTAACCAATTGTAAGTATGTACAATTGCATCTGTTCTTTCTTTGCTATTCTTTTTCCCTCTCTCCAATCCCTCCAATATCTTCCTTGGTGTTTACTCTAGATTATGAACTTTTTGCAAGCAAAGTTGTAATGCTGATAAAGTCTGTAAAACACTGATAATCAATTTGTTTTTCTTTTAGGGGTCAGAAGATTGTAATGTCTTTGTAGCAAAAATCTGACATAGCTACTCCCTTTGGAAACCTTTAGGCATATAAGTGTCCTGTTTTTTAGAAGATATATTGTCATGGTCATTTGCTACAAGCCACAATGACATCACAATGATTATGATGACATTTCTCCCAGCTCCCTTGGATTAGCCTGTCTAACATAGGCTGCCAACTCCTCCCTTTATTCTTCTGATGCTGGGAAATTACCATTCTTTCTTATCTCCCTCCCTTCTCAATAGATTTAAAGCCTGACCTTCGTTATCAGATCTTTTCTAAAACTATGGATAAAGATTCCTCTTGTTTCATTCAAGTGTAAACATGAGACATGGGAATAGCTATATATATATATATATATATATATATATATATATATATATATATATATATATATATATACATACACACACACACACACACACACACACACACACACACAAAAACCTACAAATTGGCTTGATAAGAATACTAAAGTCTCAAACCAGCTAAAGACAATTGAGAGTTTGAGAAATATATTTTTTATTTGTTTGTTACCCCCAAAATCTATTCTTATCATATCCTGTCCACTCAGAAAAGATTATCAATCTCTCACCAAGTTCAAGAAATTCTGGTCCATCTCTGAGAAATCAAATCAAATCTATCGCAGGAATCAGTTGGAATATTGCCAACTGAAAGTGTTGGTTTACAATTCCAATCAGCTAAAAGTTCTGCATATAAAGCAGGGGTCTCCAACTTTGGCAGCTTTAAGACTTGTGGACTTCAACTCCCAGAATTCCTCAGCAAGCTTTGCTGGCTGAGGAATTCTGGAAGTTGAAGTCCACAAGTCTTAAAGCTGCCAAAGTTGGAGACCCCTGAATAAAGCTCTCTCAAAAATCTATGAAGGCCCAACAGAAGCGGTCATAGCCAAATTGCTTTGGATCTCAAGAAGATTGAGGAACCTTATACTCATCTACGTGGTAATAAATGCACATAAATTTTGATAGTCTATAGGGCTGCCATGTCAATTTGCCTTGAAGTATCATCACAGTCAAAAGCAGGAGACTCATAATATTGTTTATCTCTCCTAGAGAGGTAGTTTATTTTACTACTTCTGGTGGGCCTATTATGGAAATTATCGAAGAACCCCCTTATTACAGAAAGAGGGCAGTGGTAATGCCTAAGTAGAAATGAAATTAATTTAAAAGTCTCCATAACATGCTTTAACAGTGTCAGGGCTGGCTGTGCGTTCAGTGGTCAATGCTAGCAAAAGAATCCCTGGTTCTCATTCAGCATTGCTCTTTTTTGGGGGGGGGAAAGCAATATATAAATAAATATATGTCTACTGTCCACCTCAACTACTAATTAAAATAATAATAATAACTACCTTTTAACACCATCAATAACAACAACTGCCTATCCGAAGTCCTAGGGAAGAACTCAACAGGAAGACAAATGTGCCAAATCCAGTGTAAACATCTGGCCATAATAATAACAGCACTATTTTTCTAGACAGCTTGACTTGCTTACTTGAGCCATTGGAGCCTTTCTCTTTTTTTTTTAACCAGACTTGAATCAATATATGGGTGTAGCACATTCTTTCTGTCTAGAGAAGGGAGGTTTTATTTATGTACACCTTGTGGATTTCCTGGGGACACTGAGAGCCCTGTTGGAAACAGGGCTCATATATGTAGCTGTTTGCTGAGCTGAACACAGATCGGCAACTGGCTCTATTAACAGAAGCCCTGTGGATTAAGGGCTGATTTGCTCGGAGGCCCTGGGCAGTACGTTCATACGCAGTTCTTCTTTGACTGACCTCATCCTCGGCAATTAAACCAGAAGAAATTCCAGCCACTGCAATATTTTTACTTAAAGCTTAGCAAACGATGGTAGGATTCAGCCCAGCAAAATCCCCATAGAAACCTTTTCTTCCTAAAACTGCCCTGTAGCTGGAACTGTCACAACTGACGCAAGTCGAAAAACCCAGCAAGCAGGGCCCTAAAGTAGCCTCACGGCAGAGAGTGTCCCTGTAATTGGATCTCCCTGCCCGCTAGGGTTTGAATCCACAATCTGAAGTAAAGGCATCTGTGTGCAGTTGGAATTGGGTGGCAGGCAGTAAGGAGGGCTCTTCTCCCAAGCCAGCTGGCACAAGCTGGACTCTCGAACAGGCTGCCTGCTGTGCAGAGGGTACCCCTCCCAAGCTGCCAGTTCTTCCTCCTCCTCCTCCTCCTCCTCCTCCTCCTCCTCCTCATTCCTGAGGGCTTCGGTTGACAGGTACAAGCCTCAGCAGCTCCCTCTTACACACCCACTTTCAAGAGACTAAGGACAACATTGGGCTCAGGCCATTTCTATAGCAGGAAGTCAGGCCTTTTCCTCCGAAATCAGCAAGGAGAGGCTAAGGGAGGGGAGCGCACGGGAGAAGGGCATGAGCTGAGCAATGCTGCGGGCAAGGACTTGCCCAAGGTTTAGTAAATTGTTTAGCTTTCCCTTATGGGACTCTTTTGGGTCAGGCTTGCACTTACAGCCTTTGGTGCACGGGCTTGCCTGGAAAACGGATAGGAAGCTTCTGGCCCTTGAATTCAGCCTTGCTCGCAAATCCAGCTATCACACTGCCTGCCTTATTGTTAATCTCAACATTCACAGAAGGGCCACGCGAATCCTTTACTTGTGTACCCAGCTGTAGATTGGAGAGTTTGCCATCAATCAATCAGAATAGATCTGGAAGGGACCTTGGAGGTCTTCTAATCTAGCCCAACCCCCTGCTCAAGTAGGAGACCTTATAGCCATGTTGGCGAACCTATGCCATGTGTGCCGGAAGTGGCACGCAGAGCCATTTCCCCCGGCATGCGAGAGGTTGCCTGGAAGAGCCCTACATAATCCAAAATTCAGTTGGATAAATCCAAACACACACACACACGCACGCACTTTTGCCTTTTCCAGGATAATTAATTCAAGGTTTGCAGTTTAGATTAGCAAGGAATCTATTGATGTAATTGACCCAAGGAAGACATGAAGGGAGGTCAGTCATTATTTCTTTGTCCTTGAGAACAATCGCCAACTCCACCCAGAGTCTAAAACGCAAGCAAGGTTTCTGGCCTTATTTTTGGACTTTATGTTTCTTTCCTGACATTCTCTCTTTGTCTTGCAACAGTCACCCTCATAAAGGCTTCTGGAGAAAATGAATGCCACTCTTATGCCATTTGTGCTGTGGTGGCTCAGTGGTTAGAATGCAGGCTGTTTCTGCCAGCTGCCAGCAGTTTGGCAGTTTGATACTCACCGGCTCAAGGTTGACCAGGGGTGGGATTTTACCAGTTCGCACCTATTCGCTAGAACCGGCTGTTAACATTCTAAGCAGTTCGGAGAACTGGTTGTTAGAAGAAATTACTGGCCTAATCCTGTAAGGAAGGCAGGAAGGAAACATTCTGGTGTTGCTTACAGAAACTGCCTCTCTGTTAACCTTATTACGTTCTTGGCAGGACTAGACTTCCTGTCTCTGGAACTTCTCTGGAGTTTTTCCCCCCTCCTTTGCTGGTACTTTGCTTGTGTGGAGCGACCATTCAAAGTTACAATGGCACTGAAAAAAGTGACTTATGACCATTTTTCACACTTACGACTATTGTAGCATCCTCACAGTCATGAGAGGCCAGGGGAGGAGATGCGTGCCTCGATGTGAGTGATATTGAGTTGGCCACACCCAGCCAATAACATGACCACCAAGCCATGTCCACCCAGTCACATGACCACCAAGCCACGCCCACCAACTAAGCCACACCCACAGAACCGGTTGTTAAAAAATTTGAATCCCACCCCTGAGGTTGACTCAGTCTTCCATCCTTCTCAGGTGGCTAAAATGAGGACATGATTGTTTGGGGACAATATGCTGACTGTGTAAACTGCTTAGAGAGGGCTGTAAAGCACTGTGAAGCGGTATAGAAGTCTAAGTGCTGCTGCTATTTTGCCCCTATAGAAGGTTTTCTCCAAGAAAATCACCATGCTGCATTAGCCGGGGTACAACTCCTGGAGAAAGCCTCTCTGCTGTGTACAAGGACAGTGGAATCCTACTCTGAGCAGGAACTGAACCCTGCTATATTGGCTCGGTTTGATTCAGGAAAATCCCAGCTCTGAAATAACTGCTTGGTAAGAGACAGTGCTACAAAGCCTATACAATCCTTTGTGGTGAGTCCTCCTTAGCCCCAACTATTTGCCAGAAATGCAGGCTGATTCATTTAAGACTGGCAACTTTTCAACTGGCCAGTGCTTGTAACAGCAGTTTGACAAGCAAGTGATACTGGTTATCTACCTGCTGTGAGCCTTATTGTTTTCTAAACCTCAAGCTGTTGTTAAAAAGCACAAGGCAATGCCAGGCCAGCTTTTTTTTTTTAAAAAAAAATTTCCTGGTCAGTTGTCAAACCTAAATATAACATGCCTGAAATTTGTATTCTAGGAATTCTCTCTTTTCCTCTCCCCTCCTCAACAGCACAGATCACTTTAGAAGATGTATTTGTTTATTTCAAAATATTTATAAGCTGCTTTCAGCAACAAGGCCCACAAAGCAACAGAGAAAAAAGATACAGCCATGGATATGACTCAAAACACGTGTGTGTTATTAGTAAATAATAATGTTCAGTCCAAATAAAAACAATGACCCCCCCCACACACTTCAATTGACAAACAGTACTGCTGTAAAGATATCAAGTTTCCTTCAAAAAACATAAAAAGTAAAGAACATATGAGATACACAGGGGAATCGGGCCCAATCTGGGTTTCTTGGTATGCTGAGGCCTTCAATCACATGGTCCACACTGGAGTCTGTGCAGAGGCCTATGATTTCCAAGAGCTGCGCACAGCGTCCCTGAAGCAAGAGATTAAGACACACATCAGGACTTCCCCCTCCCCACACACACACACACACTCACAAATTTCTCAGCCTCTGGTCTCCATTCATTGTTAAAACATCCTTGTTTCTCTAACGTCTCTGGCTGTTTTTTGGATTCGGTTTTGCTCTCTGGAGATTCACTCAGCCAAAGCTTTCCTTCCAAGACAGTATAGAGTTTGAAATATGTATCTTGGGAGCCAGGTTCTTCCTCTGCTGCAGAAACGGATGTGCAGCTTTCCAGCCCCCCCCCCACCCCCATACTTGGCAGTTCTCCTCAAGCACAAAACCCCCTCAAAAGCCCACCCCCCTCAACCCAGGGCCTCACGCCAAGGCCATGAGAACTTCCTTTTTCTGCTCCAACTTCATATATACGAAGGACGGACGAATAGGTACTAAAGCTCCACAGAAGTTGGGGAAGGGGGGGGGGAGGATTCTGTCGACCCAACATATTTAAAGCTTCTCTGCAACTTCTTTAGCAGTTAGTAGCAGCAGCAGCAGCAACTCTCAGCTATGAGCCTTTGCACACAAGAGTGAGTCTTTTACCCATTTCAATACCACAGACATTACTGCTACCCTACAAAAAGATCTTGACTATGTATCCGAATGGTCAAACAAATGGCAACTTCAAATCTCAACAAATAAATGCTCTGTCTTACATATTGGCAAAAAAAAATCATTTATTATGCTTTTGAGTCAGTTCTTGACCTTGGCAATTGCCTGGACAAGTCCCTGCAATTTGGGGGGGGGAGGCAAGATTTCAGAAGTGGTTTGCCATTTCTTTCTTCTTAGGGCTGAGCAAGAGTGACTGGCCGCAGGTTGCTAGCTGGCTTTGTGCCCAACGCAGGACTAGAACTCACAATTTCTCAGTTTTTAGCCTGGTGCCTCAACCACTAAAACAGGCTAGCTCTGGCTTCATTTTAATAATGCCCATTAATTCTGAGCTCTGAGAATATATACATTGCACTGTTATACATACAGTATTTTTGAAGCAGTAAAACTGACTCATAGTGAGCAGTCTCCCCAGTTACAAAGAAACCAAGATGAAGCCCACATCCAGAATGGAAGGACGGGGCATAACGTCTCAAATAAAAGACAAATTAAAGCATTGCAAAATGTCATAAGCCATCCCCCAAAGCAACGAGGTTACGCATAAAAAGGTCAAATAAATCATCATCCAGCTCACTGAATAATCCCCTCAAGGGCCTGTGCATCAGTGCAGCAATACGAAGGTGGAAATTCAGCCATAAATGGAAGCAGAATTTATATTCAAACTGCAGATGCCCCAAACCTCAGCTCTTGGAACCCAGGGCCTGCAGGCCAACAGCTGCACCTGAAGGTTTTCTTCCCTCCAGCCTGACATTCCTTCAATCTCTCTTTTTAGAATCCTCTTACATGCTTGGGCCACACAACCCACTAAATCACAGTGTACTTCGTTAGCTTCACTTAAGTCGAGTGCCTCATGTTTCACACACCATAGTTTGCAAATGAGGGCTAAGCGTATCGTGCATTATTGAAGGAAACATGGTGAAACCAAGGGCAACTTGGTCTATTGCATAAACCAGGTTATAATTGCAGTTCCTTGCAGGGCAACTGTTACATCCGTTTGTGTCTGGGGGTGGAAGTCTCTGCTAGGGAAGATTTTCTGACTTTCTTTTGGTGCACTTCATGATCTCGGCATGGATACAAGCATGGCCTTTCCAGTTTCATAGAGAGAACATGCCATTTTGCAGCCCCAAAAAAATTCCACTGCAAGTATCAGTAGGACTGGACACCGAGTGGACCCTAATTGATTTGGAAAAATTAAGGCAGGTCAGAACTGATCAGGGCTTGGACAGAGCTGCCAGAGGCATCTGGCAAAAGCCAGGAATCCAAAGGATACAGAAAAATACATTCTTTGCCCCCCCTCATTGGATGGGAGACCACGAGGAAATATCAGCACGGTAGGCTAGACTGGAAAGTTGAAAAGAATGCTAGGATTGCTCCATGGACGTGCTCATGACTGCGAGCCCGACCCGAAGATTCAGAGGCTGCAGCGAGGCCTTTCGCGCGGAGATTCAACGGACCTTTACGCAAGAGGAGAGGCCGGGGAAGCAAGCTCGGGGGCAGCAGAAGAAGCTGCTTGGCCCACTTCAGCCAAAGCGGCGCCATCACGGCGCAACAGCGCACTCTTCTGGACACTTTGAGCGGAACAAAAACCCTGGCCCGACCGGTGGCACTTCGAAGAATTACTTCCTCCTTCTCCTTCTTCTCCATCATCATCATCATCATCATCATCATCATCAGTGGATATAACAATTCCTCCCCTCCCCCCTCCAGGAGAAACAATTGTGGGATTTTATGATTCAGCTTCTGGATATTAATGTACGATTGTTTGTCTCTTCCCTTCCCTTTTTTCCCCCACAGCACTTATATAAGGTGGTGTAGAGGAAGGAAGCCCCCCGAGGAAGTACACTGTTGAGTGAAGATTTGATCCAGGCTTCCTTGTTGACATTGCTCAGCCCGCGAAGACGTTGGCAATCTCTGCCTGCATGCCCAGGTCTCTGCCCGGGAAAGGTCTCATTCTCCTTGTAGGCATGTGCGTGGTATGGGGGTCAGAAAAGGGAAAGAGGACAAGTTTCCTTCTTCCAACCTGATTTGCTAAGTTGCAGCCTCCTTGAAAAAAAGAAAAATGCACAAATATTATTTGCTTCATGGCTGTCGTGGAACTTTATTTATGTGTTTAATTCCCCCACCCTATACTAGAGAGTTTGCCCCAATGTTTTCCAAAATTAGGAGCTTAGTTTCTAATTTATAAGCCCTCTGTAGGCTTTGCATTATTTGTCATGACTTGGTCAAAACAATGTAGACTGATTGACCAATTAAAAGAAATCAGTTTTCATGGATGACCTTGCCTCTCACAGTAAATATAAACGGCAATATAAGTTGCATGAGTAATATATATTACTCATGCACCCAGTAATCTTGCCCTATTTTTGGAAAGTGCCTTGGAAAAGACTTTTGAAGCTGAATCTTAGGTTGAAATAGCCCATAATATCATCCTGGGGAGTGCATTTTATGTGCTTATGGACAAAGGAATGGAGGCCAAAGAGCAGTCAATGCTTAGATGAGCCCTGAAACAGTGAGAATGGCTTGGAACTTCTGGATTTCTCTCAACATTTCTTGGGGAGGTTTTTATTTGCTTGTTTAATTTGCTGCCCATCTTGTAGCAAATGACTTTCATAGCAAAGGGTTACAACTTTCACAGGTGAGATTTGCCGTGCCTAGCCCTGCCCAGCCCAGTGTTGTTAGCAACACAATCTGGCAACGTTGGGAGACACCGATGAGAGACGGCAACTTTGACAAAATGCAGCGACTTGGCCTAGTAGAATGTGGCTGGCCTTTGTTCCTTTTTCTGCTCCTCCTTGGCTGGATGATAGGTAAGGCTTGCTTGTGCTTATTTTGAATCGTGGGGTTCTTTGTGCTCCCTGATTTTGGTTATTTTGTTGCAGGTGTTTCCTTTATCAAACCAGGTAACCTCATCAGTGCTAGCCCTGATGAAGTTACCTAGTTTGGTAATGAAACATCTGCCACGAAACAAAGTTAGAGAGCATTGAGTATCCCACAGTGCAACCCTGAATCACAAAGACTCTCTTTGATCATCCTTTGAACTATGGTTAAGGGACCATTTGGTTGGAGGGGGGGAGGCTTGTCTGAACTGAATTACCTTCCCCAAAGTGCTGTTTGGCTTGTGAGAGGTGCACCCAATCTACATGGGCCCTCAACCTTGTAAGAAAGGATAAAATAGACCATGAAGGTAAATAAGCACTTCAGCAGGATACTTCCCCCAACTCTCTTGAAGCATGTGTTTTATACAGTGGCTTCTGATTGCACAAATACTATGCGTAAATGTAGTGCACATGAGCTGAACAGGTCCTTGAATGAATTTGAGGGAATCCAGGGCCTCCTGGCAAATTCTAGTGGGAATCCATGGGCCTGCTGGCAAAGTGCAGCAGTTGTTTCGTACCAAGACTGTCCCTCCATTTTGGGTGTTGGTATTAATTACACCTGCAGAGATCTGTCAAAACTCACTTGCTAAACAGCAAGTGTCCCAGGCCGGCTAGCTCCAGTGCAGCCTCCCTTCATCTGCAGTGAAGTTCAGTGATTGAAACCAGTTCTGCAGGGCTGATCAGGACCAAATGGCTTTCCCCTTGCCAGTTCTTAAGGGAGGAAAACAAAAACAAAGCAGCTCTTGACCAAGGCACAACTTGTTTGTTTTCTTTCTTTGTTTGTTTTCTTTCTTTGTTTATTTGTTTGTTTTCCAAGGTGTTGCCTGGAGCGTGTAGATGTGTGTGCGGAGGGAGAAGGAAGCTGTTTTTCTTACTCTGCTCTTCCTATGATAGCTCTGCCCCTTAACAGGCAGGTCCTCTATTTCAGGGGTCTCCAACCTTGGCAACTTTAAGACTTGTGGACTTCAATTCCCAGAATTCCTCAGCCAGCAAAGCTCTATTTGGCTCTGCCCTCAAGCCCAGACTAATATGAGAGGGCTCCACTCCTCCCCACCCCGCCAGGCTTAATTCCTTGATCTGGAAGTCTCTACCGCCTCTCCCCATGTTTTTTTTTTTTTCATTTGGAAGAGTTGGCAGTCCTGAGTCTTAACCAAAGCAGCCTCCCTGTTCCTCACAGGGGGTTTCCTGGATTCTTAGTGACAATGGGACAGAGCATCTGATTTTTCCTGCCCTGATTTGCAGAGGAAATTAGAGCAATGTTGGCGCTCTTGATTAGATTCTCGGAGGAGGAGAGAACTAGATGCAAAGATGATCCAAAAGAAGCTGGAGCAACCTTTTCCATCTTTCCATAAGAAGGGGGGAATCAAAACGGAGCATTATCAATCAACACAATTGATTAACAGCAGCTAGTAGTGTTTTCGGGTGGAAACATCATGGCATAAAATAGTAGCAGAACAGCATATGTGAAAGAGGCAAGGCAATTACACCATGAAAATGGGTTGTAAGCAGTCAGGGAACATCTCCCTTTATTTCTCATTTAGCAGTGAATGTTCTGAGTAATATTTGCTAGTTAACTCGACTCACAGCAGGTACGGCATAAGAAACTTTTCTTCTCTCTTTTTATTTCCTTCCCGCCCGTAGATCCAGATATCGGAGCTGAAGGTAAGGAAACCTGCTTACCCATATTTAATGGCCAAACACCAATGGCTTGAAAATAAGGTTGCTAGTGGCGCTACAAGAACAGCCTTTGATGTGTGACAGCTGTGAAAACAAAGCTGACTGCCCTTCGTGTAGACAAACATGGATTGTAGCCAAGCATATGTATGTGAGTACATGTGCCACCAGATGGGCATATAGGCACCGGGGTGCCTCAAGAATGCCTGGAGCTATAGCTTTACAAAATATCCAGTCTTTGATTAAAACAATATGATTGCACCCTAGGAAATTTTAGAATCCAGTGATGGATGAGAGGAAGCCAAGAACATTCTGGAGTCTTAATAAGCATGAAAATCTTTGCTCCAGAGGGGATTGTTGTGTAAATCTGCTGAAGCAAAAGCAACAGTGAGTCCAGTGGTACCTTGGAGCCCGCATATTAATTATCACATATGAGCTCATGTGATGCTCAGTGCATCCATTTTTAAGGTGTTACAAGATTATTTACTCTTTCTAAACCTTAACCCAAATAAGTAACTACAAAAACGCAATAAAATAACAAACTAGAAATGATCCACCAATTAACAATGACAATAAAATACCAGCCAATTGTTCTGGTAAAGTCTTCTGCCTATTCTTTGAATCTAAGTTTTATCTGCTTTCTAATGTCTTTTAAATTTACTTATTTCTCAATTTAATTTTGTCTTTTTCTACCTGACTCTCAGATCTCTTCTATTACAGTTTCTGGCTTTACTACCAATCAGCATAGATATTAGCAGAGAATTATGGGTTCTGTATTCCAACATATGTTGGAATATTCCAGTGTACAGGATGGAAATTTGATGCATTTGCTTAATTGTTAAGAAACAAAAAATAGCATACCTTTCAAGGCAACTTATAAAAACAAAACAAAAAACCTGCAATGTATCTAATTTATTAGGTTAAAAAAAATGCTGTCATTTCATGGGAAATATCTATTGTTGGCAATGAGAACT
Organism: Notechis scutatus; assembly: GCF_049901735.1. Taxonomy (NCBI): domain Eukaryota; kingdom Metazoa; phylum Chordata; class Lepidosauria; order Squamata; family Elapidae; genus Notechis; species Notechis scutatus. The sequence continues at coordinate 68,912,297 of NC_142010.1, forward strand.
GGGAATTCAGAGTAGTCAGGGGAAAAACTGTTGAAGAAGCAGGAAGCATCTTACCTAATTAACAATAGGTTTCTCCTCTTCTTTCCCCAGGCATGGAACTATTTTAGAGGCATATAAAATAGTGAATTGCCTCTTGAACGTGTCTTTCTTTTTCCAGTTTTCCAGCTGTCCTCAACTGACCTTCTCTCTGCTATTTCGCTAGGTGCAATGTTCTTTCCCTTCAGGAGTGGGACAGTTCTGAGGAGTGAAGCAGAGGTGGCATTCAGCCGGTTCTGACCAGTTCTGGAGAACTGGTAGCAGAAATTTTGAGTAGTTTGGAGAACTGGCAAATACCATTTCTGACAGGCCCTGCCCCCCATCTATCTCTGCCTCCCGAGTCCCAGCTAATCGGCTGGGTCTTTTATTTATTTATTTATTTATTTATTTGATTTGCCAATTGTTTACAAGATAGTAAGTATAAGTGTATACATAGTTGTGGATACATGAAATGGGTACATATAAGAAAAATAAAAGAATAAGAGAAACAATAGGACAGGGACGGTAGGCACGTTGGTGCGCTTATGCACGCCCCCTGTCTTTGTTGCCCTGCACAAGAGAATGGAGCTGGAAAGCAGGTTAGTAGGGTGGGGAGGGAATGGGGATTTTGCAGTATCCTTCCCCTGCCACACCCACCAAGCCACGCCCACAGAACTGGTAATAAAAAAAAATTGAATCCCAAATTTGAATAACTGGAGTGAAGGCTCATGGGAGGAACCTTTTATTTCAAGCCTTTGCTCCAGAACCTTGAGACCAGGACATCAAGGAACAAGAGATTTGGGCAATCCCAATTCAGATGGCATAATTGGAAGATTGCTTTATAATATGGCAGACATGGGCTACGCTCACACGCCTACATATGCCAAAGCATTATTTGGAGGCTGAATATTAAATGCAGCAGAACTGCAAAAAAATGCCATCAAACCCTGAGCTCATTTTAACCATCGTGATGGGCTGTGGGAAGAAAGAAGGAGGTAAAGAACAGACTTCCTGAGACAGTTGAGCGTTGCCTAATAAGCAAGTTCTTGAGGGCTTGGGGACTTTTGACCAGTCCTTTGCTCCCAGCTCACCTAAAACTGCAATTCCTAACTTGTCTGACATATTTATACAAACACTTTATAGAAATTTGATTTGGAGGAGAAGAGGGTCACTATCTTTTGCCTGTTTAGGGGACTTCCCTCATGATGTACAAGTTGATATCCAAGATGGCCGTGTGAGTAAAAGCCAATTGCTCGCAATGTACATACAGCAAAAGATAGTAAAATGGCATATAGAGGCAAATTCAGTACCGGGAAAGAAGTATCAGCACATCCTCCCTTAATTTCAGAGTTCTGATGTTCAGCTGCGGGTTTAGGCTCAACAATCTATTTCAAATTGCTGGTGTCTTGCCAAACAAGCCCTTTGTGCAGCTCGAGGGCAAGGTTTTTCATGCAGAAGGTCACCAGTTCAGTCCATACCACCTCCAAGCGGGAAGGAAAATGTTTCCTGTCCAAAATTTGAAAATTTTTTTGCTGTTACAGACCAGCGTCGGGGCATTTCAAGAGAAAAAGCTGTTTATCAGCTGCAGTTGAAATTGCAATTGACACTCTGCAGACAGAGATCCTATTGTTTTTCTCCCCCGGCTCTATTCTTTCCCTAGCCTTATTAACAGACTACAGGTAGTCCTTGGCTTACAACAGTTCATTTAGTGACCGTTCAAAGTTACAAAGACACTGAAAAAAGTGACTGATGACTGTTTTTCACGCTTACGACCTTCGTAGCAGCCCCATGATCATGTGATCAAAATTCAGGTGCTTGGCAACTGGTTCATATTGATGGCCATGGCTGTGTCCCAAGGTCATTTGATCATCTTTTGGCAAGTTTTTGATAAGCAAAGTCAGTGGGGAAGCCAGATTCACTTAACAGCTGCAGTGATTAACAACTCTGGCAAGAAATGTTGTAAAATGGGGCAAAGCTCACTTAGCAAATGTCTCACTGAACAACAGAAATTTTGGGCTCAATTGTCGTAACTTGAGGACTATCTGTATCCTTTTCATTCAATTCTCTTCTTTCCTCACAGAGAGATCTTTCAGTAATCAGAATTCTGGTTTTTGCTTTCTGAATTGCCTCTGCGGTCTGCTATGTGGAAGCTGTGGCATTTTGATCCCTAAAAGCCTGGACAGAAGATGTTTTCTAATTTTTATGTATCAGTAATAAAAGCCCAAATGCTTTAAAAAAATAGTTGAGCTAGATTATCATAGCACAGTTTTATTTAACAATTTGTTCAAAACAAGTTTAGAAAATGTCGATTAAGCTTGCCACTGGATAGCAAATTGACTAAACGATCTACTAAACGATTCCTTCTGAAAATAACCGATTTCTTTAATCAATTTCACACATAAGTCTTATCGAAAGCCTGATTGTTAGCAACCATTTTTACTAGGTCAGCTGAATTTTCCCAGGTTATGTAGTTATATGTTTATTTTTTTTAGCCCCTGGAGAAACATGCACGATCCTAAAAATCAGGCCACCCTATATGAATTGAGGAAGGCTGCTCCCTTTCCTCCCCAGCTGTAAATGTTTATAAATGTTTTGCTGAGGTAACAAAAAAGGACAGTTGTTTCACTTTTGTGCAAATTCCTTGTTCAACAGGACAGATTGCCAAAATACAATACATAAAACATCCCTTTTTTTGTTTTCCCCTACTACTATTAATTAATTAATTGGTTTAGAATTGCAGAAGTAGTTTTTAAAAAGAGAAGGGATAGGTTAAAATCTTTTCATTAAGGATGAAAAAATATTTCCTAACTGGATCATAATTTTATTGGATCCAAGTAAAATTAATAAAACTGAGCCTGCATATTTTAGTTCCCTAGAACAGTCCAATAGACCTTCAGGCTTTCTATATATTTATATTCTATCATCAAAAACAGGTTTTGGATTTTTTTCCCCCCATGGATCATGAATCTGTATTAATTAAATACAATTCACTCAACTATAATTCATTTAAAATACTTTCAGGAGAGAAAGATTTTTTTTAAAAAAAGGCTTGCTGAGATTAGTGCAGGGCAGTGCCAACCTATTACTCTGCAAATGTTCTTGACTACACCTCCCATCATTCTCAGCCAACATGACTATTGTACAGGTGAAACTCGAAAAATTAGAATATCATGCAAAAGTTCATTTATTTCAGTAATTCAACTTAAAAGGTGAACCTAATACATGAGATAGACTCATTACGTGCAAAGCAAGATAGTTCAAGCTGTGATTTGTCATAATTGTGATGATGATGGCTTACAGCTCATGAAAACCCCAAATCCACAATCTCAGAAAATTAGAATATTACATGCAATTAATAAAGCAAGGATTGTACAGAGAACAATATCGGACCTCTGAAATGTATAAGCATGCATATGTACTCAGTACTTGGTTTGGGCCCCTTTTGCAGCAATTACTGCCTCAATGCGGCGTGGCATGGAAGCTATCAGCCTATGGCACTGCTGAGGTATTATGGGAGACCAGGATGCTTCAATAGTGGCCTTCAGCTCTTCTGCATTGTTTGGTCTCATGTCTCTCATCTTTCTCTTGGCAATGCCCCATAGATTTTCTATGAGGTTCAGGTCAGGCGAGTTTGCTGGCCAATCAAGCACAGTAATCCCACGGTCATTGAACCAGGTTTTGGTGCTTTTGGCAGTGGGAAGGTACCAAGTCCTGCTGGAAAATGAAGTCAGCATCCCCATAAAGCTCGTCTGTGCAAGGAAGCATGAAGTGCTCCAAAATCTCCTGGTAGATGGCTGTGTTGACCCTGGACTTAATGAAGCACAGTGCACCAACACCAGCAGATGACATGGCTCCCCAAATCAACACAGACTGTGGAAACTTCACACTGGACTTCAAGCATCTTGCAGTGTGTGCCTCTCCATTCTTCCTCCAGGCTCTGGGTCCTTGGTTTCCAAATGAGATGTAAAAGTTGCTCTCATCAGAAAAGAGGACTTTGGACCACTGAGCAACAGACCAGTTCTGTTTTTCTTTAGCCCAGGTAAGACGCTTCTGATGTTGTTTGTTGTTCAGGAGCGGCTTGACAAGAGGAATACGACATTTGAAGCCCATGTCCAGGATCTGTCTATGTGTGGTGGCTCTTAATGCACTGACTCCAGCCTCAGTCCACTCCTTGTGAAAGTCCCCAACACTTTTGAATGGCCTTTTCCTGACAATCCTCTCCAGGCTGCGGTCATCCCTGCTGCTTGTGCACCTTTTTCTTCCACATAACTTTCTATTAATGTGCTTTGATACAGCACTTTGGGAACATCCAACTTCTTTTGCAATTACCTTTTGAGGCTTTCCCTCCTTATGGAGGGTGTCAATGATGGTTTTCTGCACAACTGTCAGGTCAGCAGTCTTTCCCATGATTGTGATTTCTACTGAACCAGACTGAGATACCATTTAAAGGCTCAGGAACCCTTTGCAGGTATTATGGTTTAATTAGCTGATCAGAGTGGGACACTTTGAGCCTAGAATATTGAACCTTTTCACAATATTCTAATTTTCTGAGATTGTGGATTTGGGGTTTTCATCAGCTGTAAGCCATCATCATCACAATTATGACAAATCACGGCTTGAACTATCTTGCTTTGCATATAATGTGTCTATCTCGTATATTAGTTTCACCTTTTAAGTTGCATTACTGAAATAAATGAACTTTTGCACGATATTCTAATTTTTCAAGTTTCACCTGTAAATTGTTATCTGATGCATTCAGAAAGTTTGTAGAAGGATGATTTGTTATAAAGGCAAAGCTTTATATATATTTACATGTCAAATATATGTCTTTGGTTCCTCTTAAACCATTTCTGCTTACTGTCTGCATTCCAACAAATATTTGTTCAAACTTTTTCCTGCAGTGCGTGAATGTGTTCCCACATTGTTAACAAAACAAGTCTTCTAAATTTGATGGGTCTCACTATGACTTTAGGAATTTAGGAGTATTTTTCTTTATATGCTCTGAGAAGAACTTGTTCAGAAGGATAAAAGCAACAGGAGAGAAAAAAAATACAGGAAAACGGGCAATCCCTGGAGTGCTGCCTCAGAGGGCATTAAATGTTTATAATTGGAGAGCCAAATAGCAGAGGAAAAGGGGATATTAAAACATCCTTCAGGAACCAGTCTTCCCATTGTGTCTATGACAGAGGTCCCCATACTTGGCAACTTTAAGACTTGTGGACTTCAACCCCCAGAATTCTGGGAGTTGAAGTCCGCAAATCTTAAAGTTGCCAAGTTTGGAGACCCCTGGTCTAAAAGGACCTCCTATGTTTCAGGGGTATTCACAGGATGTGGAAAAAATGTGAAAATGGTGGCTGTGAAAAATGTGGTTCAAGTTCCATTTTTTATTTATATATGAATTCCCTCAATCACATTTTTACACTCACCATCTTGGTTTTTTTCAATCATATCTCATTGACATTCCTGCCATGTTTCTTGTTCGTGGTGGAAAACATACTTTACGTTTTGGAAGAGAGTACGCTGAAAAAGAGTATGCTGAAAGAAAAGTACCCTTTCTTTTTTGCTCAATTATTTATTTGTATGTATTTTCCATTATTATAAAGCTCAAGAAGCTTACAACCCACAGTTAAAATGCAAGAGAGTACGAGCAGATCAAAACACTGCAAAAATAGCACCTTCACTTAAAAAAAAATGAGAGAGTGAATGAAGGAGAATCAAACAAAAAAGCCCTCCATCAAACATTAATGCTATACACACGGAAGGCTGGATGAAGAAATAGGTGCTTTGTGAATTTCAGCAGGAAGAGCATTCCAGACCAAAGTTGCTATTGGGGAGAAGCTGCTCTGCAGTTCTTAGCAGATGGTCCTTGCTATCATTAGTGGTGTCATAGGACAAACATTCTCCTGCTGATCCTTCTCTTAGCTGTAGCGTTCAGAGACCTTCCTAAAACAGTGCAACTGGACGAGAGGGCAGAACCAAATTCAGTTGTGACTACCTTCTCCGTCAATTGTACGAACTCAACCGATGTGCCTGCGACATCCCTGAAGAGCGTCACCCCAGTTTCCTCTTTTTTCAACTTTCTAAACATCTTATCTGCTGGCAACTATCAGGTAAACAAGATCATATAGGCCAGGTCCAATATATCTTAGAATTATTTTTGAGGAATAGTATTTGTCTTGATGACCAAGGAAATGCTCAGGGATAGGTGGCATTTTTCTAATAATTTACAAACAATTTGGACTCTTACTACTAAGTGTTCCAGCTTCCTTCAACCACATGCGCTCTGAAGTTTTCAGATTACAATTTGGAGAATCCCGTAATGAACTTATGGTCCAACAAATCTGATGGCTCAGGTTTGGGGGCAACTAGAAGACAAGGTTGGGAAAAGGGATTGTGGTTCTGTTGCTCCCATGCAGAACAGAAGTGAGTGGTGGATTTAGTAAAGAACGCCTCTTCCAATGCTAGAAGGTCTTAGGAGGGCTCTGCTTATAATGTTATCAATGGATAAAGGTGATCTAAACCTGAACTTCTCCATTTGTGTTCATCCTCACTTTGGAACTCTCTATGTTCAAAGTGCATGAAGTAGTTCTCAGTAGAACATTTTATGAATTAAGATATTTATCTATTTATTCATGTGAGGGTTCTTTTTGATAGATTCACTTCTAACTATGGCATTTGACTATATGGTTTTCTTTACAATTCTCGGTTTTACATATTTTGTATTTGTTCTGTAAATCATTTCGCAGTACTTGGTGAAGTGTGGTGTGCATATTGACAATAATCTTGAAGAACTGAAAGAATGAAATATAAGGTTAATAAAATCTTCATCACCCCAGAGTTCTTAAGAAGGGAGACCGTATTCAGTTTCTACCAAAAACTCTGGAATGGGGAAATAGACTAACCATAAATTCCACAGAGGTGGGTGGGGTTGTTGTTGTTTTGTTTTTAATTTAAAAAGATCACTTTTATATGGACTCAAACACCACATTACTGAGTTAGCAATACATTGGCTAAGCTCTCAAACATAGCTGATGTGAAGAAATTATTGAGATCCAGGGTTGCTTTTGAAGTGGCTGACAGTTCTTTGGTGGAGATACCCTCAGAGAAGTACAGGGGAGGGAAGAGGCTGGTGAACTCTACTATGTTCTAATGCTTACTTAAGAATCACACCAAGGTTGTTCCTTTTGATTCCCAGGTGAGTCTTAGTCCCAGTGCTGCTCTAGATGCTAGAGTGGTGAATCTCTATGCCTTAACATTCACTGCAAATTGCAGAGGAGAGACAGAAGATGCTCAGCTCTTCGTTCAAGTTAATGAAACACGGAGATTAGTGTGCAATGGCGTAGGTAAGAATGGCATAGGTACGAATGCTGCAGCTTCCTTGATTAAGTTAGTTTTGGCACATTCGGCAAAAGTGCTTCAATGATGAACATTGTAACATAAGATTATAGGGGAATTGGATGAGGTGGGGATTAGTCAGTAGGCAGTGGGATGCATTGGATTTTCCATCAGCTTGGAGCAGATCCTGATCAGCACAGGGCAGCAAAATATTACTTTGACCAAGAATAGAAGAGAGAGTAGAGTAGTGGTAGTAGAATTGCCCCAAAGGTCTCATAATCCTGAAACGAGGGACTGTTCAACCTCAGTTTTCCCATGTTGCCATGTTCAATTCACTACTATGTTAGTTTCTCCTCACACCCCCCCCCCATCTCTCTTCTATCATAGGACGGTTGCCTATACAAGTTTCAGAGGATATTGGACCTGGAGAAACAATCTACACAACTGTCTTGAAGAGGCGGGGCACAGGCAACCTGACCGTAAGTGCAGTGGTTGGGAGAAAAAAGCAGAAGTGTGCTTGAGGAAAGCTCTGTGATCACAAGGAGCAACAAATTGTTATTCACAAATGAGAGGAAAAAAAATTCCTATGGATTTTCTAAGATGAGGTCATAATCTGAGGGAAGATGGCATTTTGAAGGGTGACTCGGACAGGGTGAGACAGTGGGTGGGGTAACAAGTGGAGGGTATTGTCTACTCTATAATCGCCACATTGTCTTCCCTTCCCACAGTTCACCATTGAGGATCCTTCCTTACCTTTTGTCATAACTCCAGAAGGAGCCTTGCAGGCACCTGCCGAAGGTTTCACTCGTGAACAAGCTGGCAAGGTATGTGCTATTGTTTGCCTTGCACATATATCTGCTTAGCATCCCAGTGAAATAGTGAGAGTCCATTCAAGGCGTGTTACTCCTTGGCTCTCTGTCACATCCCAAACAATCCCAAGGAGAATTGCATGCCTGCAGGGAGCTTTTGTTGTCTTTATCAGCGTTTGGCACTAGACTTTGATTTCCACATGTCTTGTTTCAGGCCTTTTGGACCTTTCTCATTGCACAGTTCTTAATAATTCCAGGGAATTATCTGTTTCTAAAGCTTCTGTGGAACCGTAGGCTTATTCATTGGGCCTCTTGGATTCAATTAACCTTTCCTGTATTGCCCCTGTAGACATTCCCACGAAAAATTGTGGTCAAGGATGCTGCTTCAAGCAGTTGTGCAGTGGCTCTGTCTATCCAGGTGAACCCTGTTTACCATAACAAAGTCAGTTTCAGGTGAGTTGGAGGAGGTGGGGATAAAGACATGATGATGTTTAGGTTGGGTTGCCAGGAAATAGGTATGGCCCAAGACATCCTGCTCTTCCATTATATCCTTTAAAGCAGTGGTCTCCAACCTTTTTATGCCGCGGCCCGGTACCGGCATCAGCTGGGCGCTGCCATCTTGTTTTGATGAAAAAGTGCTTCCAGTGAGCTCATCAAAACAAGATGGCGGCACCCAGCAAACCAGCGGCCCGGTAGGATTTGTTCCATGGACCGGTACCGGTCCATGGACCGGTGGTTGGGGACCCCTGCTTTAAAGGCATTCATTACTACACAATCCCTTGCAGTGAATGCCACAGAATTGGAATTATGCCAGAGAATAATTATCACTTCAGATCTAGTCACATGAAATCCCACTTAATCTTACAGTACAGTCTCAGAATCCTGTGATATTTAGAGGTAGTCCTCGACTTACGAACACAATTGAGCCCCAAATTTCCACTGCTAAGCAAGTTAAGTGAATTTCCCCCCATTTTATGACCTTTCTTGCCACATGTGTTAAGCAAACCACTGCAGTTGTTAAGTTAGTAACACGGTTGTTGGCTTTCCCATTGACTTGGCTTGTCGAAGGTCGCAAAAGGTGATCACACGACCCTGCGACACTGCAACCATCATAATAAATACATGCCAGTTGCCAAGCAACCGAATCTCAATCACATGACCACAGGGATGATGCTGCAATGGTCGCAAGAATGAAAACTGGTCATAAATCATTTTTTTCAATGCCATTATAAATTTTAGTGGTTACTAAATAAATGGTTGTAAGTCGAAGATCACACGTATTGGAATTTGAAGATGCACTGCTCAAAATGATGCTTTGCTGGCACTTCTAAAATTTCAATCATGCATGGCCTGAGGCAAGGCTACCTACTACTAATGGAAACCCAAGCACATGAGGAATCATTGAGTCTCCATCCACCCGTACCTTCTCTGGGGAAAGAACTGGAGGAGTCAAAGCTTGAATCAAGCTGCACACTTCTGGAACTCCTGAGATGTTATGTTTTCTACTGAGATTTTTTAATTCCCTGCCATGTAGACCAAATTGTAGATATGGAATGTATTGCAGAAAGGGGATGAGGAGATTTGATTCTCTTTCTATTGCCTAGTACAGGGATCCCCAAACTTGGCAACTTTAAGACTTCTGGACTTCAACTCGCAGAATTCTGGAAGTTGAAGTCCATAGTCTTCAAGTTGCCAAGTTTGGAGGCCTCTGGCCTAGTATAAGAACAAGTTTTCTGTCTCTTCTACGTTATAAGTCTAGGTCACATAGATTGAACAGACTGGAGTATGATCTATACTTGTAGTTCAACCAAACACTATTACATCAACCAAATATATTTAGAATTCTGAGGAAGACATGCATGGGGACAGATTTACTTCATGATATATATCCTGGTCAATGTTTCTATTTTTGTGACCATGTAACCATATAACATTTTTCTTTTACTTCAAGTAGGCAGAGTAAACAATATTGCGCTTGATAGACTCCTGATACCAAAAGAGTTATTTACACCTTTGCCTTCATGATTTAGGGAATCATCAGTTGCATGTACAATACAGGAAAGTGTACCACCTTTGTTCAACGTCATACAGGTTCAAGCAAGTGTGAAACCTGTGGTCTACCAGATCATCTCCCCAAGCACAGACCATTTTACCATTGAACCAGGTAATGAAAGCCCCAGGTAAGCCATAGCATCCACATCATCTCAGGAAGTTTCTAGTAGCTAGCTATGCTGATTTTCAGTTTTCATCCCTCTTGCCTTCAAGAGGCTGAGAATCAATCTTCTTCATTAGAGGGCTTCCAGGGGAGGTGTAGCGAACTGAAAACAGCTCTGTAAAAGCAACAAAAGTAAAAACAAGTGGTAAAAACCAAGGAATCAGTGAATTTTGTTCCTTGGACCCATTCCAGATAAGGAGAGGACAGGATTGCTCATATGTGCTTCAATGGCTGCTTCTCTCAAGACCAGCAGCTTTCTGTGTGTTTGAACACCAGATGAAAAGATCAACCATCTTGCTTACAACCTGACAAGGACGCTAAGTTTCTAATTACTTTTGGAATTTGCCTACAAGTTCCTTACAACCACAAAATTGAGCCTAAAATTTCCTTTGCTAAGTAAGACAGTTGTTGAGTTTTGCTGTATTTTTATGACCTTTCTTGTCACTGCTGTTAATCACTACAATTTAGTAAGTTAGTAACATGGTTGTTAAGTGAACCTGGCTTTCCCATTGGGCTTGTCAGAAGGTCACAAAATGTGATCACATGACCCCCACAATACTGCAACAGTCATAAATACATGCCAGTTGCCAAGTGTCCAAATTTTGATCACATGGAGATGCTGCAATGGTCATAATTGTGAAAAATGATCATGTCATTTTTTCAGTGCCACTGTAATTTTGAATGGTCGTTAAATGAATAGTAAGTCAAAAGACTATCTGTATTAACTGTTCTAAAGCTACAGTATTAGAGACCTTTGAAATGACAGGTTTGAAGTCTTCATCAGGAAAATGTATCTTCAACTCTGAACAAAACAAAGATTAATTACAAGTTTAAGAAATGAAAGAATTTGAAAGAAAAAGAAAAAAGCTAAATAAGACTTTGACCTAAGAAAATTATAAATGGATTAGGGGGTCCAGATAAATTTGGAGTATTGACTTTTACTATAAGATTTTGGAATTAACTATAAAAAATAACAACTTCTTGTAGGAAACAGTTGTTTTGGTTATTGCAATTGGAAGTGAGATAAAAAATAAGTTATGATTTTAGAAACTAGACACTAGAGCAGGGGTGTCAAACTCATGTTATCATGCCGTCATGTGACATATCACGCCTTTTCTCCTTTCGCTAAACCAGGGGTAGACATTTTTTATTTATTTAATTTATTTATTTTTGTCAATTGCTTACAAGATAATAGGTATAAGTAAAAACATAGTTATGAATACATGGATACATATAAGAAAAAAAAAAGAAAGAAACAATAGGACAGGGACGGTAGGCACGTTGGTGCGCTTATGCATGCCCTCTACAAACCTCTTAGGAAAGGGGTGAGGTCAATAGTAGACAGTCTAAGGTTAAAGTTTTTGGGGTTTGGGGAAGAAACCACAGAGTCAGGTAGAGTATTCCAAACATTGACCACTCTGTTGCTGAAGTTGTATTTCCTGCAATCAAGTTTGGTACGATTAACCTTGAGATTGTACCTATTGTTTGCTCTTGTGTTGTTATGGTTGAAGCTGAAGTATTCATTGACAGGTAGGACATTGCAATGTATGATTTTATATATTAAGACATGGCCAGCACTGACACGACTGGCCCACAGGCTGCGAGTTTGACATCTCTGCGCTAGAGGGAACTAAAGATTTTAAGTAGGAGACAAACAATGCTGATGTCAGTTACAACTTACAATATGATACAAAACATTATAACTTCAGAAATATTCAAGGAGATCTTTGAAGAATAAATCCACAAGTTCGTAACTACAGTATCAACAGTGTCAGTAACAATGTCTGCTTCTAGGTAGGTAATCTATGTCTTAAAAGATGTTAATGAAGGAACAACAGAAGTGATCAGAAATTTTATCTGATAAGACAAAGTCTCTTGGTCTGCCATTTGTGGAATTACAAATGGCAGACCAAGAGAACAATTTAGAAAAGGACAGATGATGGACCAAGAGAATGACTTGAGAAATGTTTTCTTATTGGATCTACAAGAGTGTGATAGGATAAAAAAGAATTGAAGAGAAATAAAATTCTATGACAATATTTGATTGAATTAAGACTGCTATAAGTAAAAGGAAGGAATATAAACTTGTTTATATAATCAAGGTTAAAATTATTTGTTGTAATGTTCTAGTAATCCTTTATGAGTTTATTAATGACACCAGGGTTGAAAAGTCATTTTTTAATGAATTTGCATATAGCTTAAGGGATGGGATATGAGAAAAAGAGATATCTGTTTATAGACATTGAAGAGTTATTAAATTTGTTTATTGTAAGGTTGGAAGTCACTTGATGTTTATTTATTTTCTTTTTCCTTATTATACAGGTAGTTCTCGACTTACAACAGTTCATTTGGTGACCGTTCAAACTTACAACATCCCTGAAAAAAGTGACTTATTTCATATTTATGACCATTGTAGCATCCCTATGATCATATGGTTTACATTCGGATGCTTGAAAACTGACTCACATTTATGATGGTTGCAGTGTCCCAGAGTCATGTAATCACCATTTGTGACCTTCTGAGAAGCAAAGTCCATGAGGAAACCAGATTCAATTAAGAACTGTGTTACTAATTTAACTGCTGCAATGAACAAATGTGGCAAGAAAAGTCATAAAATGGGGCAAAACTCACTTAACACATTTCTTACTTAACAACATACATTTTGGCCTCAATTGTGGTCATAAGTTGAAGACTACCTGTATTTTCTTTGCTTCTTTCTTTTTCTTTTTTACTCCACTTTTACTCTTGCTTTCCATTATCTTCTTTTTCTCAAATTTAGTTTGTATATGTTTTTCCAAATGTAATTAAATTTCTTAATAAAATAATAAATGTTTTAATTATGCAGATACAGGCATCATCAGGACCACATACTACTTAAATCTGAAAAACAATCCAAGCTTGGCTAACACCCAGTTGGAAGTGAAAGCTTACAATATGCTCAACCACGCTGATTATGCCATCATCATTGTCAACATTACTGTGAAACAGGAGAACTTGGAAGGACCCTTGTGTTCTCCTGCTGTGTTTGTGTACGCCTTTGCAAAGAAAATTGTGATAGCTTGAGCCAAGAAAACATAGAGTAATAGAATCAATTTGAGGATGTCTAACTTTCTGCATAGGGATGCATGTGTGGTAGATTAGGAGGGCTACTATTTCTGAAGTGAGAAGTATAGGAATTAGATGGCTAAGTGGGAAGAGATTTTAGGATTTCTTAAAGGTAAATAGATCCAGGTAAATTCCTTAACCAATTAAAGCTCGTTGTCCCCAGGAACTGTGGTAGTTTTGATTGTGTAATCCAACAAATCTGGGAGTCACACAAGTTTCATTAACTGTGGGCTAAGGGTTTGGAGAAATCAGAACCCAAGGTACATATCTTTTGACCACATAAACCAAAACTAAGTTAGTGGCCCGGTTGGAAGTCTTGAAGTTCTACCTTTTCTTTTAAAAACAGTCTTTAAAGAGTAACTTCTGAAAATCAACAGGATCTCTTTTTCTATTTTCTTGTTGTTTTTTCTTCTTGTGATTAGTTTTGCTTAATTCCAGAACTGAGGTTCCAGAGAACACTTCAATTGGGAGGACCATATTGTCTCTGTCTTGCTATGATCCAGACAATATCAATAGCAGCTTGACATACAAAATAGTTGACCAGAACCCACCTTATAGCTTCAAAATGGATGGGCCAAATTTGCAGGTGAGTCTTTGGAGTGGAACATCAGTCACTTAGTGTATATCAGTAAGGCTTGAATAATTTCCTCCACAACAATTCATATGAGCAGTACTAAAAATATACATTTAAATGAACAGTACATTTAGTGCAAAGCTCAACGGGGCACTGAATTACCATTCATATTGTGGTGCTTTAGGGACCCTGATTGGAGCCTTGGATCTTAGTTGACTAAGGACCTCTCTTTTGTAGAAGATACCATAAATTTTTATGCCATGGTTAATAACGAAAGGTAACTTCTGTCCTCTTTCTCCTGGTCTTTCTATCCTGTGGTCTGATAGGTAAATAGCAGTTTGGACTATGATTCAGAAAGTATGGCCACTCTTAACTTTCAATACAAAGCTGCCATTCTAGTGATAGATGGAGGAAGTCCTGCACAAACCAGTAAGTACCACATTGCTAAAAAGCACTATTTGAAGTTTGTCATTCTTGGATATTGATGAAGTCAATGAAACTTGGAAGAATTCTAGAATATATCTCCCCCAAATGTTTGGACCATGGCTGCCTAAATAGCTATTTGAAACGTGTTGACAAAAATAAATTTAGAATGTTTATGACTGTTGTCCAACCTGGAGAAAAGTACTACTAAAATAATGTAATTTTATGCAGAAAACAAAAGCTAACTGATATACTATTGGGCAATTTCCTGTCTTTCATATAAAACAAAAAAAAAATAAAATAAAACTCTGTATCTGGGTAGTTGAAATTACTGACTAAATCACTAAAGAATATATTTTTCCCCAAATAAGGAGAACTATTTAAGCATGAGAAGTAAAATTTGTTTGAATCAAGCTTCACATGTAATGACCAAAAGATCATATAATTTTCTTGACAAACACCTTCCTGTTTTCATGGTCATTGATCAATGTAAAATGATCATACTTTTATTCAGTACTATTGAAAGTAAAATAGGGCAGTGATTAGTTTGCCCAGAAGCACCTATCAGCATATTAATGAAAAGGCATCTAAGAGACCGAAAGAAGCAATTGAAAAACAGCAGTTGGTTGAGACTGATGTAAGCCATGCACTGGTGCCTGACTGGAGACAATTGTTAAGTAAATTTGTGATAGGCAAACAATAGCTACATGTGATTTATGTCCTCCCCTGTAGAAAGCAGATTTACAGATTACAGATTAACAGAGTTGGAAGGGACTTTGTAGGTCATCTAGTCCAATCCCCTGCCCAAGCAGGAGACCCTATACCATTTCTGACAAATGACAGTCCAATTCTTCATGAAAGTCTCAAGTGATGAAGCTCCCACAGCTTCCGAAGGCAAGCAGACCAGTCAGAAAGCCCAGGATAGACTACCAAGATGTATGTTTGACAAATTCATCAAAAAATTAATACAATTGAAATAATAAAATTATACCAAAAGGGAAATGTTCAGAGTCTATATAATAGCTTCTTTCTATAGCCTTCTATCGCCAGAGGGTATTTCATAGCCTCTTTCTGAGTTCTTTCTATATATATTAGAATAATCCTTTCCCCAATGGAACATGACTATTAATTTTAGGGTACATATAAAATGCATATACAAGTTGAGCAAATTTAGCAGAATGGTGGTATGTAAGAGAATCAAGTTCTTATACTAGGTTCTAACCATATTAAGCCAACATACGAATCACTCCTAAAGATATGCATACTCATAGTCTATGTGCTTAGCCGTATGTGTCAATATAGGCCCACCTCATGGGTTTCTAGTTTGGATGCCAGAGCGGAAATGTGGGCAAAGAAATCTCATTTAATGGCTGCCAGGCTCCATATCTTCCCTGATCTTATTTTTATTTTTAGATTTCTTAAAAAATCAAGGTGATGTGGTTCAGAACCAAACACCAGCCTCAAGCATTATCTTTGTTTCCAGCAGTGTTTCTGAACTTCACCATACCCCAGAGGCATTAGAAATGACAAATGATTTGGTAGCTAGAGCCAGTGTTTTGTTTGGCAGTATGCCCAGCTGCCCAGAAAAATAAAGACAGATGTAAGGTGAAATGGTAGGTCTGTGGTAGCAGGAATTAACCACTTTAGCTTGCCTTCCAGTAAATTGGCTTTTTCTCACTAGTTGCCCCATAGTAGCTATTTTATGAGAATGCTCATGGCAGGTTTTCAAAAATCCTAATATACTGTGGGCCTCAAAAGATTGGAGATCACAGGTCTACCCCCATTCATGTATAAAGTGTGATTAAGGACAAACTTTCAAGTGAAATAGACAAGAATGTTGAATTCTTCCCCATGTGATTTACATCCCAATATGTATAGAGAACTATGGAGATGGCCTTGAAGAAAACATGCAGCAACCATTAGCAAAACTTGAACTTAGTCCAGGAAGGCAGAAACCCAAGACTAACTGTCTTTGATATAAGAGAGACAGAAGGAGGAATTCTGTCAATCTTTTGAGATTATGTTATTATAGCTTATATAGAATTCTAGTATTTCTTGTGGTTGATTCCTGACTGTGCCTTTAATAACTGACAATGTTACTATGAAAAGTACCAAGAAGGAGTTATTACTGGGAGATAAGCAGATGACAGTTTCTCACTCATTCTCATCCCTGCTTTCCACTAAAAATCAAATCACTCCCTTGATTGGCAAATCTAGGGGTAAACCTTCAGGTCTGCAGCCTTCATGTAAAGTTGCAGGTATCTTCAAACTTGACAGCTTTAAGGCTTGTGGACTTCAACTCCCAGAATCCCTCCTCCAGTCATGTTAGCTCAGGAATTCTGTGAGTTGAAGCCCACAAGTCTTAAAGCTGTCAAGTTTGAAGACCCTTGTATTACTGTATTTGAGCTTTGCTTGCTGTCTGTAATTATGTAGGTTAGGACCTTAGTTACTTGCCAATTACAAAGTGATTCCTGGAACTTTGTCATCACATAAGCTTTCTGAGTTTCTTTCTTTTTTTGTATCTTGCAGCCACCGTACCTGTGCTGGTGACAGTAAGACGAGTGAATGAATTCCCTCCACAATGCTCAAAACGGGTTTTCAATGTACCAGAGAATACTGAATATGGATACAACATTGGCAATGTCAATGGCTCTGATCAAGACTATCCATTCAACAACATTGAATACAGCATAATGGATGAGGATGCTTTCTACATTAATAGCCGTACAGGTAGCTAATGGTGCTCTTACTTGGCAGAGCCTCCCCAGACTTTATTTATCAAACAGCTTAAGAGTCTTCTTTCACTCATTTTTTTCAGTTGTCTGAAACTACACAAGGACTTCCTCAGGGGGAATACAACAGTACACTGATCTCCCATATTTAAAATCGAATTATGTTTAGCAACTGAATGAGGAAGGCGGGTTCCAAACTCTGTAAAGTATCACATAGGCACTACTATATATTTTAGGTCAAACAATTCCCAAAGAAGAAAACAAAACTTACAAAAAATAGTTACTTAAAAGACAGAAAGCTCGCAGGGTTTTTCTAATTTATTGGACAGAGTATCAAGTTGTAATTACAAAAGAAAGAAAGGGAGGGAGAGAGGAAGGAAGGAAGGAAGGAAGGAAGGAAGGAAGGTTCTTGACCATTGTTCACATTTCTTTCTTTCTCCCTCTGCTTTCGCCTGCCTTCTATCCCTTCTTTCCAGTTAAATATTTTGATATTTTCTTTGTACAATAAATAAGCACCAGCTATATTTTTGTTAGCTGAAGCTGAACTGCGTGGCATGGGGATATAGATACTGACGAGGAGCAGGCTGGGTCTGGATGCAGACTAAACTGGAAATTACCCAGAATAGTTTTTTATAACATGTCACAGGTCAGCTACGTGTACTTTTGCCCCTGGATTATGAAGAACGGAAAGTGTATCATCTGGCTGTCATTCTGAAAGACCTGGAGAATGAAGCAGCTCCCAACACACAAAAGACAACAACGTGTAATGTCACAATTTTTGTGCAGGTAATTTGAAAACAGAAGAGAGGCTACAGTATTTTGATACAGAGCATTGACTCCCCCTCCCCTGGTGCACCATAAATTATATCCTCTAGATCACGCAATTGATTAAGTGAGATAGCTGGGGAGCTCTGACTTGCATGCTGTATTCCCACCACACTTGGTAGCTCCTGAAACTCTGCCAAACAATCCAGCAGCAGCAGATGCCAAACATCAGCCTTTGGGACATAATTATTGGGGGGAGGAGGAATGTCTATGGATAAGTGTGTTTGAATAAAGACAATATTAAATCTATTACATGCTTTATCCTAGCCCTATAAAAGAAAAACCCAAACAAGGCAATGTGTTCATCTCTAGCCTGTGCAGCAGCATGACTCAATGTCTCCGTCCTGGTTTTTAAAAATGGGAGTGCCGCCACTCTTTCCACAAAAAGGTTGGCCATTCTTGTGCTAGGAAAAGCTGAGCTTTGACCAGCCTCCTTTTCCTTTGATTTACAACTACTCACTTGCTATGCAATATGCAAATGTATCCTGTGTTACATATTTGCATCTTCCCACTTGTGCTCTTTAATAGGCTATACAGTAATGTATTTTATTGGTTTTAATTTATCACTCTTCTAAAATGTCCATTTGTTAAAGGCATTTGCAAGGAGAAACGTAGCCTGTTATCCTATCTGTTGCTATAAAGATGCCTATCTGTGGATCCTTTCTGTCAGAAACCTGATACCTTGAAAACAAAAATTGCATGGGCATAAATTTTTGTTATTCAAGTGGGAGTAGAGAGAGACCAGCTATATAGAATAGCCAAATTGGTGTCTTCTAGATGCATTGGATTCACTGCCCATTCCCCCACAATCCCTAGACCAATAGCTATGCTGGTTGGGAACTGTTGCCAAAACATCTGAAATGTACAAGGTAGGATCGTCTCTAAAAGCTTTGACTTTATAACTTGGTATTTGCCTGCAACTTTTAAATTCAGTAGTAAATAGTAGCCATGAAACCTGCTTCAGATCAAGAGCATTGTAATACTAAGAGAAAAGCAGGGTGGCCATTTTCCCTTCTGTTGCTCTGCTAACAAAAATAAGTTTTAAAACTAGGCCCTGGGAGGGAGCAGTTTTTTTTACTGAGGGCAGTAGTTTGTTTTATGGGTTATGATCTTAATACAGTTCCTGTCTTTGAGAAATGCCTGCTAGCCCATTGAATACAGGTTGTGCTCAACCTACAACCACAATTGAGTTGAAAATGTCTTTTGCTAAACAAGACAGTTAAGTGAATTTTGCTCCACTTTATGACCTTTCTTGCCACAGTTGTTAAGTGAATCTCTGCAGTTGTTAAGTTAGCAACCTGGTTGTTAAGTGAATCTGGCTTCCCCATTGACTTTACTTGTCAGAAAGTCGCAAAAGGGGATCACACGACCCCTGTACACTGCAACCGTCATAAATACGAACCCGTTGCCAACCGATCTGAATTTTGATCATGTGACCGTGGGGATGCTGCAAACTGTCATAAATGTGAAAAACGGTCATAAGTCACTTTTTTTCAGTGCCATTGTAACTTCAAATGGTCACTAAATGGATGGTTGTAAGTCAAGGACTACCTGTATTGTAATCTCATCTGGCAAATAACCAACTGCAGAAAGTCATAGTATTCCAGCCCAAAATCACTTCTGCAAGTATCTGCTTTATGCTGTTTTTTAGTCTTAATTTGGTTTGGGTAGAATTATAATTATACACATGTTGCAATAGCTTATTTCCTTCTGTGGCAACTGGGGAAGCCTGAGGCCTGGAAATCTTTCTTGCTTGAAGGCTGGGTTGCTGTTGCTGTTGTTGTTGTTGTTTTTGGAAAGTCTGTGATCATTGCAACAAGGAGGAGAATGTTTGGAAATCTGTGAGCTGCCTACCATGAAACCTGATGTCCTTTTTATCCCCAGGATGTAAACGATCATCCTCCTAAGTGTAAAGAACCGTTTTTGTTGAGGTCCATATATTCCACCCAAGCCAGAACTATACCAATCACAGATGTTAATTGTGAAGATGAGGACAGAGGAACCAAACTGGCCTACAACATTGTTCATGGTATGGAATGGATCATAAGTTGCCAGGATCTATTTAAATAAATTAAAAGATATTTATACTGGGGTCTTCTTTTGGATCTGGAAAAAGAAGGAATAAGCTGAACTTGAAACGGGGAAAAAGTTGGAGAATAGAAGCCCACCAGTAAGGGCTGTTACTGCTGCTACTTATAAAATGATTAAATAGTTAAATTGAGGAAAAGTGGATTTAGCAAGATGGACCCAGTTAGTACTGGATAGCAATGAAAGAGGGAATGTGCTGGAAATAAAGCACATTTTTCTCATGGGGATTCTCTCCAGGTAGAGATGTCATCCAGGTGGTTCAATCCAGTTTCTGCAAGTTAACCATTTTTGTCCCCTGAGATCTGGAAGGCCTTCCTCATTTTGCCTTAACTGCCCTAGACTTCTTGATGATGATATGAAATAGGGCTCCATACCTGTGGGAATTGTAGTTCGAAGTAAGCTAAATGGAGGGTGATGGGGCTTCTGTGGGAATTGCTTGTGGACAACTGGATCAGCAAGTGGGAGAGCACTCAGAATGGAGGAACAAAAAACAAGCAAGCTGGCAGAGATGGGGTCATTTTTCAATCTGTGGCAAAACTACCCCATCTTTTGCCTTAGTGAACTGAAACGGGACCAGCTTTTTATAGGATCATTCTTGCTTCAGGGGATAGGCCAATTCCTAGCTGGAGGAAAACTGTCTCTTCTCACATCCTAATTATATATAAATTAAATATAGTATATAAAATCATACATCGCAATGTCCTACCTGCAAATGAATACTTCAGCTTTAATCATAACAATACAAGAGCACACAATAGATACAAACTCAAGGTTAACTGCACCAAACTTGACTGCAGAATATACGACTTCAGCAACAGAGTGGTCAATGTTTGGAATGCTCTACCTGACTCTGTGGTTTCTTCCCCAAACCCCAAAAACTTTAACCTTAAGACTGTCTACTATTGACCTCACCCCCTTCCTAAGAGGCCTGTAGGGGGCGTGCATAAGCGCACCAACGTGCCTACCGTCCCTCTCCTATTGTTTCTTTTATTTTTCTTATAAGTATCTATCTCATGTATTAAAAACTATATTTATTCTTATACCTGTATCTTGTAAGCAATTGACAAATCAAATAAATACTAAATACTTTGGCTCAAGCCAGGAATAACAGCAGCTGGAACTTTCCCCACTCCCCCTTCCAAGTTCTATACTAAGGTGTCTTCTTTCTGGAGTTTGTCTTTTCATATATCCCTACTACATTTAGAACTTGTCATTCTAGACAGAATAGCTACATGAAGCCCTGGTTAAAGTTTTTGGGAAGAGCACCTTGTTGAAAAATGGTAGGAATGCTATTCTGCCAGCTTCACAACTCACAGAAGGGTTTTTTAACGCAACAGCGGAGTGGAAGTCCTGTCAGTGAGAAGTTTTGGAGACATTTGAATGGATTTGTTTATATATTTTTTACAATATGCATTTCTACAAGTTTAGGAAAAAATGGTTCATGAGGCAGGTCACTAGCCATTTATCATCTTTATGTGGAGTGTGGTCATGGGGTTGTTTCTCATTAAATGCCACTACAGTAGTTCAGAAGGCAACTGACTGGATTTTAGCTCTCCGGGACTGGTCAGCTATAGAGGAAGGGGGGAGAACACTAATTGGCTCAGGAGGGTCGATGACAATTCGCCATGGCCAACTCGCCATGACCAACTCGCCACGGCCATCTCGCCACAGGGAAACTTGCTGCAGGACAAGTTTCACTAATATCAAAGAAATGGTGAAATAGAATAATTAAAGAAAGGATGAAGAAGGAGGGACATAATAAAATGTGAATGGCAAAAATTAAAATATTTTTTTTTATTTTTTAAATAATTAAATGGAATTATTACATTGTCCTGCAGCGAGTTGACTGTGATGAGTTGGCTGTGGTTGAGTTGGCTGTGATGAGTTGGCTGTGGTGAGTTGTCCCATTCCCGTCTCAGGATGCTCCCAGTGACTATCAGAGTCACAGATGTGAATATGCCAACGACTGCTGTGTTTTGGTGTTGACAAAGATCTAAAATAGTGAGGACAATTGTGGATCAGTTTCAAATAGCTTTCCGAAGGATTTCTGGCAGAAAGTTACAAGCAATTAAATTAGGAATAAATCTAACACTCACTTAAAACAGCAATGCTCTGTTCTTTTCTAGGCAATGTAAATGGCCGTTTTCGCATGGAAGGACAAAGCCTTTTCCCTAACACCTTTTCCTACAGACTTGATGGCATATATGATCCTCTTATTTTTGTGCTTCTGGTGGAAGTGACAGACAGTGTTAGCTTACCTCGGTTCACCACCACAGTCACAGTTGTTGTTAATGTGATCCCTTGGGCCACAACTGTATCTACTACCACCATAACCACTACGGTGAGCAGTCATATGTGTTGCAGGCATGGACTTTTTCTTCCATTTGCATCACTTCCATTTATCACACATGTTTGGAATTTGTCCCACGATTTCCCCAGTCTGTGAAGTAAGTCATGAGAATAGATATTTCTCTATCTACATCGCTTCCCCACAATGAAGCATTTAGGTGCCTCCAGAGGAGTAGCATTTAAAGATTGCTTTGTAAGTTCTGACAATGTGAAAGCCCAGTGGATTTTCTGGGGCACCGTGGAATTAGCAGTATTTATTTTTTTATATAGTGAATATATATAGTACTCCTTCCTCCTCCTATTTTCCCCATAACAACAATCCTATGAAGTGGGTTGGGCTGAAAGAGAGGGATTGGACCAAATTCACTCAGCTAGCTTTCATGTCCAAATTGGGATTTAAATCACAGTCTTCTGGTTACTTTATGTTACTTTCCCCCCGCCCCCATGTGATTTGGAATACGTGTGTGAGAGTGAATGACTCTGAGGCTGCTACTCAGCACAGTTTTATCTTGCTATTGTAAAGTATTCTGACTTAGCTACTGAGAGAGAATGTCAAATTCTTAACAAAAACTCCTAGAACTGGTAGCATTAATCATGCTAGTTTGGCTGCTGTAAATTGTAATTTGCAATAGGCGTAGGGCTAAGCATTCCCTGGCATTGTTGAAGCACTGTTGCAGGCTGAATCAGGAATAATAGATGGAATCTGAGTTTATGATGAAGAATGGATTGAAAAGAAATATCTATAAAATTCAAGAAGAATCAGCACCCAATAATTTAGCTCTTTCATGAGTTACATGAGTTGAGTTTGGCTGGACTGAGCTTAGCATCTGAAAAAGCTGTGTATCTGCATACTAAATTTACACTATTATGATTTCAGACAACCACCAAGAAGCCAATTGTTTTGCACAGAACTGTGACATACTGGGCACCAGATCCATGGTTTGTGGTGGTTCTTACACTCACTGGAATCCTCTTCTTTTCTGCCTTGGGTTTGCTGTTTTGGCAATTCTGCCGGAGGTGAGTATTCAGGAAAAGCATATCTGTGTTACTAGCTTGAAATCTAACATTAACTACAAATTGATTTATTGATTATGTGTCATCAAATCAATGTTGACTATTAGCAACTACTTAGATGGACCTTCTCCGGGATGACTACAATTATTAGCATCGGCTATTTCAGGACGCATTATGAAAAGGTATTAGACTGAAACCAACGATGAGCAATCTTCAACCAAGGAGCATTATATGATTTCGTAAAATATACTATAGCCCTTCCGCTGTCTGGAAAACTCTTTTCCAATTTACTCTATGCTCCAAGAAACCTTTCCCTGATCTTCCAAGCTGAAAAAAAACATTATAATTTATTTCATAGCATCTCAAAGCTCCGACCACATTCAAATAGGAGATGATGTCTTCTGCAAACTGACTCTGTTCTTGTTTGGCTTTCAGGAAGTCACCAGGAGAGCTATCTCAGGCTCTACTACAGAACACGTAAGTGCCTCTTGTCATGGATAATCTGTAATCTTCATGTGAAAATACTATTTCTGTATTTCATGTCTAATTTTGGGGGGGGAAAGCTTTGAAATAAGCTACAGATACAAACTATTAATTAGGAGCCTTTAATTTTTAAAGTCCAACAATGAAAAATAAGATAGCATACCATCAATATCAAAGCTGTGTCTGTGGAATTAGAAATATAATTTGTAAACACTGGCATTTGCTAAAGATTATACCTAGTAATAGGAATACATTACAGGCCACTAATGACTGGCCTCCAGAGCCTGAGGAGGCTGTTTTGCCCTCCCGGAAGCTCGAAAAAACAGTCTGGAGCCCAAGGAGGGCAAAAAAAGGGCCTCCTGGAGGTTCCAGAAGGCCGGAAATGGCCTGTTTCCGGCCTCCAGAGGGCCTCTGGAGCCCGGGGAGGCTGTTTTCGCCCTCCTGGAGGCTCAAGAAAAGACTCCGGAGCCCGGGGAGAGCGAAAACGGCCCCTCTGCTGTGGTGTAGGAGGCCGACTAGGCCACGCCCACGATGGCCATGCCCAGCCAGCAACCAGGCAGAGAACTGGTTGCTAAAATTTTTGAAGCCTACCCCTGCATATGCATATGTATTTGTATATTTCCACACATACACACACACACATACGCACGCACATTTATATGAATGATGATGATGTTATCCTCTGTCGTGTCCGACTCTTGGTGATTCTATGGGCCAGGTCTCTCCACGTCCTCCGATCTTGCTTCTTTGAGTTTTTCTTTGCTCTGGCTGGAGTCAGCTTTGATGGTGTCCAGCCACCGTGTTTCTTAGTGGCCTAGTTTCCTTTTACTACTAACTCTTCCGAACATAGTTGTTTTCTCCAATGAATTATCCTGCATGACATGGCCAAAATAAGTGAGATGCAGTTTTGTGATTTTTGCCTTCTAGAGGCATGGCTGGTGTTATAGACTCCAGTACTTGCCTGTTAGTCAGTTTGGCTGTCCAAGGAACACACAGGAGCCTTCTCCAGAACCACAGCTCAAACAAGTTGGTTTTCTTCTTGTCTTGTTTTTTTAAGGTCCAGCTTTCACAACCATAGGTAGCTATGGAGAACAAGATAGAATGGACTAACCTACATTTGGTTGCCAGGCTGATGTCCTTGCTTTTTCATATGCATCATTCCCAGTGGTCAAATTTTTTTACTACCGGTTCTGTGGTAGGCTTGGTGGGCGTGGAGGGGAAGTGTTCTGTACAGTCAATTTACATACTCGTAGCCCCGCGTCACGATTGGCTAAAGCGCGCGGCGACCGGATTGGTCGAGCGAGCCGCACTGATTGGCCGTTCGAATCCCCGCGATTGGTGGAAACTAATCGCGGGAGATTCAAGCGGTGCCATTACGCCCGCCGCGGCTCGGAAATAAAAGCCGCAGTCTTTCCCTCCAAGCTTAAGCTGTATCCGGAGCCAATAAAGAGCTGAAACCAAGTCACTGACTCCGAGCTTCCTTCCCGCGACGGACACGACACTGGCGACGAGGGTGGGATTCAGAGAATAACCACCGAGCACGTGTCCCGAGGAAGACAAAGACCGACGAGATGGCCAGCATGACCCCACCAGCACCCTTCAACCCAGCTACCGAGGACTGGGAATCGTACACGGATAGATTCCTAATGTTCCTCGAAAGTAGCAATTTGAAGGATGCGAACGGGCAAAAGAAAAGGGCCGTTTTCCTCACACACTGCGGGCCCGCAGTGTTTAAGATGGCCAAAGCCCTCGCGAAGCCCGAGGATGTGAAGGAAATGGACTGGGCCGATCTCGAGCCACTCCTTCGGAACCACTACGCCCCCGCTGTGCCCATCCTCATCCGGCGGGATGAGTTCTATCGGCGGAACCAGCGACAGGACGAGAGCATCAGCGACTTCATAGCCGCCTTGCGGGACCTAGGGGGAATGTGCGAGTTCCGGGACCTGGACGATGTCCTCCGAGACCGCGTGGTCCTAGGCCTCAGGGATCAGGCACTAAAAAGTCGACTGATGGCAAAAGGCAACATCGACCTCGGGGACGCCCTGGCCGAAGCTTCCGCGGCCGAAGCCACCCGGAAGTCAGCAGCCAGACTTCGGAGGGCAGACAACGGGGACCGCACTGAAACCCCGAGGCAAGCCGACGAGAGACCACCACACACCACGGGGACCTGGACTCCGCCTCCGATACCACGGACGAGGAGGAAGACGTCCACCGGCTACAGACAGGACGGGACCGGCGAGATCAACGGGGTCGTAAGTTGGGGAACCAGTGCGCCGGGTGCGGGGAAATCACCTTCGATCAGAATGCCGGTTCATCGACGCGATCTGCCGGCATTGCAACAAGAAGGGCCACATCGCCCGAGTCTGCCGACTCAGAAAGACACACAGCCCCGCCGGCGAGAACCAAGCAACCGGGGACGAGACGACACCCCCGAGGACCAGAGATCGCCAAGCCGACAATCGCTGGAGCCGAGACAACCGAGGGCGACGGAGCGGGAAGGCCGCCAGAGAGAAGAAACCCACCAGACGGTCACCATCGGCCATGCCGAAACCACTGATGCCCGGAAGGTCTACGTGGAGGTGAGCATCGAGGCGAGCCATGCCAGATGGAGGTAGACTCCGGATCCTACCTCTCCATGGTCGCCTGGAAAGAACTCAAGCGACTGGTGCCAAACATCCAGAAAAGAGGACTGGAGAACCAGAAGCTGATCATCAAGGACTATCAGGGGAACCGCATCCCCGTCATTGGGACCGGACAGTTCGAGGTGACTTTCAAAAACCGCACCGCGAAACTTCCCCTGACTATCGTGGACCGGAACCGACCCAGCCTCTTAGGACTCCAATGGTTCGCGCCACTCGGGATCGAGGTCACGGGAATAAACCACACCACAGAGGCCGACTGGGAGCAGCAACTGGCGAGGGATTTCCAAGAAGTATTCGACGGCACCCTAGGCAAGTACAAAGGGCCCCCTAGCTCCTTTAGCCTAGACCCAAATGTCGCCCCATACGCCTAAAACCCAGACGGGTGCCTTTTGCACTCCGGAAGAAAATAGACGAGCAGATTGACAAGCTCGTCAAACAGGGGGTTTTGCAGCCAATCGACCACGCCCGGTGGGAGACCCCTATAGTCACCCCAGTCAAGCCAGATGGGTCAGTAAGGATCTGCGGGGACTATAAGGCCACCCTCAATTGCGCCCTGCAACAAAGCGCCTACCCCGTCCCAGTAGTGCAACACCTATTACACTCGCTGGGGGGGCAAGGTCTTTGCGAAGCTCGACCTGGCGCAAGCCTATCAGCAACTGCCGGTCGATGAAGAAACCGCCGAGGCGCAAACAATAGTCACCCACCGGGAGCGTTTCGTTGTAACCGACTCCAGTTTGGAGTCAGCGTGGCCCCAGGAATTTTCCAGAGCCTCATGGAGAGGCTGCTGCGAGGAATCAAGGGGGTGGTCCCCTATTTTGACAATGTATTAGTGTCGGCAGCCAACCAGGAGGAATTAGAGGGTCGCCTAAGGGAGGTACTAGAAAAATTCAAAGGGGCCGGGCTGAAGGTGAAGAAAGAGAAATGCCAGCTATGCACAGAGCAAGTCGAGTTCCTGGGGTACCTCCTAGACCGACATGGCATCCACCCAACCGGAAGCAAAATCAAAGCCATAAAGGAAGCCCCCACACCCAAGAACAAAACAGAGCTGCAGGCATTTCTGGGACTGCTAAATTTTTACAATGTGTTCTTGCCCCAAAAGGCGACCGCGGCGGAGCCCTTGCATAGGCTCCTGGACAGGACGGCCAAATGGACCTGGGGGAAACGGGAGGACACCGCATTCAAGAACACCAAAGACCTGCTCACCTCGGATGCCGTCCTCATTCAGTATAATGAGACCCTACCCATCGCCGTCACATGCGACGCCTCACCATTTGGCGTCGGCGCCGTCCTCAGCCATACACTTCCGGACGGAAAAGAAGCACCCATCGCTTTCTTTTCGAGAACACTCAGCAAACCCGAAAGAAACTACAGCCAATTAGACAAGGAGGCACTGGCCATCGTCGCAGCGGTAAAGAAGTTCCACGAGTACCTCTACGGCCGCCGATTCACCCTCATCACGGACCACAAGCCACTGCTGGGCATCCTGGCGGGGAACAAGGCCACCCCGAACATCCTATCCCCCAGGATGACAAGGTGGTCCGAGTTCCTCGCCGCCTATGACTACCGGCTCACACACAGACCCGGTAAGACGATCTCCCATGCAGACGCGCTGAGCCGCTCGCCGCTTCCCGACCTAGACGACGACCCAGCTCCCACGACGACCACCCTCAGCATAGAGACATTGCCCGATCTACCCATAACCGCGTCAGACATTGCCCGAGAGACTAATAAAGACAAGCGTCTGGCGCGGGTATTACATTGGGTAGAAAAGGGATGGCCAGAGAAAGACAACGATGAAGCATTCAGGACATTCCGAAACCGGCAAACAGAACTGTCACTACAGAAAGGTTGTTTGCTATGGGGGGACAGGGTGGTCATACCGGAAAAATTGCAAGGGAAAGTATTAAAATTATTACACGAAGGGCACCCGGGGATTGTGAGGACTAAAGCTTTGGCCAGAAGCTATGCTTGGTGGCCAGGAATGGACAAGGAGATCGAGGCCTGGGTAGCCAAGTGCTCGCGCTGCCAAGAAACCAGACCAAATCCCCCCGCAGCACCAATATTAGAATGGGAAACGCCCAGGGGGCCATGGTCGAGACTCCATATAGATTTTGCCGGGCCCACAAAAGGGAACACATTCCTCATCACGGTGGATGCTTACTCCAACTGGCTGGAGGTAAGCAACATGAAGACCACCACAACAGATGCGGTAACCAAGGTCTTAAACAAGCTTTTCGCAACCCACGGCCTCCCGGATGTCATCGTGTCAGACAACGGACCCCAGTTCACCTCGCTGGAATTCGAAAAATTCCTAGCGGAACGAGGCATACGACACGCACTGACAGCGACGGCGCATCCGGCGGCCAATGGTAGGGCAGAACGGATGGTTCAATTTACAAAGAGAACCCTCCAAAAAATCGAACACGGGGACATACAAGAAAAAATAAATAAAATGCTCCTAATACAACATATAACCCCAAACACAACGACAAACAAAAGCCCGGCAGAATTACTGATGGGGAGAAAACTAAGGTCACCACTCGACAGACTACACCCCACATACAACCCGGAAAAACCCCCGGACTCATCAAGCAAGCACCGGGTTTTTGCACCAGGCGACGCAGTCTATGCAAAAAACCTTACCGGAGACCCACTATGGGTACCGGCAACTATAACCCAACTGACAGGACCCCACTCCTACCGGCTACAGACAACCGACGGACAAACATGGAAACGCCACATCGATCAATTAAGATCAAGAACAAAAAACACAACCGACACGCAACCAAACACAGACGACCCCGTTAACACAAACCAAGAGGGGAGGGGAAGATACAGGGGATCAAATAGAAAATAACCAGCAATACTCACCAGTCAACAGCCAGCCCGAAGTCTCACCAGGAAGAAACAGCCAGGCCAGCTCAACCAGCCCGGAAAGACCAGGCAGGAGCGGCGAAAGTCGCAGCTCGACCAACCCGGGTAGACCGGGAGGGAGCTGCAACAAGAGACCCAGCGACACCTTCCAGGGAGTTCCATCGACAAGGCCAAGAGAAACAGAGGTCCCGACCGAACCGGCCGGGAGCCAAACAACAACTAATCTGCGCAAGTCAAGTAGGCAAGTACGAAGCCCCGCCTACCTACGGGACTACGTTACGTAGGACCGAACCAAGAGGGGAGGGGTGTTCTGTACAGTCAATTTACATACTCGTAGCCCGCGTCACGATTGGCTAAAGCGCGCGCGACCGGATTGGTCGAGCGAGCCGCACTGATTGGCCCGTTGCGAATCCCCCGCGATTGGTGGAAACTAATCGCGGGAGATTCGAAGCGGTGCCATTGGCCGCGGCCGCCGCGGCTCGGAAATAAAAGCCGCAGTCTTTCCCTCCAAGCTTAAGCTGTATCCGGAGCCAATAAAGAGCTGAAACCAAGTCACTGACTCCGAGCTTCCTTCCCGCGACGGACACGACAGGAAGGATACTGTAAACTCTCCAGTCAGAGGTGGTATTTGCTGGTTCTCCAAACTACGCAAAATATCCACTACTGGTTCTCTAGAACTGGTCAGAACCTGCTGAATACCACCTCTGATCATTGCTGAATATGAACATGGCTCATGTTCATCATCGCTGTGCGACCCAGTTCAGTGAGGTGTTTTATTTCTGGGCTGTATCCACCAGTTTGATCGATCTGCGATCCTAGGAAACTGAATTTCCCATACATTCTATCTCTTCACCTTCCATTTCTATGTTGATGTTTCCATTCCTTGCAGCAGTCATGAGCTTGGTCTTTTTGATGTTCAGAAAGAGACCAACATTCTCACTTTCTTCTCTGATTTTCTTGATCAGATGTTCTAAGCCTTCTTTGATTTCTGAGGGGAGAGTTGTATCATCAGCATATTGAAGATTGTTGATGTTTTTTTCCTCCAATCATTACCCTGTTTTATTTAGCTTCCTCAGTATCATTTTGACATATAGGTTGAACAAGACAAGAGAGAGAATGCAATCTTGTCACACTTTTTTCTCTATCTTAAATCGATCGATCAATCATACATACATACATACATACATATATGTAGTCCTTGACTTATGACCACAATTGAGCCCAAAATTTATGTTGCTACTGTGAGATATTTGTTAAGTGAATTTTGCCCTATTTTACGACCTCTTTTGCCACAGTTGTAAAGTTAGTCACATAGTTATTATTATTATTAATGTAATTTTTACATTAACTGGTGGAGGAAAGAAATCTTTTGTGAAGTGTGATGTGGATGAGGCTTTGTTGAATACACCCCAACAGCTGAAATTCCAGTTTGGAAACTCTACATCAAAGGCTCTAAGAAAAATAACATTCTACCATAAGAATATTTTATGCAAATTCAGTATATTGGCTTTTTAATTATTCTGCTTCTGGCAGTCTAGAGGGAGGAACCATGTAATATGCTAAGCATCAGTGCTTTCTTCTTTAGTTCTGTGGTTCTCACACTTTCAGGTATTTTGAACCCTTAAAATAAAATAAATAAAATAAATGTATATGATCCCCTAGGAATTAATGGCTTCATTAATGTTAGGGTTGGACAAGAAGTAAATACATTACTAATAATAATTTAATTTTAATCTATATACCACATGGCCTCTTGTATTATATGACTTCTCAAACTTTATGAAATTACTGCCCACTGTGATCATTTGGGTAACAGAGAACAAAGCCCAGAGACAGTTTTAATAGTGTCCCATGAAATTTGCATTAGCCTGATCAGGTTTTTAAAAGTACTGTGATCCCCTTCTAAGTTGCTTATGATTATTCAAGGTATCGTGACTCAATCTGAAACCCCTTCAATCTACCCCACCAATCTCTCTTGCCTCACCCAGCTATAAAAAAATTCATCAGATATTGTCTTCATTTCTGTGCATTTTTATTTCTTTGCAGTCTTTACTTTTAAAAAATGATAAAGAGAACAGTTTTCATACTGATGTTATTCTTTTACTGAAAATAGGGACAGCTATAGAAATGAGATTTTGCAGTTGCTGAGAAATCGGTGCTGCGATTTTTTTAAAAATAATCTGTCTGCAGCAAAGGCCTGTGGATGTCCAAATCCTACATTTCAGATTTAACAGATTAACACAGTTAGAAGGGACCTTTTAGATCATCTAGTTCAACTCCCCCGCACAAGCTTTCACATGCTTCTAGAAAAAATTGGGGTAGATTTGTGTGCATTAAATGTATTGGGACTGTAATTCTTACTATATCTAGCCATACTGGCATGGTCATGCTATAGTCTCCATATATTTGTGGACACAAGTTTGGAGAAAACTGG
This sequence comes from Notechis scutatus, assembly GCF_049901735.1. NCBI lineage: Eukaryota > Metazoa > Chordata > Lepidosauria > Squamata > Elapidae > Notechis > Notechis scutatus. The sequence goes on from NC_142010.1 coordinate 68,944,214, forward strand.
AAAGGAGCATCAGTTAATTTGTGATAGAGCTCCAGGCTGTATCTTTTATGTCAGTGTTTTTTCAACCTTGGCCACTTGAAGAGGTGTGAATTTCAACTCCCAGAATTCCCCAGCCAGCAAAACAAAGTCCACACCTCTTCAATTGGTCAAGGTTGAAAACACTGTTTTATGTCATTGGTTCTGCTAGTCTTCTCTCAGGACATTAATGGAAGAGCTATCTTTTCATGCAATATCTCACACTCTGTAGGAGCAAAGAAGTGGGAAAAAATTACAAGGTGACAGAAGAAGCAAGGAAGGATGTCACCGACTTGCAGAGTCTGGTATGTTATCATGGCCTAGCTTGATTTTTATTTTTACATTCAAGACTGTGCTTAAGCTGCTGCTGTCTCCTTCAGTTGATCAGTTGCAAACATCCTGGTGGCTATAGGTAAGTATCTCATGGAGTATATAAAATAGCATTAGAGTAGACAAAATGGCACTGTCCGCTCAAATGCATTTATGTAGGATTTTCCTCTGGGGAATGTCAGGAAATTACAAGCAGGTGAAAAATAGGCTATAATGTTATTTACTCACATCAGCCGAAAATCTTAAGTATTCAATGGTCCATCAGAGCTTCATCCAAACAGGAAACACTGTAGCAGGGTTTCAAAACACCAAGATTTTCAGGTACATAAGAAACCCATAAAACGCCTCAGACAGATTCAGTCTTTTATGGGAAAAGTCTTTCTCAAGGAGGATAGGTATCCCAGCAGCTCAAGATGAAGAGACCTTGGAGGGAAGCTACCAGGGATTGTAGGAAGGGGGTGTGTGCATATGAAGCAATTGGAGGGGAGGCATTGCCCATAACAAAATGAGATCATGAATGAGGCTACAGTATGCTACTTGAGCCAACAACATGGAAAATACCACATTTGATGTACAGCAAGAAAAGACTGGCAAAGGCTGCTCACAGAGGAGCCTAGGGATAAATTGAGAGATATTATCTTCTTGATAAACAGTGAGGTACCTGATGCCACAGCAAGCAGGAGATGTGGATGAGGCCTTTGTATTGGTCTGGGAAATGCCAGAAGGTTAAGTTCAAGGAAGCTTGCTTTTTTCTTCCTGGGCTCCTTGCCCATGGGAAGAGGTGGATCATCTCTCTCTCTCTCTCTTTTCCTCTCTCTTTCTCTCTCTCTCATTATAGGAACACCAATTTGATGGCCGGGCTCAAGACCCCAGTAAGTTTAATCTCCAGTTGGTTTTAATTCATCTTGACCTCCAGAGCATAGCCTAATCAGTCAATAGAAAAGATATAAATTCTCAATTTCCCATAAACGAACTCTTGTATATAATTGCAAAAAAAAAAAAAAGGAAATACCAGAGTTCATCTTTTGGCTAAAGCTGGATTTATTTGAAAGAGGATGAGAGCTGCAGTTGCTGTCTCACATCACTTATGCTCCTGCAGAGACTGCAGGGCTTTGGCAGTTGAAAACCTTTGTTACTGTATATTGTTGGTTTCCTTACACATAATAAGGAATGATTGCCAGAGACCATACTGCATTTATGCCATTGTTATGCTCTGCAGAGGACTTGGTAATACACTACCCTAATGCCTTGCTGGGAAGTCTGACTTTAGATGAAGGACGCCCTGTCTGTGCCCTTTCCCATCATTGTTAACACTGACTTGTGCTTTTTAAAAAATTCTAGAGAAAAATTATATGAGAATAGTCATTGTATTACATGGGAATAGATGATTACACAAATGTGCACATTGGTTCTCATTCAGCTCTTTAGTCACTTTTGTCTCTTTGTGGCCTGATGGACATTCTTGAGCTGTCTATCAGAAACTCTTATATTTTTGTAAGCTTGTGTTATCAGTGACAGTTTTTTCCTGCTCGTCTGACCCCTTTTTTAGCTGCAGTCCACCACAAGTCATTCAGATATAGTCGTGACAAAAAAATCCCCCCACTCCATCACCTCCATGTGCTAGGTAGTTTTCTTGACAGACTCACATTAGTGATTTGCCTGGTTTTTTTTTTAATTCCAGCCTCACTTGCAGCCCTTGTATTCTCTGCTGGTTTTGCATTCAAGTATTAAGCAGCCCAACCTTATGTGGCTTTGAAACACAGAAGTTATGCCAGATGATGTTACCCTCTGTAGAGCATGTAAAAAGGATGAATAAATTACATGCCTATTGGTGGCTCTCTAGGAGTTTTCTGGGTCTGTGAAGTGTTACAAAGTCGAACCATTTCATATTTAGAAGTGAAATTGATAGCAACTCTGGATAAATTGCTATTTTCTCCAATTCTGTAGAGGAACAGCTTTTAGGTTTTTCATGGTTTTATATAACATTATGAAATTCAGGTTACCTCTGTCTTAGAGCTGTGTTTGAAGATGGGCAGCTCTACAAAAATAAATAGAGCAAAAGATAGGAAGGTAACACTAAAACAGGCAAAAAAAAAAACCTAACACTATCTCTTGTTTTTTGAAGTCTCTGGCCAGTATTACTTGTTTGACAGCAGCACTGGAGCACGGCGTTGGGTGTGAGCATGGAGGAAAATGAAGAGCCAACTTTCTGGACACCAGCAACTCTCTGTCTAGTATCTGATGTATCTGCTGATATGGTGGCACAAGAGTAGCTTTCCATTAGTTACCTGCATTTTAATAATCAGAGGTTGCCACTTTCCTTTCTTTTTTTGCTATTCTGGTTTCTATGGTTATTTGATCGGTGAAAAGTTATTTCCACTAATTATGGTACTCCCATATCTGGAAATTCTCCATATTATGGGAGATTGTAACAATGGTCATATGGTACTAGATGAAACATCAACCATTTGTCCCCCCTTCTTACAAAGCCATGTGTCTTTGAGAAAGTGCTGTATTAAAGGCTTTTGTTAGTGTTGCTTGAATGCAGTGGAATTGTATGTGGATTATAGGATCTGGTTCAGAAACAAAGGGCAGCAATTGAGTTTAATATTAAATTATATCTCTGGTTAGGCATATTCATTTCTGTTGTAGCTCGGTGGTTCTGAAGTTTTCTGGCATTTCACAATATAGCATCATGTACATATTTCTTTCCATCAATTTCATTTCTCTTGCTGACTGTTGGGGATGCTTGAATAACTGAGAAATAATAAAAGAATTATGCATAGCAACAATTGGTTGGGTGAGTGTTCCAAAGTCAAGCACAGCAACATGGGATACAGTAACTGTAATTTTCTAATAATTTATTCAGTGCAAGTTAGGTTGTATTCATGGTGGGGCATATTTTTTCCAGGTGCTCCCTAGACAAAGCTGTACTAGTGCTATTATAATATAATAAAGTGAATAAAAAAAGAAAAACTTTCCCTGACAGACGAAGTTATCAGAAGCCAGACATCTTTAGGACATGAAATAACGACTTTCAGACTAGCTGTGGTCCAAATGCCCACCAGTTGATTCCCTTTCTGCTTCAAGGGGGATGTGTTGTATTTGGAATAGGGAAGAGAGTAGAAAGTCTTCTGAATGCAGCTTTCTGTTCAAAACTTGGGAATTAGTACTGCAGCTTGCCACTAACTTTTAACTAAACCTATTCTCCTTTATATCCTAACAAAATTCTGCATACAATGGCCAATGATGGTATTTACAGCATTGTATTATTTTAAATATTTGGATATCATTTAGATATTATCTACAGTCTATGGTAACATTTTTTTGGGGGTGTGCAGTAGTGACCAGGACAAACTTGTGATGTGAAAGTGCCCTCTGCTGGAGCACCCAATTGAAACAACTTGATTTGTTACTGGAAGTAATATAAGATTATACATTAGGGATATGTAAATTCTCGGTGGTGCACAATAAAGTAATTAATTGCTTAATTAAGCACAAGTAATTAATGACAAGTAAATATGTTTATATTTTGATTGGATAGGATTCTATAATTTCTTTTAATAAACTACCGGTATGTTTAATTGTTAAACATATTGAAATGCATAGTGGAAAAAAGAAATTATTGAAATAGAAAGTAGAAAAAACAAAAAAGACTGTTGTATTTGAAATAAAAGAAAGCATGGTGAAATTAAGCCAATTGGATATATTTCTTATCAACCTGAGCAGCTGCTAGCTGAAGCTGAAGCAAGTGAGAGAAGCTGAACAAACAACAAATGAACTCAATAATAACAAATGAATAAGAGCTGAAATAGAGAGTGCCTATTAGGAGTATGGGTATCCAGTAAAAGTCAAAATGATATTGAACTACATAGTAAGGACAAGATTGAATTACCAATATTTTACTATGTGTATTGGATGACACAATTGTAACTTAATCCTTTCTGGAGAAAGGATATAAAGGAATAGGCACCAAAGGCACCATAACTACTTCTGAAAAATTAATAATTATCCTTCTCAATTTAAAGGAACAATCTCAACAAATTATAGGTTATTATTGAAATTGGAATTAGGTAACCTCTATTATTACTCTTCTTGACAGTTAGCTTATATACTACTTGCAGACTCAAGGGTTCTTATCTTAAAATACCAACTACTAAGAAGCAGATTGAAAAAGCATTTTACATTTAACTTCTACACTTCTACTTTTCAATTTGCTTCCACATTAGTTGACAACTATTACATTGGGTGCTGAATGCTGGATTCTATATAGGTATCCAGTTAAATCTGTTAAGTTCTATGTATTTAAGATTTACAGAAAGGAATATTCTGTGAAATTTTATTACAGTCAGATGTTTCATATATGCAATTGTGTGTAGGGTGGAAGGCTAATATAAAGCTTTCACATTCAATGGACTTTTAGATGAGTGAAAAGCACTTTCTGGATACATGCAGGAAATGTGTCTGCAATATGAATTTCAGTAAAAAGATCTACAATTTAAAATATTTTACTTGGATTGGTACTTTGTAATACTGGTGAAACTGCCATGTTCAGAAACACTCTTGTCATTGCCTTGGTCAAAAACAAGGTTCCTTTAATCTCATTTGATGGGCAAATATTGTATTTCTCCCTGCTTTCTCGTTTAGAAAACTAGCAGAAAGCCCACACCAATTAGATTACATTGTGATACCTTGCATTATTGTCATAGGCGAGTTCATTTTCCTGCTGTGACCTACTTTTTAAAAAATCTGGTTAGTTGTAATGAACAATATTAAACATATTGTCCTTAATAATTAAAATAGTTCCAAATGTCCATAGCCTCTTCCTTTAATACTGGCCAAGAAAACTTAATGATTTTAGTACTTGGGGTTTTTCCAACAAAAAAACCCCAATCAGGAGTAAAATATATCTACAGCTATGAGCAACTTATCATTCACCTGCATCTCTCATTGCTGCAGTTTTGAGCTGAATTTTGATTAAATTTGATTAAAAATAAATAAATAAAGAGGACAGAGAAATGTTGTTTTGTAAATATATAAATTAACTGGTGGGTTGGGGTGTGTGCAATGGATTCCATTTGACCTGAATAATTTACCATACTAGGACAACCACAAGTTGGCAAGAGAAATTTAGAAAATACTTTGTGCAAAGACCAGACCAAATTCTGTTAGTAAGTCTGGTAGTGCTAGCACATATATTCAGTTATTATTTACTGTAAACGTTTTAAAGCTATGAACTTTTTTTTTAAGTGAAATTTAAGACAATCTTAGAGGGCATGTTTTGACAGCCGGGATAAGACTGGAGTTTATAAAACGTTTAGAATATCTCCTAAGAGATAAGATAGTATGAAAAATATGTCATGCCAGAGTTCAGAAGCTAAGCGGCGGAAAGTTAGCTTAAGAATCACTTTCCTAGGAAGGCTCAGAGGTCAACTGTTAAAAGAGCAGCCTCAAGAGGGACATACGGAATACCAGCGAAAGGCTTTTGTGATTGGTTGGTGGGTCACTCCTCCTTAGCCAATAGGAAATAGCCCCCGCAAAAGATTGGTTTCGTCACATTTGCGCAGCGTGCGTTGGAAAACCGGAGACGGGGAAGAAGGCGCAGAGAATTTGGAGAAGTGACGGATACGTCATCCAATAAAAATGAGAACCAATAGAAAGCTTGGAATGCATCAACATGCGATTGGTTTAGCTCCCTTGGAGGTGGACCTTGGGCACCACGGTTGCTATGACGGCAGAATGCCCACCTTCCCGGCGCCGCCATCTTGTTGTTGATTCGAACTGTAAGGGAGCAGGTGAGGGAAGTCTTGAAGCCGGCCTGGGGGGGACACCCAGCAGCAGCGCCCCCCGGCCAGGCAGGGGGAAATTTTACGTTGGTGAGTTTCGGGCCCTTGTTCTTCGTAGGAAGCGATCCGGACCCAAAAGGGAGGGCGCCTCTTCCGAATAGGATGTGGGAGGGGATCGGGGAGAGTGAATGAGTGCTGGTAGGGAAAAGGTAAGGCCGGTTCGCGGGGTGGTGGATCCCGACGGGTAGGACAGCAGAGCCGCCTGGCTGAGGGCTGCTGCCGAAGCCCGTGAGGGGAGGAATAGGTATCCTCACGACGACGATTCTCCTGGAGCTGCTCAAGAGAAGTCTATGGCACAGGTGTCTGTTGAGCAGCTTCCCCCGTTTGGCGCCCTCTAGACGAGTTTACGGAGCTGCTTCACCTGAGATCCCATCATCCCCGACCGCCGCTCTGCGGGTCGGGTGGTGGAATATAATCCAAATAGGGAGGGCGACGGGGAGGGGAGCAGTGGTAGAAGCTGAAGAAGTTGTGGTTTTGGGCTCAGCCGGTTTCTGGGCGCTCTTTGAGGAAGCCTGGCTGTGAGATTCACCGGGTCGTTTGGGAGTGAGGGCTTGCAAGGAATGATGGGGCAGATGTTGGTGACATCTGCAGGAAGATAGGTGGTTGTGCGTGTGTATGGGGGAGAGTGTGCTGAGGCTAGAGAAACTTTTGCTCAAAGGGTACTTGGGATGCCATAAACTTTGTCCCAGCCACCAGGAGGACTAGCAAGAACAGTATTCAGTTTTAAAGTGGCCTAAATTTATTGAGAAATTTGTGTTGGGTTTTGGCAGGAGCCTCTTGGCTTGGAACTTCCATTCTAACAAAAAATACATCTTGGCCCCAATCCAAAACATTGTGGGAAATAGCAAAAAGGTTTTCCTCCATGGGCAGTGAATATTTTATAGTTGTGAAATAAAATAATAGAATATATATATGTGTGTGTGTGTGTATGTGTATGTATGTTTTCTTAAGTTTTCGCGGGTACTTACATGTATGGCATTCAGCTTTGTTCGGGTATCATAAGCCTGATGATGGCAGATGAGATTCTGCCGAAACGTTGCTACAACTTTAAAAGCACAACTACAATGACGTGGGAAAATACCCGAACAAAGCTGAATGCCATACATACATACATACATACATACATACATACATACATATATGAATTTGGCTGACATTTGTTTATATAACACCTCTCTATGGGCAACTAGTACTGAACTGTGATGAATTGGACAAAGAGTAACTTTTTGGATTGCCTCTAAGTATTGCAAACTGTTTTTCCCCATTGATATGTTAATCATTTTAACATTATACATATGCTTATCCTCTACCGACTTGAAACAGTTTCAGATATTTAGAAAGTGTTGATAATTCTTCATTAAAATGGTTTTGTATAATGTTAATTTTATTTATCAAATTCATTTGCTCTCCATTTCACAGTTCAGGGCAACTTTGAGCGGCTTACAACAAGATAAAACAATTAAACATTCAACAGTTATAAATATAAAAACTGATTAAAATCGCACAAAAATAAAACAAAGGAAAAACAAGAGTTTGGAGGGGAGAGGTTGTCTATTAGTGCATAAGCAACTCCAGCGAACAGCTTCTCCTTCAGTCTCCATGTCAACTGGCATGGCCAGGTTTTTGTTTTTTTTTATGGCTGAAAGAGAGGGGGTGGATCTTATCTCCTGGCGGCAAGATATTCCAAACAGCAAGAGCTGTGGCAGAAAAGGATTTTCTGCTGTATCCCACCAGCTGAAATTCCTTAGTTAATGGGATCTGCAATAGGCCCCCTTCTGCCAATACGAGTGGGGCAGGCCAATTCCGTTGGGGAAAGACAATTCTGCAGATACCCTAGACCCATGGCATGAAAGTCTTTAAAGGTAGTAACAAGCATCTTGAATTGACCAAGAAGCAGATTGGCAGCCATTGCACTTGCATAACAGTGATATTATATGTGCTACCCTAGGGACCTCCAAAACTGTACTTGCTGGACCAGTTGAGGCTTCCAAATGCTCTTTAAGAGTAGCCCCATGTATAACATGTTGCAATAATCTAAGCAGGAGATTACCAGGACATGAATGACTGAGCACAGCGCCTCATGATCCAGCAAAGGGTACAATTGGCGCACCACATGAAGTTGTGCAAAGGGTTTCCTAGCCATGACTGCTACCTGTTCTTAGAGCAGGAGTCACAAGTGTAGGAAAACTTAGCATCTTTATTATGAAGTGCATGTGAGTGTGCCTAAAATCAGCTAATTAATTGCCTGGAACTATTTTTTTTTAATAAACAGCATCTGTTAAAATTGTGTGTGTGTGTGCGTGTATGTATGTATGTAAAGTTTTCGCGGGTTTTATATGTATGGTATTCAGCTTGGTTGGGGTATTTTCCCACGTCATTATAGTTTGCTTTTAAAGTTGTAGCAACGTTTCGGCAGAATCTCATCTGCCATCATCAGGCTTCTGTATTGTGTTCGTCTGTGAGTCAGACTTTCACAGCCGTTTCTGTTTTAAATTTGGGGCTAGCCTACTGCTGTGCCAGAATGGTTTTTTCTTCATCCTGATTGGTTGGGAGTCTTGGTCTGTGTTTATTGGTCTTGGAGTTTGCTGTGTTCTGCTTGATTGGTGTTTCTAATATCTTCTGTCTGTTTTGTAGCTTTTTTTGTCTTGATTGGCTAGCAACATTGTGTTTCCTGTATTGGAGGCTTTTAGTGCGACTTGGCTCCGAGTAAACAGACGGCTATCCTAATAAATGCTTCCTAGCTTCCTAATAAATGATAGCCGTCCGTTTACTTGGAGCCAAGTCACACTAAAAGCATCCAATACAGGAAACACAATGTTGGTAGCCAATCAAGACAAAAAAAGCTACAAAACAGACAGAAGATATTAGAAACACCAATCAAGCAGAACACAGCAAACTCCAAGACCAATAAACACAGACCAAGACTCCCAACCGATCAGGATGAAGAAAAAACCATTCTGGCACAGCAGTAGGCTAGCCCCAAATTTAAAACTGAAACAACTGTAAAAGTCTGACTCACAGACGAACTCAATACAGAAGCCTGATGATGGCAGATGATATTTTGCTGGAAATAAATTCTCATTGCTTAGAATGTAGTTCTTATTAGCATATCGAGATAAATAGGAAATGCCTTTCAGTTTTTATTTAAAATTCACTTATTACTGCCCTCTAGAACAGTGATCCCCAACCTTTTACGCCGCGGCCCGGCACCGGCATCAGCTGGGCACGCGGGCCCGGTACCGGCATCAGCTGGCGCGCCGCCATCTTTTGATGAAAAAGTGCTTCCAGTGAGCTTTCTACCCGGAAAAGCTCACGGAAGCACTTTTCATCAAAAAATGGCGGCCCCACAAGCCAGCGACAGTAGGACTTGTTCTGCGGACGGTGCACGTCCACGGACCGGTGGTTGGGGACCCCTGCTCTAGAACATGTTTGGTTCATAATTTGTTCATGAACCCAAGCTTAATGATATGATATGCCTTTCACTTACTTATGATCTGGTAGTAGCATTAGCACTTAGACTTATATACTGCTTTACAGTGCTTTACAGCCCTCTCTAAGCAGTTTACAGAGTCAGCTTATTGCCCCCAACAATTGCTATGCTTCCCTTGAGATTGAAGAATGTTTGAAATTTCAGGCGACACTGCTGTGCATGCGGTTAGTATTTGTGATTTGCTACAGTAATCTTGAGAATATATTTTGTATTTATGCATCTGTGGTACTATTTTCATGGTATATTTGAAGGAGTTTCTAATCTGTTTCCTCCTAAATAGTAGGTGCCATTAAGTCGGGTTCAGTTCCTGGTCATCTTGACCTGCCTTCCCTTTGATGCAGTCCATCTACCTTATCTGTTTTTCTTTTCTGCTTTCCTTGGCCTTGGCTAACTGCAGTAATGGAACTAAAATGAACTACCGGTATCTTATCACAGTAGGATTTTTTTTTTAAAAAAATGCAGTTTCCGAAAGAATTTTTTTTGTTATATTCCTTGCAGCAATATAAAAAGTTAGACTATATTTTCTTCACTGTCTTTAGACTACCCGGCTTCCCCGTAGCTGGTGTTTATGGGATAAAAATGCAATTAATAATATGACTTGTTTGACCTCAGTTTTATTTTTAAAGTATTCTTTTAATTACATCTGCTTGTAGCAGAAATCATTGCTTACCAATGAAAATACCTAGATAATCTTTTGCTTGAATGTGATTGGATAAGATTTGGTTGTTTGTACTGTTTGGGAATGTCTCGTTAATATATAAAATCCACATATTTTTTTAAAAAGTCCCTTTTCTCAAGATTGAGGGGATTTTGTGTTTTATAAATGATGCATGGACCTGATTTAATTGACCTGTTTTAGTATTGTTTAAAACAGAAGCTATTATGTGTAATGAATTATAATATAAAGGAAATGTATCCATCTCAGATTTTAAACTCTTGGAAGCTTCATGGAGCCTGAGAATATTTCTCAGAAGCAGATCAGTTTGGCTGGCTTTGGAAAACAATGAATGGTTAAGAGAATTGATTAAGACCCTCCAGTGTTAGATAAATCATATCTTAATTGCCATTTGCTTGCATCATTGCCAATGTAAGTTCTTAACATTTTGAGTAAATTCTTCAAGATGAAAAATCAGATGGGATATAAATATTCCTGAAAATGAAACTTGAGGTTGAAATAATTAAAATTTATTTAACGCTTTCATTTTCTGTGCTTGGTTTTAAATTTTGTCTAATATGTTTTCAGTTTTCCCCTGTTCACTGTATAGAATTTTGATTTAAATATGCCTGAAAGAGTCTGAAGCAGTGACAAACTGGCAGTGCTTACATAATTGATGTCAGTAGAAATCTAATCACAGTCTCTGTTCAGATAGAATAATATCCCTATATTTTCTGTGTCATATGTATGGAAACTTGACTTAGTAAAGAATGCAATGTTTGGTACAGAATTTTGACTACTGGGTATTATATTGCTTTTAGATTAATTTTAAAAGAATGTACCATTAAACTTGTTTACTTCTGACCCCAGTCCTAAATGGTAGTAACTTCCTAAACTGTTGGGTACCAATACCTAAGAAAACCAATTCTTAAATTAATCTGCCTGTACTTTAGGATTATCTGCCAAAATGGGTGTTTTGGAGTGTGTTTTTTTTTTTTTTTTTTTTGTTAACCAAAGTGGATACAAAAGAATGTTAATATAATTTGAATATTGTACTAAGTGGGGGCAGGGGGTTGCAGACTTTAAATGATGCCTTCTAGTATGAGATTTTTGGCATTGGCATGCCAGTTCTAAAATGATTTTCTCAAAAATGTTTGCTAATGTAAATGTTAAAGTGCATTTTATGAACCAAGGCAGGTAAAATTAATCTGTTAGTCTATGTTGAGATTGCACCTTCAGTATTGCTTTCATCTTTGATCACTGTCCCTGAAAACTTTATTTTAAGAATTTTATTTATTTGAGAACATAATATTTGTGTTATGATATGCAAATTATGTACCAGTAATGGAAATGTCCAAATGTTTGAGACAGTAAGATTGCCTTGCCATAGTGGTTCTATATTACTTTCACTCTTGGTATTCCTATGGAACTATGCTGAAGTTTGGTTTTCCAGGCAATACATACCATTCTTATTTGGAATATGGTATTATTTTATATTTCTTGGGACTATATTCAGCTTTCTTCTGGAGAGAGGTCTAGCGTTTCTGTCTATGACCTCTAACAGAAATTCTGTTAGAAACAGATTTTATACAGCACCATGGAGTACCGTTTGAGATGCTAGGATTTTCATCAATTTTGAGAATAAAGCATTAAAAATGGTACCATGGAGCCTATGTGCTTCACACTGCTTTAGCAGTATACTTTAGCCTTCTGCTTCACATTACTTTAGCAGTATATAATTCAGTGTACTAAATAAATAAGATGTTTAAAAAAGATGAATAATACATTTTCCTCTGCAAAGAAATAACAGGAAGAATAAGTTTCATTTCTATTAGGTATTATGTCAAAACCACTAGGATGGCCCTTGGGCAAATGTGAATCATTTGCTCTCATTTGTTTATGCAGTCTCTCCAAAGGATTCATTGTAACCTTTCATTTATAGAGGAAGAATATCATGAGGACTTCTGCACATACTTGCAGCATTTGGATTAGATTGGAGGAAGTCTTTAAAATATTTACTCTTGGCTGGTTCAGGAAAAGTTGATGGAGTGACGTATGGTATGAGGAGACTGGGCAGAAGGAGGAGCTGAGGAATGAGGAAGTCTTAGAAATTAGTTCAAAACTTAGAATTTGACTTCCATAAGCCTTATTTAGATAAGTGCTGGGACAGAAGCTGTAGTCTGTCTGACTTTCAGTGTTAATTTAGGTACAGCTGTTGTCTCCTAAGATATATGTTAGTAGTACAAGCAGAAAGCAAGAATTTCATTATCTCCTTTGCAAGCTAACTCTGTCCAAAGCCAGGAGTTTAATCCTGATTGACTCAAAGTTGATTCAACCTTCCATCCTTCTAAGCTCGGTAAAATGAGGACAGATTGTTAGGTGGCAATATGCTGACTCTAAACCAGTCAGAGAGTATGGAAAAGCACTGTGGTGTGGCTTTAGTGCTACTGCTACTGCTACCTCCTGGAACAAAAATCTTGGATAAAAGTGCACATGAATGAATGGCCCCTTTCAGAATCTGATCCTCAGGGACTCCTTGTTTCTCTGAAGAACACCAGGAAATATAGCAGCACAAATGACATCTAGAACACTGCTGGACAAAGACAAAGAATAAGTCCAAATGAATATGTAAATGAGCCCATTTATGTCACATTCTAGCAATAGGAATGGCAAAATACAGCTGTTTTTCCATTGCTATTGGGTCAGATTACCAACCAGCAGCCCTTTTTAAAATATTATCTGGAAGAACCTTAAACCTGTAAGTCTCCAGGAAGTGGATGGTGCTTTCAGATCTATCAACAGGGCCACTTAAATATTAAAACCATATCTTGTAGACAATGGAAGTAGCAAGTTGGCTTTATAAACTACACCAAGATAGCAGTTACTATTCATAGCAAGAAGAGTTAAAAAAAATGAAGGAACAGCATTAGGAACTTGAGAAATCAAACAGAAATTCAAAAGTACAAAATGCTTTAATGAAATAAGTAGGAAAAATTTAAAGCGGGGCTGTCAAACTCCCGGCCCACGGGCGGGATGCATCACATACTGGCCATGCCCATGCCCGGTTTAGTGGAGAAAAAAGTCCCGATACATCACGTGACGACGCCATGAGTTTGACACTCCTGATTTGGAAGGAACTGATCAATCACAAGATAATTTAAGACCTCTAAATGACATGACTGCAAAGATCAAATTAGAGCTGCTGGTATTCATGTGCAAATATTAAGACCACAATTCAAATATTCTGCCCAGTTACTCTACCCTTAATGAATGAAAACAAATATTATATTTAAAATTAATACAGTGATATGAAATATTCAACAGAACTATTTTTGAAGTTTAATATACATATATCATGTTCAACAACTCTGCATCAAAATTATTTGTCAGGTTACCCAATGTGATCCATGATGCAAAACTCAGGTGGCCCCAAATCATTTACTAAATCTACTTGAGAAAAGTTGTTTTGAGATTTAAGCAAAAGGTTTAAATATTAGAAATATAAGGAATTTATAATACTATCTTAGTGATATTAAAAAGAGTCTTGAGAACTCAGCGCAATTGTAGTCGGGGAGACAAACATGGAAGCATGTGATACTGTAACAGTACAGTACTATAACTCTGGCAAGTAGAATGTTATAATATAACATTCTACTGTTATATTATAACATTGTTATAATATAACATTCATAATATTTGTGTTACGATATGCAAATTATGTACCAGTAATGGAAATGTCCAAATGTTTGAGACAGTAAGATTGCCTTGCCATAGTGGCTATATTACTTTCACTCTTGGTATTCCTATGGAACTATGCTGAAGTTTGGTTTTCCAGGCAATACATACCATTCTTATTTGGAAAAATGTTTGATAGCAAATGAATATGGTATTATTTTATATTTCTTGGGACTATATTCAGCTTTCTTCTGGAGAGAGGTCTAGCGTTTCTGTCTATGACCTCTAACAGAAATTCTGTTAGAAACAGATTTTATACAGCACCATGGAGTACTGTTTGAGATGCTAGGATTTTCATCAATTTTGAGAATAAAGCATTAAAAATGGTACCATGGAGCCTATGTGCTTCACACTGCTTTAGCAGTATACTTTAGCCTTCTGCTTCACATTACTTTAGCAGTATATAATTCAGTATACTAGATAAATAAGATGTTTATAAAAGATGAATAATACATTTTCCTCTGCAAAGACATAACAGGAAGAATAAGTTTCATTCCTATTAGGTATTATGTCAAAACCACTAGGATGGCCCTTGGGCAAATGTGAATCATTTGCTCTCATTTGTTTATGCAATCTCTCCAAAGGATTTCATTGTAACCTTTCATTTATAGAGGAAGAATATCATGAGGACTTCTGCACATACTTGCAGCATTTGGATTAGATTGGAGGAAGTCTTTAAAATATTTACTCTTGGCTGGTTCAGGAAAAGTTGATGGAGTGACGTATGGTATGAGGAGACTGGGCAGAAGGAGGAGCTGAGGAATGAGGAAGTCTTAGAAATTAGTTCAAAATTTAGAATTTGACTTCCATAAGTCGGGGAGACAAACATGGAAGCGTGTGATACTGTAACAGTACAGTACTATAACTCTGGCAAGTAGAATGTTGTTGTTATTATATTCCCCCTTCTCATCTCTTGCTTGCTTGGGATAAAAACCAATCATCCCTCCTTGAGCAAGTAGATAAACAATACTAAGCTGCTGGTGGAATGGTAGTATAGCATTATTTCCAGTAATTGTGAAGAAACAGAGAACATATGCAGCATGGTCTCTTTTATTGCATAAAGTGCAGAACTTGGCCTACAGTTATATCACCACCGTTGTGAGATGAATGCACAATTAGATGGCTACAGGAAGCTCATTCAATCAGTAAGACATCTTCATGAAAATTATTGTCAGTGATATGGTAATTGCTAATTAAATCCATAGTGCAGAAATAGTCTTCATTCTATTATTCACAGTTAATATCATTCATGGCACAACATAGCTGTATAACTTGGGACTCCTTTGCTTACCAAAGCAAAGCAGGACGCGATGAAATGCAACTTCAGACTGCTGGGTTGTATACTATTCCAGAACCTATCAGTTATTGAAAGCACGATCCTGTTGCACTTGACAAGCTAGAGAAACAGTTTTCTATCCTCTTTGTTATGAGAAGACCAGGTGTCTCACAGAATACAAAAGGAGTAATGACTGTTGCATTTTAGTAAGCCAATCTCTGTTACACTGATCACTGGAGCCTCAAGACACACACCCCCTTCGAGCCCTCTCTGAAAAAGTTTAGATCTTCCAGGTGCCCAAAATGGATTAATCAAATTTCTAGAGCTCTAAAAAGCTCTAAAACAGGGGTGTCCAACCTTGGCAACTTTAAGACTTGTGGACTTCAACTCCCTGGCTGAGGAATTCTGGGAGTTGAAGTCCACAAGTCTTAAAGTTGCCAAGGTTGGACACCCCTGCTCTAAAACAATCTGACCATGGCAAAGGACAGGTGTTAATGTCTTCTAATTTCATACCATATTGCAACTATTCTGAGACAAAAAGCAGGTGTTATGTGTTACTACCTATGTATTTTGGCCCCTGGGTATCAGCTCCACTAGGTAGACCAGAGAGCAAAGGGGGAAAAAAAACTGCACAAGAAGTTTAGAATTGTACTTTCATCGAGTAGTCTGACTGTGCTTTACTTCCTCTCCTTTTATTTCAGTGAAATACAGTTTGCTTGAGCCACTTCTGAATATTATCTTGCTTCATAAGAGTTAAAAAACGTTTCAGTCCTCCTTACCTAGATAAACATTCTTGCATATTTCCGTCAAGGTAAGATGAGTCAGGTTTATGGCTGTGAAGGCCAACGATTCCCAAGCTACTTCCAATCCCTCAGAAAGAGAAGACAGAGTGAATTGTCTCAAAACTCAAATGCCCAGAGTTGCTAAATGGTGAGATGGGCAGCATATGAATTTAATAGATAAAATAAATAAATAAATAAAACTATCAATCTGAGAATCTTGATCACCAGCCTAACAATAATATCAAAAAGCAAATGCAGGAAAGCCACTGTGTGGAAGGGGGATCAGAGAAATGCCATGATAACCAGGTTTGTGAATCAAAGGATCTTGAGCGGGACGGACAGACTTCTGCAACCTGAATATGTTTGAGAAGGTCTGGTGAGAGATGAATTACAAATACAGAGCTTGTCTTTAACTTTAGAAACTTGTAAAGGAAGATCATTTGTATCTTGTAGCAATATCCATTTTTGTAGCAATATCCATCGCTGCCTTGCTGGGCCTGTCACAACTTCACCAGAGTTTAGATAACAATGGTTGAGGCTTCCAGAAGAGCAAGAATCAAGAATTTTGTATCTCCCTTGACATCCAAAGCAACGTAGTAGTGGTGGAGCAGAAGGGGAAGATTGGACATGTTTGTCAAAGCAAGGTTCTTGTTAATGATCAGTACTGAAGCTTAAATTTGTTACTTAAATGGATAATGAAGTCAAAGGAAAAGAAAAATACATGGAAGAATTCAGTGCTGTAAGAAATCTTTGGCCTGCAGGAAATTATATTTAACAAAATTCCCACTTTTATGACATTCAAAATGGTGTGTGTGTGTGCGTGCGCACACACGCTGCATGAGTTGTTAGCTTGAAAAGCATATTCTTCAAAAGTATGAATGGTGAGAACTTGCTCCCTTAAGTAAGGTTCCTCAGCATGCAAATCTAGATATGATTTGTTTGGAACCCATATCTGCATTTAATATTCAGACTATAGTTAGAGAAAAGGAAATGTCTACTTATACTGTTTTGTGGATTTTGTAAATCTGGAGTCATTTTAGACTGTATCTGTTTTATGTTTAGTTCATCGATGATTAAGCATTTCCCCTTTAAGTTTATGTTTGTGTGTGTGTGTGCATGTGCGCGCGCGCTGCTTCATCAGAATGTTTGGGTAATGTTGTATAATTCTCCTTGAGCTATTCCTTCTTGTTTGAGGCTGAAACATTTGGATTTTTTTAGCATGGCAAGGTCAGTTAAATAAGAACTAGAGCTCCATTCTCCTATTCCAAGTTCACTTTTGAATTTTTATTCCTATCTCCACTGTTGCACTTTTAACCCGCTTTGGTTAATGCTTCAGTATGAAATATCTCCATGTAGGGAATCATTACATGTGAATGTCACTTACATGAAATTGTGGAGAGTATGAACAATTGCAGATGGTTATCTAACAGTTTTTATTAGATGGCAATGTCGTTCAAAAATCAGCTAATGTTTTAGTTACAAATAGGCTGTGTAACTATCTTAAACACTGAACATTTTATTTTGGCTAAATCTGTCAATGTAGCAAAGTGAGAATAGTTCTTTTGAAGTGTTTGTACTAATTTGTTCTTGAATAGAGATGTCTCTGAGCCATTAGTAGCTATAGTACCCACTATGTTATATTACATACACATCTTGATTTCTGCATTTTGTGCTGAACAGTTGATTGTATTCTTAAGTCTCTACAATGGGCTGAAATGTATAATTGGGGGGGGGATTGCCAGCAGTTACAGGAAAATATATAAAATCAGACTCTTTATTTTCATCTATTTTACTAGACTATATTATATTATAGGACACTTGTTAATAAAACAGAAACAAATACCACTGTGCAATTACCTGGTTCAAAGGGTAAAAAGTGATTCAGAGCAAACATTTCAAACATATATATTCTAGATCAGGGGTGTCAAACTTGATTTCATTGAGGGCTGCATCAGGGTTGTGTTTGACCTTGGGGGCCAGGTGGGCATGGCCAGTTTGACATCACTTGTGTGGGGATGCTCCATTTTCGCTGACAGAGGCACTACGGGCCGATCCTTCACTACTGTTTCCAGTATAGCCCCACAGACCAGATCTAAGCACCCCACAGTCTGGATCCAGCCCATGGGCCTTGAGTTTCACATCCCTGTTCTAGGTGAATCCAGATAAAAGATGCACCTTTTTTAGTTAGACAGATTTGTACCCATGTTAGTTCTGAATCAGATTTTCGCCTTCAAATCTGGACTGGGAGAATGAAAAAGCCTGTCACACAAGTGGAAATTTACTTGCGCAACATGTATTTCTTAATTGATACTATAATTTGGTAACCTCAAAACGCTGTGTCTTTCTTGTTAATGTTTTGTTTTATAGCTTTATCTCCTAGTTGAGAGTTTCACACTTAGGGGTTTAAAATTGGATTCTTCAAAGCACCATTCTTCAAATTATTGAAATAATTGCTTTTTAAAGTTGTACATTCAACTTTCACCATGAACAGAAGGATATTTTATTGAGTAGAATAAATACATAAGACGACAAAATGGAAGAATACGTTCCCTGTTTATTGTGGATCAATACTATATGTATGATTCTGTTGAATTAAAAATACACTCAGTAAACACACACACACACACACACACCACAGCTTTTTCCTTCTGTTGCAACTTCAATTACAAACTTCCTGAGCAGCAATTGCAGCTCACTAATAAAGAAATTGTAGAGTAGTCCAGTTGTCTTTTATCTGTTTTCAGATGGATCACCTGAAGTGAATGCTAGATGGGTATTCTCATTTCAGCCGTCTTTTTATGAATAGTCAGCCTTTCTATTCCCTTTCATGATATTATTTCAAGACAATGTATTTCATTTTGATTTGGATAATTGGGGCTTTTCAACACATTTTGCTGAAATATATTTCATTAGAAATGAAATCTAAGCAACGTAATCCACATGTGCCTAGGCCAAAAGCAGTTACATTTTTTTAAAAATGTACATGTGATATAAGCTATACAAAAAAGAAAAAGACAAAAGTATGTGAGTAAACCAAAAGAAGTTAAAGACCCAATAACTGGTTATCTGTATATAACTTTTTTTAATTTTAGAGATTTCTATAAAAGACTACGTTGTAGATTTGAGAGAGAAAAATAAGTCTCCCAGCCAACAAACTTATTTTTTCCTGGAAATCTCCTGAAATAAAGAATTTTGCTAAGCTAGTGCAAATAAAGCTCAGACCTCTAAACATACCTTAGGCCATACACCTGGAGAATTTAACACATTCTTTGAAGAAATTCTTTTTTTGGTCTATTTGGAAGGAACAGAGAGAGAACAGAGCAAATAAAAGAAAACATATTTTTGGTATTTTTGCCCAAAGTCAAGAACATAGAACTTAATAAAACCTGTAAAAATATGAATCCAAAGGTTTAGTTGTACAGTTATTCAGTTGTGCAGTTATTCAGTTGTACTTGATGAAGGTTTTACTGGGAAAAGTTAAATTGCAGCCAAATATACAATGTATAATTTTAATCTAAAAAGGGGTAAAACAAAAAAACAAAGGATGGCAGCTGTCATACACAGAACTCCAAATCAGTGAAGCCAATCTAATTTAGGGATTATTACAGTTTGATTCCTTCCTTAATTAGTGCAGAATTTCATTTTTAATAGGAATTGAGATTAGTGAAAGCCAGAGTGCTAGTGAGACTTTTGGTTAAAAAGAAATAATGCATCTTTTTCTAATGTTAGAGATCTAGTATGTAAATCGGGAAGCCACGTGTTGTTTGGATCACGTCTTTGGTGCCCATAAGTTATACTGGTAAAAGAATTGCCTAGTTTATATGATGTTGGATAAGTCATTGCAAATAAGAGCTTAACTGTATAATTGGATGTACTGTACAATTTAGAACGAATCTTACCTATTCAGACTCCTTGACATGGGATCAATTCATCAGATGCAATACGGACAATTGTTACAGCAAAATATAGGGTTTATTACATTGCTTTTGACCCAAGTCTTTGGCATTTCTTCTCTGTTTTGCAGGCTGTTGGTGCTTAATTGGTCTAACGAAGGGGTGATAATTTTCTCTTTGAGAAACTGCTCCTTCCACCCCATGCAGCTCTCCCCATGCCCCAGGTGTGTGACTTGCGCCCTACGCAATGTGTGTTTGTCAAACCATGGAGGTGGGGAAGCATGGCAAGAACACAACCCACACAGGAAGCCGAGGGGTCCTGTTGGAGCCTTTCAGCCATCAGGTGGGCGGCCACAGCAGCATGATGCGCTACGATGACCACACTGTGTGCAAACCTCTCATAACCAGGGAACAACGCTTTTATGAATCTTTGCCTCCAGAAATGAAGGAATTCACACCTGAGTATAAAGGTAAGCATCCAAAAACCTTGAAAAAACACCTGAGGATTAAAAACAACAGAATTTCTATTTGATCGTTTACAAGAATCACCAGTTTTAGAAGGCATATATTTATTTCATTGAATTTTTTCCCTTTGGTATAAAACTTAAATAAGCATAAAAAGTAATATAAATAAGCTATTTGTTGATAGTTATACCAGCATACTATAGCAAAAACATTCACAATTAATTGAAGTAGCTTGCTTAATGTTCCTGCTCTGCTACAAAATACAAAAAATCACACTCATGTTTTTTGTTGAAAATTAACTTAATGAAAATCCTTATAATTGGTAGAGCATATCGACTTACTCAAAATGAAACATATGAGTTCTGATGAAGATGAATAATAGCTATATCAAACAACATGCCCACATTTGTATTAGGAAGTGATAATTAATTGGATTTTTTTAACTAGTGTTATGCATAACTGAATTGTGTCATTCTCGTTAAAATCATAATTTTAACAGGCCTGAGTACACTATGTCAAATCTGTCCTTTAAATTGTTAAAAGTGTGGGCTGGGTAAACATAAAGTCTTCCTTAAATCTTCATACCATGCTTATCACAAATAATTGCCTCAAAGCTGCTTTTTCAAGAGGCAACTGGACTTTCTGGTTTTCCTTTGAAGACATTTCGCTTCTCATCCTCTGAGAGCTGAAGAAGCTTCTTGGCTGGGAAGCAAAACATCTTCACAGAAAAATCAGAAAGTCCAGTTGCCTCTTGAAAAAAACACCTTTGGGACAACTATGACCTGGATGATTGAAACTCTCCATAGACATACAGACATAGACAAACCTCTCTATAGTGCTTCAGATTTTTTAAAATATTCAACACATTATAGCAAATGGGGAAGATAAATGTATCAGAATTCCACATAGCTTTTCCTATTAAAACTGTTGGAAATATTTAGCGAGGAAAAGCCTTTAATATTAAGCTTGGTGTGCAAGTTGTGAGTGTGCCAACAAATGGACAGGAATGACTTAGGGAAGGCATTATCTGGGCATTATCTGGGCACAAACTCAGTAATTAATAACCGGAGCTGAATTTATGCTAGATATACTGAAATATTTATTATACCTTTCATAGACAGACTCCAAAGTACATTTAGTGGCTCTTAACAGTGTATCATTAGTATGTAAATTGCTGCCCTATATTTCTACTCCCGAAAAAGGCACTTAATCCACTCCGGAATTTGAAAGCTGGTCCTTTAAATATATACTCTCAACCTCATTTTGTTTACCTCTGTAACAAAAATTTAGTTATACAAATTTATTGTTGCATTAGGTAGATCATGGTGGCCAATATTTATTTTAGGCAGTGTTTATCTGGGTGGAAAAGCTGGATATAAGTTGGATGAGGATGTTACCCCATAAATTGATCCCTTCACCAAAATCAAAATCAAAATCAAACTTTATAGTTTCTGCCATGTGGCAGAATATATTCCACTGTTGTGGAATATACAGATAGTCCTTGATTTATAACTGGCCACTGAGTGTCCATTCAAAGATACGACCTACTAGAAAAGCGGGAGTTACAATCCAAATCCGATGTTCTGATCCCCTCCCCCCCACTGTGGTCATGTGACCACACTTCAGGTGCTCAGCAACATGGCTGCAGTTGTGAATGTACTACAGTCACATGATGGTTTTGCCAAAACCCAGCACTTCTGGATTTGGGTAAAACCGTGCAATAGAGAAGAATGAGTTCGCTTAACAAACGCTGTATTCATTTTATGACAGTTATTTTCACTTAGCAACTGCTGCAAAAAGCCCCCCATAACATCAGATCGGTCAGGCTCCATTATGGTCATCACTCGGGAACTGCTGTGCTATTGTCAGGTGTAAAACATCAGGTCCATATGTGAAGATTCAATTTAACTGATTCATTCCTAAAAGTTCATGCACATCAATCTTCTCATCTAACGGTCAGCACATAGTTACTGTTAAGTAAGGGTCAATTGCAATCAAGGGGGAGGGCTTTGTTTATGTCTATGTAATGATTCTAGGCTGATTCTTCTTTCTACTCCTCTTCCTGGCTTTGCCAGTCCTTCCCTTACATCTGTATAAATTCATTTTCCATTGGTCAGTTTTTCCAACAGTTGATATCTCTTCAAGCTAAATTGCCCCATTTATAGTACAACGAATGCTTTCTGCAAGGGTAGGCAGAATTTTAGGTTTGGGTTGACTAATTTGATGGGATCCAATTTGACAAATTGGAGTCCAATTCAAAAGATACATGTTTAATAATAAAATAATTCTGCAATTTAATTGACAGACCTCAGTGGGAATAACATTTCCAAATCAATTGCCTGTTATCCCAAACTTTCATAATCAGTAGAATAATCTAAGGGAGGGATGCCCAAACTCTTCATCCACCAGTCCCTTCAAGAAGTTCCTGGTTGTTCATTGACACCTCCCCCAACATTTATTATTTGTAAATAATTAACTACTATTTTAACTAATATCAGTAGCATTATGAAAATAATAATCTTTAACTCCATCAAACTAGCATACCTGCCTATCCCAAGTTTTGGGAAGGACTTGATAGGTGGATAAAAATGCTAAAGCCAGCGTAAATATATGGCTGGCTGACCAATCGTCTTCAGAATAATATACCAACCATAATATAAGACAACTCCAGGCTGCTTTCTTTGGTGGATGACCAACCCTGGGTAACACTGTCTTGTCTCTAGCCACCTCACCTTCAGGACTAAGAACTGGTATGGAACTCTATGAGGACTCCAATTCTGCAATCCCTCCAACTTTGGGGAACCCTGGTCTGGGGGAACAAGTCAGACATTTTACTGCGATAGTTAAACTACAGTCATACCTCAGTGTTTGACTGCTTCAACACTTGTTGAATTTGGTACTTCACATGTTTGGAAGCAAAAATCTTGTCTCAGTATTTGTCTTTCTCCTGGTACTTGATGTGTATGGTAAGCTTGCTAGCATTGGCTGCCCTTGTGACTTGCTATTTCTTCCAGCCAAAATAAAGGGTCATATAATAAGTCATGTGGTTTGTTCAGTACTTGTTGTTTTTAGTACTCATCGCTCGTCCCAAAACAAATTAGCGACGAGTACCAAAGTACCATTGTGTGGGGGTTAGAAACAGTGATCTATTGCAACTCATTCAGAGATCTGCTGTTATTTTTTTCAAACCATCGCAGCTTTACATAACCCACTGAAAGAGGAAATATTTAAATATTTATAGGGGATATTTTTTTATTATGGTACGAGATATTCAAATTGGAGAGATTGTTTCTTGCCCCCTTCTTTTTCTTCTTGGTAGTTCTACAAATGGATTTATGAGCCTTATTTTCATTCTCCAATCTGCTCCTTGGAAAAATCATTAGTAGTTTTATTATTTCTAATCTTCTAATTTAAAAATCTGATGTGAGGCATGCTTCATGTGGCTGATTTCTGGCAGGTGTAGTGTCTGTCTGTTTTGAGGGAGACAGTGATGGCTACATTAACCTGGTAGCATATCCGTATGTGGAGAGCGAAGCCTTGGAGCAAGATGATACGCCAGAGAGGGACCAGCCACGTCGTAAACACTCCCGCAGGAGCCTCAACAAATCAGGCAGTGGTAGTGAGCATAAAGAGGAGAAAGCAGGGCTCACTTCTGAGACCTCGGAAAGGTACTGGATTGTGTTTTTGGGGGTGGTTGTTTGTGGTTGGTTTCTTTTGCTTTCCTTCGAATGAGTAGGAAATTACTTTTCTTAAGCATCCTCTTGGATTTCTTTTAAAAACCAAAGATCCATGATAAGCGAGTGGCACTGGCTTTTCGGCAGGTACCTCCAAACACCTTAATATTTACACAAAAAGAATATAATGTTTGGCCAATATGTTGATGGTATGTTTCTACAGAGAATTATGTAGAAAAAAAGAATTAAGTTTAGCAACCCAAATGTTATTCTGTGCTGTAACAATTCTTATAAATGATTGCAGAGCTTTTTAATGTCATGTCATATTATATTGTATCAACAGCAGCCAGGACACAAAGAGCCTCAAGTGCTTCCATTCAGATGTTCCATTTCAGATGCTGGATGGAAATAGTAGTGTTAGTTCTGAGAAGATCAGCTTTAATCCCTGGAGTTTGCGTTGCCACAAGCAACAACTGAGTCGCATGCGCTCAGAGTCTAAGGAACGAAAGCTCTACAGTATCCTCCAAATGGCAACATCTGCCATATTATAGTGTTTTACAACATTATCACTTTTATACAATATGTGTGGATTCTAATAAGGGTGTCTGCTTTTGTTCTTCATACCATTGGTGGTATTGATTATAATGGTGCAAATATGTTCCCTGTAACATTGTTTTCTTCTGGCCATTTACAGTATTCAGTCATGAATACTCAAATACTAGTTCTGACAGGGAAAATTAATGTTCTTCCTATCTTTGGTGGCAAGTTGTACATACAGTACTCTGTTCCTCTTTTGAATTGGTCTGTCTGAACATATGCTCAGTGATAGGATGTTCTCTAGAACAGGGGTCGCCAACCTTTTGGACCTTAGGGATCACCAAACTCATAATTTTAAAGCCCAGGGATCACTAACCAGTTCTGTGGGCATGGCCTAATTTGTGGGTGTGGTTGGTGGTCATTTGACTGGCTGGGCATGGCTTGTATGTAAATATTATAAATATTTATATAAATATTGAATTTTGTATTAACAAATAGCAACTTTTACCCAAAATCAGGCAAAGCAGGCAGGCAGATTGAGTTGCTCACAGAATCACAGATTCATTCAGAGATCTATCTATTTGCCATCGGCTAGCTGAGTCTGTCACATAAAATTTGCTAGCAAGCAAACTCACAAAATTAATTCACCACACACCATGTATGTAAATATTGAATTTTTTATTTTAAAAAAAGAGCAAGTTTTACCCAAAATCAGGCGAAGCAGGCAGACAGATTGAGTTGCTCACAGAATCATTCAGTGATCTATCTATCTGCCATCGGCTACCTGAGTCTGTCACATATAATTTGCTTGCGGTGAGTCTGCGCTGAATAATAGAACCTTCAGTCCTAAGGGAAGTTCGGCTGTGCTTAAAAGCAGAGCCGAAGATCTAAAGACTACTTAGAAAGCAAGAAATCCAACTATTTCTTGCTTCCTAGCTAATCTAAATCTCCCAGCACAGCAGAACAACTGAT
Organism: Notechis scutatus; assembly: GCF_049901735.1. Taxonomy (NCBI): domain Eukaryota; kingdom Metazoa; phylum Chordata; class Lepidosauria; order Squamata; family Elapidae; genus Notechis; species Notechis scutatus. The sequence continues at coordinate 68,969,884 of NC_142010.1, forward strand.
GGTTGGAAAAATAGCAATTTAGCAGGCAAGTTTGCCAGGTAAGGAGTGAGTGGGCGGGGAGGGTTCCCGCAGGCCACGTGGGCAGCGCAGCCTTGTGTTCCTGCGCAGCCTGGATTAATTGCTTTAGGGGGTGCTCTGGGGGTGACATTTCTCTGCAGCCCACCCAAATTTTCTTGCGGCCCACCAGTTGGCCCACCGGTTGGCGACCGCTGCTCTAGAAAGCAAGAGAGAAGCCCTAGTGTTTCAATAGAAACCAACAAAGAGATTCAAGAGATAAATTCTCCTTGACCAGCATCTCAGAATTTCTTTTGCTGGAGAATGTGGTGCATCATTTCAAATTTCCCTGTGTTCTTGACTTGAAAATGGGGACCAGACAACATGGGGATGATGCCTCTGAGGAGAAGGCTGCTCGGCAGATGAAGAAATGCGCACAGAGCACCTCAGCTACACTAGGAGTCCGAGTTTGTGGAATGCAGGTACTGTATGAACCCCAAGCAAAATGTGGCTGCTGGCCTCTTCCTGTGTATGGAGCATGGGATATTTTGCCAACTTCTGCAGAAACGTGGAATCTCTTCCTTCCTCACTTTTGAAAAATGGTCCAGCCAGAACAGATTTGGGAAACAGGGCAGGCGTGGGTAGGAAAGGATAAAAAAAATGATCGTATTAACAGAATACATACCACATTATTACTCCCTAAACCACATATTTTTAGAGTTATTTAAAAGCATATGAGCAAATATTGCAAAAAACAAAAAAAAACCTTCAAACTCTTTTCATCCAAGTTCAGCCTTTCAACTCTTTGTGAGGTAAAGGGCAAACCTAAAGAAGGAATGCTTGAAACCACAAACAATATTCAGATCTCAGTGGAGGATAAGAATGACAAATCTTAGGTGAACTAGGAGCCATGTGGCACAATGGTTAAAATGCAGTATTGCAGGCTAATTCTGCCAACTGCCAGGAGTTCAGTCCTGACCGGCTCAAGGTTGACTCAGCCTTCCATCCTTCCGAGGTTGGTGAACTGAAGACCCAGATTGTTGGAGGGCCATATGTTCTCTAGGTAAATTGCTTAGGAAGTGTTGTAAAGTACTATTAAGTGATATATAAATATTAGTATTATTGCTGTTGCTATGTGAATTGTCATGGAATATATTCATAAGGCATGATATGATTTATTTCCAAATAAATATAGAACTGTATTTTTAAGTGGGGTAGAACAGGGTTTTCCCAATCCCCGGACCACAGATTGGTACCAGTCTGCCGTCTGCTGGAAATCTGGCCGTGTAAGCAGCAGACACAAGTGGGAAGCTTCATTTGCACATTAGGTTGAGAGCATGAATGCATCCCTTCTCCTCCATGCTGTATCGAGAGCCCAGGATGGGTTGACTCCTTCCTATGATGTCATTTAGCTGAGTCTGTACTAAGATATAAAAGCCAGCCCCCGGGAGAGACCCCAGCTTTTGACTCAGCTCCTTTCAGTCAGTAGCTGTGTCTCTGAAAGCGTTCTGTTAGATAGCAATCACCAGCAATCTTCGGTACTTTTTTCCTCTCTTCAAGCAGCTCCCAGGGCAGCTGCTCTTCCAGGAGAGCAGGGCTCTCCTGCAACGTTGGGAGCAGCGTCACAGAGCTCTGTGCAGGCAAGCTGGGCAGCGTCTGCAGACCTCCCCCACACCTGCAGTTTGGAGCTGTCATAAAAACGATTGGCAAACTGATAAGATCACAAGCCAGCTGATGGTGTGGCTGGTTGCTGCGTTTTTCCCTTGCTCGGGGCTCTGTATAGCCTAAGGAGCGATTCTTCGATCTTGGAGCCTGTTTCCTATAGTCAGTGGCCATCTTGGATTCAAGCCTTCCACCACGAAGTGAGCGGCCATTTTGTAAGCTCGGGGGCCATTTATACCCTAAGGGGCTTAATAGAAAGATTTCTAAACAGCTTCTTTCCAACGCAAGAGCCTTTATTCTACAAATGGAGCAAGATAAGGCTCAGGCAGAGCTTTCCCCCCCAGTGGAACAGTCTCTTAAGCCCAATAAGAGAAAAAGACGTAGGCAACGCACCCAATCAGTCCAGAGGGAAGTGGCTGCAAAAATCAAAGCTAAGGCTCTAGCCCCTAAGAAGGCAACTCAGGCTGAATTGAGGGCAGAGAAGCGCAGACATGCAGCTCTAGAGAGGCAGTTCAACAGAACTATTCAACAGAAGGAAGTGCAACTACAGCATGTTTCAGGTGATACTTGTGGGCCCCAACCAAGCCTTCCCAGGGGAGGAGAAGTTATCTATGAGCCTTTCCATCCTCCATCCTGGTCTCCTGAGGCTTTTACAGTACAATCAGATCCTCAGGATCTAAGCAGATCTGGGCCTTATTTCCAACAGGCTTCTGTGCCCTATGCTTCTCCCCCTCCCTCCAGGCCTCGAACCTCTCCTCAATCTAGGCCTGAAGCCACCTTCACTTCCACAGCAGCGGGCCTTTGGCCTTCTGCCTCTACCTTTGATCATAGACCAGGAGATATCCAAGATGTTGTCTCATTAGCCATTAGGCAGGGATTGGCTGAAGGCTTCAAGCAAATTCTTCAACCTCTGGAAAGGATTCAGGCCCTTCTCCCTTCTCAATCTATAAGTTCCTTGCCTCACCATCCTGATTTACACAGGCCCCAGGACCTCAGGGTCCATTCTTCTCTACCAGAATGGGAGGAGGTTGATGAGGAAGGAAGGCCTTCACCATCTGAACACAGTTACTCTTCTCATTCAGAGTGTGAAGAGGGCGAGGTTTTTGACCAAACTCTTTCAGAGGAAGAGGATTCTCGCCCAGAGCAGACATCCTCTGCATTGGTCTTCAAACCTACTCTCTTCAGGCCATTACTCAGCAAGGCCTTGGTCACTGCCAAGCTGTCACCGGAGGAAGTGGCTCCCGAACCACAAGGAAATCCCTCTAGCCAAGGGGATTTGCTCTTCTCCAAGCCTGTAGTGCATGCAGAGGTTTTACCTTCTCCCATTTTGTTCCTGGACATGGTCAAGGAACAGTGTGCTTCTCCTTTGGCAGGTCCTCGCCCATCTTCTCTGGATAAGCGTTTCTACAATGTCAGCGCAGCTCTGGACAATGCCCTGGCAGTGCCTTCTGTTGACATTCCGGTTCTGGCCTTGTTCTCATCTTCTGGCACTCCCATGGAGCCAGAAGATATCCTGAAGCTGGATGATAAACGCTCTGAACAGACCCTCAAGCGCAGTCACCAGGCCGCTGCTTGGGCTGTTCAGGCTTCAACAGCAGCATCCTTTTTCACCAGGGCATCCATATGGTGGCTGCGCCAACTCCAGAATAGATTGCCTGCTTCTGACCTTTGGTCTCACCAAGACCTTAATAAGATTATTGCAGCGGCGGAATTCACTGCGGATGCCACTCTCAATTCCACCAAATTTGCATCCAAGGCCATGGCATCTTCTGTAGCAGCAAGAAGACTTTTATGGCTCCGAAATTGGCAGGCGGAGTCACGCCGAAAATGGAAGCTGGCTTCAGTTCCATTCGCAGGCGATAAGCTTTTTGGCGATGCTCTGGAACCTTATCTCATTGAAACCAGAGATAAACGTAAAATTCTCTCTTCCTCTGGGAAGAAAGCCCACTATCGCCCTGCTCCTTATCGCCCTCCTGCCTTCCGAGCGGAGACCTCATCTCGCTTTCCCCGCTCTCACAGGCCGTACTCCCAACGCCAAGACCAACACGGGCGGAAACATCTGGCAGGCAACAACCTTCTACTGGTAAACGGCCCTTTCGGGGGGGAGGGGGTCGTTCCTTCCATCTCTCTAAGTAATCCCTCGTTCTCCCCACCCATCAGAGGTCGCCTAGCCTTCTTTGCCTCCAAATGGGAGGAGTCAACGACAGACGCCTGGGTGCTCAGCACTATTAGGTCAGGGTTACAATTGGACTTCCTAACGCCACCCCCCAATTTTTTTTTTATCTGTCCTGTCTCTCGGGACATTTCCAGGCAGGCCCTCATGAATCAGGCCATTCAGCACCTTCTTGACATCAGGGCTATTCAACCTGTTCTCCCTTCTCAACGGGGACGTGGGCATTATTCTCGCCTTTTCATCGTTCCCAAAGCCTCGGGGGTGGCGAACCAACCTTGATCTAAAATTTCTTAACCAATTTGTAAAATACAGACAATTTAAAATGCAGACTTTGCATTCTATTTTAGAGATCGTTCGGGAGGGCGACCTCCTCTTCCATTGATCTCACTGACGCTTACCTCCACATCCCAATTTGGCCTCATCATCGCCAGTTTCTCCGTTTCTGTTATCAGAATACCCATTACCAGTATCGAGCACTTTCCTTCGACCTCTCATCGGCTCCAAGGGTCTTCACAAAGGTTCTGGCAGCATTGATGGCATCTCTGTGTTCTATTCTAGTGAGGATCCAATGCTACTTGGACAACATTTTGATTCTATCCTCTTCCATCCATGCAGCCCATCGGGATCTACAAATTACCCTGTCATGTCTCCAGAGCCACAGATTTTCCATCAACACCAAAAAAAGCCAGCTCTCTCCCACAACCAAATTGCAACACTTGGGAGCAGTCATCAATACCATGTCGTGCCAGGTTTTCCTGTCCCCAGCTCGTGGAAAGAGCCTTGCAGAGATCATCAACCAGATCCAACAACATCAAGTTGTCCCCCTGTCGCTGCTGTCCAAACTTCTGGGGGAGATGGTCTCCTGTATTGGCATCGTCCCGTGGGCTCGGCTCCTCTCCCGACCCCTCCAATGGTTCCTGCTTCCCTACCAACGAGCAGGAACCAGCCACTCATCTATCAAGGCCCCACTCCCACCACAAATCTGGAGATCTCTCAATTGGTGGCATTCCCCGTCAATCTGGAGGGGACTCCTGTTCAGGGACCCAGACAGGCTAGTGATAACCACCGATGCCAGCCCCCTGGGTTGGGGTTCCCATATGCAGGGCCAGGTAGCTCAGGGCGTTTGGTCCAGATCAGAGCAGACCCTTCCCATAAATTGGCTAGAGTTCAGAGCCATTTTTCTGGCTCTCAAGCATTTCAGGCAATGAGTGACCGGCTCTCATGTTCTAGTCCTTACAGACAACATGGCCACAAAGGCTCATGTCAACCGGCAAGGGGGGGACGAGGTCCAAAGCCGTCATGAGAGAGGCTCTACAGTTGGGGTTATGGGCAGAGAAACACCTATTGTCGATCTCGGTGGACCACATCTCTGGGGTAGACAACTCCCAGGCCGACTGGCTCAGCAGGAGCCTAGTCAACCAGGCAGAATGGTCCATTCCTCCGTCTCTATTCAGGGACTTTTCCCTCAGATTCGGAACGCCGGAGGTGGATCTTTTCTCCACTCCTCAAAACGCCCAAGTCACCAGATTCTTCACCAGGTTTCCTTGTCAGGGAGCAGAGGGGACCAATGCTCTTCGGTGCAGATGGCCCAAGGGTCTCCTCTACGCCTTTCCCCCGTTTCCCATCATTCCGGCAGTAATTCGGAAGATGTTGGAGGAATGTGTGGAGCTCCTCCTCCTGGCACCCTATTGGCCAAGGAGGCCCTGGTTTGTGGATCTGGTCCACTTATCGGTGGCTTCTCCTTGGAGGATCCCAGTCCATCTAATCTCCCTTTACCAGGGGCCCCTGCTCCACCCAGAGCCCCAGTGGTTCAAGCTGACCATGTGGCACTTGAGCGCCAGCGGCTAGAGGAGGCTGATCTCCCAGAAAGGGTCATCCTCACTATCCTGGCGTCTCACAAACCTTCTACAAGGCGCATCTATGATACCACCTGGAAGGCTTTTTCCCGATGGTGCCTCAGGGAGGGTCTTTCTCCTGCTTCAGCCCAGTTGGCAGAAGTTCTTAGCTTCCTTCAGCATGGGCTGGAGAAAGGTTTGGCCCCCAACACCTTACGCAGGCAGGTTGCGGCCCTCTCCTCAGTCCTTTCATGCGGTTCACTTCCTTCCTTATCCCATCACACTTCAGTCAGGAGGTTTTTGAAAGGGGCTTCCAACCTGCACCCTCCGGTGGTTCACAGGTATCCTTCCTGGGACCTTCATTTGGTCCTTAATGCCCTTACAAAGCCCCCCTTTGAACCCCTTAGAACAGTGTCTCTCCGTTTCCTGACTCTGAAGGTAGTGTTCCTTGTTGCCATCACTTCTGCCAGGAGGGTCTCCGAGCTTGCTGCTCTTTCCATCAGACAGGACCTTTGTTCCTTTCACAATGATAGGGTTGTTCTTCGTCTGGACCCCTCATTTATTCCGAAGGTTAACACCTGGTTTCACAGGTCCCAGGACATTGTTTTGCCTGACTTCTGTCCTCTCCCGCACCATGACTTAGAGCGGCAGTGGCACACGCTAGAAGTAAGGGCTCTTAGAATATACATTAAGTGCACTTCCTCCTTCAGGAAGTCGGAAGCCATGTTTGTTTCCTTTTTCCCTTCTCACTTGGGGCACAAGGCCTCTTCTCCTAATTGAGCAGGCCTACAAAGCTGCGGCCCTTCCGGTTCCCCGAGGTCTGACGGCGCACTCTACCAGAAGCGCAGCCATTTCTGCTGCCTGGGCGACCCAAGCTTCCTTGGAGGAGATTTGTCGTGTGGCCACGTGGACATCCCCATCTCCTTTCATCAGACACTACCGTCTGGATGCTTTTGCCTTGGCAACTGCAACCTTCGGCAGACGGGTGCTTCAACGAGTGGTTCAACAGTCGGTGTGATGAGCCAGACGAGGACCCGCCCGTGGACATGCAAGCTTTGGTATGTCCCATCCTGGGCTCTCGATGCAGCATGGAGGAGAATGGGCGTTGGTAGAAGTTACCGTGAACTCCCTTTCTATCTGTGCTGCGAGAGAGCCCAGCCCCTCCCTTGATTCGTCCGGAGAGGGTAAGACGTATTTCTGTATTTATTTTGGGCTTTCAGACACCTTTCAGTCTGTCAAGTATCTTCGCCAAAGCTGGGGTCTCTCCCGGGGGCTGGCTTTTATATCTTAGTACAGACTCAGCTAAATGATGTCATAGGAAGGAGTCAACCCATCCTGGGCTCTCTCGCAGCATAGATAGAAAGGGCGTTCACGGTAACTTCTACCAACGCCCATTCTCCCCCATTGCTGCCATGCACTGCCACCGGCACTGCCAATCCTTGCAGCCAAAAGGATTGGGGACCGCTGGGATATAGAGGAATTGCAGAATAATGCAGTGTTTGTGAACTTCCTTAGTTAAATGAGCTCAGCCCTCTTGAATTCTGAGCAGCAGATGCACTCCAACTGATAGAGTTTATTTCCCATAAAAGTAGTGGGGCTTTCTGGAATAATGTGTGGCCTAAGATTATAAGACAATCCTTACTATACTGGGCTAGTAGGGTTGGACATCGGGAAATTGCATGTAACATGGATCTAAGCCTGTTCATTCAAAGCACAGGGAATGTAGGTTGATCCCAGCAGTACCTCATATTGATCTTTGGTTTAGAGGATTTGGGACATTTTTTTTAGCCAGGTATTTTTTATGCCTTACATGCTGGTGCCCTCTGCTGGATGGTGACAAGGTGGGATATCTTTGATCTTTTTATTGATTTTACAGCCATACTCTGAATTTCCAAGCTGATGTGAATGGCCTGACTTTAAAAGAAATAGTTCCTTTTGTCTGATTAATGACCTTTGTGGGATGTTTTACTTAGGAATGAGAACGCCCAGGGCAATTAGTTTGAAAAGCATTTATCTACCCAGTCAGCAGTTTTCTCCTTAGGCTTTAAAAAAAGTTTTTTTTACTAATTTCAAGGAAAAGATTGAAGAGGTTTTGTTCCTGTGTGGAAACACTAAAGCTCCTACCCTTATCCAATAACTGCTAGCAAAGCAGTTCTGGCTGGAAATACTGTTGGGGTATATTGTGCCTGGAAATACTGTTGAGGTATATTGCGTTTGATTTAATGCTCTGGGTTTTTTGGGCTACTCAGTCTAATGGAGAAGAATGCCCTTAGTAATAATTTAAATTGACAGAATAGGGCACTTTTTTTTTCTTAATGGTATAAACTATATTTTGAAGGATTGATCCAATGCTTGTTTCCTCTTGCCAGTCCTTAGGAATGCTGCCATCTCAAAATACAAGCATTTCCCTGACGGGGGCTAGAATATAATAATGGATCAGTAACCATCCTAAAATGTGACTCTGTTTCTAAACTAATGCGTGCTTTCTCATGTTGTAGGTCTATCAGTTGAATACAGGGCACTACTTGTGCAGGAACAAATATTACGGCAGAGGTCTTTCCATTGAGGGTTTTCGCAGTGCCCTTTGCCAGTACCTGCACAATGGCATAGAGCTACGAAAGGACCTTTTTGATCCCATCCTCAGCAAATTGCAGAGTCTAAAGGCTGTATTGGAGAGGCAGGCCTCTTATCGGTTCTATTCCAGCTCCTTGCTCATTATTTATGATGGGAAGGATACCCGAAGCGAGACATACCTGGAACGCAAAGCAGAGATGCGCCTAAAACAAGTGGACTTCTCCCTTGCTGACAAATTACAAGAGGTCGGCAGCACAGAATCCGTCTCCTTCCAGCCCAAGGTGGATGTACGTATGATTGACTTCGCACACAGCACATTCAAAGGCTTTCGGGATGACCCCACTGTACATGATGGCCCTGATATGGGATATGTGTTTGGACTAGAGAGCCTTATCAACATAATAGGACAGATGAGGGATGAGAATCAGTAGCCTTGGGCTGGACTCTTCGATTTTCTCTCCCAAGGATAGGAAGAGACAGGAGGACCACTATTGATACAGAGAAAGTGGACTCTTCTGCTTTGAAAATACAATTTGTTTCAATGTATTTGACAAAGGACTTGATATCCTGGATGATCCTGGCAAAATGGTTTTTGGTTTTCACTATCCAGCCGGAACTCCTTGTGGGAGAAATCAATTCATGGCCCCAACATAGGGCATTTTGTCTGGGGCTTGCTGTTTGTTGTGTATAGCCCTTGTGTATAGCCCTTGTCTTTTAGAAATGTGAAAACTGCCCCCCTCCCCAGAAAAAGATGAGTGAGTGTAGATGTTGGGATTCCAATATTCCACTTCCTTGTCAACTTTCCAGCGAGGCACAATGGTTTGAACTCTCCTTTTTTTTTTTGTTCAAAATGGGCATTCACATTCAAGCTTTGGGGGCTGATCAATGCACATGATTTACCCAGGCCCTACTCTGTTGTTTTTTGCCCCTGAGCAGATGTGAAATACTCTTCTAGAGGGAACATGTAACATTTCATTTATCTTCTCCAACCTGGTCATTACCAGATCATCCCAACTGGAGAAATAAATGACCAAAGGGAAACCAGTGCAATGCTTGAATGATTTTGCTTTGCATCATTATGATGAAACTTCCATACCTCCCCAATTTCCTGCAGTTGACTGAAATGATTAATTCCAGGAGTACCTAATCAGATGTCCACAACAGTGGTCTTGATGTCTGTCTTCACAGGACGCTAAGGTGGCTAAAAATACATAAAATGCTTTCTGGGATTAATGATGTTTTATCAGGTATGAATTCTTTCCTCTGGTAGACCCTGTAGCCTCTTGTCCAGCCTCAATCATACCTAAACCCTGTGATGCTGAATGGTCCTTCCCTTTCCCTTCCCTTCCCTTTCCTTTCAACAGCCTTCCCTGCCAAAATGATACTTTCCACACAGCTTCCATCCACAGTAGTGAAGCACTCAAGAGGCAGTTGATGAGAAGTTGACCTTTTTGTTTTGAAAATGTGTTCCCATTGTGGATGGAAGAACCTGTTTGGCTTTGAATGATGGCCTTCTGGTAAAGAGTACTACCACCTGTGCTTGTCTTCACCTCAGGGAGCTGGTGTTTGCTGGCCTTATTCCTACAGTTAGTAAATAGTTGAATGCAACTAAACCACATTTTGGGGTTCTGTCACATGGGGTGACATGCCAATAATTTGTAAAGTTAAACTTGACAGCATTCTGAATGGAAAGTCACAATAGAAAATTTGCAGCTCTTACAAGCAAAAACAGCACCAAGAAGTGTTTTTATGGACCATATAGAGAATGGTTGCTGTGGTTAAGGCTAGGCCTAGCAGAGATAAATGCACTACTAGACCTCTTGGAAAATGCACTTTGTGGGAAGGGATTTGCTACCATGGGAAACAGATGTCATGTCATTAATACTGAGGACAGTTATCTTACTACTCTATTGTGGATGTTCTTAAGAAGAACTAGTATTGGACTAAAACTCCTTGTGTATAATCTGTGCCTCCCTTTGGATGTCTGGCCTTTATAGATATACCTGCAAGCATTTTTGGGACTTTTTTTTTCATCAAAGAATTTCTGGTTGAACTTTTTATAGTGCCAATATGGACCTGCAGACGCAAACCTTGCTAAGGCCATTTGAAAAGTGAGTCAACTTGGTGCATTGACCAATTCAGTACTAAGGTTTTGCTTTTTTCACAAGGCAAAATATATTTATGCTAGGAAGAATGTAATGGAATTCTTCCAGCATTACTCTTGATTCCTGGATCTTTAAAAAAAAGTATTCTGTGAGTTACTTCTTGACATTTTGGCATCATATCTGTATTCTATTTTAGCTAAAGAGTACCTTTAAAACATCTGTAAAAGTTTGAACGGTAGAAGGGGATTTTTATCCCTTCAGTTATTATCAACAAAAATCGATCTAGAAAGCCACTCTGCAGAGTTTACTTCCTGTCTGATGATTGCCTCGTTTTAAAACAAATATGTATAAAATACTTTTGAACCATTCAGATTTTTACACTGCAAGTTCTAGAGCTTGTAAATAGCATTTTTCCCTTTCCTGTTCCAGGGTTTCATAAGACTAAAATTCTTTTTGCTTAATACAGAAGTAAAAAAAATAGTAAGAATACGTTTTTGTCAGTATTTTAGCATTGTGGTTTGCTTTCAAACAGTGTAACTGCAAAGCACAGTTTTGTTCTACAGCAATAAGCTTTCCAGATTCAAATCTTTAATTTCAAGATAAGCAAAAGGACAGTTATTGTTTTTGGTGAGTACTTTGTATATTTGAATATTTTTTTACTGTTAAAGCAAACCATTTCAGAAATTACAGATGGGGTTAATTTATCAGCTTGAGTGCTTATTAAACACATGCCCTTAATTTGTCTTTTGCAGAGCTTATGTATGAGTGTGTACATATGCTTCTGGGCAGTTTATCAGCACTAAAATAGCTGGGAGAGCACTGTAAGGAAACATTTGTAGGAATTATTAGGAAAAGATCAAGATTGTCAGAACAGGTGAATTCAAATAGACTTTATCATACAAATTAGATTTAAGGCACCTCCTTAGGCATTTGACAAACCCATCTTCTGCAGCTCGGCATTTGCTTTGGATTGAAATAATGTCTGTAGAGTGACGGGGCTTTCTAAAAGGCATCAAAAGATATGCAAACAAATCCAAAGGTAGAAAATGAAATATTTGCCTTCATCAACTTTCCTCCATATGCCTTGAGGGATGTAGTAGTTAGTTCAAAAGTGCACATTTCAAACAAAAGGAATAATATACTGGGTCTCTTGCAAACCCTTCTGGGGCCATATTGTTAAATGGTTTATGGTTCTCTTACAAGTAACTGCCAAGTAGATGTTCCCGTTGATGCTGTTTTACATAACAGCTGTCCAAGAACCCTTGAACTTTGTCCAAGAAAGAATATGTCCCCTGCTGAGTAGACCAGAGACGCTTGAATGGACATCCATGGTCCCTTTCTTCCTTAAAACAAATGGGATTCAGTCTACATAAAAACAAAGCTCTTGCCCTGTGTTTTTTCTACAGCATTAGTTCATCTTCTATTTTGTTAGTGTCAATAGGCTAATGTAATCAGTAAAGCAAAATGCAACATTCAGAGTTGCAGTCTAACCTTTTTTTAAAAAAACACCACAGAAGCCATTGACCATATTGATGATAATTTGCCACTTCTCTGTAGGTTCTACCTCATGACTGAAGATAGAATAACACAAAATAGTAATCAGGATTTTCATGCTATTTAGGGGTGTTGTCACTGAACTGGAAAGCTCTACTGCAGGTGTTGTTTGGATATCTGAGATAATTTGCAGAAATAAAAACAAAATTCTCAGTGTGACATTTAGTTGGCTTTAAAGTTGATGTAAAGCAACTTGTCCTTTTCTTCTTTCGGTTAAGCCTGGGATATTGATATTTCCTTTGTATTTTCTAACTCTTCAGAAAACAGGAGTCTACTCAATCCAATATTAAAATGCACAGAGGGTCCACATGAGAGTTTGAACCTATTTGGTGATCAGGAGAGCTGTATTCAATAAAGCCATTTTGCATGCATTATATACATTCCTCTTTTGAGGACTCTTGTAAATAAAACTTTTCAGTCTGTTCCTTCTGGAACAGCAGAGCCTGTTTATTGCCCTTTACGGTTTGCGGATACTTATGTCCAATAGCGATGGCTTTTATAGCAGGATTTTGCACGTACTGTGTAGTTGCCTTCATATAGATGATGAATCAGCTTTTCAGCCTTCCGGAATACATAGCCAGCTCTCTCTCTAGCAATACATAGTTACTGTTAGCATACATGGGCATGGTTCTCTTTTCTTACTAATAAAGGCCAAATGAGAGTTCACCATTCAATTTATTTTATACGGGTGGCAGTTATTGCCACAGAAGTGTCTCTTTCTTTCCTCAGCTAAGGTTACTACTCACTGTGCTTTTTTTTATCATTTTGATCTTGTTAAGTTAGATTGTGCTCTTCCAGTTAGAACAGGTGCTCTTCACTGACACCTTTTGTTAGCCTGGAACTGCTGCATGATCTTTTTGAAAGATTTGTTCAAGATATTTCTCATTTGAGTAACCAGAGAGTCGGTTTTGGAGACTCTTCAGTCTGTGATTCCAAAGAAGATCTCTTGTGTCCTGGAGAACATGTTTCATTAGAATCCAACACTCATTCAACCACATCTGTTTTTGCACCTTAAGAAAATTGAAAGAAGAAAACGTTTCCAGGTTCCCGCTAAAAGCTGGTAGAGACTGAATGCTAGTTCCGATTTCTGTAGCCTTATCCTTTCTCCAGCTACGTTTCCATGGGCATCCTTATCCTTCCGCAGAGGACCAAATCATAAACTGAATCCGAGGCCAATTGCCTACCTGCGGCTCACAGATTGAATTTGTTGGTGTGCTTTTTAAGAGGCCAAAAAGAAGTTCCCACGGCGGGGGGGGGAGGGGGGGGAGAGGCACTTTAGCTAGCTAGCTAAGATCTAGTTCAGGAGCTACACCAGCAGCTTGTTGCAAGGCTGTGGAGCGCACTTGACAACGCCAACACATTGTGCGGCTTTGGGGATTTAGCACAGGTACAATCTGTGGCCGTGAGTTGCCAGTGCAAAGGACCCTGCTTTATTGGCTTGCCGGAAAGGGGTCTCAACAGACAGTTTACCTTTTAAGCTTAGAAAGAGAGGCAAGCTTTGTTGCTTTCAGGCTTTCTTTTTTTTAAAGAAAAAAAACCTTTCTGATTGAGGGGAGGGGAGAAAGGCTCTAAGAGGCTTATGTATTTTCCTTGTTTTACAGTAAGTCTGGAAAGAGTCATTCATCAGGTTCCGGCTTTGGTTGTATTTGTACTATTACTGCATGCTTATCTCAGGAGCAAACTATTGTTTTGTTTTTTATACTTTGAAAAGTGTAGGTGCAGAATGGTCTCTATGAGAACTGCTTTGAAAGGGAGGAAATGTTACCTACTGTGAGAGCCAGGAGCAGAACTGCACCCTAGGGGAGCGGCTCCCACCAAGCACCCTTTCGACTTGCTTGGGAAGGGAGGCTGCATCATATTACAGATTTCTAGTAATATTTTCCATAGTCTATTTCAGTGCTTTTGGGCATGAGAAATAACAGTATCTTACTCCATTCACTGCACCTTTAGCTCTCCTGTTGTGTATAAAGTTCTACGTGTATATAAATAAAATGTGGACATTTATTGATTGGCTTCTGTCCTTGTGTGGCTATTTCCATGTCATCAGGCGTAATAAACCTAATCATGTCAGGGGTATATACACACACACACACACACACACATCATGTTAAAATGAACATATTGCTCAGCAGAAAGTGGATTTAAAATCGCTGCCTGGGAGCTGCCTGAGATGATAACATCCTAAGAAATTGAGACAGCTCTTTCTGTGGTTCAGAGTGTACTTTTCTTTCGTACTTTCTGACAAAGTGACTTCTACACCCCTGCAGTAGTTTTTTGTAACAAAAATTGTCGAAAGAGTGCTCACTGCGTATGGTCCCTTAGAGAAAGGGTTCGTTTTCAAAAAGCTGTTTAATAAAAATGTGCAGCTCAAAATCTAGTTACCAGAATAAAGTTTTTAAAATGGATTCTAGAACAATTTCAAAAACAAAACATTGATATCAATTTTAAACATACCAGCTTTAATTACTATTTATTTATTGAACAGTTCTGTCTATAATTGTCATAGCGTTTTGAATTCAGAAAGGAAAAGGCACAGGTGCTGCCTCTGTCTTCACCTCCTTAACAAAAGCTGCCTCGTCCTCTAGGTTCACAGGTTGCTGCCTGATCCCCAGGAAAGTACATACCGGTATTTGAATTAAGAAAGCACCAAGTACTTGGAAGCGGGTGTAAACATGTTGCTTCTATCTCCTTGCATAGCTCCTGAGTGAACCCAGAAAAAGGCCCAGTTCTTTAAGGAAGTACGGACAGATGCAGACAAGTCTTAGAAAGACAAGTGCCGAGAAAAGAATAAAGTGAGAGAAATAGAAAAAAGACAAAATATAAAGAAATATGACTTCAGATCTTTATAGCAGTTATAAATACATTCAAATTTTATCCTCTAAGGATAGATCATAACTTTTTATAATTGATGCTATTTAATCATCAAAGCCACGCATGTGAAAAAATAGGTACACTTTCTTTGAGTTCTATTGTTTTTACGTATCAGGACATAGTAAACATCTTAGCAATTCTTAAAAGTAGGTAAATACAACCTCAGATGGAGAACAACACATGGCATATCATACACATTGTCATTTATCTTGCAAAAAGAAAGCCAAAATTGAGAAGCCGGTGTATGAAAAAGTACACCCATCTGTCCATATGTAGAATGAGGCTACATAGCAGCCTTGATCAATTGATCATCAGCAAGTGTGACTATCTCTATTAAAACCAAAGTTTTAGGGGTTTGCTCATCTCCAGCATTGAGGTGTTGTGTTAACACAATGCCAAAGAGGAAACACATCAGTGATCTTAGAAAAGCAACTGTTGCTGCCCATCGTTCTAGGAAAGGTTATAAGGCCGTTTCCAAATAATTCATTATATATAACAACAATTCCAAGCAAGTCCATCATCCTACAGTGAGGAAGATTATTCACAAGTAATATTATTAAAGACAGCTGTCAATCTTCCCAGATGTGAACATCCCAACAAATTTACCCCAAAGTCAATCCATGCAATGCTCAAGAGAAATTGCAAAAAAAAACCAAGTTATATCCCAGATTCTACAGGCCTCAGCTTGTTAAATGTTGGAGTTTAGAACAATAGAATTAGAAGAAGACTGAACAAGTAGGATTTGTTTGGAAGGGTTGCCAGAAGAAAGCATCTTCTCTCTAAAAACAGACATGGCAGCATGGCTTAGATTTGCAAAGTTGCATCTGAACAAATCATAAAGACTTCGGGAACACTGTCCTTTGGATAGACAAAACCAAAGTGGAGATGTTTGGCCATATTGCACAGTGCCACATTTGGCGAAAACCAAACACAACATATCAACACAAACATGCCAACTGTCAAGAATGGTGGTGGAGGGGTAAAGATCTGAACTTCTTTTGTAGCCACAAGACCTGGGCACTTGCAAACATGCTCTCTGTATACCAAAGTATTCTAGAGTCAAGTATGAGGCCATCTGTCCAATAGCTAAAGCTTGGTTGACATTGGGTCATGCAACAAGAACAATGGTCCCAAGCGCACCAGCAAATCTATAACAGAATAGCTGAAAAAGAAAAGAATCAAGGTGTCGCAATGGCCCAGTCACAGTCCAGACCTTAACCCAATTGAAATGCTGCGCATGAACTAATACCCACAAACCTCAATGATCTGAAGCAATGTTGTAAAAGAAGACTGGACCAAAATTCCTCCACAACGATATGAGAGTATAGAAAACGATTATTTCCAATTATTAATACTAAGGTGGTTCTACAAGCTATTGAATCATACGGTGTTTTTAGTTTTTCACGCATGGCTTCTTCATTTTGGCTTTCATTTTGTAAAATAAATGATGACATGGTGTAATTTGTCATGTATTGTTCATCTTGAGATTGTATTTACCTACTTCTGAAAACTGCTAAGGACCAGATGATTTTTACTATAGCCTGATGCATAAAATCACGTAACTCAAAGAGGGTGTACTTTCTTTTTCACATGACTGTACATCACAAATACATCCCCCCCCCCGCTTTTTAGCAAAAAGTCCATAAAGGATTTCCAATAACTAATAAATGTAGTTAATAGCCTTTTCCAGCTCGGTAATATACAGTCAGTAGTAATAATTTGTTATTATTTGCAGGAACAACAGTTTTATCACAAGTACGAACGAAAGGCACTGGCAGTAGAATAGGTCCTAACAAAGTGTGCTTGAATACACTTTTGGCAGATGTAGTTTTCGACATTTAGCGTCTAGGTTGAAATGCCATTACCAATCTTAAGACAGTTAATTGTCTTTTCTCCTATTAAACAAGTCAATTTTGCAATCTCTGCAAATTCTGTCATCTTCACCAATCATTCCTTCATTGTAGGTATTTCAGAAGTTTTCCATCTTCGTGCATATAAGCAACTTGGCAGCAGTTGCCATATTAAAAATAATGGTCTTTTCTAATTGTTTGTCCTTTAGTTCCTAGTTTTAGTTAGTCCTTTAGGCAAGAACAGCTCTTTTAGATAAATATTGGTTTTTTTAAAAAACCTTTTTATTATTGTAATGGCTCGGGTTAAAGATGCTGAGCTTGTCAGCTGGAAAACTGACAGCCCAGATTCAAGACCAACGGGAGCTGCACTAGGAGGTTTGCCCCAACTCCTACCCACCTCGCAGTTTGAAAGCAGGCAAATGTGAGTAGATAAATAGGTACCACTTCAGTGGGAAGGTAACAGCATTCCGTGCACCTTGGCATGTAGTCATGCTGTCCACGTGACCATGAAAGTATTTTCAGACAACGCTGGCTCCCTTGACTAAGAAACAGATGAGCGCACACAAACCAGAGGCAGACACAACTTTATCTTTTATTTGAACTCAGAGTGTCCTAGCTTTTTTACAAGTCCACCAAATATGATAAAATGACTTTTTTTTTTTTTTCCACATTTCCAACATAGATTTGGACTCAAGTAGTAATGGTCTGTCATTTTATAAAAAATCTCTTAATTACAACAATGTAAGTTTCCAACTGTTCAGTCCAGATGTTTTCCTATTAGTCCCTCAGTATATAGTTCTTAGACCATTTTATCATACACTTTTTACTTCTTGTTCTTTCATTTCAAATTTAAACAAATCAGCTAGATCATGAGGAGCAGCTGTCCAACATGCAGGTAAGTGTTTTGTTTTGGTTTGTCTAATTAATATTCCACAGTAACGTGTGCCTTTTATGTTCAGATCAGCAACTTTAAGAGACTGGGGCACTTTTCAAAATGATTCTAATCAATTATTGGGTACTATTAGTTAACTATGGGCTACATTTTATGACCTGAACTCCTCAGCCAACCACATTTTAGCTAAATACTCTGTTTAAACTCCACCCAAGTGGATTAGGTTGTGATTTTGTACAAATGATAAAATGGGTCAAGTAAGCTGTGGTTATGACATGGTTCAATGTGTCATGTGAACAGAGTCACTATATAAGCATGTTTAAAACAAATAGCAGTAAAAAGCCCCTGCCTGAAAATTCAGAAGATTACTGCTACATAAATGATTATTTTGATTACAAAGCCAGCATACTTTCTTTGATTAGGCTTGCACCATGGTTTATTAAAATAACACAGTTGCCTGAGATTGTGCCACACACTATACTGTAAATTAGCATCATTGTTTGGGTAACTCAGTATATTGAATCATAAACTACCCAAACACGTTTCTTTAGCGTATTAAGTAAACTCAGTCATTTTCTGGGGGACTGTAACAAGCAATTACTTCTTCCAGTGCTGGCCTCCACTCTGGGCTTGGCTGCCAAACCAAGTACTGTATATCTCTTTGAGTTATATGGTTTTATGCATCAGGATATAGTAAAAATCATCTGGTCCTCAGCAGTTTTCAGAAGTAGGTAAATCAGATGAACCATACATGACCATTTATACCATGTCATCATTTATTTTACGAAATGAAAGCCAAAATGAAGAAGCCGTGTGTCATCAGGCTCCAGCAAGTGAGGCCAAGAAAGGAAATCACTTCCTGAGGCTCAGAGAGTCCTGAAGTCACTGCAACTCCTCTTTTCCAGCTCTCAACGCAAGCTGTAGGTTGAAATGCCACAACCAGATTGAACTAAAGAAAGGAAGTGTGATCTTCTTGAGGAAGACTCAAACCAGAAGTAGCCCTTGCTTTTCTGCTCAGGCAATACGTATGTTTTTAGGATGTGTTTGCTGAAGGGGGTGGGAGGGTTTGGGTTTTATGAGAATTGTGGATGTTTAAGAAATTTGTGGCAGAACTGCAAAATCTCTTCCTCCTGTTTTGAAAAGTATTCTCCGTTACTCTAATCTTCTGAACCAGTGCTGTGGTCAATGCTATAATGGAGCATGGAATGAATGTCTGAAGAGAATACAAGTCCTTGAGAAGGGGGAGGGCCATAAATATAGCATATGTTTACTGTATTTCATGTCGAGTAATACATGATACAAAGTATATCAATAAACAATTATATGTATAGAAATCATATGAGTGAAATAACTGACTTGAAAACATCAGAACGCCATTTAACAGATTAACAGAGTTGGAAGGGACCTTGGAGGTCATCTAGTCCAACCCCCTGCCAAAGCAGGAGACCCTACACCATTTCTGACAAAAGGCAGTCCAATCTCTTCTTGAAAGCCTCCAGTGATGAAGCTCCCACAACTTCCAAAGGCAATTATTGGTTGATTGTTCTCTCTGTCAGAAAATGTATCCTTATTTCTAGGTTGAATCTCTCCTTGATCAGTTTCCATCCATTATTCTTTGTTTGGCCTTCAGGTGCTTTGGAAAATAGCTTGATCCCTTCCTCTCTATGTCAGCCCCTCAGATAATGGAACACTGCTATCATGTCTCCCTTGGTCCTTCACTAGACTGGCCACTAGACTAGCTTATAACCCAGTTCTATGAAAGATCTTGACTGGCATGAAGAGTTTCAGTAAGAGTAAGACATCTGAGACTTAACTTGCTCCATAAGGTGGACTTCAAGAATTAATTCTGTGCAGCCAGTGACTTCGAACTACTTGCTTCACGCTGCAGTTGATTCTGCTTTTGATGGCTTGTTAGACTCCCTAAATACAGCTATAAAAAACATTAACATGATTATAAGCAGAACTTATTTTCATCTCTGCTGAAAGAATATGGCCAGAGACCACATTACTACAGAATAACGACAGTTAGAGAGTCCAAATCTTTCTAGGAGCAGGAACACTCCTTGATATTCCTCAAGATGAAAAGTTTGTCATAGAAAAGGACGATAGTGCATACATTGCTATTTTACAGAACTGACCTGGGATGCTTCTCAAATGTAGTTTCATGGTGGACATTGCCAAAAAGAAGAATGTAAACCATTTAGGTCTTTAGGATATAGTTGACTTTTCAGTGGAGAAGAAGGATACACCTAAGGCACCCTGCCAGAATGGGCAAACCTGAAAAAAAGTATACAGTATCGGGAATGTCATTTTCATCCCTTTGTAGAATGAGCCTTTCTGTGGTTAAGCACAGGGCAAACCAGGCTTAGACATAGCTTGTCACAGCTCTCGTGCATGGATAAAATCAAGTCTTGTGGGAGATTGATAGGTCCAACACTTGCATGCGCAGATCAGCAACAAAACCATTCAGTATGGATGAAACATTCCCTGACTTTCATGCAGATATGTGTCCTTCAGCTCACTTATGCAGCACTAAAAAGCACTAACACTTTTATTTTGTATTTTTACCTGTCAGGGTTTGAGGGACATCTGTTGCCTGACTCTACTCAGCCCTGCCAAGTTGACACCTATGACTCAATCAAATCCCCTTTTACTACCAAACAGTTTAACCTCAGCTATTTCCATTGTTTTAGAAAAGGGTAGGATTAGAATCATGCCAGAGGATAGTAACTGTACTTGAAGAAATGCCTGCTTCATTGATGCAAAACTTTTTATGTGCCATTAGCTTCTAACTGTAAAACCTTTCCTCCATAAAGATTATTAAGGGTGAGCCTGAACAGCTGTGTTGACCTGGGATTCTTGCATGCAATACCAGACTTTCTCAAACGAGGTCAGCATTTGTTTAAAGATGTCATTTCAGGGATCCAACAGAGAGGGATAACTTTCTGACAGCCTTGAAAATGCCGTAACACTCCAGCTGTGTTTATAGGACAAGTGATCCACCTTTTAGTCTACATGCTGTGCAAAAAGTCCTAAAATTTTGATTCACGTCCTGTATAAAGACAGAAAATTGCATTAAGTTTCAGAATCTTTGCAGAAGCGGGTAATGGCAAAACAAGTCTAGTCATACAACATGCGTGCCCAAGTTCTTTAAAAACTGAATGGCTGCATGTTTGCAAAATGCTTCTGTTTCTTTTTTCAGCCTAGAACAAATTTGGTCTATCTGGTTGGGTTAAAGTTCAGAAGATAGTTTTATTTAGTAATATTATTATTAGATTTAATAATTGTATTAATATTCATCATTAAACTAAAAATATTCTCTGTGAATGCAGCCTTTCTGCTTTTCCTACAACAGACTAACGTAATAGTTAGTTTCCATGCACAAAACTCTTCCTGTAGATTATGCAGTTAAGCATTATATTCATATTTTACTTTGATGGTTGGTGGTTTCATAATATCAGTGGCCATGGGCTCTTTTTAATTTGTATTAAGGCTCTCGCTTAATGTGTAATGTTGGAACAGTTTCCTTCCTCCTGCAGATGAACAATGGGTCCCTTTATAAATGTATATGTATAATTTAATATTTGTCAATGCCATCTGACTGCAAGTAAAAGCAATGAACTGGAGGTGGAACTGTAACCAAAGTGCTATCCACAGTAAGTTGATCTGAATGGCACAACCATGACCAAGTCACCATGTGAATGATGATAAGGCATCTATCCCTCAAAATGTTCAAATTTAGATCTTGGCTAATCCTCTCACGTGAACCAGGGCTTGTTCCTTTGCAAACATCTTCCCCTGCCACTATTCTGCTCGTCTGTAGTCTGGGATATCAAATGTACAGAATGAAGCACAATTCTAATTCTACCGCAGTGCAGCTAAGCAATACCTTAGATCAAAAACAACCATCCATTTATTAACCTGTACTCTTACGAATATGAATGCAAGAATAGATTGAATAGAATGCATTACTATAAAAGCTATGAAATTGTTTATACAGTGTTGTCAGGCAATAGGTCCATCTAGTTCTATATTGCCTAATCTCCATAGTCAAACAATATTTTTTTATCTCAATCTACTCCAATTAGATGCTTTAATTAGACGCTGATCTTCGGAGATCCTTCCTACAAAGTACTTGCTATTCAGTTATAGCAGGATCATTGGCAGTAAATAAATATCGTCCAAAATCTAAAAACCAGGTGCTTCTGAAATCGTGTCCTATCCATCTTTAATTATTAACTGTCATTGATTTGCTTTTGAAGTGATCTCAGATAGCTTTGCTGCTATTCCTAGTCTGATCAATTTTCATATGCAAAGGCAGATTCTCTTCTGGATTAAGTTTGATGGCTGGAAATGTTTCAATCAGATCTCCATACAGCATATGACTTGAGTTAGGAAAGCTTCTTCCATGGAAAAATGCAAAATCTCACATTTTAACCTCTTATTGCTTCTCCTTACACACATGCTTTCTTTCTCCTCTTAACAGATGACCAACATTGTCCAAAGTGATATCTAGAGCACATCAATTTGTCATGGAGATGTTTACTCAGCAGCAGCTGTGGAATCACTATTATGTGCAAACATTTATAAATCAGGGAGAGTCACTGTTTTCTTTTTCAATGGTACATAGCATTAATTCCGTAATTAATTGGATTCAGATTGGCCATTGTCTGAACAGAAGGAAGAGCTTTTTCTGAACACATCCAGCAGAACAAGGATGGGCAAGCTACAGGATACAAATGACATCAAATTTTTGTTTTCTTTCAGTGAATTTTAAGGGATAAAGAATTCCAGAAGCTTTAGTAACATTCTTTCAAACCCAGACTTGTCCCAAAATTCGAATGATGTGATGATCTATTTGGGATTTAAGGTACAAAAAAGAATGTCTACCATGAACAAAAGCATTAAGAAACCCAATTCATTTCTTAATTTAGTCACCTTTAGACAAGATGAGTGGCATATAAATCTCATTAATAAATAAATAAAATGCATAAATAATACTAACAAAACTGACTCCAATGTGTTCACCCCAATCACTTTAGTGACATTGTTAACCACTCCCCTTGAAGGCCCCAAATGCCGCCTCTAAAGTTGTTCATCCCTGCATGAAGACAGAGAGGTCCTCCCTCACTGGCTCTCTCTGGAGCCTCCCCTGTGTCACCCATCGTTCCACCTTGTAGGGTCTCCAAGGCAACTGTTTTCAAGACAAATAAGACAGCTCAGGGAGAGGCAGAAGAAGAAATTGAGGTAATGTGTGTCTCGATGTTTTTTTAATGAAAACCAAGGGAAAAATAAGGTTGGGTTTTTGAGAATTACTTGAAGGTCATTTATGTGGGAATCAAGGAAGATCATATTGCTTAAATTTGATTGAATCATAACCCCTCAATGTTGGTGAAGAGACTGAATGTGAGACTTTGGCATTGTTGTTAAGAATTGGCAGCGGAGTGGAACAGCTGTCACATACAGTATGGACTTGGCCTACTTTTCCTGAGAGGATCTAAGGGAAGGCATACCGGTTAGAAAGCACTTGCTTTTTTCATGCCCATTCCCTGGAACAGTGCTTGCAACAAATGTTAGAAGTCCTAATGCCAGACGGTAATCCTTTCCCACCAAGACTGGGACTTCCCAGGGACAGGTTACAGACAAAGCTCTATTGTCACTTTTCAGCTGGAAAGCAGCTGCTGACAGACCACTTTTACTTTGGGTTCCACATAGTGGGTCCAATGAAATAAATCCAGAATAAGATTCAAAACAGAAAACCTGTTTATTCAGCAGAAAACACTCTCCAATTCTAATACTGCTTCTCTAAAAAACTGTATTTACTCCTAATCTTCTTCCAGACCCAGATCTTCTTTTAATATTACCCTCTCCAACATGGTACCTTCTGCAAAGAGGCTGGACTACAAGTCTAATATTTTTTTTAAAATGACCAGTTCCCAGGATGGTTAGTGAGGGATGGGTGGAAAGATTTAAATCCTCCCCATTGTCACGTTCTATTAAGCTGTTTGGCTTTATGGCCATTCTCACACCAAGCTCTCTTTCTGGACATTTGGTATTATACCATCCATAAGTTAATTATTTCTTGCTGGCTTTAGTTCTTGTGGAACAAAATGAAGGTGGGCTAATCCTACAGACAGATTTAAATGTGGTTAAACTGGTCTAAAATTGTTTTCCAGGCAAATATATTTCTAGAAAACAAAACACAAAAAAAGAACATTAATTATAATTTCTCTTTAAAAAAAGGTTGTGAGGAAGTATGACTTACTAGGTGATTGCTATTTACAGTGATAGACAAAAGGTTCAGTGAAAGGATACTATGGCAATTTAGATGAACAAAAATGAATTTGTGCTTTGTAAATAATGAGGCTTCAAGCTCGTAAATAATGCAAACTGAGTTCCTGTTCATGAAGAATTGAAGAACCCTGTAGACATCCCAAACAGGATCACATTTAACTCTGTCCAATGACTGAATGTGGAGGACCTGTTCAGAATGGGACAACTTGCTGCAGCCAACTCGCCACAGCCAACTTCCTGTGGGACAACCCGCCATAGGACAATTTAAGAATTCAATTTAATTATTTAAAATAGGTTAAAAATTATTTTAATTTTTGCCATTCACATTTCATTTTGTCCCATCCTTTTTTTAAATGATTCTATTCCACCATTTCTTTGATATTAGTGTGACTCTTGTCCCGCGGCAAGTTGGCCTTTTACACTGCTGCTTTATATGCACTTCTCAAGGAATAAAAGTCCTGTTGAACTTGGAGGAAGGATTTCTCTTCTGAGTAGATGTGCAGAGTATTGCACTATGAAATCAGATGTGCTGGTTGGAAATTGATTTTCATATTAACTCAACAATCATATCATTATCTTCTTTTAACAACCCCATAATCCCGTGATGGTGAACCTCTGGCGTGCGTGCTGGAAGTGGCACGCAGAGCCAGCACGTGAGAGATCACCCAGAAGAGCCCCACTGCCATTTGCGCACACCGCCGCCTGACAGCTGATTGTCGGGGATCTGGCGTGCATGCCCAGGGGGTGGGTGGGAGATGCAGAGACACATGGTGCACGGCGGTCATACATGCATGTGCAGGGGGTGGGGTGGGGGCCAACACACATTGCCTTCTGGGTGCTGGCATGCAAGCGTGTGTGTGTTTGTGTGAGCACGTGCAGGTGTGCAATTTTCAGCACAGGAGCTGAAAAAGGTTAGCCACCACTGCATAATCCTTTGCAGGGTAGAGTCTGGGCAACTGAATGGAGCTAGCAGAGTGTTTTAATGGCTGGATGTCCTTCCTGTCACCGATGTGGAGAAGATATATCTCAGTGTGCCCAGAGAGAGAAATATCTGATCCTCTACCCAGGATCAAACTCATAGCTTTCTGATTGTGAGGTGAGAGCTCCACCACCTGTAGGTCATGGCACCACTCCTAACTCAACAATCATATACACATGTAATTTGGGAGTGTGGAGATGGGTGAGGAAGTAGGCAGGCTCCCTTGCTCTTGGTGGAACTTACTGCTATTAATCTTGGGTGCCAGCATATAGCCAAACTTGGCTGATCCTAAAAGATCTAAGCACAATTGGTCAATCTATGATGTTAGCCAGGACTCAGGCTAAACTGGCAAGCAGGAAAAAAAAAATGCTGGTAGGAGGCAATATCAAGCTTTCTTGATATACTGATATACTTGATATTACTTACATACTGGGGCAAGAAAATTACACTTGTATGGCAGCACTGCGGTCCCTGGAATATGTATATGTGTACAAAGAAGGAATCCTTGGCATGTGTAGCAAGTGCATCATATCACTTTCAAAGCACTTTCTGTGCTTTGTCCATCCTCTGTCCTCTCCATCAACTCACAAGGAATCAAGCTTGACTCAAGGGATTTTACCTGCAAAAAGCACCACATGACGGAATTGTACAGAGAGTCATCTACTGGCTGTGGTCCTTAGGCCTTTTATTGTAGGGCAGTAGCCACTTTTATGCCTCATCGGAAGGAGGAAGATGGCGTGCTTGGTTTGGATCCAGTCCTGGGAAACTGACATGCAACCATGGGGGGAAACTCCAGGCCTGTTAGTCAAGGAGACGCTGCTTTTGAATGGGGAAGGTCTTATTTTATTTTATTTTTAGCTTCCAGGGAAAATGGCTATGCATAGTAGCACCAGGTTACTTATCAACAAGTCCAGTTCTTTTTGTAAAGCTGTCTAGCACCAGTGCTCTTGCATTAAGTGGTTAAAGAATAGCAGCGGTAGTCAAATCCACCTGAACTCCACTCCTTTGTGTTGCTAGCAAATCTGTATTTACACTTCTTAATCTTCCAACGTAGGTGTCAGCACCATGAAGAAACTCCCGCAGATATAATTGAACCTGCCGTTCCCAGCTTTGCATTTGGACCTTTTATTAAGAGGTGGCAAATGGCTTCCCACTTGTGTCCCTTTGCAGCTAGCTAGTAAAGAGCTGGGAGGCCTGGATATGGAGTGAGTGAAAATGAAGTGGCCTCACTGTATCTTTTAAGTTCCTCAGTGCCCTGGTTGTCAATTTCAATAGGATGAGTTATAAGCAGAGGTGGTATTCAGCAGGTTCTGACCAGTTCTGGAGAACCGATAGTGGAAATTTTGAGTAGTTCGGAGAACCAGCAAATCCCACCTCTGACAGGAGATTTTACAGTATCCTTCCACTGCCAACATCCGCCAAGCCACGTCCACAGAACCGTTAGTAAAAAAAATTGAACCCCACCACTGGTTATAAGGTTCTACCACTGAAGTAGAGATAGAGACAGACTGGAGAAAAAGACCCCAAAGGCCAATCCAGGGAAGACAGATCCTAAAAACCAATCCAAAAGAAACAGAGAAACACACAGAGAAATGTGTAGACAGCAAACTGATTACTCTTGCAACATTGCAAGGAATCACGTCAAGGAACTCAGTAGAAACCATTATCAACTTGTTGAGAAACAGTTAGGGAGTGACAAATACACACAGTGGCAGATGCTGCAGGGGAACAAAGGAAAACATCAACAGAATACAAGAAAGGCTCAAGGCCTTCTCGGAAATCACAGAGCAATTCATAAGGCAAATTTCTCCAAGTAACCTTCTTAGGCCACTGCTCGAACTTCCTAGAAGTGTAGCCTCCCAAATCCGAGGGAAAGCGTCTCAGCTCTAGTGTGACTGCAGATAAGCAGAAGCCTTCAAAATGTCCTGCCTTGCCCTTGAATTACAGCAAACACTCCAAGGCTGGAGTTCGTTTACAAAATATAACATTTGCTCCACCCACAGATGCTAAAAATTGCTTGTTTATTCCCAACCGTTTGTGCTGTTGAGACTACTGGATGAAATAAGTCTTAAATTAGGTTTCTAAATAAGTTTCTCTGTAAATGTAGCTGGCTGGGAAAGGGAGGGGCTGTGCAGCGATGGTAACATTTCGCTGCAAGAGAGGGAGCCATAAATAGGGAAGGCCTTTTACAGGACTTTTCCTTCTCCTCCCCTGGCAAGGCTGAAAATAGATGGGATGGGCTTTACGAATGTTTGTACGCTTGCCAAGCCGAGATGGGGAGAGAAAGCAACAAGGGCTCTCTGAGGCAGAGTCTTGCTTTTCCAAGCCTGTTTCGCCCTTCGGCAGGGGAAAACCCCCACTGAAAATGGGGCTGGGAATTCTTATCAGCAGACCCATGCGTTAACGTTCACAAGACAGCAAACAGCCCAGGCGCCTGGTGCAGAAAATGGGAAGTTAGACTGATCGCAGCTAGTCAAGCAGATGCAAACCTGCCATTCAGCCTCTGACAGAGATGCCAGAACGCTCTTAAGTGCCCATTTTCTCATTCTTTCCACCCTCTCTTTGAATGCAGTCTGATTAAGGCTTGGCTGAACAATCCAATTCATACCCTTAGGGTACAGCCAAGCAGCAACATGCCAAAAATAGTAGTGGGTGGTTCAAACTCGGAACTGCTGAAGGCAGGAGGCAGTGCAGTTCTCTTCTCCCATTTACTCGGTTTTATGGGGCCACATTTGCTCCAAAGCACCACAATTCTCTACTTTCTCCTGTCAAACTGCCCCAACGATACAAGCCGGTAATCTAGCATTTGCCATATGCCTGGCCCGATAGGACCTAGGAGACAAGCCCCTAGCTACGGCCAAGAGTAATAAAGTTTTAAGAGATTGATGGTGCAGTTTACCAGTCTGAGTTTCAGCCCAATTCATCTCACGGTTTTCCGCAGTCGGCAGATGCACTTGTGATTTAGAATGAAAAATAGAACATGGAGCCAAATGCTATTGAGAGCAAAACATAATCTGTGACCATTCAATGCAATCCTTACATCAAGCAATGTCCCAAGGACAACCAATTGTAATTTTTTTAAAAGTCACCGTAGCAGTTTAAAAACCTATTGTTGAAAAATGGCCTACCCTGGCTGAGGTGTAAAGAAGGAAACTCAAATTACTTACAGTATGAAGTTTGGCAAAATTCTGAAATTTCCACATAAAGGATAGTATCTTTAAGGCCAATTGGGAATCCCTGCTCCAATTGAATATTGGAATTAGCCAACCACTTGTTTTTGTCATTTCATTTTCGGTCATGAGTAAAGATACCTATTTTTTGTCACTGGAACATAATGCATTGTGCTTAACTAAAATGTGCTATATTCCTTGAAGGCTTAAACCACAACAAATCTATTTAAGGTACTACAAGACTCTACGCATTTTCCAGCACAGACAAATTACTCCAACAAATACTTCAAGATGTTACTATTTTGAATAATGCCTTCTTGGAGGAAAAAAAACAAGAATATGTTATTTTGAATCGACACAAATATTTCCCAGTTGGGTGGACAACTGCAAATATTTTGATGCACCTTTTGCATACAAGCAAGGTTATTGAAGAGAGTTTGGTAGGGAATGGCTCTGGAATTCTTAGGAAAACTAAGGGATGGGTTCCTGCTCTTCGTCCTCTCCAAAACAAAAACCAGATATTCTTACTCAAGGGTCCATTCTACACCTGGGCTTGCTACAACTTTGTGCTTGGAAATTATATGGGAACATTACAAAATTCTGATTTTCCATGCTGAGAAAGGGCGTTTGTTACTTACCTGACATGCCCGTTCTCTTTGATCTGCAAAGAGCATCCAGTAGTGGGAGGTGCTTCAGTCTCTGCTTGTCTAGGCTGGGCTTAATTTGCGGAACGCTCCTCCTCCTCCACGGGACTCCTCCCCAGCCTTCTCCAGTTTTGGCGAAGACAAGAGAAACAAACACCCTCGCCCTTAATACTCTAAAATTCGTTGGCCGAAACAGGATCCCACCAGACAGAAAGAGGGTGGGGCTGAATGCTCTTCACAGGTCAAAGAGAACAGGCGTGTCAGGTAAGTACCAACGCCCTTTCTCCCATGAGCTGTTCAGAGCATCCAGTAGTGGGACATACCAAAGCTTGGCCTGTTCTACAGGAGGGACTCCGTCTGTCTTGGAACCCCCTCCTGGTCCCTGTGGACCCATTGCAGAACCCTTCTGCCAAAGGAGGCCTCAGCTGATGCAAACACATCTATTTTATAATGCCTAATGAAAGGCGATGGAGAGGCCCAGGTTGCGGCACAACAGGTGTCCGTGATTGGTGCCTGGTGGCCCATGCTGCTGATGTTGCGGCGCTCCTTGTTGAATGAGCTGTTATGCCTCTGGGCACTTGTAGTGATTGAGTCTGATACGTTTTCGCTGTTGCAGCCCATAGCCAACAGTCTATTGTGGAGGATGAGAGCTTGCATCCCTGAGTGTTGGGCTGAAAGGATACGAATAAAGCTTCCGTTTTTCTCAAAGACGCTGTACGGTGAATATATATTCACAATGCTCACCTCACATCCAGCCGACGCCATTGTCATTCCAACCCTTGGGATGGTCTGGGACAAAAATTAGGAAGTATCAGATCTTGTGCCCTGTGAAAGGCTGAATTAACTTTGGGTATGAACGTAGGATCAGGATGAAGGACGACCCGGTCGGAATGGAAGACGCAAAGATCTTGTCTGATTGACAAGGCTGCCAGTTCTGAAATACGATGAGCGGAAGTGATCGCTACGAGCAAAACTACTTTATACATCAGAAATTGGAGACTTGACGATTGCAAAGGTTCAAAAGGGCACTTAGTGAGTGCAAGAAGGACCTTGTTAAGGTCCCAATTGGGATAACGGTAAACCATTGGTGGGCATAAGTTTGTTGCTCCTCGAAGGAAACATTGTATGCGTTGTTAGGAATATAAGTCACCTAACAGGTATTTGGGTTAGAAAAATATAAACCAGGATAAACATTTTAGTACTATGTCTTTAAGAGATTGCAAAAACTGCAATTGGGTGTGGTTTTTGAAACGGCCATAAGATGGAGCCAGAAACCTGGATTGTCTTAGTCTGAGTCTCAGAAGAGAGTGTAAGTGTATCTCTGTTTCCTTCTGTTGGAAAGTATTGCCGTTCCTCCATTTCGTCTAATTGACTGATATTCCTGGATTTAATGTAAGTCTGATACTGAACTGTTTTTGACACTGGACTTTGATATTTGGATTATCCCTGGATTGAAAACTGACTGATTTAACTTGTGAATGACTTTTGGAGTGCTTATTTTGGACTTTGCTTAAACCTTTCTGGAAGTAAAAACCTACATTTACTGTACAGTGTATCTGTGTGCTCTGTGTGTATTATTCCAACACTACTCTCTATACGTCTCCCTGTATGTGCTCATTCTCCTAACGGGGAATTACCTCAACACTGGTTATGGGCCCAGGCCATACCAGGCTCAGATAACTGAGAGTTAGTGTGAATGCACAGTACTGTGTACAGACAACTGTTTACTGTTTAATTGTGGGTTACTATCCTGGTAAAGATGGCACAAGTCACTTCAACAAGTCTATCACTGATAACCCGGTTGGATGGAACAAACTATGTTTCCTGATCTATGAAGTGCAGTCTACTTCTGCGTAAAGAAGGTTTATGGAATGTAGTTCAAGACCCACCGGATATAAATGCTTGGGATCCAGAAAATGAGGATGATGCCAAGAAGCTTGCTGACTTTAACCAGAACAACGAACAAGCTAGTCCATATTCGTGGAGAAGAGTCTGCTGCTAGGTGTTGGGAAAATTTGAAGAGGATTTATGTTCGTGACAGTGTAGGTGCACACATACATCTTACACGTAAACTGTTTAGAGCACGTCTTCTGAAAGGTGGAGATATGTTAGCTCATTTAAACTTCATGAAAAGAACTTTTCAAGAGCTACATGAAAAAGAACTGATATTTTCAGAGCTGCATCAAATTTATATCATTCTTTCCTCATTGGATGAAAGTTATGATGATTATGTATCTTCACTGGAAGTCCTGCCCAGAGATAAACTGACATTGACTGACATAACTGGAAGGTTGTTAGAAGAAGCAAGAAGACGGCTGGATAGGGACCAAATGAGGAAGGAACAACCACAAGAAGAGGATTTGTCTTCAACTGCCTATACTGTTAGGAAATGTTTTTTTTTTTTTGAAAAATACTTTATTAGTTTTACCTTTAAAAGAACAACACAACTACAAATTATGTACAACAAAAGAAAAATAGGCCTTGGCATAGACCAAGAGGGAGAGGGAGGAAAGCCTAAGAGAGGGGAAAGGAAAGAGTAAGGGAGGGGAAGGATAGAGTAGGGAAAACAGTTAAAATAAAACCATATTTTGTGACTGTCTGTAAGATCCTTTCTTCTTCAAAAGTATCATCGGCGGTGCTTTTCTTTATCTCTGCTTCGGAGGCCCTCGGCCATAATTTTCCTAGAGATGATCTATCTTTGGTTTAGCCAATTATACAAAGGATTCCAATTATTGTAATATGATGAGGATTCTTTATTTTTAGTGCTTGGGTTAGTTTGTCCATTTCGGCGCATTGTAAAATTTTCTGAATAACCATATGTTCAGAGGGAATGGAAGATAATTTCCAGCACTGGGCAAATGCCAGTCTGGCTGCAGTTAAGATATGAATTACAATATACTTCGATTTTTTGGGTATTTGTTTATCGAAAATTCCTAGAAGGAAGGACTCTGGTTTGTACTCTATTTGTTCCTTGGTTATTTGAAATGTTTTTCTTGTGGGGCTAGGGGACATATAGCTAAATTCTGTAAGAAGGGAAAACAACAGAATACTAGTAAACACCAGAAGGCTAAGAAGAATGTTAGTTTAGCTATGTCTAGCAATTCAACTGTAAACAATGATTTGTGGGTTGTTGATAGTGAAGCATCGCAATGCATTACTAAAGATAGAAAAAGGTTTGTAAAGATGTCCACGAGTAAACAACATGTATCATTGGCAAATTGATAAAAGATGAACGCATCAGGAGAAGGTACTGCATATTGTTCTTGTATAAATGAACATTTAACTATGTTATATGTACCTAAACTGAAATTTAATTTGTTATCAGTAAGGGCTTTAGTTAATATTGGTTATGTAGTAACCTTTAGGGGAGATAATTGTATAATAGAGAAAGAGGTTAAAAGTGTTACTGCTACTTTAAAAAATGATTTATATGTAATACATGATGATCAGTTGAAAATGGCTAACTCAGTTTATAACAATGTTAAGCCACATGATGAATGTATACATTTACTGCATAGACATCTAGGGCACATTAATTTCAAAATGCTCAAACAAACTGTTGAATTGGCAGAGGGAGTAAAATTGAAACCCTGTAGCAAGTATTTACACTGTAATGCTTGTTGCCAGGAGAAGAGTAAGGTTACTCCAGAAAACAAACTGAATGGGTTTAAGACCAAAGAACCTTTAGAGGTTGTGTTTGCTGACATAATTGGTCCTAAGAAACCAAGTTTAGGAGGTGCCTGTTATATTTTGAGTATTATGGACCATTACTCACGATATGGTTTCTGCTATCTTATGAAAAACAAAACAGAAACATTCCAACATTTTTTTAACTGGCTAAGGTTTGCTGAGAGAAAAATGAAAAGTAAAGTAATTACTTTAGTAACTGATAATGGGACTGAATTTATTAACAAGAGATTCCAAACTATGTTAAAATTGGCTGGTGTTGAGCATAAACGTTCTGCACCTTACAGACCACAACATAACTCGTTTATAGAACGAAGAGGGCAAACATTACAAGCCATGGCTCGCACTATGTAATCTGATTCAGGTTTACCTGAAACACTGTGGAGTGAAGCCATAATGTGTAGCAACCATGTGTTAAACAATGTAGTTAACACAACAACTGGAGAATTGTCATTCACTCGTTGGCATGGCAGAAAGCCAAATTTAAGTTACCTACACACATTTGGAGCTTCAGCATGGGTGCATATTCCCTCACAAGTAAGACTGAAAGGGCAACATAGAGCTAGGAAATTATTTTTTGTGGGTTATGAGGCCAACCACAGATCGTTTAGATTTTGGGATCAAGGCACAGCCCATGTTTATTGTAGTGCTCGTGCAAAATTTCTTGAGCATGTTGGGTGGGATAAACTGGAACAGGAATCCAGCAATGATATTATTATTGACACCCAAATAGTCCCTAAAGATGATATCAGTAAACAACAAATAGCCATTAAAGAGGAAGAACAGGAGGAAGTAGGAGAACAGGCACAGGAGGAGGTAGAAGAACAGGAGCAGGTGGCACAGGAAAGTCCACCAGTAAGTCCTGTATTACCAAGACGTTCAACCCAAGTAACACGACCACCTGATAGATATCAGGCTAGTGCTGTATGCCAAGTGAATACAGTTCCAAGTAACTATAGTGAACTAAAACTGTATCCTGCTAAGGATCAGGCTGCTTGGCAGAAAGCAATGGATAAGGAACTGGAATCTTTAAAAAGACTGGAGGTATATGAAAATGTTAAGTTACCACCAGGTAAACATGCCATAGGATGCAAATGGATATATAAACTGAAGACAGGTGTAGATGGGACTGTTACCCATAAAGTCAGGTTAGTAGCACAAGGGTTTAATTAGACAGCAAATGACTATGATGAGGTGTTTGCACCTAGTCTGAAGGCTACTACATTAAGGGCAGCATTAGTGTGGGCAGCTAAGGAGAAATATATTGTAAATCATTTGGATGTAGAGACAGCATATCTGCATGCACCGTTGCAACACACTATATATTTAAAGAAACCTTTAGGTCTCAAAAATGATAATACTGATAATAATGATTGCTGGAAATTGAAAAAGAGTCTTTATGGTTTGAAGCAATCAGGATATGAATGGAACCAATGTATAGTTAAAGAATTGACTAAAATAGGTTTTGTAGCTGGCATGGCTGATCCATGTTTGTTTAAAAGAGAAAGTAA
This sequence comes from Notechis scutatus, assembly GCF_049901735.1. Lineage (NCBI taxonomy): Eukaryota > Metazoa > Chordata > Lepidosauria > Squamata > Elapidae > Notechis > Notechis scutatus. Next base: position 69,003,679 of record NC_142010.1, read on the forward strand.
TGGTGTAATGTCATTATTATTATTATTTACTGAACAAGAAGCTACTGAGATAATCTCACTGTTGGAACAGAAATTTAAGATAAAACAGTTAGGAGAAATCAAACAATATCTTGGTTTAAAGATAGATAGAACTAGAGGAGGATGCAAGATCTCACAGGCAGATAAAATTAACCAATTACTAAAAAGTTTTAAAATGGAACTTTGTAAGCCGGCTAAGATACCAATGAACCAGGAGTTTAGCCATAGTGATGTTCAAAGTCCTGTTTTTCATAAGAACATTTATCAGTCCTTGATTGGTAGTTTATCTTATCTCAGCAATTGGTCAAGGCCAGATATTGCACACAGTGTTAATCAATTAGTGAGATTTAACGCTGAGCCAACTGAAAGGCACTGGCAAGCTGCTAAACATGTGTTAAGATATCTGAAACAAACAATGCATTATGCATTGTATTTGGAGCCAAAAGATGAACTGAATTTGACTGCATATGCTGATGCAAGTTTTGCTACAGACATAAATACACAAAAATCTACATCGGGTACTGCTGTATTATTGGGAAAAGCAGTGATTGGATGGAGATCTATTAGACAGAAACATTTAAGTTTGTCAACAATGGAGGCTGAATTCTCATGTTTGTCTTTATTATGTACAGATTTAGTTTTGTATAAGCAATTATTAATTGATATGGGAATTAATGTAACAGATTCTATTGTTATTTACAAAGACAACCAATCAGCAATACAGATGGCTTCAAATATTGCTGTTAAAACAAGAACGAAACACACAGATTTAAGATATTTAAATGTGAGACAATGTGTGCAAAGTAAGATGATTAAGCTAGAATACTGTATGTCAGAAAACAATATAGCAGATTTTACAAAGGCCCAAGGCTCTATAAAGCATAAGGCGTGCTGGGAAGATTATGGACTTAGAATGTAAGGTTGTATATATTGTCTTACCCAAAAGGGGAGAATGTTAGGAATATAAGTCACCTAACAGGTATTTGGGTTAGAAATATATAAACCAGGATAAACATTTTAGTACTATGTCTTTAAGAGATTGCAAAAACTGCAATTGGGTGTGATTTTTGAAACGGCCATAAGATGGAGCCAGAAACCTGGATTGTCTTAGTCTGAGTCTCAGAAGAGAGTGTAAGTGTATCTCTGTTTCCTTCTGTTGGAAAGTATTGCCATTCCTCCATTTCGTCTAACTGACTGATATTCCTGGATTTAATGTAAGTCTGATACTGAACTGTTTTTGACACTGGACTTTGATATTTGGATTATCCCTGGATTGAAAACTGACTGATTTAACTTGTGAATGACTTTGGACTGCTTATTTTGGACTTTGCTTAAACCTTTCTGGAAGTAAAAACCTACATTTACTGTACAGTGTATCTGTGTGCTCTGTGTGTATTATTCCAACACTACTCTCTATAGGTCTCCCTGTATGCGCTCATTCTCCTAACGGGGAATTACCTCAACATGCGTGGATGATGGGAAAGAGATAGGAGACCTTCATAAGTGACGACTGATGCCAAGGCCGCCACTTGTCTTTTCAACGTATTAGGTGATAATCCCTTGTCAAACCCCTCTTGTAAGAACTCTAAGATTTCAGCCACAGATGGAGAAATGGGATCAATTTGAGACTTGGTACACCATTTGCAGAAACAGGACCATGTGGCATTGTAGATGCGAGTTGTTGAGGGGCGTCTGGCGGCTTGGATGGTGGCAATAACTCTGTTGGAAAACTTTTCGCTCTTCAGACGACTCCGCTCAACTTCCAGACGGTCAGGTGCAACCATTGAGGGTCCGGATGTTGAAGGGGTCCCTGGGTTAACAAGACCCTGTCTGGTGGAATTTTCCATGGTGGTGATATGGATAGACTGTGGAGGTCTGCAAACCACGACCGTCTGGGCCAGTAAGGAGCTACCAGAAGCAGCTCCTTCCTCTCATCGAGCATCTTCTGGATGACCTTGGGGATCAGTGGAAGTGGCGGGAATGCGTACAGAAGCCCCAGGGGCCAACGGCAATGGAGCACATTGAAATTCTCTGCTCCTTGCAAGGGGTATCTGGAAAGAAATCTTGGGAGCTGAGCGTTGAGGGGGGAAGCAAACAGGTCTACCACTGGCTGCCCAAATGTCCTGACCGCCTCTTGAAAGAGGGTCAGATGGAGGCGCCACTCCGATGGATCTATCGTGGCCCTGCTTAGCCAATCTGCCTGTGTATTTGACAGTCCTGAAATGTGTTCTGCTCTGATGGAAATCAGGTTGCTCTCTGCCCAACGACACAAACGCTCAGCTTCTTGCATGAGGTGTTTCGACTGAGTTCCCCCCTGTTTGTTTATGTGAGCTTTCGCGGTCACATTGTTGGTCAATATTAATATGTGTTGATTGTGTACCTGTGGAAGGAAGCTGCAGAGAGCCAGGTGTACTGCTCGAAGCTCCAGCCAGTTTATGCTGCACGACTGTTCTATGGAGGACCAGTGGCCTTGGGCTGTGAGCGATTGAAAGTGAGCTCCCCATCCAAACAGGCTGGCATTGGTGTTGATGGTAAGTCTGTGGGGCTCTTTGAATAGACAACCTTTGTTTATGGCTGGTCTGGTCAACCAGAGGAGAGATATGAGGACCTGTGATGGAACCTTGACCTTGTATTTGGAGTTGCTTCTGCCGGATCGCTGGTACGGGAGCAGGAACCACTGGGGGGATCTAGTGTGGAGCTGGGCCCAAGGAATAATATATATACATGAGATCATCTTGCCTAACAATTCTGATAGATCAGCTAGGGACACCCTCTTATGAATCCCAATCTCCTTAACAAATTGATGAATGCTGTTTTGTCTATCTGGTGATAGGAAAACTTTGCCTTCCACTGTATCTATGACTGCCCCCAGATGGATTAATCGAGTCGAAGGTGTTAAATGACTCTTTTCCCAACTGATTGAGAACCCGTGTAGTTGTAGGGATTGTAATGTAGTCTGAGTATCTCTGAGTGCTTGATGAACAGAAGATGACAAAATTAAGGTATCATTGAGGTAACACTGCAGTCGTATGGAGACACTTCGGAGATGAGCAGCGAGGGCTGCAAGAACCTTTGCGAAGGTCCTGGGGGCAGAGGCTAGTCCGAAAGGAAGAGCCACATATTCGAAATGGAGATTACAACAGAATCGTAAAAATGTATAGTGGGAAGGCCGAATGGGAATATGTAAGTACACCTCCGTCAGATCTATGGATGTAAGGACGTCACCTTTTCTGATGCCAAGTAAGATAGATTGCAGGGTGTGCATTTTAAATTTGTGATATACTAAAAATTGATTAAGACGTTTCAAATCCAAGATTGCTCTCCACCTCCCTGAACTTTTGGGAACAATGAAAAGATGTGAATAGAAACCTCGCTGTCATTGGTCGGTAGCTACTGGTTGGATGGCTCATATGTCCAGTAGGTGCTGAATAGCTGTTTCCATAATATTTTGTTTAACTGGATCTCTGGAAAGAGGGCACGACATAAAGAAGTCTGGGGGAGAGGATTGAAACTCCAGCGCAAGGCCAAATCTGATTGTGTCTCTGACCCAGGAATCAGACGTTGAGGAGTCCCATTGGTCTGTGAATAATTTAAGGCGGCCGCCAATGGGAGCCGGATCCATGGGGTTATCTTGGACGCCGGAAAGATCTATTTCCCGCTCCTTGGAAGGATCTCTTGGATTGGCCACCCCTTCGGTTCCTATCCCCAAAGTCTGACCTCTCTGGCTGTTGCCCTGGTTGGAAAGGTGGGGGTCTCTGGTATCTGGTTGAGAATGGTCCCTGATAAAAGGGCCGAAAGGATCCCCTCCAAAAGGACTGAGGGTTTCTAGGGTCTGACTTCCAAAAGAGGGAAGGTAAAATTTTCTTTTTGTTTTGATAAGTAGCGGATTGAGGGAAAGGCCAAACAGTCTGTCTCCCGCAAGAGGAGATGAAGCGAGCTTGCATTTATGCTTAATATCCACTTGCCAATTCTTTAACCATGGCAAGCGTCGTGCTGTGACATGTGAAGTAATGGCTCTGGCTGAAAACTTAACTGCATGAAAGGTTGCGTCAGCTGAGAATTCAGCAGCTGCTATAAGCTTTGCAATGTCTTGATGTGCTCTAATGTTAGAATTGGGGACATGCTCCCGTAATAGCTGGAGCCATCTAAGGAAAGAATGGGTAAAGAAGGAAGCAGCCGTGGCTGCTCTGATGGCCCATGCATCAGACTGATGGGCCCTGCGTAGGGCTAGCTCGGCCCGTTTTTCCTCCAGCTTTAATGCCTCCAGTGCCTCACTGGGAATGGAGGATGAGGACGCTAATCCCACAACAGGTTCATCTACCTCAGGAGTATTCAACAATTTTAAGAAATCTGGGGCCAAATTAAAGAAATTTCCTGTCATAACCTGTGGGGGCTGGATACACTGCTGCAGAAGCCCACTGTTTCTGTACCAGGTCCGTAAACATGTGAGGGACTGGAATCACGTCTGCCTTGACTACAGGTTGGTTGAAGATGAGATGCTCTGGTCCCTCGTCTGACAGGAGTTGGAATGGTAGAAGGGGCTGGCTTGTCCAGGCGCAGAGTTTTTGGCCTTAAACAAGAGAGTTTTGAAAAGTTGTGGCCAGAATAAGCCTGTAAATACAGGTTGGTCAGGAATAAGGCCCTCATCCTCAGACATCCCCCTTTCTAAGGGGTCTGCTTCTGACATGGCCGGGTCAGTATCATGTATTGATTCTTATACACTCTGTTCCATCTGCTCAATGTGTTCCACCCCTGGAGGAGCAAACCCCCTTGAAACTGTACCTGGGTATAGTGTTGCTCCAACCTGGCCAATGATCGAACTAATTGTGAATCATACTCAGTGGGTGCAGGATGATCCCTGGTCAGAACCGCATGTTGCAGGACTGCTGTGATTCCCTGACGGATAGCCATCTCCATCCAGGTCTTCATTCGCTCTGGCACTTCATCTGGAAGAGATTGTTCCTGTCAAAGACCGGCAGCCATTGATGTGAACGTCGCTTCAGGTATCCTTTGCATGGTTGGTGATTGAGTTGACTGAGCCTGTTGACTCTGTGGAGCCACGCTGTGCCTGGGTGAGAGGGAGAGATCTAGGTGGGGAGGAGGGGGGAAGAGGAAGATGGCTCTGGACTGTGGGGTGAGGAAGCTTGAGAGGTCCTATGTGCCTCCCGTGTGCACTTATCTATTTGTTTTTCCAGTGCCTTGTGGCGCCTGTTGGTGTCTTTTTCTGACGCCTTAGAAGTCCCTTTTTTTTTGCTTAGGACTGTGTTGAGATTTAGACTTGCCCCTTGAAGTTGAGGTGTGTGAACCACTACCTCCTGCCATTTTGATTGTGGAATTAATAGTATGCTCGTTATTTAATGCTATATTGTGTAGGCAGTTGGCATGCCCAGGGACCTGACCAAGGATGGACAGGGTGCCCTGAAATCGAATCCCCCCTTTTTAATATATAAATATGAATATGTTTCAAAATTGAGTCATATCTCAACAATAATAATTTATTATTGTTATATTACTAGTATTATATTATGATTATTATTATTATATTAATATTATTATAGTTATTATTAACATTATCAGTGCGTATAGGTATGCAAATATATATCAAAATTGGATGTCCCAATCAGCCAAATTGAGAACGCCTAGCAGGCCAAATTATCACTCACAGGCCTTCAACAGCTTCCCTGTACAGGCAGACACTGGCCTAGGTGCTCGCTGTTGTGCCGCTGGATAAGGAGAACTGTGAGGGTTAAGCCAACAACAAGAATTAACAATGGCCTCGAATATGGTTAGAAACAAGGTTGTGATGATTCCTCAGGGTATTTTGAGTATAAAAAAAACCCCTTAATCTGGAATAAGGATTACCTCACACAGCCTACTGAATTCGCACTCCGCATGGCCATGTGGTCCCCTTACAGCAAAAATGGCGACCAGCCATTATTTGTGGCGCACGCGCCAGCAGCAATCTCCCGCCATGAAAAGGGATAAGCCCCAACAGCTTTCCCTTAGGGCTAAACCGGCTGGGAGCAGTGAAAATAACCAGGCGATTACACCTCCACCCCTAAATGGCGTTCTGGGGGGAAAAACTTCGATACGACTCGGGAGAGAGCGAGAGAGAAAACCCACGCCATTTGTATGTTAAAACGGCACAGCTATCGCTATGGCAAGGGTAGGGCTAGCAGTGGGGTTTGGTGGAACAAAACCAAAGCCTCCCTGCGCTTAGGAGTGCAAGAAGCGTTTCCTGATAATGCGATCCCCGACGGCCAGTTAGCAAAGGCAGCGTCAGTAGATCGAAGGGCAGTTGTTAGAAGAACCTGACAGGTGAAATTGACTGTCTCCAAACCTGAATGAGAATTCTCCTGTTTCAGCCAAGGAGTAACGAAAAGCACTGCCTATCTCTCACGAGGCTGAGCCAAAACTGGGGAACGCTGGGGAGGAGTCCCGTGGAGGAGGAGGAGCGTTCCGCAAATTAAGCCCAGCCTAGACAAGCAGAGACTGAAGCACCTCCCTCTACTGGATGCTCTGAGCAGCTCGTGGGAGAATCTCCATGGGTTCTAAATGCTTAGCCACCACTGAAGTGTGACTTTTAATTATGGTACAAAAGACACTGACAGTTTCCCAGAACAATTGGGATTTCTACAAGTGGTGTTGCTTAGGGGCCAGCAGCAAATACATTGTGGTCACAGACAATTGCTGGGGGAGGGGGGAGAATCTATCCTCCAATCACTAATTAGCCATCCTCAGGTGCACCAATTCCTCAGAGGAATGAAGTCTTCTTTTATCTGTGCTCATCCACCATAACATTGTCCTTGGTTCCGAAAGTGGAACAACTGCTCCTTTCGACTCCACCAGACAAATTCTCATTAACATTCTCATCTGGAATGCATCCCTTTAGTAATTCTAACATCATCCAGAAGACTTGGGGACGTAGTGCTCTTTATGAATGTGAATCTATGTGTACTCCATTAAAACATCTGTTTATTTATTAAAATGGTGCTGTGCGTTTGAACTCCTGCTCTCCAAGGACACCAAGCAAAAGAGGTGATTGATTTTTATTCACGTCTTTCCTATCCCCAGGGAGATAGCTGGTCTGCAGGGCTGCCATATATGTCCAGGAAAAGGCTTATCTAGTGAGATGCCAACAGGTGCAGCAGTGATTGTGCCAACACAACCACTGTTGCAAAGTGAATCTGGTTTCCCCATTGACTTGGCTTGTCAGAAGGTTGCAAAAGAGAATCACACGACTCCGGGACACTGCAATTGTCATAAGTATGAGTCAGTTGCCAATAATCTAAATTTTAATCATGACCCATTGGGGTGCTGCAATGGTTGTAAGTGTGAAAAACGGCCATAAGTACCTTTTTTCAGTGCCAGTGTAATATTGAACGGTCACTAAACAAACTGTTGTAAGTTGATGACTATTTGTAGAGCCCTTTCCTGTTAGCTCATATTCAATGTCCAAGAACACAGGACTTAAGGGGAGGATTTTTCTGGACATCCAAATGCAATCCTGGAAGTCGTTCTCTACTAGAACGGAACACAGTATGAATGTTTTAAGGAACCAAGGGCAAAATGGTTAACTACTTGCTGTACTTGCTGAAAGTTTTATGTGGTCCAATGTTTTCTCATTAAAAACCAGCAATGTTGACAATTCTGAATTCTAAAATGTATAGGTTACAATATACTGTATCTTTGAACTGCAATGAAGAAGCTTCAATCCCAATGTCCCACATATGGTCTAAGCTCCACACAGAAACAGAATTTGTTGATGCTATTAAATTTACCAGTGGCAGGGCTTGATCAAATAGGAAGGGGGAAGACTGCACTGGAGTAAGTAACCCTGAAACGAAGCCATGCATTGTTTTTTATGCCACAGTGATTGTTTTGAATTGACTCAGCAGTCAATACCCAAGAATAACTGTTTCAACATTAACCCGTTGCCTGGGTCAGTTCCAATTTCCAGACTCTCTTCAAGGGCTGCCCCATAAAGAGCACACTGTAGTAATTCAGCTTTGAGTACTGCCAAATAAAAGATGGTAAACAACTTAAAAACAGTGAAATAAAATACCCTTAACTGTTCGGTTTTTCTCATAAGGATCTGTGTAGTGTTAATGAAAAAGCCAACGTTTAAATACATGGGAAGTTAAATAGATTTAGTCATGCATGATTGAAATCAGCAGGATTTCAATCAGTGGATCTACTTTTTTTTTGCAATTTAGTCTGGATTCAAGTTAATTCCATTTCTACATAGGGCCTTGAGTAGACAGTATGTGGGCCAATTTTCATAAACCCATGATGATGATGATTATGATGATGATAAAACAGTTTCCATACTGTGGCAATATCTGTAGCACCATCAAACAACAGATTTGCCTATCTCAGGTCCTTGGTAAGGATTTGATAGGTAGACAAAAATGCCAAACCCAGTCTGAACATCTGTCTGACTGTGTGATTAATAACAACAGCAATAATAATAATAATAATAATAATAATAATAATAATAATAATAATAATAATAATAATAATAATAATAATAATGGCATTGCTAGTGGTTTCTGAAAATTATTTGTACTGCAGTGTTTTTCAACCTTGGCAACTCTAAGGCAAATTTAAGCATGTTGGCATCAGAATTCTGGGAGTGCCCATATCTTAAAAGTTGCCAAGGTTAAAAAACACTGCAGTATTGACTATACTGATTCCTTAAGAATCCTAGAAATGAGAAAGGCCTGTAAGAACAGTGAATTGATTTCTAGGCTAGTATTTATTAATTCATGAGGAACTAAAATTCGTATTTTAGTCAAAGCATCAATAAAAGAAGCATAATAGTTGTAAAATCAAAAGTAATTTTAACTTTGAAGAATGTCAATTTTAAATCCTACCTAAAATTGCAATCTTTAATTCTATGTGCAGCTGAGCATTTGAACTCTGAACCTCAAAACGAGTTCTAATCGTATGGGATTTTTACAGATTTCTTTAAGAATGAGCAAGATTCACACCAGTGAGTAAGCGAACTTAATCTGCTGCCAATTGAACGAAATGTTATAGATACCGGTTATTTGTAAAAATTGATTTAACATGAATTACATACAAACAAATGATTTGAATTATGTCTTGCCAGAAGTCCCTTAACTTTTTGCTAGTGTTTTTAAGCTCACTGATTATATGTGAAATATTTGCTAGCACTTGGTAGATAACAGATAACAAGAGTTGGAAGGGATCTTGTAGGTCATCTAGTCCAACCCCTTGCCCAAGCAGGAGACCTACACTATTTCTGACAGATGGCAGTCCAATCTCTTCTTGAAAGTCTCAAGTGATGAGACTTTCCACAACTTCCGAGGGTCAAGCTGTTCCATTGGTTGATTATTCTCTCTGTCAGAAAGTTTATCTTTATTTCCAGGTTAAATCTCTCCTTGTTCAGTTTCCATCCATTATTCCTTGTTTGGCCTAGAGGCGCTTTAGAAAATAGATTGACCCCTTCCTCTCTGTGGCAGCCCCTCAAATATTGGAAGACTGCTATCATGTCTCCACTCCACTAAGTATCCACTTTTTAGTTTTCAGCAGTACTTCAAAACCAATTCAAATTATGACAGGTTCATGACCTAAAGTAGCTGAAAGAATAGGATGCCTGAGCCTGAAATATGTGCATTTTATTATTACTTTTTAAAGATAAAAAACTAATGCCAAATGCATCTGCTATGATTCATGCCATACCCATCACCTTCTTGTCATGTGCTATACACATTCCACCAAAGATACTTATAGCCCATCCCTGTGATTTCTGTAACACAATTTAAGAAATTGTTTCAAGCTGCCAAGAGCTGTGTGTCTCTCTAGATATGATCTAGATATAATCTTACAAGATGAGATTAGAAGATTAAAATATTAGAATACTTTATTTGGCCCAATGAAATTAGACGCACAAGGAATTTGTTTCTGGTGCAGAAGCTCTCAGTGTACATGCAAAGTGACAGAGCAGTAATAGTCCTAGTTAATAATACCAATGAGGGGTTAGTAAAGAAGACAAGGATGCTACTATTACTACTACTACAGCCATACAACATGGGTAAATATACTTAGACATAAGATAGTATTGTGAGAACTAGGTGTTTAGCAGAGTAACGGAACAAAGGGAAAAAAAACTGTCCCTATGTCTAGTTGTTTTGGCATGTACTAATGCCCTATACTAGTGTCCCGAGGGGAGGAATTGAAACAGTTTATGTCCAAGATATGAGAGGTCTGTAGATATTTTCTAAGCTCCCCTTTTGACCTGCACAATATACAGGTCTTCTTGTACCATATCCATCATCGGATGTTGTGACCATGTTGACAGGTCGTTGTTGTTATTATTATTATTATTATATACACAAAAAACAACAGTGTACACAGAGATAACTATGCTGGGTTTCATATCACCACTATTTGAACACTTCCCAAGTGTTTAGGACTGTGTGATGTATCGACGGATTATGCGAGCAGATCCCAGTAAGGTGGCCTTCTGCACCTGACCAATGGTGATCTTACCAGCGCCAATTCTTTTTAAGTGCTTGCCTAGGTCTTTAGGCACAGCACCTAGTGTGCCAAGTACCACTGGAACCACCTGCATTGGTTTATGCCAGAGTCTCTGCAGTTCGATTCTCAAGTCCTGGTATCTGGTGACTTTTTCAAGTTGTTTCTCATTGATTGTGCTGTCACCAGGTATGGCAATGTCGACGATCCACACATCATCATCATCATCATTATTATTATTATTAAAAATAATTTTACTATTATTAGGTGGTTAGAACTGATACCTTGAGCACAATTAGTTTGTCTCAGTACTATTCAGCATTTCCCAGCAAAGTGCTTTCTGAAATATCAAAATGTATCTTAGAGTAAGCCAACCTTCACATATTTAATGTCTTTTAGTTTGACTACAATCCACAGAATTTTAACCCACACGAGCCAACATTTTAATTAGAATTATGTTCATCTACATATTTTATGTTGAGAGTTTGAGCTTATCTTTAGTTGGGCAGTTGATCAGATAAGTGTGTGAAGATTTAAACCAAATTTGGGGTCACAATACTGCTTAGCTAAATTTAATCCTTCTTAGAATTTAATTTGGTAAGTGTAGGGTGATTTCTCAGCAAGAAAATACATTTTAAAATTAATCATTAATGGAAGATTGATGGTAAAACAAGATTTTAAATATTAGTTTGCATAAAAATATACAAGAATATACTCTGCAGGATTAATGATAGTTTGGGATATTTTAAGGCATATTATGATTGTATGTATGTATGTATGTATGTGTATGTATATATATGTATGAGTATGTATACACACACACATAAACACATATACGTACACACACGCACACACACGCCTAAGCAAGACGTTATGCATATACAAAGTCAAATTATATAAATTTCTTACGTTGCTAAATTATTAGTTAATACTCTAGGCATTTGAAATAGAATATTCACTGAATCTTATAAAGCAACTCTCTTGTGAGCAAGAGAAAGAGGAAAGGGGATAATTGCTGCTTGATTGAAACCACTGCAACAAAGCAAAATTTTAAAATATGTATATACTGTACACTCAACTACTGCTTTAAAAGTTACTGAGAAATTCATCCTTTTAAAAATACAATTTTCCCAAAGATAACACACTATCATATTCTTTATTCAGCTGTTCTTTTATTCTATCCGGAAATAATAATCATTAAATACTTGAAAAATGGAAATGCTTGCAGTGCTGATTATTATCCTTTTGAATGGTATGGTGCATATTGATTGGAGATTTATAATTATGCTTTTCTGTCTTCCTTTCTTGTATCACCAAGATTTTTAAGACGGGTAAAACTTCTGCTGATTGTACATACTATCATCTTTTTTATTTGATGTTAATGCTAAGTTTCCATAGTAAAATTGTTGTCAATTGTTCTTTCTGCACAATTTGGTTTCATGAAAAAGCAACCCTAAACTATAACATTAGACTGTTGGTTTGCATTGTATTGAATGCAAACATTCAGCTGAAAAATTGAATTTTGCAGAGATGGTCAGATGTAAAAAAGCCTCTAATACAATTCTAATTTTTGGAGGAAGTTTTAGATAAATATGAATTTTCTTTTTCTATTAATTGGATTACAGTGTACTATTCCCATTCTTTGGTCAGTGTTTTCATAAATAGAATTATTTCATAAAGGATGCTCATTCTCTGATATTTTATTTAATTTGATACTGGAAACACTGGCTTGCCTTGCCCAGTAGGATAAGGATAATCAATTATCCTAATCAATAAAAATGATAAAACACTTTTTACTCTGTTTAACATTTACTGATAAGGATCAAAAAATTGATACCGGTATCAGATTACTAAATTAACCAGAATAAGTCTCAGATACTTATCATAATCTTTAATTAACTTAAGGAAATTGGTAAAAGAATGTTTTAAATAAATATATTTATTGAAATAATTAATGCAAGTAGATTGTTTGTAAATGTAAATATCTAAATTACTTTATCTTCTTTATCTCTGTTTTAATATAAACAAGTATTTCAAAATCCAAATGGGTTTATGGAAAAGAAACATTAAAAATGCTTCAACATTCATATATATTTGGATGAATTCCTCCATTAACCTCTTTGAAGTATTTTAATCAGATTGGTAAGATTATTAAACATGCTCTTCCCTGATTTACTATATCCAAGTATAGCTTCCATATGATGGGAGAGAAAGGATACATTCAAAACTGGCCATACCTGTAATTCAAATGATTTAATTTAAAAAAACCTTTGCAATTCAGGACCAATAATAAAGATGTTATATTGCCTTTCTGATATATTGGCAGTGGCCTTGGTTCCCTTTCATGCAAAATTAATTTCTGTTTTCAGCATTAGGCACTGTCAGAACATATAGGGAAGATGCTGGCATGTCCCAACGATAGGCCCTAGGATACTCCTAGCTTTATTTTAAGTCAATTCTTTTCTTACCTACCTTTCTTCCCTTCACTCTAAATTTATTTTGAGTTCATGGCTAACAGGGTATTAATACTTTAGATAATTTTATTGCTACCAAAGTTTTTAAATGGAGATATGTCAGGAAGAATTTGGATTATTGTGTGCAAAGGCAATATATTCCATTAAAAGATAATCTGATTTACATGATTTGGATTGTATACGTCTACCCCTATTTGGATATATCAGCAGGAACTTTTGAATTAAAGAGCTACAGGCCCTGCCAAGATTTTTTACAATATAAGTAGTCCTCTACTTATGACAATTGAACTTAAAACGTCCATTGCTAAGCAAAACAGTGAATTTTGCCACATTATACCATTTTTAATGCCATAGTTATATCGTTGCAGTTGTTAATAATATGTTGTTAAATGAATCTGGCTTCCTCGTTGACTTTGCTTGTCAGTAAGTTGCAAAAGTTGATTAGGTGACCCTAAGGACTCTTCAACTGCCATAGACCTACGCTAGTTGCCAAGCATTTGAATTTTGATCAGGTGACCATGAGGATGCTGCAGTGGTCGTGTGAAAAAAACAATTGTAACTTTTTTCAGTGCCTTTGTAACTTTGTTTACTAAAGGAATGGTTGTAAGTTGTCTTATATAGGGGGAAACCAATAGTTAAAGAAGAACATGAAATATATTCTTACTCCTTTAAAGTGAGATAAACATAAGGTGTAATCATGTTCCTATTTACTTAGAAATTCATTTGCCTGCATTAAATGGGGCTTCCGGTGTGCTAAGTAAGCATAGAATTGTGCCTTAGGGATACAGAATGTTAATATGAACTTTAGTCTTCCTGACTACAGCAAATACAAATACATGAATTATGAATGCATATAGGATTATCCCCCAATTAGATGTTTTGAAGCCTATGCAAAAGAATTACAGCATAGAATTAATCTGAATGCATAACTAGTTTAAGAAAATATGAAATCTGGAATAAGCGAAGACATATCATACAGATATATTATGTATGGTCAAAAAGTTCAATTTTATCATCTTTCTGTCGTCCCTCTGATCTACAATTTCCAAACGAACAACAAAACTTGCTTCTAGTCACAGAGGAAAAGCATACTCTATTCCTAATGAAGGTGAAATTACAACAATCTATTAAAAACAGCCTACTCTGCATTAAAGATACAGCTTTTGAAAGGACCAGCAAGTTTCACTGAATAGTCAATGTAGCAAAGTGAACGTAATTTTCATTGATAAATTGCCCTTACTGAATCTAAATTATCTCCAGTGCCTGCTAAAGAGAGGAAGAGATCATCTTAACTGATCCCTTAAGCTCCCATTCCCACTCCTCAAGTCTGTTCTTGCTGGTTGAGGAATACACCAGAACAATGGTAGAACTGGTGTTTGGGGGAACCTAGACTCTAGAGAACAGTAAGAATCATGGTTGTTGGGTTATTGTTTCAGAGATATTTCCTTACCTGAGCAGAGAAAGAAAATGACCAAGGGTGGGGGGAGGAGGGGGGGGGAGGAGCAGAAGCAATTTCCTGCTGGCATCCCCATTGAGTTTCTTGTGGGAATGTGGCAGAGAACATCAGAAATCTACCTTCCTTTTTCTTCTTCCTTCCTCTCCTTCCCTTCCTAGTAGGCATGCAAGGGAGGGAGCAAGGGATTGTGAGACTGGTTGGGAAACTGTAAGAGAATGTTAAAAATGAAGATTTAATAATGCCACAATGCTTTTCATCTTTAAAATAGGTCCTTGAGGTAACTTCAGAGTGTTAGGAGGATGAATCATGCTTGTGGAGCATTTTCATGGACAGTGTACATTAATAATAATAAAAATCTGATGTTTGTAATTAACATGGAGAATTCCAGCCTAGGCTTCAACCATTCAGAAAATTTTCCAGAAATCTCATCTGTGGCAGCTCCTTTATTGAGAATTTGAATTTAAAGAATAGCTTGGAAACTTTAGGACTACTAAATTTCTCACTGGGCAAAAGGTAGAAGGAGCAGGCAGAACTAAAACATGTTCATGGCCTTTAATTCTTTTTATTCCTTTGCATTGTTTCTTCCAAGGTCCTGTCCAACTCTATGATTCTATGATATGATTTACAATCATATCTGAAGAGTCCTTATTTTCCTTAATATAATTTGGGGTTTTGTTATTGTGTTCTCATTACTTTTGATTCTTAAATTTCCTGCACTCACTGGTGAAGATTTAAGGCAGTTGCAAAGTTTTTCAAGTTATTCCCCCATCTCATGGCAACTAGGTGTGTTGGCTGAAACTCCCAGTCTCCACCAGCCCCACCCTTGGGAAGGTTTATGAAATCAACACTAAAAATATCTGGAATTCCTTAAAGAATACCACAACATTCTCTCACAGCCATCACTGTGCAGCACAGTGCTCAAACGATCTGGGATCATTCTGCTGAATTTCATGCAACGCCTGTATAGAACGTTTTTCAACTATTGTGTGCTGAGAACCCTGTGAATCCAATGGAAGAGCTCTGTAACTTCTGAGTTTATAGTAAAGTACACTGGTTTATTTAGTTGATATGTTTCTTTACATAATGCAGAAAACACATTTTAAAATAATTATATAAGGACATAAAAACACATCAGTGGTTGGTGAACACTTTTTAATACAAGATTTTCTCCCACCATTACAGTGTCTAGTGGCATAAACAAACAGCACTGGTGCTTAGGGGAAACCAGCTGACGAGAATGCCATTGTTATTATTCTGTTCACTGCCCCTTCGCCTCCAGTTTCTATGGTAACAGGTAGGCCCAGGCCTGAAATTGTTTGCGCTTGCGCATGACCAGTAATAAAGTGGTATCAGTTGCTAGGGACAACGGCACTGTTTGGAAGGCCCTTCAAGCTTGCAGCATTTAGGCTTAGGAGGCTGTGAGTGTTGATAAAGTGGAGGACATCTTGAAATGTGGTCCAGCCAGTAAAGATGTTAGCATCAAATTTGTAACTCGGGCGGGGGCGGGGGAGTAGCTTACTAACTTACTTCCAAAGTGCATCTGCCCAAATGCACTGTGCCTTACTTGACACCACTTAAATTATCTTCCTTGACCTCTTTTGGGTGGGGAAAAGTGTCCCAGAGCCTGTCTACAGCAAGCACAGGACAATATTCAAGCATCAGGGATTGGGGGGCATAAAGAAACTTTCCAGGGCAAACCTATACTGTTACCCTCACTTCAACACACATCCTTCTAGCCCTCTCGGAGTGGGGGCACAGGTCTATGGGGTGGGGTGGGGGGGGGAGAGAGCAAAATTAACATGGGTTTTCAGGTTTTAAATTCTATTCGCATACTTCAAAAGAGGTTTGATGAAAAATGCCATCAAACAAGTTCAGAGGTGAAGGTCATTTTAGCCATTCATCCACTAGCATGTTAACTGGCCATGTCCGCACATAAAAATACTTTGCAAAACAGTCAATATGGCTTAGAAGTGTCTGCTTTGTGTGCAAAGTCAGCCAGAGGCTGCCCAGTCCCCAGCCAGGGGATGGACTCATTATTGCAAAAGATTTCTCCTCCCTCTAGTGTACCCAAAATAGTCTCAAAGGACAAGAAAAAAAAAAATCCATGCGTAAAATGATTTTATCTAAAAAAAAAAAAAAAAACTAACAGCAACCCTGGGAGTATCTCCAACTTCCCAGAAGGAAGTTCATTTAAAAAAAAAAAGGCAAGAAATCGAGACATGGCTCTAATATTTAAAACAAAGACTATGAAAGACCAAAAAAAAAAAAAAGGGGGGGGGGGAAAGGAACACGAGCATAGCATCAGGCCCAGTGAATTGAAACTAAGAAGCTAAGCTCATACAAACTGCTGGCAGCATTACCACTATTAATTATTTTTATAATTAATAAAATTTGACGCTGTATCAAAAATTTAGTAAAAAAATTAGAGCTAAGAGTCCATTGATGTTTTTTAAGAACTGCTTCTGGCATCTGTTATTACTTTTGCCATATGTCAGGCCAGCTCTACTGCATCTGTATGCAATAGAAAACAGTGAGGGAGTGAGCTGGGACAACCAGAACGGTTGGGGTGGGGGAACGACAAGGGGCTGTTCCAATACTGTGGGCCCAGAAGGAGTTCATATAAGGAAACCGCATTACACTCTGTAAAAATATTGCATCTTCACCAAAATACCTCAAGAGTGTTTCAAAAGCCAAAGCACACCTTCCAGATGGAAAAATCTCAGTGCAGCACCATGACCCTTTGCAGTCTACAGATACCACTGGTGGGCCTCCACTTTCCAAAAGGCAGCAACATTACTCCATAATTCTGCTTTTTGATAATGGCAAAAGTACTTCAATCTCCATTGTTAAAGATATTTGTGCCATCTGTCAAGCAACAGCAGGCTAGAGAAACAAGAGCGCTACAGTTTGCAGAAAGGACCCCAGGTGATGACTGAATTGTATAATATGTGAAAAAATAGGATTCCTTTGATAAAAAAAGATGGTTCCTCAGCCTGATTGGCATTGGAAACACCCTTTGAGCTTATTTGTAGTAAAGCACTTCCCTCCTTTCCCAAACCTATACAGATACGTTTCGGTAACAGTAATTAAGTGTAAAAACTTAATATTGATTTCATAAAGTCCTTTGAATTTAATTCTTAGGCTATGTTTCATGTTATGCCCTGTAGCTAGACACACGTGAATAGAAAAGACAGTACAGTTAGTTTTAAAGGCAAACAGCAGAGACCGTCTCAGTGTGCCACCCCTAGTGCTGCCTGCATGTCCAGTCTCCCTTTGCACAAAATGCTTTGAGACATCTGCTGTCAGAAATATTTTGAGCCAAGAAGGGTTTTTTCTTTTTCTTTCTATGAATAAACAAAACATAAGCTGTTAGGCAAAAATAAAATCAGTGTCCCAAAAGTTCCACAAGCACTCTGGCTTTGCAAATGCACTCGGAGAGGGGCCTGCTGGGATCAGGCAATGTTTGAGTTTCTGAATGTTGGTTTTCTAGTTGGCAACAGATCTGCAGGCCACTGATCCCGAAAGATAACACTGGTGTGGAACTAAAGGCTCCATCTCCGTGGGTATTTCTGGTTCGTTAAGGAGGGACATAGGGAGGTGGAGACCTGTAGGGGGTCATGTTCTTCGGGCGGGAACCTTTACCCTCCATGGGTGTTGTGAAAGGAGGGGGAGGCTGATAGGGAGGGGCATTAGGGTCTTCATCCCGCAAAGGTGTATACTCTCCTATGACATCCTGGTTCAGTGGAGTTGTTTCTGGCATATTTTGATTTGGATACTCAGGGGGAGGGAGGGGAGCTTTTTCTTCCTGCAGAATCAATGGCATGCTAGAGGAGGGGGGAGGTTTAGAGTCATCCAGCTCATCTGCAAAGATTATTGGTACTCCTTTCTTGATAAAGGTGGCCTGGTCTTCTATAGTGAGCTTGCCTTTTCTCTTTTTGCGATAACAAATCATAGCAATAATGCCGGCTATAAGCAAAATGGCTGCCACCACCACTGCAGGAATTACGGTGTGCAGATAAACATCATCTTCACTTGTCTTTTCTGGATCTCGTGGAACAATTTCTGTGGGACGTACAGTTGTAGGGAATCCATCTTTAGTCACAGGAATGAACTGAATGTGTTTGCAGCTACCAGCACCAACTACAGAAATATTGATGGGCTTAAATTCTGGTTCTAGGGTATTTGAAAAAACTGTGCTTGGAACTCCAGAGTCATCAGAAATTTTTCTACTCAAGATGAGAATCTTTTCCTTGGGGCATGGATCCAAAGGCAGAGTATTATTTGTCCATTCAACTAAAATAGAACCTTTGCCAATATTCTCTATGGTAATAGTACTACTGTTTCTATCGCCAAGAGCAAATGCCAACTTCTTTACCAACGTAATTTTTTTATTAATGTCATTGGCTACTATATTGTGGTCTCCATGGAATCTGGCCTTGAATTTAACTGGAGGTATTTCATCATCTTCAAGAGTGTGGACAAATATTTCAAAAGCATCCACAGCTGAAAGGCCACCTTTGTCTGTAGCATGCATAAAAAACTCATGTCTGCCTTCATGGGTGTGATTAGGTAATCCGTACATTAGTTGACTAGTGCTATTGAACTGCACCCAGGAGGTTTCCTCCAATGCTTTCTCATTTTCTAGTTTCATAGTTAGTTGTAGTTTATCAGTGGTAGTATCTTCTTTGTCATAGAAAGTGTCGGAAGGTATTTTGAGCTCAAAGTATGTGCCAACCCATGCATCTACCCTGTCAATATGGTTTTTCAGCGCCGGTGGATCATTGGGCACATGGGGAATTCCAACTGGAGTAGTGCGAATACGAGTTGTTGATGAAACTGTTTTATCAACAAGGCTTGGTTTAGTAGTCCGAGGAGGCTTTGGAGGTCGAGGAGTTTTTGAAGGTTTTGGTCTTCGTGTTGTTCCTGTATCAGTTGTTGAGGGTGTTGATACTTTTGAAGTTGTTCCTTTGGGTTTCTTTGTTGTGGGAGGTGTAACACTGACAGTAGGGTCTATCTGCCTAGACACGGTTGGTTGAATCTGGCTAGAAGTACTTGTACCTACCTCACCTGTTCTGCTTGGCTGAGATGGGGTAAGGGTGGGTGTCTGAAAAATAGCACCTCTTGTTCTAATAGTAACTGTAGGTTTCTTAGGCAATGGTAGAGGCCCTCTTACTGGAGGTGCTGTCGTTTCAGTAGGAGGTGCAATGGCTGGAGAAGTTGGTGTTGGGATAATTCTACTTGGTGGTTCTTGGGGGGCAGTTGTTGGAGGCCCAACAGCAGTCACAGGAGTCGGTGTAGCATTAATCTGCCGTCTTATTCTCTTTGGAAGATTAGGTTTCTTGTTTGCAATGTGCCAACCAACCACAGGGTAACCAAGATGAGCAGACATTGTTCCTTCCTTAGCTGGAGATTCAACATTACTTATGTTGGGAACACTGCTTTGGCTCAGAGAACAACCCAGTTTCCATGATAGCAAGGCTCCATTTTCCACCACCTTCTTAGCATTCCCTGGTCCAGCCATGAAAGCTGACATGTCGAAGAGTCTATTATTTACAACAGGAACTAATTTCATGTTATAAAGTTCCACTTCTGAGAAGGTTTTCATTCTGTTCAAAAGTTCAATCCTCTGCTTTGGTGTCATTTTTGTTAAGTCAGCATCCAAAATTACAGTCAAGATGGTGACTGGTTCCTCAGCGCTACACACAAATGCTGATGCATCATTCACATCTTGTAAAGCCACCCGTACCGACTGAGGTTCATTATGATCTTCAGGATGAACTTCTATTGAAAAGACATTGGTGGTTTGGGGCACATAGCTTCCATTAGATACCAGATGCACTGCAGTCACTGAGATATAATGAATGCCTTTATCTGATTCAAGGGGGAGACCTTCCAAGGTTCTGCTCTCAGGTTCCCAGTGCAACCAAGAAGGCAAGGATTCTTTTCCAGCTTCAGCAATCTATTAAAATAAAAAAAAAAAGTGACAGCTACATTATTCTTTAGAAAGTAATAATGCACAAAATGCAAAACACATTTTAGAAATTCTCCTAACAGGCAGCTACAGAAGGAAAATATGGACGCTGTTGAAAAGCTACAGGAAACTGAAATTTTGCAACTCCCTATATGCCAAAACTATGAAATTTTCTGGCTTACTATGAATTAATTCTTCGTCCAAAAACAGGCTAAAGAAACATAGAAAGTTCTTTAGTTTGTTAATCCATGAGCTAGATCTCTGGTTTCTTTTTACCGAACTGTGAAGCCTTCTGAGTTTGGTTTTTCAGCAGGGAACCTCCTGCGACATACAACTTAGTAAACAGACCGTTGTATGTTTTTGTAATTTGTTCAGCATGTTTTACAGTTTTAATATAGTATTTTACTTGTAATATTTTTGAATTGCAAGCAGCCTACAATCATTGACTGAGATGTGTGGCTATAGAAATGGAATGAATAAATGAATAAAATTATTATCATTTGAGTGGGAATGGCTGAGATGCAAGAATGCAACTTTTTATATTAAACCAAGAATACATAATATACCTGAAAACCATTAGAAGTTGTTTAGTTGCCTGTACTGAGTAAAAGTACTCTACCAAAGATTAATCTTTGTATATTGGAAATAAATGAATTGCTAGAAAAAGGAATATTATCTTTCATAAAGGATTAGGAGAAATCATACAAATGCTCAGTCTTAAACTTTCACACGCTTATTTAGGAGACTGGGTTAACATTACAGTTTAATACATTCCTAGCCCACATAACTAAGTTATCTCTTGAAGAATAAGGTTCTTTTTGATTTGGCAGTTTCTTAAAACAAAGTTTTAACCCTGACTCTGCAGCAGGAGTCCTCTTGTAAATGTAATAAATAATGAAGGAATCTGAACTGGCAGTGCAATGGGGTCAGCAGTTAAGATGCTGGGCCTGTCGATGCTGCACAACAGGGTAAGCGTATGTCTTCACTTAGAGCTGCCCACCTAGCAGTTTGAAAGTATGCAAATGTGAGTAGATAAATAGGTACCACTTTGGTGAGGAGGAAACCGCCCTCCATGACATCATGCTAGCCACATGACCACAGAAATGCCTTCAGACAGTGCTGGCTCACATCAATTGGAGATGAGCGCCACCCCTTATAGTTGACAACAACTAGCAGAGTAAAATCCACAGTAAAATCCACTCCTTTCCTTTCTTTCATACTGTGCTGACTGAAAATATGTGATAATAGACCAGGACTAAGCAATGACTATGTGGCAAAGAAGTTTGAGAACTTGTACAGAACTTGTACAAATTCTATCATTCCAGGAGAAATAATTCAGACTTTATTTATTTTTTGTTGCTTTTAAAATAACAGAAAAAAACAAAAAAACAAAAGAAACAAAACACAAAAATACATATAAAGAGCTTTCTTTGTTCTTTTATGTGATCAGTCATAAATCGAGGACTACCTGTAATAAATTTTTACAGATATTTATTCTCTATAAATCAATTTGATATGTAAATGTTAAGGGCTGGCTAGCATAAAGAGTTAGAGGTTCCTATATTGTCTAGAAAATGAGTGTGAACTTCTATAGCAAGAATATCATTGGATTTTCAATTATGAAATATACCACAAAAGATAATATTTAGAATTTATTGGGCCCCATTACTTCTGTACAGAAAAGTTTTGTCCAGGACACCATTCTGTTGGAGATGTAATAAAGACAATACTTCTTTAAAACGTATGTTTTTACAATGTCCTATACTTACTAAGAGAAAGTAGTGGACTAGTAAGGGGATTCTCCATTCCCTTACTATTGTTAAAAGACAACATTGGAAAGATGAATGTATGGCCTATTGACTCAATTGATTGAAGACTTGATGACAGTCACAACTTATGAGCTGTTTGCCTATAATGTAGGCTTTGTATGGATAAGCATAATGAAATATGTGATTCATTTCTACAATAAATAGCAACATTTTTAAAAAAAGGAATATGTTGTTACTACATATTCTATATTTTAATTTTTCTGCTGTATTTTTTCATTTATATTTTAAGTGCTTGATATGTATTCTTTTTTAAAATAATTCAGATACTTTATTTTCTTTCTTTGGAGAGCTTAACCGCAATAGCTAACAAATTTCAAAGTACTGCAGTCACCATCATTTGCATTTAAGGGTTGCATATTTTTTCCTAGCCTTTCCTACAGTAGAAGTAACTTTATCACACTGAATATGAAAATGATTAATTCTAAGAGTACCAGGAGTAAAAGGAGTACCTACCCAATCTCCTCCAGCCTAATTTAGGAATGAAAGAGCATAACATAAGCAAAAATAGCACTTCAATATTCAGAAGGCTCTAATGAGAGTTCACTTCTCCTAGGTTTTTCCCCCTTCAATTTCACTCTTCCATTTTCTCCAGAGAAGTGGCTTAAATAGCTCTTTCCAACTTTTATAATTCTACATGAAAAGTTTAACTGATACTATTTAGAATTACAATCCATGAAATATTGGACTGCATAAGATCATTTAAAAAACTTTCAAATGCACAATTCAAGGAGGAAAATAAAATTATGTTTATATACATCATTTCTTTGTAGAAAGTGAAAGTGTCTGGCAACCTCATTTACCCTGCGGCTGATTTGACTATCTTTTATTCAATTGTTCAGAGCATTATAAACAAGATGGCTCTTTTTACAAACATTTATAAACTGAAGTAAAATAAAATGTATGTAAATATATGATTAGCATTATGGATTCAGCTTATTGTTCCACTGATTTCTCTTCATGTGTCTGTGGGTTGCCTTTCAAAAGTTTGATTCTTTAGAAACACTGCACAATGAAATGAATTACTGTAAAACAAAAAGACTAGAGGAATAGCTTTTTTTCTGAAATCTTGTCGTAATTCTATAATCAATTCTTTAGTAATACATAGTTATATTCAATACATACAGTGTATTGTAACTGGCTATTGTTTATCTTGTTGCTAGATAAACTGTCAGTGTTACCAACAGACAGACAAGAGCTGCCAAATTTCCCCTAAAGTCACCTTCCAGCGATCCTGTACTCTGTAGTAGACACCCACCTGCCGCAACCACTTTCCCACACTCCGTAGCACGCATGCATGCACCAGACTGCAACACCCCCATCATGGCAGCCACAGCTGCCTGCACACTCTCTTACACCTCTGATGCACCTCTCTGCCTCGTCATGCCACACTCCAGAGCGCTCACTGGCCTGCCGACCTGCTTTTGAATTGCCTAGACATGCAACTTCCTGCTGGATTCCCATTGACTTTGCTTGTTGGATGTCAACAGGAAGTTCCAAGTCACTATCCCATTATGGCAATGGGGACTGCCAGGATTGCTGTAACTTAGTGAGATGGTCACATGGTACGCTTTACAACCACTTAGCCACCGAAATTCAGGTCCCAATCCCATGGGTAAGTGAGGAATACCTCTACTACCCAGGTTTTCATGTTGGTGAATCTAAAGATTAATTCTTAAATGGGAGTCTTCAGGCAATTCCAGGATTGCTTAAAGCACAGCGATATTATTGCAGGTTCCATTTCATGAACCACAACCTTTTCTCATAGCAACTTCCCATGAATTGAAGGAAGAGATGCTAAAGAATATCGGTACAGGTAGTCCTTGACTTACAACCACAATTGATGCTAAGTGAAACATTTGTTAAGTGAGTTTTACGACTTTTCTTGCCACTGTTTTGTTAAGTGAATCATTGCAATTGTTAAGTTAGTTACACAGTTGTTAAATGAATCTGGCTTCCCATAACTTTGCTTTCAAATGGTCGCAAAAAGTAACCTCATGATCCAGAGACACTGCAATCATCATAAATATGAATCTGTTGCCAAGCATTTCAATTTTGATCATGTGATCACAGGGATGCTGCAACGGTCATGTCACTTTTTTCAATGCCGTTGTAACTTTGGACGGTCATTAAATGAACTGTTGTAAGTCAAAGACTACCTATACTACCATCTGTTGGGGATTTACAACACTGGATACATTATTTTTCAATCAGGTAATCAAGAGTTGAATGCAATTTATAGATTTTTTAAAAAAAATCTAATATCTGCAAATGGGGAAAATGATATTCAACAATTAGACCATTTGATATCTCATTACCTCACTGTTAACATTAAAACAGAGTGATACAAAAATTTATAATATAATATACATGTCATGTAAATAAAACAGACCCCAAATTCTTAGTTCAAGAAGAAAGCTACTAAGTCTAGTAGTCTCTGATAAAACTCATTCTGCACCATATGGGCTGTTTAATGAATATCAGAAATTAGTTTACTAAATAAAATTTCTCCTCTATTCTCCCATTGATCATTTGTAATGCAGAAATTTATAGAGTGCTGCTTTGAGGGGAAAAATCCAATTCCTGATAATATGTAATCTTATATCTAATTAGAATTCAGCTCATATGAAAGGTTCATCTTTTATTTAAAAGAAGTAAGGTTACAGTTAAAAAGTAGTTAAGAAATGAATAGCCTTTGAGACACAGCAAATGTTGGAAATATGGATATTAAAGTTTGTATACAAAACATTCTGACAGGTTTTGCTGAAGTCATGTGTTTTTTATAGTACTGAACATGCTGCTAATTTATTAGCATTCTATGTATATAAATAAATGTAATACATTTTAATTATACCAGAAAATGCAGCAACAAAAAAACCCAAATATGATCCAGTGTTTCCACACTGATTGCCAACTTAGTTTTTCCAAATACATTTCCCAAATACATACCATGAAAAGTTGAGTAAGTAAAATACGATAGGTTCCCCATACATATCTGGTACTGTTTTCACAGCAAAGATCACATGAAATAAATATCTGCAGGTTATTAGAGGAAATGTATTTTTTCCCAGCAAACAGACACCTGTATAATCTCCATATTCCTATGTCTGGGAAAAGTATGCCTTTAAGATGAATGCTTCATAGAAGATAAGAAAATTCCTCAATTTTGTATAAAATGCCATCCTTCTAAAAATTCTTTAGCACTTTTAGATCTTGAGTGTTCTGTATGAAGGTTCATATTTACCAATATAAAACCTATTTTTATTTTGCTACTAAACAACATGGCAAAAACATACAGAGGAACAACCTAATGCTTGCTATTCTAGAACAAGTTAATTCTTGCTATATTTTCTAAGCATGAAGACTACATATAAGAGTAGCAGAAGAATTTAGCTTTGGATGCGATGAAAAGATATGTGTTGAATACACATATCACCTAAGTGTTTTGTTCAAATTGATCTGTAACCAAACTGACTTTAAGCAAAACCCTTAAATATAAGACAAGAGCATAATTCAAACACTTTGGCTACAGATTTTCCACACGCTACAAGAGCCAAGTTTTTATTTAGTTCTTTCTTTACACATGCAGATTATTTGAAAGGTAAGACTAAAATCTTATGTATGTTTATTTGGAAACAAACTTTAATACAGGATTCATTTCCAAGTCTATGTTCAAAGGCTGAGTCTGAAATAACAATCTGGAATTTTCCAAAAGCAAGGCATACGAGCTACCAGGTAGTACATTTTTTTTCAACAAAGTAATTGCCCATGCAGCTTAGCAAGCATAATAAAAGATGTCTAATTAGAGAATTAAAAACATTGCTGAGTGGTCAGAGGTAGCTCATGAGATAGAAATAAAAGATGAGCCATCTGGGTTCAATGGACAACTCTGGGGAGTGCACGCCAGCACATCCTGGAGTTTAGATTCTTTCAATAATAAATACGATAAAGATTGGCTTTTATAATTCTTCACATATGAAGTCAGATATCTCAGCAATTCCCAAATAGTTCTGAGATACACCAATAACTGGCTCTTAAATAACAGTACTGCATACTTTTTTAAATATACATTTTAATAGATTTGTGTTCTCTAAAATACATTTCTGTTAGATAAATTTTTCAGGAAAATATTGTCTGAAATCCAATATAGGTCTCTTTGTACATTGCTATTTTTCTGATTTCCCATCACATTCCACTGTTACAATCTGTCTTTCCTAATATTCTGAAAAGTCATTGTAAGCTCATGGGCCAGGTAAATATTACCCTTCCAGAGTTCAGTGCATGGAAGCTGTTCTAAGTTTTTTTTTAAAAAAAAAAACTTAAATTCTATATAAAATTTTGATTTGAAAACAATACATTTTAAAACATACTTATCCAAAATAATTTATCCAAAATACTGATTTTGTGTGTGTGTGTGGTGTGTGTGTGTGTACGCGCGCATGCACAGGAACAATTCAACCATGTCCTCTTCTTGCTCAGTACAGTAGTTAAAACTGCCGCAGTTTGGGAAAGATGAAGTGTGAATACACATTCTGCCAACTTAAAAATACTTCAGCAATGCTGTTTATAAAAAATTGTGTAATATTATATTTCCTAAGACACTAAGCATTTGCTGCTGATAGAGACAGACAAACAAAGATATAGCACTTTTACAGCACTTCAAAGTTAAACTTTTTTTCATAATTTCATAAATTTCATAAAAATCTTCACAATAGCCCTAATAATGAAGTTCAGGTATTTGTGTACTATATAAAGCTTTCGTCAAAAAGGTAGCAGCTTGTTTAAGATCATATACTGTAGACTTATAATTAAAGCAAACGTGAGGCTAGTTTCCAAAAACAGCTTCTAACTCAGAAAAGTTGCAACACTCTCTGCAAGAATTGGAAAAAAAAAAAGGTAGAAAGTTGAGGATCAGTTTCTATTATGTATTATAGAACTGAACAGGATCAGGAAAAATCAGTCATGCAGATAGTCCTTGACTTACAACCATTCATTAAGTGACCATTTGAAGTTAGAAGAGCACTGAAAAAAGAGACTTATGAGTGTCTTTCACACACGACTGTTGCGGCATCCCCATGGTCATGTGATCAAAATTCAGATGCTTGGCAACTGGCTCATATTCATGACAGTTGCAATGTCCCAAAGTCATGTGATCATCTTTTGCAAGCAGTCAAGGAGGAAACCAGATTCACTTAACAACCATGTTACTAACTTAACAACTGCAGTGGTTCATTTAACAACCGTGGCAAAAAAGGTCATAAAATGGGGCAAAATTCACTTAACAAAGGGTTAGGGTTGGGTTAGGGTTAGGGTCTTGATTAGCAACAGAAATTTTGGGTTCAACTGTGGTCATAAATCAACGACTATCTGTACTGTACTACAAATTTACTGTTCCAATTTAGGAAGTGTAGAAAGGATGATGTCGCTTTATGTTTTGTTTCAGCATTTTATGAACAAGGCATACAGGCTCTCTGTAAACCATGATTCACTAATCAAAGCTAGTCTCGAGAGTGCACACCTCTTGATCTATGATTTTTCTTTCTGTGCCAGTACTGATGATTGAAACTACAAGATGTTTAAACCTGCTCTTATTTAAGAGGCAAATTGATTGGCATTAGGAAAAATTAGAAGACACAGAGCCAAAGCATTTCAACTGTAAGGTTAAAGTAACAAGGTTTCTAGGAGACAAATTCCTCTCCCTCATTTCTTTTTACCACTACTCTACATTCCTTACATACTACTGTACCATGGCACTGGAGGCTCTATGTGGAATGTAGGCATTCGATTCCATTAGGCCTTACTACAGAAACCTTTTTTGCCTGCTAACTTACTCTGCTTTCCTCAGGGCAAAGTTTTTTTGATTGCTAAATGCCTATTTTCAACACACAGTCCCCACTGCCAAGAGAGGGTAATATGTAAGAAACATATTCTTAGCAAACCTAGATTTCAAGTGCTGGAACTATACACTTGCCATATAACAAGCTCCCCTCCATTATGCTATGCAAATTAACTTAGATATGCACATTTCTCTAAAGGTTTAAGGCAGAAATTAAATAGTTGTTCCTGCATCTGATACCAACAGAGCTCCACAAGGCATACCAGAAGTCAAGCATATCATGTTCTTTTCAAGATGATTTGCATAGTACAGCCTTACCCTAAGAATGTGAGCTATCAAGTATGCATATACGCAACAATCCGTGTCAATAGCAATGTGGCTTTCCAGTCCTTTCTCTGAGTAGAAGATGAATTATGAACAAAGTAAAATCTCAGATGTAAAATTTTTATATGTTTTATATTCCTTTAAAATTTTGCAGATTTTTAAATGTGGTCAAATTTTGCAAAGAAAGAGGCCGAAGACACTTTTGACTCAGAAGTCAGTCTGCATTATGATGCCTCATACACAGTTAATAACTATTTCAGATATAAGCTCCTAAATCCATAGGTTTTTGTTCTTAACCCAGATGATGCCAAATAACAAACATGTTTCATGATGGCATGATGCAAGTTAATAAAGGAAAGAATCTGATGTACCACTTATTACTTGTCTCTTGTCCACAGACAATTATGTATTAAATCTAGTGCATCTTTAGAAGGAAAAAAAATGGAAGATTTCCAGATATACAGTATGTATATGCCAATCACATGTACCAGGATCTAGAAGAAGTTCCAAGATTAAAACTTCCTAAAGGTTCACAGTTCCACAGGGAACTGGCCATCTAATTGAAGGGCGTACTTCTACTTTTATGTTGGCCTTTCTAATATTAAGATTAGAGATTCTATGTGATCATAAAAGCTGATGATGATTAGGATAGCTAAAAACAGGTAGAAAGAGAAGCCAAACAAAGGGAGAACACTAAAACTAGGCAGCGTGTAAGATTCTTAAATATTACTATACATTCCTGTAGAACTTTCCCAAACTATATGCATACTGTTAGACTAAAACTTCTCTCTTATTACCTGATTCAATATGTCAGATAAGACAGGGGTGTCAAACTCGATTTCATTGAGGGCCACATCAGGATTGTTAGACTTTGGGGGGCTGGGGTGGATGTGGCCAGGGTGGGCATGGCCAGCATGGCATCACTTGTGTTGAGGGGCGCCTGTGGTGGCTCAAGCTCTCTAACAGAAAAAATGGGCTCGTGAGCTCCATTTTCTGCTGCGATGGCCTCCTGCAAATCTCTGAAAATGGAACTCAAGAGGGCTGCACGTGGCCCTCAAGAGCTCAGTTTTTCCTGGCAGAGGCACTGCCAGCTGGTCCTTTCATGTTTCCAGAGTGGCCCCATGGGCCAGATCTAAACACTCCATGGGTCAGATATGGCCCCCAGGCCTTGAGTTTGACACCCTTGATATAAGACATAATCATCGTCTGGAAGATGTCAAGGTGGTGAAAACTATTATACAGATTGCTGTCGTTAAAGAGTTTACTTTTAAACCACGTTATAAAAAACAAAACAAAACTCTAAACCCGAGCAGGTTGTTTGTTCTTGTGAAACTAAAAATCTTCAGCATTAAAAGTTCTGAACTCTCCTAAGTCTTCACATATTTGGAAGCTATTTAAAAAAAAATGAAGGAAAGAATTGACAGTGCTCATCCTGGAAGAAAACCAGGATAAATATTTTTGCTTACTTAATCACCAGTCATCAGGGCTGCATCTTCCTTCCCATAAAAGGTTGTTTCATTTATGAACTGCCACAGCTGAAGTGTTCACCTTTTTGACTTTACAAGGATTTTGCTCCCATTTCTGAGCACAATTCAAAGAAGTTATCTGAAGCACTGCTATCTCTTTGCATGAAAGTTGCTATTGGCATCAAACACAGATCACGTTTCCTGCCAATTGCAGAAAGACATGTGGTAACCATATCAGGAAACACCGCATTTGTAAGACTCCTTTTCTTCCACAATGTACCCAGTTCTGCCCTGGCTTTGGCATCAGGAGGAAACTTCAAAAAGCTTGAGCAAATAGAACATGCTTCTTCTTTTAAAGTTGCTTTGCCAATTTGATTGTTTAGCCTTGTTTATGTTTAAGGTTTAATGAGTGCTGTTGATTTAGATTGGCATTGATTATAGAGAAACACCGAGTCCTACCAGCTGAAGAGCTGAGCTGAACATACTGAAAGTGCAATATCACAAACCAATAATTACTGAGTACTTTATTTAGTGTATGCAGACTGAATGTTATTGAGGCTTTGTTTTCATGAAAAAGTGAGGCTCACCCACATGTTCCCTACCAGTTCCATCATTACATTGTTGGTACACTTGGAGAAGCCTTTGTGTAATTAACAGATTTCTCTTTATAGGCAAATGCCCAATACTTCATGAATCTAGCAGAAAATGTGAAAAAAAAAGGGGGGGGGGTAATTGTAAGGATGACATTTTGCCTGTAAGGTATTTTAAATCACAAGGATATCTTCTGAAAAGAAATACAGCTACTTGCTTTTTTAAAAGCTAAGACTCAAATTTTATACTGAAGCACAAAGAATGGGGATTAATATTGAACAGTACCTTTTCATGACAGTTCATTAGTTTATGATGGTCCTTCGGTTTCTAGACAAAAGCTAGAACAATTAAGCCTATTATTGTAATTTTTGCAAGCTAGTTTTGCTATTGATGCGGTTTGTGAATTTGATATGGAAGAACAGAAGAGCCTTACTATTATCAAATTTCCACCTAATTTCAAACATTCTAGTGCAAGACACAGCAGAGCTTCAGGGAGGTGGCTTCCTAATAATGGTCACCACAAATATGAGAGACCACAAAGGGTTAAACAATGACAAAACTAATAAGGTATTACATAAAAGCAGCACCAGTTATCACATAAGGATATTCTTTGAAATGCAAATCCCTGAACAATCTAAAAAGTAGTTACTAGGCAAGCAGCACTTAATTTAGCAAAAGCAAGTCCCTGAACTCTGGCATTTCAGGTAATATTTCTTCTTTTCAAATGGGAAAAAGACTGCTTTTATTTTGAATTATTTGTGTATAATTAAAAATAAGTGTATTTTAAGATGTTTCACAAAAGTTGGTGATTTCATAAATCATGCCAAGAAAAGTTATCATAATTCAAAACATAATCATAATAACTAGGATAACTTGAATTTATTTCAAATCATGTGGAATTATATATGTGGCCCCTGAACTTTTTAAGGAGCCTGCCTTCCATATTCATTTACATATCTTTCCCACTATTTTCAGTGGAAAACACAATAATTTGTAACGTAAACCTTAAAACAGGCTTAATATAGTTACTATATGCATGTTTATAGTGCTCTTAAAGGTGCTTTTTCAAAAGGCAACTGGACTGTTTTTAAGAAGACGCTTCACTTCTTAGCCAAGAGCTTCATCTTGGCTGAGAAGTGAAACGTCTTATTTCTCAAAAAAAAAACCAAAAAAAAAAAAACACCAAACAAACAAACACCCCAGTCCAGTTGACTTTTTAAAAAGCACCTTTGAGACAACTATGACCTGGATGACTGAGAATCTCCATAGATATCTGTTTAAAGTGCTATTTCCTTTTGGAATAAGCAGCATTATGCAAAGTGAAGAAAAGAATACCGTAGTAAATGAAAGAAATCAAAGGTATGGATAAGAAAAGACTATATAGTTATATAGTTGAACTATATAATTATATAGTTGAAACCTATATAATTCACTATATTCTTGTTCTAAATTTCAAACATCCTTGTTTCTATACAATGATCATAGAGTTTTGTTGGTTAAACTTTTCACCCCTCTCTTTTTGAGGATCTCATCAATTCCATCCATTAATTCACATCTTTCTTGATTTTTCCCTTTGGAGTATTCACTCTTTCTTCATATTTGTTTTTCAATTATATTCATTCATTCTCTCCATATGACCAAGCCAAGAATCAACTCACTTTTATTGTCAGTTCCTGTTCATTGAGCACCCATTCATTCTCCTATGAGCTGTTCAGAGCATCCAGTAGTGGGGAGGTGCTTCACCCCACTACTGGATGCTCTTCACAGCCCAAAGAGAACGGGCGTGTCAGGTAAGTACCAACGCCCTTTCTCAAACAACTTTCTTCTACAATATCTTACCTACACATTTCCCTACCATAACCACTTTCAATAAGATTCTGCCCAACACATTTTAGGCAGACATAAACAGTAATCCTCCTGCAGTAATTGCATTCACACTTGCTACTTTTTCCCTTTGCATATAGAACAATAACAGCATTTTCCAATTGTTAGATACAAGTGCGGTCTTCACACCCACCCCACTAACACATTAAACAAGACAAACAAAGACACTTATATTTTATATACACTATCTACACTTGCAGTTTTACATTCTCATATCATTCAAGATTTCCATGTTATAATTTTTACTGGCACACTAACATTTATAGAATTCTACTCTTCAGTATACATCATTCCACAGAAATCTCTAAAACACTCATTTCATTTTCATCTCAAATAATTTCATCATTTTATTTTTAATTCCTTTATTCTGCTGTGGTTCCTAATTTAGCTCTTTTCATTAATTTTCAAAACTACTGATTTCTATCAAAATTGCTCTGTGGTTTTCTACCTTTATTTACTATAACTGTTCATATTCATTCCTTTAATTACATTTTTGTAATTCTTTTTAGCAATTTGTAACATCTATGTTAATAAGAAAATAACAAGTTTCTAAACATTTCCTGTAGTATGCTAAGAGCCCTTGCATGTTGGATTCCCCCCAATTTTTCTTAGAAATATTCTTAGGTCTCCTTGATAAAAAATAAAATCAGTTTTGGCTTATGAATTATGATTACTAATTACTTAGTAATCAATCACTACAATTACTTTTTTTTTTTGCTCACAAAACATCTTGCCTGCCAATGAGTCTTAGGCACCAATTAATTATGTCTACTTATTTTGGCTGTCTAACTTTCTCTCCCACCAAATGGGTTAAAGTTATTGATCTATGGTTGGCAGTTACCTCTGCAAATGAATGTAACCACAGCATAATTACAAGGATACAGCATCAATTAATTACATTCATCGTGGCAAAAACCTTCTGGACAAAAGAGTTTAACACCAGGGTTAAACAAAAAATGGAATAAGAGCCCAAAACATTTCACTAAGTAATATTAGAATTGTCCCAATACACATTAAATAAGATGATAGAAAACACAGGAACTTTTTAAAATATTCTTAATATAAGCTCTATTCTGTTCAAAGGTAACCTTTTTCACTTTTTCTTTTAAACTCTATATTGAATTCTAAGCAAATAGCTAAGTTTTAAGAATATAGAAAAAACTGCACAGAATTAAGGACTAAGGTAGAAAATAATGACCAAGGTTAATGCCAAAATGCATTTTTTAATTTCTATCTAAAATATTTTCTACTACTTTTGTCTCATAACATTAAGAAATTGCTGAGAAATTGCTGGCAAGAATTTCACTTTGAACAGGGCAAGAATGAAAATTTAATATTCCTAGTTAAGCCAGAAGAGTTTGAATATATTATCCCTCTGTGCCATAATTATGATATGTGTATTATATCCCAGTATTAAAAATAGCAATATTAATATCACTTAGATTTATATACCACTTCACATTGCTTTATAGCTATCTCTAAGTGGTTTACAGAGTTAGCATACTGGCCCCCAAAATCTGGGTCCTCATTTTACCAACCTCAGGCTGAGTCAACCCTGAGCCGGAAGGGAAAAAAAGGAAGAACTTGGGTTAAATCAACCTTGATTATGAGTTATGAATATAATCTTGTTTCAAACAATTCAAAATGAAATCAGTTTAGAGATAAAAAAGAAAAAACAAACAAAATAAAATGTCCCAATTGTCTTTCTTGTGCTCTAGTGTTTTTAAGAATTACAAGAATCCAAGGTTCTCTGCTACTTAGGTCTGTGTTAGGGCATGTCAACTCTCAATTTCCAAACATTAGGGGTGACGTGCCTTGGGGATTGTAAAGATATTTTGGTTACTTTAATATAATTTAAATGTGCTTGATAAGTAACTACATGAATATCAAATATCCTAACTTTTTAACATTTGCCTTGTTTCATTTGTTAAACTACAGTTTACACTCATGGATGAATGTGGTGAGCACGAAGTGCAATTTGTGCTGCTTCACTGAGTTTTCTTAGATTTTAATATATCACCAATGTAATTGAGACAGCAGGAATCTGGTATTTCTGAACATTTCTTATGGTACCTCTCAGTTTTCTTTGACCCCATTGTCTTTGTTCTTTTTTAAAAAACTCTTTTAATTTTAGAAAAAAGAATTTTAAAATATTGTGGAAAACTGCTTTCCTGCAAAGCACCTGCCTCTATCATCATTTGGTTTAAAAGAATATCTTTAGCTCTGGTCAGCTTCCTTAAAATCTATAGAATACATTTAAACAAAGATTATTTTGGGAGTTGAGCAGCACATAAATGATAACAAGTAAATGTGTATAAATACAGGTAGTCCTCAACTTATAACTAGAATTGAGCTGAAGATTTATATTGCTAAGTGAGAAACTTCTTAAGTGAATTTTGCTGCATTTTACAACTTTTCTTGCCACATTTGTTAAGTGAATTACTGCAGTTGTTAAATTAGTAACGTAGTTGTTCAGAAAATCTGGTTTCCCAATTGATTTTGCTCATCAGAAGGTTGCAAAAAGGGATCAGATGAGTCTGGGACACTGCAACCATCATCAATATGAGTCAGTTGTCAAGTATCTGAATGTAAATCATGTGACCATGGGGATGCCACAATGGTCATAAGAGTAAAAAATGGTCATGAGTCACTTTTTTCAGTGCCATTGTAACTTTGAATAGTCATTAAATGAACTGTTGTAACTACCTGTGATTAAAATGGCAGGTGTGCTTTATGTGGAAATGTGCCCACATGCCAATAAAAAAAGACAAAGGTAAATAAAGTAATAGATAGCTTCCTGGGGGATAAAGCTTGCCAGTTTGCCATAAAAAATGGTGTTTTACAACTGCTGATAGCTGCCATTGCAATTATTTCATAAAGCTACCCACCATCTACTGAAAATAATTCATTAACCTAAAAGTTACCTTTCTTTAACTTAAACACACATAAAGCTCTAGATTAGAATATAACAAAAATATTGAGATTTGTGGAGCTTTAAATACGATTTATGACAAAGTTTTGTGCTTTGCACGAAACAAAAGCTTACGCAGTAATAGATTTTCTAGTTCTTAAAGTGTCACAAGTTTATTTTTACTGGAATAAACTAAGGCATAATCCTTGCAGAATATGACAGCATTTACTACCAAAAACTGAAGTGGAATTCCTGGATATGTAAGGATTTGGGTGTTGATGGGCCTTATTCAGTGACTGATATTTTCCAATATTATAAAACAAGCTTTCTGGCTGAGCACAAATACATTTACCTCCTGGTTTTCCAACAGCAAAGCAGCACAGGCAACAGAATCCAACCTTATTGGCTGTAATACTGATGAAATACTAACTCCTGAAAGCTGAAGCCATTTTGGTTTGGTAAAATCAAGGATGAGAAGTGTAAAACTCCTGTAAGACCATAATATTAACAGCATTTAGCAATAGCACTTAGAGTTCACATTGCTTTACAGCCCTCTCTAAGCAGTTTACAGAGTCAGCATATTGCCCCCAACAATTTGGTTCCTCATTTTATCGACTTTGGAAGGTTGGAAGGCTGAACTAACCTTGAGCGGGTGAGATTCAAACTGCCGAATTGTCTGCAATATTGCATTCTAACCACTGTGTAACCATGGTCCTGTGAAGCATTAGACCTATTTGGCTGGGTGAGAAATCAAAAATCCATAAAGTCTTCAACAACTAAATACACCACTTACAAAAAATGAAAGATGTAATTCAGCATAATTTAGCAGTACGGAATTAATATTAACTAGTAATATGGAACATTTCATATTAATTGAGAAAGTTATTTTCCACCATCATTATTTTATTATTATTTTAAATAAACTTACATTAATAACAATTATTGCCACTACTATATTTACTAACAATGAATTACATTAATTGTATTTGAAGGAAAACATTTCTGACCATATCCAGACCTAAAGCCAATGCATTTCAAAGCTATTTTAAACCATTTATCAGAGTAGGGATTGATTGTGGACTTTAATGGAACCAAATTAAAAAGGTTGTTAAAGATGTTAAAGGGTTTGTATAGGTGTTGAAAATGTTAAACAGATTAATGTCAAGTATGACTTCTAGGAATAGAGACATCTATTTAGCCACTAGAGGGAGTTAAGGTATTCACAACTTAATTGGCATTTATGTAGCATATATTATGAAGTGTATTATAATTATATTTAAAAAAGATTGAACAAGCTTGCTTGAATGTTGACACAATATAATATTACACCAATTCCAATAATTATCTTTACGGTAGTTTGATTGTTTTGTTTCAAATAAACACATTCAATGCATTCAGTATAATGAAGCTAGAATTTTCTGAGAATGGAAACCCGGAGCAAAATTTCTATCATACATATTACATTTTCAGTCAAATTTAGGTAACAAAGAAATATATAGAAATTATTTATACTGAGAAAACATTCATTGTTCCTGTCCATAACAACGTCTCTGTGAGACAGCATTGTTCAGCTCCCAAAGATATAAACAGATGTTCCAGCTAATTCCATTCTATCACTCCCACTATAACGCCTTCATTTCCAGATGTACCCATGTTTATTATAAAGCAACTATTCAAAGATTTCCCCTCTTCTATTACAGAGCATGCCAGTAATTTCACTGGGTACTCACAGCAACTATTGACTATTGAATGAAGTGATTCTTTCATAAGGAAATGCTGCAAATCTAAAAACAATTCAATTGTCTATTTCTTGTGAGTGATATAAGCACTTGGACTGTGACTGTTGCCTGTTCCTATTTTATTGACAAAAAACTCAGAGCAAGATATCATATTTTGAAAGAGAATACTTCAATATCCATGACCTTCCTACAGCAAAAAGACAAAAGAAAAAACAATCTCTTGGACAACATTTGCACCAGATGCTTATTGATGCTTTAGGCTTTGTACTTGCTATTATTTCCTACAGTCAGCAGATACTCTATAATGTCTGAACTGGGAGCAGATTCAGTGACCTTTATCCAGACCACACATAAATGCATACTATTTCTTAATGGCTACCAAAGCTATTTGAGTAGAATGTAGAACGTTGAGTCAAGGAATTATTTAGCCTGGGAAATCAGTTTATAATTAGACAGAGCCATACTTTTCAAGCCTGAAAACTACAAATAAAAAGGATCAAACCCCTTGCACTAAAAGACACAGAAGAGATCACAAGTGAAACACTATTCAGAATTCCTTAATATGGCAAATATGATCAGATGTCCTTCTCCCAGAAATCCAGATTCAGATGTGCATAATACCAAACCAATTATTTAACAATCTCCTGAACTATATCCACTTTTACTAGCACAAATCTTTAAGAGAAATCTATCACTTATTATCACTTTAAGCTTCTTGTATCACTTATTCCTTACTCTTGAGTTCAAGCTCAGTTAAAAGTCTATACAGTATGTCAATTTTCATCGCAAAAGGCCAGAAGAAAAAAATAAACAGTAATTACTGGGCACATGCCAATGCTCCAGAAGAACCCCCCTCTTGGCATAGCTATTGTGTTATTGTATTATTTGGGACAGGCTGAACTGATAACAACCTTGTTTTGCTTCTTTTAAGGAAAGTCCTCAGATTTTATTTACAAGATGAAATCTTTTTAAGAGTAAACCTGTTAAAACATGTTCCCAGTGACTTATGACTGTTATCAGTCTCTGAAAAAAAAAAGTTCCGTTTCAGCTCACTAAGCGGCAATGTTCAGATTTATTGTGAAATGGTTCATTAGTCCAAAACCCACCATTTATATAGTCATTTGGTGAATGAGCTTATTCAATGGATAGAATCTGGTTTCACTTTGAACAAGACGAAATGATATCTATTCACTTATTATACGTATGGTAAACATCTTCAAACTGTGGAAAGGCTGAAACAGACAGAATAAGAAGCAAAAATAAAGGAAATAAAATATCTATACTTCCAGGTCACTACAGCACATAGAATCACACAATTAATCTATGTCCAGCACATATCCAGATTCATCTAGCCTACTATCCTCTCTTATAGGAACACAATAACCACACCAAGGATTGTTTTATTCTTTAGTAAAATACACACACAAAAATTGAAAAGCACATATTTTTTAATACTGCTCTAGTACATAGTCACCACTCCAACCTTAATGCCTTTTTTATTTATTAAAAACTAATTCCACTGTTTGATGCTTCAAGACTTAATCTGGAAGTTTATAATGGTATTTCTGTTACATTTTGTTTTGCAGAATGGCTGATTTATGATAATAAGACTAGGAATAAAGTTTATTTGTTAGATTGTTTTCCTGCTCAGCACTTGGCTGAAAAGTAATGTAGCCCTTTACTTGCAGGGAAAAAGGAACCATTTTACAATGGTCTTATAAGCCTAGGGCCAAAACAATGCAGAATTGAAAGTACTATTTATCCAGCTACCGGCAGTAAAAAGATCAGAGGAACAATTTTGCTAAAGCAGATAGATAAGGGGCATTTTTCTTCTTTCTTTCCACTGATGTAATGCAAATTAATAAGGGCATACCCTGACCATAGGATTTGACTCTGAAAGAGATCACTTCATCTTGAACTCAACCTCAAGGGTTACATCTCAGGGTTTGCTCAGAGAGAAGGCTTGTGTATCTCCATTTGCCTAAAATAAGAATTTGTTTTGACAGAGTGAGATATGTAGACTATGGGAGATAAGCATTTATCAATGTCAGAGAAACAGATGTAGAAGGTGGAATGCAACTGCATGATACTGTATGTGCAGGAATTATTGGTCTGCAAATCCTATAAAATTTCAGACAGAAAAATTGCCAGGTTTTCTGCAGGATTCACTGGCATTGTTTAAAAAACATTTACTGATACTTCCTGTTTTGGATATATAGTACTGATGAAATTGCAGATATGGTCAAGGTAACTGTTGATAAGAAATGCACATTGTTACCTATCACTGGTGTAGGTGATTGTTGATTTTAGGCAGACTTAAGTTCCATTTGCTAGGATGATAATTATTGTCTAAGAAAGTGTTTTGATTTTTGAATGGATTCCAGTAAATATTTTCAATTGGAGATAACTTCCAAACATTCCAACGATTTTCTATGGTCTCTTAAACAAAAACACCCTGATGGATTGTAATGGACATTTCTACTTTGTATTGTCCAGTATATACAAGTACAAGAATCCTTTTTTAAAAATCAACATTCACTGTTATCACTACCTGACTCCAATTCTCTTGTCACTTTAACTTCTATCTCACAGTATCTGCATCCTGCAATTTTATGGATAAATGAAACAATTTTACAGAAAAATGGAACACAGCACCTCATGGTTCTGAGATAAACAGAAAGTAGATGTGCCAGTCAAAGCTGATTCTACTTGAACTTTCTCCAATTCAATTATAGAAGAATAACACATCTGCACCTGCATTTTGGAAGTGACCAAAATGTCAAATAATTCACAAAGTTTTGCAAGTTTTTCAAGGGGAGGGGATGCTACCTCATAACTAAATCACAAATTCTCCTCAAAATATGGGAATTAATGGAGGCTAACCAACAAAGTAATGTGCAAAAATTGCTGAGCTATTAATTTTTATTTTCTTGCTTGCAAAGTGGAATTAATAAATCCAAGAATTTTTAAAATGTTAAGATACAAGATTAAAAACATAAAGTATATTCAGGAGTTCAAAGCAGCTGATAAAAACTAATGTGACAAAAGTTCATATGGATGCCAAAAATTAGACTACTCAATTAACTAAAGAAAATGGAAAGGTTACTCCTTGGAATACAGAAGTAAAGTCTGCTTCAAAACACATTTTTGTTCCTTTTAGCATTAAAAAGGAACTCAATTTTATGCAATATTTGACAAGTAGTAAATGTATTCTTTCACCCTGCCTCTATTATGCTGTACTGTTGTGCAAAGCTTTCAACAAGAGCTTTATTTCTGTTTGAAACTTTGGCATAATGAAGCAAAGCTACAGAACTCACGCTACAGAAGATGACTGAACTTTTTCCTGCCAAGCCTCTTAAGGCTGGGCAGATGCTTTTTCAGGGAACACCAAGGGAGAAGGCTGGGAAGAGTCTTCGCTCCTCTCACTAGCTACTTCAAAAAGAATCACTTTGCTTTTACATTAAATGTTGCAGGCTCCCCAGAGTAATTTCTTGTGAAATGGGCAGCCATACAAATATGCTAAATGAACATATAAAATTACAAGGTCACATTATTTCACTGTAGTGAATCAGGATACCTTCATGGCCTGAATCATTTCATCAAAGCAGATCTGTCACTTCGTTAAGTATCTATTATGCAGTTTGTGGGTCCTAACTGTCCTAACAGGGGTCTTCCTATTTTAAAATAAGGCAAGTTGAATAAAATGTATCATAGCAAATTTGAATAGGAGAATTTATTCCTTTTGAGAAGTGGGTTACCTAGAAATCAGGATATGTGAAGTTTCTTATCTTTTCTTATAAGGTGCTCTCATCTTACAGTGAAATTCAGTCAATTCTACAATGAAGCTTCTGAAGTTATTCAAAATTAATAATACCTTTCCTGCTTGCCTGTAATTCATTCTATTCAAAAACTACTGAAATTCTTAGAGCATAAATGTAAACAGCTTAAAAGTGAAAGAGGGAGACCATTTCTTTACATCTTGGAAATCACTTAACAAGTGGCAAGCATATTCTTGCCTGCTAATGGCAATTTTCAGTAGTACCTGCAACTAAAAGGTTTAAGCTGTAAGATAACATTGCTGGCCCAATAAAAGGGTTCAAATATTTTTATGAGTTGATCAACATGTAAAGTACAGAAATACAAAGAAAAATGAAAATAATGGGAAAATAATGGAGGAAAGGGGGGAGAGAGAAAAGTGTAGGGGAAAGGGGAAAAAGAAAAAGCACTGACTTCTGACTCTTTTTGGTGCAACAGAATAAGATAAAACCTCAACTTTTTTATTTTTATATGATAATATATCTAGTCATTTCTAAAAAAAACAAACTATCTAATCAGCAAAACCCAAAATTAAAGTTTCATTTTTAACATAAGCACAAAGCACTAAGTCCAAAAGAGCTTTCCAATTAAAACAAAATTTTGTCTTTTCTTTAATCAGTCAATTTAGCATCAATTTCCATCAACTTTTGCAACCATTTGTCCATTGGGGGAATCAAAGTCTCCTTCCATTTTTGTGCATAAAGTATTCTTGCCGCCACCAACATATATAACATCAAAACTGCTGGCCAAATAAAAGGAGAATAAAACAATTTCTGTATGCAAACTGAAAATGAAGTTCCAGTCGCTGTATTTCAGATTGTATTTTGTGATACAAAAGAATGAAAACTGAGTGAGTGAAATCTCTTGTTAACGATTTTTGTTGAGGAATAATAAGACAGTTGACCAAGAAGCATTTATACAGTAAAATAAAATAACCAACACTTCTGAATTTTCTCAGTACAGTAATTGTGTAGCCAGATGTTTTATATTTTTAGTGAACTTTCAAGTTGACAAATTCATGTTTCGTGTATTTCCTCACAATCCTAATGCAAGCAGTCACTCTAAAAAGGACTCTTACTTTTTATTTCCAGAATAATGAGTAGCTCTTTGTTGGGGGGTGGGGGTGGGGACAATGAAAGAGGAGAAAGGGCAAGAAAGAGACAAAATGTCAGAGTGGGAACTATTTTAGTTATTTATGGTCTGGGAAGCCACTTGTATCTCATAAATGATTCCAAGTTTATCTTTCTATAAAGGTGACCTTTCCATCATGGGTGCAAATTAACTTGTCTGATAGTCCAGAAAGAAAATAAAAGAGACCCAGGTAGATCAGTTATGCCAGCATTTTTTCTCACTAGAAGAAAAGTCAATCATCATTATCACCACAGCAACTTCTCTCACTGGAGAATTATACAATAAAGTTATGCCGGAAAAACTGCCTCACATTTGCCATGCACAAATATGTAACTTTAGATCATTTTCCTCAATAACTAAATGAATGTATAATGTTTTTGACTCATTTGTTTAATTGGGTTCTTTTTATTTAGTTTTAGGGCTAGATCCTAATGGGAATGGGCCACATTTTAGATCGTGTTTATGCAGAAATATTTAAAATTCGAAAGGAAGGGCTTGCAAAGCTTTTAAGTAGTACTGTACATGAAATTGCTGAGTGTGAGTCATCTGTAGGTATGTGATGCAGAATCATCAGTACGCTGATGATATCCAGTTGCATACTGGATATCACTTGGACTGACCAAGTGATGATGGCAAAGACCTTACCCAGTGTCTGGAGGCTGTGATGGGGGAGAAAAAGCTCTGGCTCAACCCTGGTAAGATGGAGTTTTAAAGGTCCTAGGTTCAGGGGATTTTACCTCTTTAACTGCATGGGAGTACAATTTCTTAGTCAGAAATTGGTGTGCAATTTGGGGTTCTTCTCAGTCCTTGCTCAATGTGCAAGTTTTAGCTGTGGCAAGAGGGGGGTAATTGCACAGGTTTGTCTTGTACACCAACTGTGCCCATGCCTGAACCAGGAGGCCTTGCTCTAGTGACTCATGCCTTAACCATCCCTTAACTAGACTATTGTAATGTGCTCTGCATGGGACTGCACTTGGAAGCTGCAGGTGGTCCAGAAGTGCAGGAAGTTTTTGGTATTTCTCATTACGTCCATGTAAAACTGCTGCTTCGTGAGCTGCACTGGCTCCTGGAAGGCTTCTGGGTACAGTTCAATAGGTGCTGGTTATTACCTATAAAGCTTCTATGACCTGGGCCCAGACTACCTGCAGGACCATCTTTCTCTTATTGTTTCTGCCCATCTCACCAGATGTAGTAGAGAGCATACACTAGGTCTCTTCTCTTAAACGATGTCAACATGTTGCATCCCAGAGTTATGTCTTCTCAGTGGCAGAACCTGCCATGAGGCACAGTACCTCTCTGAGACAGAAGGAGTAATCTTTAGGAAGAGGGAGGGAGGGAGAGGGGAGACAGATTCTGACTTGGAAGATTCTGTTATAGCACTAATAGCACTTAGACTTATATACTCTTTCATAGTGCTTTACAGCCCTAAATGGTTTATTGCCCCCCAAAAATCTCATTTTACTGACCTCAGAAGGATGGAAGTTTGAGTCAACCTTGAGCCTGATGAGATTTGAACTGCCAAACTGCAGGCAGCCAGCAGTCAGCAGAAGTAGCCTGCAGTACTGCATTCTAACCACTGCGCCACCACAGCCCACCATGGTTATTATATCCTTATAGAAACAGTAGTATTGGCATGCATGACTTTGGTTGCCTAAGTTCATCTATCTTGAAGGGCTGACTTCAGTCTTGCACGGCACAGTACATCTTCCAACCTTCCTCCTTTTAATTTTGTGAGAACTAGGAAGGGTCTATCTGAGATCCTTTTTCAGGTTACGGTTCTGGCCTAGACCCATTATACAGATGCACAGACATAGATGGTGGTTAAGATCACCCTAACCCTATTAGCCTTTCATAAGATGTTGAAGACCCGAGTGTTTCCCTAGATATTTGGGTCAGAGGTAAAGTGAGCTCTGCTTCTATTAATACTTGATAGTTTTTTATTGGGAGTGGTGGTGAGGCATATGTTTGGTCAGTTTACTTGTTTTTAATTATACAAACTATCCCGAGTCACTTGTGTGAGATAGGAAGCTATATAAGGGTTATAAATTAATCAGATCAAATCAATTTAAATTCTCACCTGGATAATCTCTCCATTGGAAGCTATAAGTTCTGTAGGGATGGTGACTCTGAAGGTGCGACCTACCACAGCAGAGCTGTCTGGAATTCCCACCACTGCTGGTGCACTCTCACGGAGGTCCGAAAGCACCAAATGCATGGAGGCTTCTAACTGATGTTCCCAGTCTCGTACAACTTCTGAGGTTTCACTGGGCCAATGGCACTTAGCAGAAGTAATCACTGTCAGAACCAGCAAAGTCCTCCCCAACACTGGGGGTAGTTGTACAAATCCAGGATTCATTTTAATTATATGCACCAATTATACCAGCCACAAAATAAGGCTTGGAGCCAACAGTCTATATAAAGTTGGTTAATCAAAAGGTCTTCACACCAGATTCATTGTTGTCTTGATGCCTGAAAGAACAACATAAACAATGGTGATCGGAAAGTGAAGAAAATTCATTAAATTTTAATGAACATTAAATATTGATTCATTTTATTAGTTAATTAGTACATGAACTCTTTCAACAATTGAAGCTAAGTAGCCTGCCTTAGGTCCTTGCTTTTCAAACTTTACAGATGTGCTTCAATGTAGATGGATGCCGCCCAATGTAGGACCAAACAGATTTTTTCCACCTGTACTTTTTTATTCAACTAGTATCCTGCTCTTAAAAGAGTTATCTGAGGTTTTTATTTACATTTTTAATTAGGCTCATGGCACCTTAGTTGTAGCAATTTTAATATTAGAGGTTCCCGAGATATTTACTGTTTCCTCCCTCTTTGAGTAACTTTATTGAATCACAATAATCTAAAGAAAAGAACAGAAGAGTTAACATGGAACCAGATGACCTTTCAAGAAAACAAAAGTGTACTTGTGCAAGAATTTTACATTTTAGTTATCAGACTAAAAG
Organism: Notechis scutatus; assembly: GCF_049901735.1. Taxonomy (NCBI): domain Eukaryota; kingdom Metazoa; phylum Chordata; class Lepidosauria; order Squamata; family Elapidae; genus Notechis; species Notechis scutatus. Next base: position 69,048,591 of record NC_142010.1, read on the forward strand.
ATCATTTGTAGTGAATGGTAGAATTATTCCCACTATTTTGAGCTTTTTCCACAATACACTTTCAAACCATCAAATCATAACTTGGACAGCCTTTCTATATGACTGTTTTCCCTTTGGGGACAAAGTTCTATGTAAGACATTCTGTAATCCTTAACCCTCTATGTCATATTGCAGAAATGCATGTTTATTTTGACAAAATAAGAAATAAGAAAGATCTTTCTGATATAGACTTCCTATTTCAATTATGACAAAAGTCTGCCCACATCCATACATAACAAACTTTCTACACAAGGAGTGATAGCAACACTCCTTCTGAAACACAGCCCTCAAATTCTCACTCTGTACCACCACAGTCATAAACTATAAAACCTTAAATCATTATTAAGTAACCTTTGGCAGGGAAGTGTTCCAAAATTGGCTATCTTCCCACTTTCCTTTTGGTACTGCAATAACTCCAAATAAGTATGGATTTTTAAAATATACAGGGTAAATAAGAGTTAGTGGATTCCTACATTTCATTATATACAAAAATGTAGAGTGTAACAGAGATAATACATAGCTATGCTGTATTTGGTATACTATTTGTGGCTATTTTTAATCTATTTTTAAAAATTCATGTAAAGTATAATGTTCAGAACAGTTCACACATGAAAATTATAAATTAGACTAATACCGGTATTTGCATTGATGAGTCATTAAAAACCCAAATTTTCAACACCAATGAACAATTTATTTCCTGAGGTTTTTGGCTCATATTCAGTTTTCAGTTAATCTTTATTCCAAGATATTTTTCAGAACCATTATCAGCTGAGGTATCTCCATCCAATACATTTGCATTTGATTCCTCTTTCCTCATTCTTTGTTTTGTCTTTACACTTGCCTCTGTTAAATTTCATTCTATTTTCTCAATCCAATTAAATGTTATTCTTATCTTTTAGACAATTACCGGTAGCTATCTTATTCAATGTTGTATTATCTACAGACTAGGCAACTATTCTTTCTGCCACCCCACTAAAGTCATTCAGGTCCTAAACCTTGTAGCACCTCAATCAATAAACTTGGAAAAGAACAACTGATGTGTACTTTGGGTCCTACTCCTATAATATATTTAACAGAGCAACCAACCTCCAGATCAGATCTCACTACCAACATCCACCTCCACAAGCAACTGATCATCTACAGTTATAAGATTTCCCTCTCCTTCTTCACTCAAGTCATTTCTGAAAATATTGAAGAACAATGAGTCCGGGTGTTTGCCCTTCAAGGTAATACAGACAAGAGGCACAACAAGGAGTACCAGTTCTATCTTTATTGTAAGACTACATTAACAGATCTTGCAAGACTGAAAATATTTCTCCCTTTCCTTTTGGTTCTCCAGAAAACTAGGGAGGGTCCCTTCCTGTCCCTCCTCCTTCTGTGGGCCAAGATATATTTTACACACCCGTTTTTTCAATCTGCAACTCTCCCTCCTGTCTTTCAAGGTTATTCTCACATCCATTACACTGCAACTGAAATCCAATTCGATACTTCCCTATTTCAGGAACCACCAATAAGGAACCTTGGAGTACGATTTCTGAGCTAACTATAATATTCACTTAAATACATGCCATCTAGCTCACACTTAACTATTAGTTAACCAACTTATCATAGAGCATTTATAAGGATTAGTTACACTCAGAAGTACTCTGATTACTACGAGGATTACTTATACACATTTTCCTATGTAGGCTGTCTATATTCAGAGTCACTGATCAGAGCTCAGCAATGGATTCCTTTCAGTATAGTGTATCACTGAACAATAATAAAAATACATTTGTTTGACGACTGGTGTAATATACATGTACAGAGCATATTTCTAGCATTTAGCAACCTTTTTGCAAAGTTCAGCTGTATCTTTTTTATATACATATTTGGTGTTTCTGCTAAAGTCACTGTAAATTCAGGTACAGTTGGTGGAAAACACTGCAACTAAGGCCCAGAAGAACCAAGCAGGCTACTTCTGCTGATTGCCGGCTACCAGCAGTTAGATTTTCAGCAGCTGAACGTTAACTCAGCCTTCCATTTTTCCAAGGTTAGTAAAATGAGGACCCAGATTGTTGGGATCAATATGCTGACTATGTAAACTGCTTAGAGATGCTGTAAAACACTGTGAAGCAGTATGTAAGTCTTAACTGCTACAGTATTACTATCTTGGAGCTTGCAACCTAGAGGAAGGGGACTTTGCCTTTCCCACAAAAATGGACTAGGAGATTTTTGTTTCTATTTATTTATTAAATTTCTATGTTGCCCACCTCACTCAGACTCTGAGTGATTTAAAACAACATAATAGAATATGAACACTTCACTAAAAGCATTTTTTCTTTGCAGTCCATTTTTTAACTTGAGCTTAGCTAGCTTGTCCCACCAGATCAAATTTGGTTCTATTCCATTCTGTTTTTAAGAAATTGTGTTACTGATAAATGGAGTCCTGAACCTCTTCATATAATTTATTTTCTTCATTCTCTTTGACTGGAAACAATAAAATGGAGTAGTAGTAAAAGTTTGAAAAGAAATTGAGAAGCTGAATGCCTGGTAAAATAATGTTAAATTTACATTTTAAAAAATAAGAAGTTAAACTCAGTTAAAATCCACAGATAGGAGACGAAAAGAACAGCTAGAAAGTATACTTTTTTGTCTCAATGTTTCCTGTCCAGATGAAAGAAAACAGTTGAAAGAAACTAAGTACTCTGATTGGTTGTATGCTGCACTCTTCCCTTTCAATATCACCCCCACCCCAAATGGAAAAATTGTCTGGTAACTGAGCAAGTGGATTTCAGATGAACACAGCTAATCTCACTTTCCTTTAGAATTATTTCATTAGCCTATTTTTCTAATGTATTATTCTTTCATTTGCTATTTTCTTAAGATTCATATCCCGCCAAACAAGGATTTTCAGCTGACAGGCTCCAAGAGAAGAGCCTTGTCTGCCATGGCTCCTGCCCTCTGGAACATCTTATCCCTGGGGTGAGACTGGCTCCCACCCTCCTGATGTTTCAAAAGAGCTGGAAGACCTGGCTCTGCCAGATTGTTTGGGGCAGGGGTCCCCAACCACCGGTCCACGGACCGGTCCCGGTCCGCGGAACAAGTCCTACCGGGCCGCTGGCTTGCTGGGCGCCGCCATCTTTTTTGATGAAAAAGTGCTTCCGGAGAGCTTTTCCGGTAGAAAGCTCACCGGAAGCACGCTTTCATCAAAAAGATGGCGGCGCAGCACTTCCGTGAGTTTTCCGGTAGAAAGCCATCACCGGAAGCACGTCATCAAAAGATGGCGCGCAGCCTTCCGTGAGCTTTTCCGGAGAAAGCTCAGGTAGAAAGAGGTCACTGGAAGCACGTTTTCATCAAAAAAAAGATGGCGGTGCCCAGCTGATGCCGGTACCGGGCCGCGGCGCCCAGCTGATGCCGGTATCGGGCCGCGGCATAAAAAAGGTTGGGGATCACTGGTTTGGGGAACCAATGGGGAAGCTTCATACTGGAGGTGGTTGATTAATTAAAACCTAATTCCACCCCACCCCCACCCCTTGTGTGTCTGGCTGCCATCTTTCCAATCTTGTTTTAATGGTTTGTAATTGTCTATGATTTTATCTACTGTGTGCCATGACTGTTGATTTTAATTTCTTTTCTGTTTTAATACTTTAGGTTATAAGACACCCAGAGTCATTGGATATGAGATGGGCGACAAATAAATCTTCTAAATAAAATAATAATAACAATGACAATAACAATAACAATAATGTAAATAAAAATCCCAGTCTTCCAGTAGAAATTCATGGCAGAGGACAACACACTCAGTCCTCCAACTTCCCCCCACAAGAACCCAAAGTTCAAATTTTTCACAGCTGACTAAATTTGGTTCACCTCAATTTTAATTAACAATTCTAATCTTTAATCACTGGTTCTATATATTCCTAATAATTTAGTGTTGGGGAAATTAGAATACAGTTATTTAATAAGTTTTACTACAGTATCTGCCACCACTCCAGCTTTTATTTCATGGATCGTATTGCCTTAACAGGAGAATATATTTTCTATTCAGTCCAAACCATGTTTTGCATACTGTTTTGGAAGAAATAATATTTTCCTTAATTATCATTAGGATGCAATTTCATGGTAGACAGATTTAAACACAATGGTTATGTTCAATGAATTTTAACTTTATGGTACAATTTCTGCTATTCCATGATGTCTCTCTATACCCAGAGTATTTGACTGTTCTTTACACTTACTATCGATAGGTGTTTTTGTATGTTTGTCAGTTTTAATACTGTTATCCACTCAAACTTATGTAGTTGAACTGGACGATGCTATAAATCAACCAACTAAATATTGCAAAAAAAAAAAAACCTGAAGGACCAGATTTCTAACTAACAACACTGCTTATATTAAATTAAAATTTCTACTGACATCTAGCTTCAATTAGTTCAGATAGCTCTATAGTTGTACCTCAGTCCTAGGCTCCTGTGAACTGGAAGTGCTCCTTACCTAGCTTGGAATCAGCCATGAAGAGATACTTACTCGTATTTGCCGCGTATAAGACGACTTTTTTGCCCTAAAAACATGCCTAACTGGGGGTCGCCTTATACAGCCGGTCACGCCACGTGTGGCCAGTCAGGGCTCCTCCCTGCAACCGAAGCCCTGAGGAGACACTTGGGGGTCTGGCTTTCCGCTGCGGCGGCTCCCGCCTGGCCTTTCTTTGAGGTGGAAAAGGTCGCTGGGCTGAAGGGACCGCGCGGCCAGAGGCGCGCGCAGTGTAGGGAGGTGGGGAGGAATGGAAGAGGCACCGGAAATTAGCTTCCCCACGTTGTTGGGCTGCCCTCTCGGGCAGGGGAGGCTTTGTAAAATACTTCGCTTTACCTTTGAAAGCAAAGGGAAGACGGGCGGCAGCAAGGGAGAAGGGAAAGCAACGGTGGAAGGTCTCCCGATATGAAGTTCCCCCACCAACGCAGGCAGCACCATATCTGGGCATGCAACAAAAGTACTTCCTAGAGGCCGGACTCCGCTGGCACCGCCTCCAAGTGGGGGGTCGTCTTATACGGCAAGTATATAACAAACTCTATATTTTGAGTGGAAATGTTGGGGGTCGCTTATACGCCCAGTCGCCTTATACGCCCGCAACACGGTAGTCTTCCTGTGCGAGAAAAGTACATAACAAAGGCAAAAAGGATCAGCCCATTTTCTTTTTAAAAGTTCATCTGATAGAGAAAACCCTGAAAAACTTCTTCTGATTCGTTGATTAAATTTCCATTTTTTCTGGGCTTTCATAATCTCTGCTCTATTTAGACTGATAGGATGAATTTGATTGACATATTGTATGAAGTTTAAGACTTTTTATAACTCTTTCCTGCCTGAATCCCTTGAGATAGGATTTCTCAGCATTCACTATAGCAATACAAAATGCTGTACTGTAGCTATGTGTGTGCAGAAACAGTATAAATATGAGAAGGAGAAAGCAAATTTGGAAAAAAAAAAAAGATATTCCTTTAATGTCCATAGAGTGAATGTCTGGATGAAAAGAGAGGTCTGCAGCCAGCACCTAAATGATATAATGGTAGATTCCTTTCAGATTTTAGAGGAAAATGCTTAGAAAATATATAGAAAAGGCACATAAGATTGCACTGCAGTACTAGACACATGAAATAGACTTCCCCTGATGATCCTGATCTCAGCCACTATCTTTAACAGCAAAGGCAATCCATCAAATATCTTAGTCCCAAATGTTTCAGAGGTTTATATATGATATGTCACACCTTGGACTCTGTTCAGTAATAAACTGTCACCAGTACAGATGTTTCAATAGAGATGTAGTAAATCTCTATGCAGCATTTTATACTAGTTGAAGGTTTGGAACTAGAGTAAGGGTAGCCTCATAGAGCACAATGCAGTACATGCAATCCTCAACTTACAACAACTGGGACTGGAATCTTGAGCAAAGTGGTTAAGTGAGATGCCTACACAATTGCTTTGCTCAATGACCATAATTCTGACATTCCTTGTTGCAGCTGTCAAGCCATCTCCCAGGTTATTAAGCAGATGGAGCAAAGGAGCTGCCTGCAAATTCTGTTCTCTGTGCTTGGAAGGAAATTACTCTGGTGGGCTTCAGAAAGAGATTTTCGGGATATGAGCTCAGTTTCTCTACCCTGTCAAAAGAGTTTGACTCCCATCTCTGTCCAGAAGGGAACTGCTTCGGTGGGCTGCAAGAACAGAACTCGGATTTTGGGAAACCTGACTTTTTCCACTGGAGGAGTTCATCTCCCCTCAATAGGAAGCTCTTTCAACCAATAGAGAGGGAGGGAGAGAGGGAGGCAGAGAGGGAGGGAGGGAGGGGGGAGAGAGAGGAGAGAGAGGAGAGAGAGAGAGCTCTCAGCAGGCAACAGCAACTTGCAACCTTCCCTATCCGCTTTCCTACTGACTTTCTAGGAAGCCAGCAGTGAAGATTGCAAATGGAGGATTACATGATTGTAGGGTGCTAGTCATGTGATTATGTGACTGGGGTGCAGCATGATGGCTGGAAGTGCTTTACCCTTTCTGAAACTCATTGTAACTTCAAATGGTCATTAAATGATCAGTCATAACTACTATATGTAAGGTGACCAGTATATGAACAATTAAACCCAGGCTGGTTATAAGCAGCTCTCCTGGTCACAAAATAATCTAAACATCCAGTGTGCGTGATGAGCTCAGCTCCACCAAATTCCATACTTGTTCCTTCTGAGAATGCATCATTGCTGAGAACAAGCAGACTCCCAGTTCTCATATTTGCTGATCACTCAACAACTACGTCTTGTCAGTTATCAATCTCAGTTTATTGGCCCTCATCTATCCCATCACTGCAACTAGACATTAATTCAGAACATGAATAACTTAGTTTAATCATGATATTATGGGGAAATTGAGCTTTTATTGTGATACCTGCCCTCAAAAATTTTGTTGATCCCCAGTTTGCAGTTGTGTAGGCACTACTACTTCATCAAAGGCTTTGTTCAAATGTGAAGAGGTTAAAGAAACGAACTGAAGGAGAAAGAGAAAAAATATTTTAAAATGCAGATGCATACAATTTCCTAGAATCAATAAAAGGGGGAAGTGTTGGGGGGGTTGCTATCTGAATAAGTGTGATGCAAATTTCTACAACAAAATTACTTTAGATACTTTGATGTGTCTCTGTGGAATAGATGAAAAGCCTAAGCCTATAGTGTACGGGATCTAGTTACTGTCCACTCCCTAGGCATGCAGGGAGGAAGGATAAATACTTAAATTTCTATGCCACAACTAAAAAGGGAAAACGTAATATAATGATGCCTGATAGATCAAAGCTGAGAATAAAAACTGAACCGTGCTGCATAGGAGCAGGAGAAATTGATGTCTCATCTCACCCATCCCTCAACTTTATTTCTTTTATAAGGGATATGCCTAGATCTGGTAGCATCCAGTAATTCAAGGTAACTAGACCTAGTACCTGGTTACAGAGATTTTACTTCATACAAAACAACTCAAAACACTTTGCTTAGCAGAAAACTCACTGGGTGGCCTTGGGAAGTCTAAGTACAACCTCCCTCATATAAACACAAAATTAAGTGCTGCTTAAAGCTCTTCCAGGAAGAAGCTTCTCTTGTCATTGAAATTTAAAGGGGAAAGTCTGTACTTGTACAATATTTCTGAGGGAAAATGTTGCCAGCACCAACTTTGCATTATATTTAATACCAACGTAGACATTTAATAGACTATATCTCAAAGGTATTTACCAATTTCAGAGGCATTCATGCACATATTATGTATCTATATTATCTACAATGAATCACGAGGCAGGCATTTTGTTTGCATAAAATTGTTCACTGACATACTTGAAGAATAGATTGTAAATTCTGCAAATCCTATGTAACTGATACATTTAATTTTTACCATTCGGCATAATCGGATAGAATTACCAAAAACCTTACACAAAGCAGCAACACCCTACTCCCCAAACTAGCTACAGCATTCCAGCAACTTCATCATGGAATATTGCCTTCCAATTAAATCTCATACAGTATATGGCTATTGTGTTTTGCACAATGTCTGAAATTCAGCAGAGAATTATATTACATTAAATCAAATGGGCATTTTAACTTTTCAAGTTATTTCCTGTCCATTTCCTATGTTCTATATAAAATCACCCAGCATCACTAGAAGTCAGGTGGTATATAAATTTAATAATTAATTAAAATAAAACCAAAAAATCAATACTGGGCTTTCTTACAAAATTGGTTAGCATATTGTGTTGGAGGGAAAAAAAACTTGAAGTGCCTTGATATTCTTTTTTGAATCTAATTTCCTTGGAAGTCCAAAACATGGTAGTCTTCCATATAAATGGAATTTAATAGAAACAGAAATAGATTTTTGACTTTTACAATTCATACTTCCTTTCAAATACTTTGGAAAGTACAAAAAAAAAGACATTTGGAAGCTGTTCTTCCTTCTCCAAGTATTAATCTTTCACCATCTCAACTAACCTCTTGAGGAAAGATCCTCATTTCTCAAACACTCTTTCCCCATAGGCTTCAATCTTGCACATTTTTTTCTTTATTAACTGTAGATATTCCAACATCCTTAAATAGTAAATTTAAGAAATTAACATACAAATGAAGACATAAGTAGATGGACAAAACTGATTAATGGTGTTTTCTTAACCTTTCTGATCTAACATTTTAGATACAGCTCTTGACTACATTTATTTCACATTTCATCTGCCCTAGATCTCTCCCCTCCCCCATGCCTTGAGATAGTTTAGTTATCCTTCCCTAGTCTGTAATGAGCCTAAGTACCTTACCCACACACTATTTTAGGCAACAAGGTTTATTTCCAGATTATTGCATCTTTCTTTTTAACTGAAGTATATAGTACTGCATTAGGCAAAGTCTTCTAAATATGGTCTATTCAGACATAAGATTATAATTTTTTCCCTGTTCCACTATTTCAGAATCTGTTATCCCACATTCCATTCTATTTAGGAGAATCCCTGTGGCAAAGCAAAGGGAATGGAGACTTGGCATAGAAACAATTCGGACAGCAGAGTGATAATAATTGCAGAAAACTTTTATGATAGATTCTTAAATGCACTGTGCTACTCTGAGGTGATGGAATGAGAGCTATTACATTATTTATCTCGGTATGGGGTCAACACAGGACACAGTAATGAGAGTATCAAAATGCTTCTTCACTTACAGGAAACTATCAATTGATAACCTTGAGCAATTACATAACCACCTTAAAGAATTGCCAGAACTGTAATACCCCTGGAGAATAACTTCTAAGATGTTTTACCGGTATATTCAAATGTTTAAAATGCTTGGATTCTGCTGAGTGTCACATATGTGGCTTCTAATTACTTTGCTAAATCAAAACAATTTTCATCACAATAATCATTCAGAGTTTGATAGCACGTAGCCTAAATCTTCTTGAAGCTGACAAAGAAGTGTAATGATTACATTGTCTGCCCCAGTATCTGTTGTACAAAGTCCACTAATTAGAAATAGAAAAGAATTTGTCCTTTGATTTAGTATCAAAATTGATTTTTTTATTTTATTAATATTCCTCAGACTTCTATTTTACTGGCTGTTATCTCCTTTGAATATGATCTGTTTTGTCTTAACAAAAGTATATGCTTCTCCTTGAAAAATCTATTCCAAAGCTTTTGATTTATAAACATCTAATATTTTGCAGAAGAAACTAAGCTTAACATAGTGATAATTTGTCAAAACATATTTAAAGTACAGAATGGACACTGTATTTTCAATGTACTGAAAATTTGCTTCAGTGCTGAATTCCATTACTCCTCCACTCCCTAAAAGAACCTTTCCCATAACCTACTTCCCCTATCAGTTACTTTTTGCTTTTCAGTAAACATACGGATGAGACCATCTAGATGAAAATTAAGAGGTCTACTGGGTATAGAACATGAACGATTCCGTAATTTTCTTTTATCTCCTTATTTTCTTCGGGTATTCTTTAATCACTAGCAATCACTTCAAGACTATTTTTAGGTTATAATAAGGTAGTGAACAACTGGACCTTGAAAGCTGAATCCAGAACAAAATCTACCTGCAATGAACTGCATAATAAAGTTAGCATATCAGAATCTGTGTTAGAGAAAACAGATACATAAAGCTGCTGCACAAATTATATGAGAGATTTAAAGAAATAAACCACTCTCTACTAAATATGTTGTGACTGATAAGCACATCTGCCTGTCTCTACCTGGTGCTTACATTCTATTCATTCCCCAGAAACCTCTCCTGTGATTGTTGATAAGGAGTCTTTTTTTCCCTCGGAGGAAAAACTAATAAAATGAAAAACTGTTTTATATAAAAACATATTTTTACAAGGCTGGAACGAATATAGCATGGTGGCTAGAGTAGAGTAGACCATACTATGAACTGGGAAGTCCCTGGCTCAAATCTAATTTCTGCCATGAGCTTATTAAGCAAATTGCTCTCTTACTGCATTTGTAATATGAAGGATCATACTGATTTTCATATCAAAGGTCTGGTCCTCTATTTACCCCAGACAACATTGTACCTGGTACAGAATCCAGAAGTGGTAGTTTGTAACCTTGGAGAGTCACAGGTTTTTTCATCCCTACTTTACAGGATTCCTGTAAAAATTAATGCATATTAAATGATTTGAAGTTTGCTCCTTGAAATTTGAATGTCCCATATAAAATGTACTTTAACTTTTTATCATGCTAGAGACACTATGTAACAAGTTTATGGGACCATGAAAAAGGTTTTAAAATGTTGTTCACTTAAGCTAAAACAAATTGATTTAACTATAGAAAGCATTCAACAATACTGAATGTTTACTTTATTCAGCAATATCCCTTGTTAACTTATGCCCGTGTGTTTTATGGTTTTCAAAATGTTGTTATATTTATATACCACCCAGCCATATTTTGTGAGATGGGCAGTTATATAAACAAACAAAATGAAAGCACAAGATCTTCATTACATGCTGCAGAAGCATAGCAAACCTTCGTGAACAGTCTTGTTTTATTTCTATAGAGACCACAAGCTCTATAAATTTTAAAGATTGATAGATATGTTGTATCAAGTCCCATCAATTTTAGTGAAACATTTACAGACATAACATCTGATGTAGGAGTATGCATAACATGAACAATGCATTTTATTCTGAACAGGCAATGGTCCAACTGAAGCACCATGTTTTGGCCAAAGAAAATCAAGAGAAGAACAAGTGGACAAAGCTGGTGCACCTCATCCCTTCACAACCCTCCACAGATGTGTACTAGCCTACCAGTTGACCTTTACAGCAAATTCCACTCCCCCATCTCCACTTATCTGTTGCCAAGAATACGACCAGGTTCAACCACCTCTTTCCTAACTTTCCTTGTACTTCTTTTCCCACTGCTGCGACCAAGCATCCATCTCTTTAATATTGTGTATCTTCCTTCTCTATCTTAGAATCATAGAATCAGGGCTGAATGGGATCTTGAAGGTCTTCTAGTCTTATCCCCTGCCAAGGCAGGAGAGTCCTTATTCCATTCTGGACAAATGGCTGTCCAATTTTTTTCTTGAAAACCTCCAGTGATGGGAGCATCCATAACCCCGCGAAGGGGCATTGGTCCTACCTGAACGCTTCTTCTCGGGGAGCCGAAGGGAGAATCCAGGATGGGTAGTCTCTAGTCTCATAGCTCTGCAGACTGAGTTGAAAAACTGAGGACACACCCCCTGGTAATAGTCCCCAGTTCTGAACGATGTCGAAGCGAATCCAGCTGCTCCTCGTACTCTAACAGATAGCCTATTTGATACTGCGAGAAAAAAACATTTCCTCGCTACTGTGACCAGACAGAATACAGGGTGGGACTGGATTCTCCCTTCGGCTCCCTGAGAAGAAGCGTTCAGGTAGGACCAACGCCCCTTCTCCACTGAGCCAAAGGGAGAATCCAGGATGGGACATACCAAAGCTGGCTGATGGCTGTCCTATGGGAGGGAACTGGATTGGTCGGAGGTCCCCACTTCTACATGAATGCCCTGCAGGACTCGTCTTCCAAAGGACAGCTCTGCTGAGTCAATTTTATAATGTCTTATGAATGGGGTCACAGATGACCAAGTCGCAGCTCTACAAAAGTCCAGAATCGGAGGGCGGAGCTGGCGTCGCAACGATACGGCATGCAATCTTGGAGATCTGATATCGCAGCCGATATCTTTGCTCCTGGACGGTCCAAGTGGATCTAAACCGTCCCGAAGAGATGGTGAATGTAAAGAGTGCATCCTGTCGATCCCAGGGATATCGCAAAGTCCCTGGTAGATCCAGGAGAAGCTCTTTTTGCCAGCGGCAAATAGGCAGCCATTAAAGCTGCTGAAGTTGGGACAGCTCCGAAACAAAAGAGAACGGAAAGAGAGAGTGTGCTGGTTTGGTGAGAACTTTTTCTTTATTTTAAGACTTGAAAGGACACCCTAAGGGAAAGAAAGAATCTGTAAAAGTTTTGACAGAAGTGATTAAGCGGCGATTTTAAACAGGAATGTCAAAGTAATTTTTTTCCCTCATTGCTGGATTTCCTACACATGATCTTATATTTTGAAACTGGACTGGTTTTTTTCTTCTTTTTATATATTCTTCTCTCCTTTTTGATTTTATAATATTTTAAGTCAGAGACTCCCTTTTAGTTATTTTTTAAATATCTCTTTTTTTAATTAATTCTTATTATATTTTGCTTGGAAAAGGAGGGGGAAAGTGAAAGCTAAAGAAACTTTGTAACAGTGCCAACTAGAGGCTTGGAAATATTCTATTTTTCTTTTGACCAGACAAAGCTGAGGAAGAACTGAGACTTCGTTCCAAGGACATTGCCTGCTTGATAAGATAGAGGGAAGAGCACGGGAGAGTATTATTACAGGTGCTCTTCTGGGTTTCTATCAACAGCTGGAGTCTGGTATTGAAGCTTAGGAAAAGAAAAGGTGATAAGTCTTTGGAGAAGAGAGTTATAACAAGAGCCTTGGATAATCAAACAAAGTGCAATGTGCTCTTTTTATTCTTTCTGAGCTGTGCTACCCCTCCTCATCAGTTTACTTTTTTTTTTTTTGCAATAGCTATTTGGATTTTTGGCTCTCTGGAACTTGTCTTTGTTTTTTTTTTGTTTTGTTTTTTTCTTGTATTTGGAAGTTAAATTTCTATGTCTGCTTTTTATTTTAAAGGATAAGCTTTAGTATTAATGCTCCCCTTCCTTTTCTTTTTAAGGGAGTAGCCTTTTCTTCTCTTTCCCTTCCTGGTATTTTTGTCTTTCCATCTACCTTCCATATTGGTTTTTTTTTCTTTTTCTCTTTTTTGGTTTATTTTTATGCATACTTTGAGACCTCTTAATTGGATTAAGGTGTTGAAGAACCTGAAGAATTTTTCCTTTCTTTTTTAGCATACTTTTATATTTGAGACCTCTTAATTGGATTAAGGTGTTGAAGAACCTGAAGAATTTTTCCTTTCTTTTTTAGCCTTTTTCTTCACTTTTTCGCCTTTTTTAGGATTTTACAACTTTTGTGTGTGTGTGTGTTCATGGTGTGTTTATGGTCTTTTCCTTCATTTTTGAATTTTTACTGTCATAACCCAGGGGGGGTGTGGGCGCTTTGAAACTTTTCGTCAAAAAGAGGCGGCCCATGAGGGTGGGGGGGGGGGATTCCGGTCCCACTCCGGGAATGGCGGCCGTGTGCGACCGCGCAGCTGGGGGGGGGGGCCGTGCAAGGCCGAAAATGGATTATAACCAACCAATTGGATTAAAGGTATACAAGAACCTGAAGAAATTTTTTCTTCTTTTTCTATTATTATTACTATTTGGCTTCTCTTTTCTTACTATTTTCCTACTATTTTTATTTGGAACTGCAATTGGTTATTTTACAACTGGATTAAGGTCTAGAAGAACTGAAGATTTTGAACTCCTCAAAAGGAGTAAGAAATTAACAGCTCCTGGTTCTTCAATTTCCACTTCTTCCTCTCCACCATCTGGAGGACAACGTTCAATACAGACAATATTAAGACAAGAAAAAGAACAAGAAAAAGTGACCCTGCAGATGATTATGCAAGGAATTCAAAATATTCAAACAAGATCAGAGAATATTGAAAAGAGAATAGAGAACACTGAACAAAGAACAGAGAACATTGAACAAAGAACAGGGAAAACCGATGAAAAAGTGGAGAACATCCAACAAATGATGATGAAGTATGATGAGAGATTCCAAAAAATTGAAGAAGATGATAAACAAAGAGAAAAGATTGGAGACATTGATAACAGATTAACTGTGGTTAAACAAGATAAAAGTGGTATGCTGAGATGGGAGATGGACAGATCAGAATTTTATCTTAGATTTCAAAACAAAGAGGAAGAAAAAGGACAAAATCTAGCTGAGATAATGATAGAAATATTGGCTGAAGCTTTGGAAATAACTGAAGAGAAGATGATGGATGGAATAGATGAGGTTTATCGAGTCTTCACAAGATATGCGATGAGAAATAGCTTACCAAGAGAAGTTCACATCAGATTTACAAAGAAAGCCATTAAAACGCAAATATTGCAAGTGGCAAGAGAGAAAACATTGAAATACAAAGATAAGGAGATTGTGGTCTTGAAACAAGTACCCAGAAGAGTGAGAGAGATGAGAAGGGAATACCAATTCTTGACCAAATTATTACTTAAAAAAGAGGTGAATTGGGACAAATCAAAACATTTTCTGGGGGTGACGACAGACATTCCAATTGAAGCCCTGACCTAACAGTGTTGAGCACCTAGGCATCCATCGTTCACTCCTCCCATTTGGAGGCAAAGAAGGCTAAGCGATCTCCGATGGGTGGGGAGAACGAGGTATTACTTAGAGCAACGGAAGGCACGACCCGCTGCCCCCCGAAAGGGCCATTTACTAGCAGAAGGTTGTTGTCTGCCAGGTGGTTCTTGACATTGGTCTTGGCGTTGAGAATATGCCCTCTGTGACCGAGGAAAGCGGGAGGTGGACTTTGCCCAAAAGGCAGGTGGACGATAAGGAGCTGGGCAATAGTCAGCTTTTTTCCCCGAGGAGGAAATAATTTTACGTTTATCTCTGGTCTCGATGAGATACGGCTCTAGAGCCTCGCCTAAAAGCTTGTCTCCTGCGCAGGGGGCAGAGGCCAGCTTCCATTTGCAGCGTGACTCTGCCTGCCAATTTCGGAGCCACAGAAGCCTTCTTGCCACCACCGAAGATGCCATGGCCCTTGATGCAAATTTGGCGGAATTGAGGGTGGCATCTGCAGTGAATTCCGCTGCTGCTATAATTTTAAGGTCCTGATGAGACCTGAGGTCAGAGGCAGGCAATCGGTACTGCAGTTGGTGCAGCCACCGTAGAGATGCCCTTGTGAAAAATGATGCAGCGGTCAAAGCCCGAACAGCCCACGCAGCTGCTTGGTGGTTGCGTTTGAGGGTCTGTTCAGAACGCTTGTCCTCTGGTTTAAGGACATCTTCTAGCTCGGTGGGAGTGCCTGAAGAGGAGAATGATGCCACAACTGGAGTGTCTACCGAGGGCACTGCAAGGGCGTTGGCTAGGGATGTGCTGACATTGTAGAACCGCTTGTCCAAAGATGATGGACGAGGACCTGCCGAAGGGGAAGCACACTGTTCCTTGACCATATCGAGAAACAAAAAGAGAGAAGGCAAAACCTCCGTGTGTACTACTGGCTTGGAGAAGAGCGAGTCTCCTTGCTGGGAGAGTTCCCCTTGTGGTTCAGGTGCGGCTTCCTCAGGTGACAGCTTGGCAGTGACCAGGGCCTTGCTAAGTAAGGGTTTAAAGAGGGCTGGTTTAAAAACTAATACAGAGGAGGGCTAATCTGGACAAGAGTCTTCTTCCTCTGAAAGATTGTGATGACAGATTTCACCCTCTTCACGCTCTGAACGAGAGAAGCAACTGTGTTCAGATGGGGAGGCACTCCCTTCCCCTTCATACTCCTCCCGTTCTGCCTGTGAAGAATGGACCCTGAGGTCTTGGGATTTGTGGAAATCTTGTTGTGGAGGTAAGGAAGCCATAGACTGAGAAGGGAGAAAGGCCTGAACCCTTTCCAGAGGCCGAAGAATCTGTTGAAAACCTTCAGCCAATCCCTGTCTAATGGCTAAGGAAACAACATCTTAGATCTCCCTGGGCCTGTTATCAAAGGTAGTGGAGGACCGAAGGCCAGCTGCAGTGGGTGTGAAGGTGGCTTCCGGCCTGATCTGGGAGGCCTGAACTCTGGAGGGAAGAGAGGGGGCATAGGGCCCAGAAGTTTGCTGGAAATATGGCCCAGACCTGCTGAAATCCTGAGGATCCAGTTGTTCCTCAAATGCCTCAGGGGACCAGACAGGGGGGAATCCAAAGGCTCCATGAAAAACTTCCCCTCCCCTGGGGGGGGGCTTCTCTGGAAACCCTGATGTTCGGCTGGCTGGGAAACCTGTTGCAGTTGCCCTCTCATTTGTTGAATAGTCTTGTTAAATTGTTTCTCTAGAGCTGCATGTCTGCGTTTCTCTGCCTTCAACTCAGCCTGAGTTGTCTTCTTAGGGGCTAGATCCTTAGCTCTGATTTTTGCATCCACTTCCCTCTGAGCGGTATGTTATCTGCGTCTTTTCCTTTTAGTGGGTTGGAGGGCCTGTTCCACTGGGGGGGAAAGCTCTGTATGAGGACTGTCCTGATCCATTTTAAATAAGCAAGGCTCAAGAGTTGAGAGAATGGCTCTCAAAAGTGCTTAAGGATGGCAGAGGGTGGAATTGGGTCTTTGGAGCCCTGAAATTGGCCGCCAGGCCACTTAAAATGGCTGCTCATCTTGTGTCTGAAGAGACTGCACTCCAAGATGGCTGCTGCTCATCGATGGCTCCGAGAAGTGAATTTCACTCTTTAGGCTATTGCGAGCCCCGAGCGATCAGATCAGCCAGAGAAGGAAGAGATCGCCTCCCATGCGATCAGCTGGCTGGCTCTGTTATCAGTTTGCCGATCAGTTTTACGATCAGACAAACTGCGGCTATGGGGAAGGTCTCAGACGCTTCCCTGCTTGCCTAGCAGCGCTTGGGAAAACGTTTATCCCAACGTTGCAGGAGAACGGAGCCCCGCTCTCCTGAAGTCGCAGCTGCCCGGTTCCCCGGAAGCTGATTGAAGCAAGATAGCTTCTGTAGAAAATCGCTGAATAAAACGCTAACGCTTTCAGAGACACAGCTTGTGACTTAAAGAAGCTGAGTCAAAGCTGGGGATTCTCCCGGGGGCTGGCTTTTTATATAAAGTACAGACTCAGTTTAATGACGTCATAAGAAAGAGTCTACCCATCCTGGGCTCTCGCTGGAGAAGTACACAGATCACCTTCCTGATTTATGCATTGGGCCTAGCTACAGTCAGTTTTCATATGGCCCTTGGAAGAAATATACTTTGGAAGGTCTCATGTGGCAGGAAGCTCACATATGCTCTGAATTATAAGCAACCATTTCATTCACATTAAGTCTCCACTTTAATAATAAACATGAGACAGCATCTCTCTAGTAAACTCTTAATTAAACCAGTATTTAAAAAATAATCTCATACAAACATATGCATATGTTAAACTCTTCACTAAGTAGATTAGCTAGCTAGTTATATGACTATATTTTGATAAGCTCTGAATAAATTCTCATATTATAGTGTACTTCTAACATCAAGTAGTTTTCCTTTTTTGGAAGAATATGCTCACCATTAGGAAGAACAACTAATTCAGATACTATGAATAGACCTACAATATTTATGTGAAGACAGGCAATCTTTCTTCAGGAAGTACAAAATGAAAAAATAATCTAATTTACTGTATTTTCAGTGAATCAAAGATGAGTCTTATGGTACATTATTTGGAGAAGCAATTTAGAATTCTTTTCAAGTAAAACTGTACTTCCGGGCTTTAGAGTAAGAACATACTTAATTACAAGCAGAAATGGACCACACCACATGTAAAAATGCAAAATTATATTACACATATAGGGATGAGATGGAAAAGGCATGCGTGGCTCACTACCAATGATATCCTTTGTAGCATACTGATCCTGTATGTAACTCATATAGAATGTGAAAAATACATGTGGTTAATTTAGCAGATATCACTTTCTGAACAAGATTATGTTAGAAATTAATATTTCCAGAATTTGGAAAGGTACCTTTAGCTTTCTTTACATGCATATTTGTGTAAACAGCTTATCAATTTCAAGTCACATATTATGGAATACAAATTTATTTACCATGTAGAATGATCTACAATCATAACAGATAATGATTTCAAAGAAGAATGTGAAACTTGATAGAAACTTAAAATGAAACGAAAGGGTTGGCTGAGAAACTTATTCAAAAGCAAAGTAGGGTAACACAACCTGTATTAAACTATGTTTTGAGTTTTCCAATTAATTTTACTCAGCCACACAAGTTTATGTACTCTAATATGCTATCTATTTAACAGGTGCTACCCTGGAGTTTTCTAGCTTTATGTGATCCCTAAATTGGTTGTATAACCTAATGCATGCTTATTCCAATTACAAACTACTGTGTCTACAAAAGAAACTACCACATATCAAGAATATATTCAAAACACATATTTAACATATCGTAATAGAATACTACAATGCATGTCTTCCATTGATTTTGGTATTATATTAATCTTTCCGGAACGGAGGGGCTTTCAAGACTCTTCATTTCCAAAAGTAAGAGAATAGAAAAGCCAAAGATAAACAGGAAAAATACCTCAAAAAAAGTAACCAATATACTAAGCTGTTTCATGTACCCAAAATTCCTCTTCTCCTTCCATTCAAGGCTTAACATTGCAAGAAACAATTACATATGACATGTCAAACTGAATTCATACGATTCTGACATGACATTTATTTTAAGTCTAGCATTTTATTCCCCCTGAAATAAAGATAGCAAATTGAAACCCCTAAAAATTATTTCCTCCAGGCAACCTTGTAGGCAGTATCAGTTGTCCTGATCATTTAAAATATATTTTAATGGAAGATACACCCATGTGCTTTTATTCTTCTGTGTGTTTTCCTTGTTGCACATTAACCACTCTTGTGATTTTAGAAAGCTAAATTTTCCATTAAAAACTACCAAATTATTTATGCCCCAAACAGAATTCTAAGAATTTAGCTGTAAATTAACTCATGCAATAAAAATAGCATTCTTTTCAGATATTTACCATGTAGTTTAAGTCACATACATATTTGAAAAATTCAAAAACAATCAGCTAGACCATCATAGGTGTATATTTTTCACTATGTACCCGTTTTATACAATAACATGAATAGTTATTAGATATTTCTTCTTATAACTGATTCTAGCATTTCTGACATTCCTAAACTGAAAATTTTATTTCAGTTAATAAAGACACAAATGAAAACAAATGAAAACTGCAATATCTTACAGTCCATAAGAACACATTTCAGGAATATGATGAAATTTATACTCTAAGGAAATCTCTGGGTGTGAAAGCATCAAATTCCATTTTGGCCTACTTTTTACAAGTGATAGAGATATTAGAGAAGGATTTCAAATTAGGCGAACCTTCATAATGAATGATGTCCATAATTTGAGCAGCAGCAGCAGAACGATGGACAGATGCAAGAGATCTGATGCATACTCAACTTGCAGCGAGGTTGATAGACTCTATTTATTAAAGAGCATAAGTGGGCATGGAATATTGCAAGTACACCAGCCAGCTGAAGAAGAAAAAAGGGCATTGGAAGGTTATCTGAAGGACACTGAAGAATATGCCCTTAAGCTAAATGCACCAGGAAGGCTTACTGAATACCAAAGAGATCAAACTGGTCTATAAGAACAAATGACGAATAAAAGAGACATGGCAATGCAAAGTATTACGTGACCAGTACATAAAACAAAACTAGCAGGCAAAGTAGATAACATAACTGGCAAAGATTAACAGCTGCAAAGCTGAAGAGACAGAGAAACTAATCATGGCTGCACCACACCAAGCCTTAAGAAAAAAATGCATATAAAGCCAGAATTAAGAAGACACAAGAGACAACAAATGCCACCTCTATAAAGAAGCTGAAGAAACAGAGGACCACCTAGTTAGTTGCTGCAAGAAAATAACAGGCTGACTAAAAACAATGCCATGACAAAGTAGCAACAATAATGTGCATTGGGATGCCTGCAAATATCATTTCCCTGGAAGCAAGAGTTGGTGGAACCACAAAATAGAGAAAATAATAGAAAATGATGAAGCTAAAGTACTCTGAGACCACACAACACTCCAAACTTAACAACTGCTGGTAAAAAAGAAAAGAAGCCTGCATAGTAGACACTGTAATATTTGGAGATAGCAGAAGGGAGAAAATCACAAAATATAAAGATCTGCAAAGACAAGTAGACAAAAGATAGCATCAATATCAACAGGTGCCTTGGGTGCAATCCCAAAACATCTGGAGGACTAAAACATCTGGAGGACTGAACATTATCAGCATTAACAAAATCACCATCAGTCAATTGCAAAAGACATCTCTACTTGAAACATATATCTCTATGTAACAATGACTGCATCTCAAAAGATCCCTCTGTTAAAGTCCTGAAGTTTGCAGATGGTATAACAGTGATTGGTCTCATTCGAGACAACAACGAATCTGCATACAGACAGGAGGTTGAACATTTAGCCTTGTGGTGCGACCGGAACACTCTTGAACTGAACACACTCAAAATTGTAGAAATGGTGGTAGACTTTGGGAGAAATCCTCCTATACTACCACCTCTTACAATACTAGACAACACAGTATCAACAGTAGAGATCTTTAAGTTTCTAGATTCTATCATATCTCAAGACTTAAAATGGACACCTAGCATCAAAAAAGCACAAAGAAGAATGTTCCTTCTGCGCCAACTCAGAAAGCTCTATAACTGTCTGGTTTGGCTCTGCAACCAAACAAGACAGACACAGACTTCTTAGAACACTGATATCACTTAGAATCTTTAACAAGAACCAAATCTGGTGCCTAAACCAAATTCCTCAGAACCTAAGGACTTCATTATCCTCTGGTGACCACTGCCAAGGATTCTGGGAGTTGATCAACATATCTGAAGGTCATCCAACGTAGGGAACATTGAGTGATGCATTGTGAAGGGGTTTTCTAGAATCATCACCCGCTGAGCTGAATACATACAAAGAATCCACAGGTTAAAAAATAAAAATACCATCCAACATATCCTTCTGGGCTAACTTCAGATAAATGCAGGGCACAGCATTATGACAACTTTCCCTTTTTTTCCAAAATTCTTTTTAGTTGGTATTGGAGAAGGGAAAATTCTAGCCCACAACTACTTGTTCTGGATGGGACTGCCTTATCACAAACAAGATACAACTTGGAGGTCCTCCCAGACCCAGAGCTCCTATTCAAGGAGAAGCTGGCAGCTGTGGAAATTTTTGCATATTTTCATTTTGTGCACCAGTTGCACTCCTTCTAGAGGCTTTGCTCATGGTCACTCATGGCTTAGTTACTTCCTGAGTGGACTGTTGCAATGTCCTCAACATTGAGCTAACCTTGAAAAACATCTGGAAGCCGCAGCTGGTACTATTTTCTAGCACCACTACTAACTGGGTTTTGGCAGCCTGCCCCAAACAAATGTCCTCCAGATATATTGGCTGAGCAATTCTCAGAATTCCTAGACAGTGCTTTAGGAAGACCTGAGGTCCTAATACTAGAGCACAACTTGAAGAAGATTGATTTACGGTGGCATACACAATTTTGATCCATTTCCTTTATTAATATACCTAACACCACTGAGGTCACTATAATTTGGAGTGAGTAACATCAGCCAGTTTGTGTAATAGTTAAGGCGAATATTTGTAGCTCAGGGTTGAAATGAGGGGTCCTTGGTACTTTCTGAGCTTGTTTTTTTCTTGCAGACATTTCATTACCTCAAACTAGGTAACATCATCAGTTGTATTAGGGACTGCGATTTGCTCTCATTTTATATTCTAGTGATTTGCCCTGCCAGTTTTGGTGGGAAGTGTCTTGATAGTTCTTTCGTTGGGTTGAAAAAGGGTTACAATTTATACAGAGACGACATCTCTGTATGAAACAGCAAACCAAAAGCAGCTCTGCCGGAATCAGAGCCAACAACTGCAACCGAATGAAGAGCTGGCAAATAGACCAGGTATTTGTAATTCCTCTCTAGACAAAGTCTTGGGAATGCATCCAAATGATCCAGACAACTGCTCCTTGCAAGGAGACCACAAGACAGCAAAATACATTAACATTGGGAATACTAAAGGATATTTGTGAAAATGGACACAGAAGTTTATTTTTAAAAGTTTCTGCCATTGTAGACAGAATGTGTTTGAAATAGATGATGGAAGAGGAACACATTTTACTGGACAATAAAATGGATTTAAAAATGACTACAAAAATGATATGGAAAAAGATGATACACTGGATATACAAATGAGAGAGTCAGTTTGGTGTAGTGGTTAAGGTGTTGGCCCAGAAACCAAGAGACTATTTTAGTCTTGCCTTGGGCATGAGAGCCTGCTGGGTGACCATGGACCAGTTATTCCCTCTCAGCCCAACCCCCACTCACAAGATTATTATTGTGGGGAAAACAGGAGGAAAAGGCAGCATTAAGTATGTTCACTACTTCGAGTTACTTATACAAAGTAATAAAGGCATATAAAAATCTAATAAGTAAATAATAAATTGGTTGATATCTTAATCATTAAAAAGGACATATAAATAACAAACCAAAGAGTGACTCAGATAACTTCCCTATACTGGATTTACAAAAGAGACATCTTTTTTTTAAAATGAATTTTATTAATTTTCAATAAACAAACATGCACAAACAAAACACAAAACATAAAAACATAAAACTTCTTTTTGGAAAGCAGCCTAGTCCCGGGTTACATCTTTTGGTACAAAAGAGACATCTTAAAGCTTTGAAGAATTTTGTGAGACAGTACAAAGAAAAAATTAAAAGAAATCAACTTCTAGTACATTCTTTGTAGGATTTAAAGATCAAGATTGTTAAAAGTAAAAGGAAGGAATATAAAGTTGGTTTACTTAATTAAGATTAAGATTTATTTATTTTCCTTTTATTTATTAGTATCAGTTTTCATCTTTCTAATTTTTTTTGTTTTGATATATCTGCAGGATACATTTTTATAGGAAAAACTGGACATATTTTACTAGAAAGAATTCTCATAAAACCAAACTAGTCAGCATTTTTGGAACTGAGGAACAAGACAGACAATACAGAATGCAAATAGCTGAAATAAAAAGTAAGTTTATTAGGGAATGGAAAATGTTAAAAGATTTTTAGTACCGGTAGCATAACTTTCAGAGTGCTGTGCTATAGCAATTACACGTTTGAAAAAAACCAACCACTTACTTAGGTCAACAGTAAGAGAAATGAAACCACAAAAACTAAAGAATTTTTTATCATCTTAAATTCTGGTGATAACCTGAAGAGGTATTGTAGTGCCTTAATAACTATGGAGACTTTCTGACAAATCAGGAACTCAATAAGAAATAATCTAAATAATTCCTCTGTATAAAAGAAAACAGTTAAAGTATTTACTTGCTCTATTTTCTAGATTTGGCAAAATGCTGTGTTTTCTATGGAAACATCCATATTAAACATATTTTGGGGTCAATGCTCAAGAAATATGCATGTTTCTCCTCCTCTTCCATAAATTAACTTGGTCAAGCAAAATGTGACAGTCAAATGACTGGACACATGGATCAGGAAGAATCAATAAAACTTGAATACACTAACAGGGGTGGATAATTAATTTTTCCAAGGGACTATCTGAGAAACTGGGACTATTGTGGAGGGCTAATCCGCCCCACTCTGTCCGACACTATTGCCGCCCTGCCTGACACTGTATAGACACTCTGATGCTGCATAGACACCCTGCCTTTGGCTGATGCCATTCTGCTACCTCCACCAATGCTCTGCCCCATGACGATACCACAGGCCAGACAGGGACCATCCACAGGCTGTATAATGGTCTGCGGGCCATTCAATGCCAGGTTTGCTCTAGAGATTATAAAATGGGCGTTGGTTCTTACCTGACACGCCATTTCTCTGGAGCCGTGAGGATCATCCAGAGAGTGGGAGGTGCTTCAGTCTACGTCGTTGATGGCTGAGCTCAATCACTGAGGAACGCTCCGCCTCCATCACGTGGCTCTCTTGCGTTCCCCAGTTTGCGTGAAGACGAAGGTAAAGAGAAGGACGTTGCTCTGCTCTCCCTATGCTAAATAGGTCATTGGCCGAAACAAGGCCCCACCAGACGGCAATTAAAGGGTGGGGCTGGATGATCCCTCACGGCTCCAGAGAAATGGCGTGTCAGGTAAGAACCAACGCCCATTCTCCTGAGAGCCGTTCGGATCATCCAGAGAGTGGGACATACCAAAGCTTGGCTGTCCTACGGGAGGGACCCCGTCTGGTCCTGCAATCTCCGAGGTTCCCTGAAGACTCGCTGGAGGACTCGCCACCAAACGAAGCCTCCGCCGAGGCAAAGGTGTCAATCTTATAGTGTCTAATGAAAGGAGAGGGGATGCCCAAGTGGCTGCCCGACAAATATCAGAAATTGGAGCCTGGGTGGCCCAAGCCGCCGAGGTGGCTGCACTTCTGGTGGAGTGTGCTGTGATCCCCTGGGTACCGGCAGTGCCTGGGACAAATAAGCCTTGGAAATGGTAGCCCTAATCCAGCGGCCGATGGTTGATGGGGACACTTTGTGGCCTAAGGATTTGGGCTGGAAGGAAAGGAAGAGAGATTCTGACCTCCGGAAGGGTTGGGTACGCTTAATGTAAATGCGTAGGGCCTGCCTTACATCCAGTGAGTGCCAAAGCTTCTCCCTTTCCCGCGAGGATTGGGACAGAAGTTCGGGAGTATGAGTTCTTGAGCCCTGTGAAAGGTCGAGTTAACCTTGGGCAGGAAGGTAGGGTCCGGTCGGAGGACCACCCTATCGGCATGAAATATGCAAAGGTCCTTCCTTACCGACAAGGCTGCTAACTCCGATATGCGGCGGGCAAGTAATAGCTACCAGGAATACCACTTTGAATGTGAGGAATTGGAGAGAGGCTTCCCTGAGAGGCTCAAAGGGTTGCTTAGTCAGAGACACCAGGACCTTGTTAAGGTCCCAGGTAGGGTATCGGTGTATGGTTGGGGGACACAGGTTGGTGGCCCCCCTGAGGAATGCCCGAATACGGGGGTGGTGGGAAAGGGAACCCAGGTTATCACAGTCAATGACTGTGGATAGCGCTGCGACCTGACGCCTTAGGGTGTTGGGGGAAAGCCCTTTCCTCAGGCCCTCTTGGAGGAACTCCAAGACCTGAGCTATGGAAGGTGACAGCGGGTTGATCTGGAGACCATGACACCACTCGCAGAATCCCTTCCAAGTGGCGTTGTATATGCGGGTTGTTGAAGGTCGCCTGGCGGCTAAAATGGTCTCAATAACTTGGTCAGAAAACCGTTCTTTCCTTAAGCGCTCCCGCTCAACCTCCAAACGGCTAACTGGAGCCACTGAGGGTCTGGGTGTTGAAGGGGCCCCTGGGAGAGGGATATCCTGGTCAGGGGGATTCTCCAGGGAGGGGCCACCGATAAGTTGCGGAGGTCCGCAAACCAGGGGCGCCTGGGCCAGAAGGGTGCTACTAGAATCAGCTCTGCCCTCTCGGAGATGAGCTTCTGGAGAACTCTGGGAACCAGGGCTAGAGGCGGGAAGGCATAGAGGAGCCCTGTGGGCCAGGGGCAACGGAGGGCGTCGTGATTCTCGGCCCCGTGGGAGGGGTACCTGGAGAAAAACCTGGGGAGTTGCGTGTTGAGTGGAGAGGCGAAGAGGTCTACTAACGGGAGACCGAACATTCTGGTCGCTTCCCTGAATAGTGACGGGTGGATGCGCCATTCGGACTGGTCCACCGTGGTCCTGCTTAGCCAATCCGCTTGGGTGTTTGAATCCCCTGAGATGTGTTCGGCTCTGAGGGAGAGGAGATTGCGCTCTGCCCAACGGCAGAGGCGTCGGCCTCCCTCATCAAGCGGATGGACTGTGTGCCCCCTGACGGTTGACGTGAGCCTTGGCGGTGACGTTGTCCGTGAGTATGAGGACATGCCGCCCGCGTACTTGGGGAGGAAACTGCGCAGGGCCAGGAAGATGGCGTGGAGCTCCAGCCAGTTTATACTGCACCCCCGTTCTACCTGAGACCATGTGCCCTGAGTTGAGAGCGAGAGGATGTGAGCGCCCCATCCGGACAGGCTGGCATCTGTGGTAAGGATGAGGCGGTGGGGCTCCTTGATGAAGTGACCCTTGTTGATGGTGGGGCTGGTCCACCAGAGGAGAGATGTAAGGACTTTTGGAGGTACCTTGACTGTGGCCTTTGAGTTGCTTCTGCCGGTCCGCTGAATGGGAGCAGGAACCATTGTAGGGGTCTAGCGTGTAAACGGGCCCATGGAACAATGGAGATACAAGAAACCATTTTACCCAGTAATTTGGACAATTCTAAAATTGTAACCTTCCTGGAGCGTCTGATATGCCTGACGGCTTCCTGGATACTAAGGAATCTCTCGGGGAGAGGAACACCTTACCCTGCACTGAGTCAATGACAGCCCCCAAGTGGGAGATCCTTGTAGATGGGGATAGTTGGCTCTTTTGCCAATTAACTAGGAAACCATGGTCTTGGAGGGCCGAGATAGTAACCCTGATGTCCCTCTGCTTGGGGTCTGGAGGAGAGAGGATGAGGATGTCATCCAGGTAGCAATGGAGGCGGACCGGGAGATTCCTGAGATGAGCCGCCAGGGCCGCGAGGACCTTAGTGAAGGTCCTCGGGCAGAGGCTAGCCCAAAGGGAAGGGCGACATATTGGAAGTGGCGGTGGTTGTAGCAGAACCTGAGGAATTTGAAATGGGAGGGTCGGATTGGAATGTGGAGGTAGGCCTCGGAGAGGTCTATGGAGGATAGCCAGTCCCCTTGGCGGATGCTGAGGAGGATGGACTGCAGGGTGTGCATCTTGAACCTGCGATAGACCAGATAACGGTTAAGGCGTTTAAGGTCCAAGATGGCCCTCCATCCTCCGGAGGATTTGGGGACTACAAAAAGGTGGGAGTAGAACCCCTGCCCCGCTGGGAGGGTGGGACGGGTTGAATGGCCTGTATTTGGAGAAGATGATGGATTGCTGAATCCATTAGGTTGCGTTTGATGGGGTCCCTTGAGGGGGGACGCCAGAAAGAAGTAAGGGGGCGCTTGAATTCGAGCGTGAGGCCAAGTCTGATGGTATCACGGACCCAGGTATCAGAGGTGGAAGAGTCCCATCGGTCGGCAAAGTGCTTGAGGCGACCGCCGATGGGAGGGGAGGGACGGGATCTATCTACGCCGGAAGGGCCTCCCTCCTGAGCCCCTGAAAGGGCGCCTGTAGCCGCTGCCCCTCCTGTTCCTATCGGCCGGATCGGTTCGATCCTGGGGCTGGAACGGTCGGGAGGAGGGGGGTCTCGAGTACCTTGGCGGGAAGGGAGACTGGTAGAAAGGACGGGAGGAGCCTCTCCGAAATGGCTGGGGGTCTCTAGACTCTGACCTCCGAAACAGAGGAGGGAGAAATTTTCTCTTGCTCCGGGTTTCAGATAGCAAGGGGTCCAGAGCCGTGCCAAATAGTTTGTCCCCTTTTATGGGGGCAGTAACCAGCTTAACTTTGTTTTTAACGTCCGCCTGCCAGTGTTTAAGCCAGAGCAGGCGGCGAGCAGTGACATGGGACGTTATTGCCCGGGCGGAGAACTTGACCGCATGGAAGGTGGCGTCAGCGGAAAATTCCGCCGCGGCCGTCAATTTTGCTATGTCCTGGTGAGCCCTTGTGTTGGAGGGGGGAACATGTTGCTTCAGTTGCCGAAGCCACCGGATCGAGGATCTGGTGAAGAAAGAAGCCACAGTGGCTGATCTAATGGCCCAGGAGTCCGCTTGGTGAGCTCATCGTAGGGCGAGCTCGGACCTCTTGTCCTCGGGTTTCAGAGCCTCTAGGGGGTCACTGGGGAGGACGAGGAGGCCAACCCAACAATGGGCTCATCCACCTCGGGGGTGTTGAGTAAGTCACAGAAACTCGACTCGAGGTTAAAGAACCTCCTGTCCAGGCTGGATGGGGCGGGAGGGGCCCTAGTAGAATTCAGTTGATTTGAGACCAGGTCATGAAATAGGGGTGGAGCCGGGATTACCTCCGCCTCCACCACGGGTTGACTAAAGATGGCGTCCTCCTGACCTTCTGCCGGGGAGGGGAGAGCTGAGGAGGTTTGCACCGACAGGCCAGAGATGTTCCTGGCTTTGAATAAAAGGGATTTAAACATGTGGGGCTTGAACAGGCCCGCAACAGTGGGTTGGTCCGGGGTGAGACCCTCATCCTCGGACATGTCCCCTCCATAGGATCTACCTCCGATAGGGGCTCCTCTTGTTGCATAGACCCCCATTCCATTTCCTCTTCCCCCAAATTGGTCTAGATACTCTATATCCTCCTCCGGTTCCCTTTCTGGGAGAGGACTGCCCCCTTGAGAAGGTACCTGACCACGAGTAGGGTCCGATCTAGGCGAGGACCTCATTGATGGTGGGTCGTGTTCGGGCGCCAGTGAGGGGGAGTAGACCTGGACATCTGTTGAAGGCCCTCTGCTATCCCCTGGCGAATGGCCCGTTCCATCAATGCCTGTATGTGCACAGGGATCTCGGATGAGGGGGCCTCCTCCTGGCGAAGACCAGCGGCCGTGGGCGTGAAAGTAGCTTCAGGAGGTTGTCTGGTTGATGGGCCGGGAGCCTGGTGTCCCTGGGATGGGCTGCGCCTGGAGACGGAAAAACAATCTGGAGGGGGGTGTCTGGAGGTAGAAGGAGCGGAGGGTGCTGGAAGTACCGGTTGAGTCTCTCTGGACCTCCTGTCAAATTCCTCTCGAGAGCCCTGTGACGTCGTAGGGCGTCTCTCTGAGAAGCCTTAGAGGTCTCTTTAGGTGTTTCCTTAGGAGTTTCCTTAGCCTGTTTGCGCAGGTGGTAGGATTTGGATTTGGCCTTCAAAGAAGGGCCTTTGGTGGGAATGTCATCTGCCATTGTACAAGAAAGGACAGTAATACAGTTAAAGGCGGTTGGCTCGCCAAGGGTTCGACCTACAACAAAGGTCGGTGTCCTTTCAGCTGGCCCACACCCCTTTTGGAATTTAGATGTATAAATTCTGTAATAAAGATGTTGAAATAATTCTTAATACTTATCTGCACAAGCAGGATAACAATCCAATGAGACTTGGAATGCTAAGGTACAATATCAATAAGAAAAAAATTACAGGAATAAACTCACTCAGGTCTATTTATATGTGAGTATAAATATAAACCTATATATGAGGAAATATCTAGACCTGCATACAGGCAGATATTCCAATGTCTATTAGAATTAGAACTATTGTTAATATTCTTGTTCTAATATTATTATTAGTAATATATGATTATTATTAATATTATTATTATTATAATTATTATTATTGTAATTATAAATATTATTATTATTACTCTATTAATGAAAGATTGCCAATTATCCGAATTAAACGCCTGAGGCTGGAAGAGAGGCCTCTGGCAGCTGGAGCTCCCAGGCAACAACCGGGAGGGATAGGCTGCAATCACTTGCCCTGAGCGTGCTGCGGGAAGCCAACAATTACTAAATTGTACCAATTAGCAAAGGCCCTACAGGCTGAGAGGCCTGTGCTAGGGCCGGTTACTTCGCAGCGCTATGAGGCCTCAATCTTTTTTTTTTTTTTTTTTTTTAAAGATGGCGCCCGCCACGTGGTGGCGCCCTAGAGGCGATCGCCCACGTTTCTAAAGTCCCGGGCTGCTCAGGGCAATGAAGTTTTTTACTTCTCCGGCCTTAAAAGAGGCCGAGGAAGCCAAGCAGTAAGTTTTCGCCCCTTCTTAGGGCGAGCGGCGTTTGCGGTGGGGGGGAATACCAGCAGCACTTATCAGTGCGATCAGTAAAGCTGCTGCAAGCGCAGCGAGAGAAACGGCAGGCAAGAGATCAAATTGGGGGATTAGCGCCGAAGCGCGAAAGTCGCCTGTTCTACAACCCCCTGGGGCGAAAGAAACGCTCCCCTTAAATCCCCAGTCCTGCGCCAGAAGGCTAAGGAAATAACTTGTTTTTTTTTTTCTATAAATAGATTCAAACCTGAGAGCAAGTCTTGGATCGGCCAAGGAGTGAGAAATGCACAGCCTAACTTGACGACGGCTGAGCGCAAACTGGGGAACGCAAGAGAGCCACGTGATGGAGGGCGGAGCGTTCCTCAGTGATTGAGCTCAGCCATCAACGACGTAGACTGAAGCACCTCCCACTCTCTGGATGATCCGAACGGCTCTCAGGAGAATGAAATGCCTGGAAGGCATGTTGAAGATTACCTAAAATAAATCCTGTCCATGCAGAAATCCACTACTACAAATCCAAGCAAACTGCTACTAAGTGTTACTTAAACATTTTTAGTGAAGTAGAGTTCTATTACTGAACAGTTCTTACATTTAGAAATATTTTCCTGGTAGCCAACTGAAATGTACTACTTTACTAAACTGTCTCTTGTCCGGGAATAACTCTCAACAATATTGACACCTCTTTTGATGCTTGAAGCAAGTTGTTTATTTAAATTTATATCCCACCGATCTCACACTGCAAAGCGACTCCGGGAGGCTAAAAATTAAAATAAATATAAATATTTTAAAAACATTAAGTAAAGAGAGAAGAAGTAAAAAAAAGGCAAGATCAGTACAGTGGTATCATCTTCTTTGTTAATCCACCAGCCACCTCCAACATAGAGCGCCTGGCTCCTAGCCTGGTCTACCACTCTTCTAGAACCTGCCAGCCAAAACTCGGTGATCTGCTGGATTGAGTGGGGCAGGCAGATACCATTGGGGTGAAACCATTCCTTAGATAACCCCATGCCATAAAGGGCTTTAAAGGTAATAAGCAACACCTTGAATTGGACCTGGAAGGAAATAAGCAACCAAAACAGCATGTGTAACAATAGTGCTATGTGCAGCATCTTAGGAGTACTAAGACTATGTGCATTGTGTACCTGTGGCACCTTCTGAATAGTCTTCAAGGTTAGCCCCATGTAAAGCAGATTGCAGTAATTCAAACAGGAGATGACCAGGGCATGAGTGACTGAGCACAAGGCCTCATAATCCAGGAAAAGGCACAAGTGACACACAACAAAACATCATGTAAAGGTCCTCCTATTACAAAGCCACTTGCTCTTATAGTAGGAATAATGAGTCTAGGTAGGAGGATCCCCCCCCCAACCCAAGTTGTGCATTGCATCTGTCGGGCCTAGTGCATCCAGAAGAAAAACTGATAAAACTTCCAAATGCTGAGACTCTATACACCAACAGCCAACACCATCATACCAGGATTCAGCTGAAACCTGTTGCCCCCCCACTCCAGATACTCACAGACTCCAAGCACCGCAAGGCAACCACAGAATTTCTTGGGTCACTCAGAACAGAGATATATAGTTGAGAATCATCAGCATATCAAAAATACCTCATCACATAATGTAAGATAATCTCACCCAGCAGTTTCATTGTTACAAAGAAGCAGAGAGAACACCAAGGCTATGGCACCTCACGAAGGAGAGGTCATGGACTGAAATTCTTCCTCCTTATCAACACCAATTGGGACCAGTCTTGGAGAATGAGCGTTGGTAAATTTACCTGAGAACGCCCTTTCTATCTATGCTGCTAGAGAGCCCAGGATGGGTATGACTCCTCCTGATGACATCATCAAGCTGGGTCCGTCTAGTATAAAAGTAGCAGCCTGTGGGAGAAACCCCCCAGCTTTGGCGAAGATACTTGACAGACTTTAGTGAGTGTTTCTGAAAGCCAAAACAGAATCGTGAACCATAACATACCTCACCACAATCTGGACGCAACAAGGGAGGGGCTGGGCTCTCTTAGCAGCATAGATAGAAAAGGGCGTTCTCAGGTAAATTTACCAATGCCCATTTTCCTCCATGCTTCTGCGAGAGCCCAGGATGGGACATACCAAAGCCTTGATGTCCTCGTCCGGTCTCTCACTCTGAAGTAGACACCACTCGCTGAAGAACCCGTCTGCCTTGTGGAGGCGTAGGAAGGAAGGACCTCCAATGAACAATGGGTTTGGAGAAGAGGGAATCCCCATGCCCCGATAGTACTACTTGAGGATCGGGGGCAATTTCCTCCACTGACAACTGGGCTGTTAGTGCCTTGTGTAGGAGAGGTTTGAATAAAGTGGATTTGAATACAGAAGCCAAAGGAGGCTGATCAGGCCTCAGATCTTCCTCTTCCTCCGAGAGGTTGGGGTCCCAGATTTCTCCCTCTTCCAGATCAGAATCAGGGAAGGGGCAGCGCTCAGATGATTCCTCATACTCTCCCTGAGTGAGGTCCACTCCTTCCGCATAGGTAAGTTGTACCCTTTGTTCTACACGGCGAGATAGTCCCCTTTGGGGAATCTCTGCACAAGAGGAAAAGCCGGGAAGGAAGGCTGAGGTCTGTCTGAAGGACTGAAGATGTGTTGAAGCCCTTCTACCAGACCCTGTTTGATGGCTAAGGAGACTACTTCGTTGCTATCAGAAGATATGCCACTTGATGGAGGATCCGGGGGCCGAAGACCTGCTGCTGTTGGAATAAAAGTGGCCTCTGGTCTTGATCGAGAGCTGCTTTGGGCCACGGATGGGATAGATGAAGAAGAAAGATCCCAAGGAGTCTGGGAGAAGTTGGGACATGACCTGCTCAAGTCTTGAGGTCCTGGATGGATTTCAGGTTGCTCTGGGGACCAGGATTGGAGGTGGCTAAGAGGAGCTGAGGTATCTTCCCTCTCTCTAGAAGTAGCTGGCTGAACAACTAGAGGATTGGCTGGTTGGGAAGCCTGTTGTAGTTGACCCCTCATTTGGCTCAATAGTTTTGTTGAACTGCCTTTGTAAGGCTGCATGCCTTCGTTTCTCTGCCTTTAATTCGGCTTGGGATGTTTTCTTAGAGCCCAATGCTTTGGCCCTAATCTTGGCTGCCACCTCCCTTTGAACAGACTGGGAGCGTTGTCTCATTCTCTTTCTTTTGCCAGCTTGGGGGCCTTGAGAGATCAGGCCTGAAGGCTCTGTGTGGGTCTTGTCTTGATCCATAGTATGCATAAACAGACACAAAGGTGCTGGAAGTGGGCGTTGGTTCTTACCTGATACGCCCCTTCTCGGCGAGCCGCAAGGAGCATCCAGAGACTGGGATGTGCTTCCGAGTCCTCTTCTTGCAGGCTGAGCTTTAGATGAGGAAACGCTCCGCCCCTCACGTGACATCGCGGGCTCTCCCCCAGTTTTTGCGATAACGAGAAGAGAGGTTATTGATTCTTTCTAATCTACTATTGGCTCCTTGGCTGAAGAAAGAGTCCCCACCAGACGGAGAAATTAGGGTGGGGCTGGATGCTCCTTGCGGCTCGCCGAGAAGGGCGTATCAGGTAAGAACCAACGCCCATTCTCCTTCGAGCCGCTCGGAGCATCCAGAGACTGGGACATACCAAAGCTGGGCTGTCCTACGGTGGGACTCCGTCTGGTCCGAAGGCCCCTCCGGATCACTGATGACCCTCTGTAAGACCCGTCGGCCAAAAGAGGCCTCCGCTGAGGCGTACGAATCTATTCTGTAATGTCTGATAAACGGGACGGGAGGTCCAGGTGGCCGCCCGACAAATGTCAGCGATGGGGGCTTGCGTGGCCCAGGCCGCCCGAGGTGGCTGCACTTCTGGTGGAATGGGCGGTTATCCCACCCGGAGCGGGCAGAGAATGGGAAAGGTAGCACCTCGCAATAGTAGCCCTGATCCAGCGACTGATGGTGGAAGGGGAAACCTAAGCCCCATTGACCTGGGTTGAAAGGATAGGAAGAGGGATTCCGACCTTCGCATGGATTGAGTGCGCTTAATATAAATACGCAAGGCCCTTCTAACATCTAGGGTGTGCCAGAGGACCTCCCTGCCCCTGGAGGGCCTGGGGCAGAAATTTGGTAAAATCAGTTCCTGTGACCTATGGAAGGGAGAGTTAACTTTGGGTAGAAAGGTAGGGTCGGGACGAAGGACCACCGGTCTGCGTGGAACACGCATAGATCGCTCCTGACTGACAGAGCTGCTAATTCCGAAACTCGACGAGCAGAAGTAATAGCTACTAGAAAAACTACCTTGAAGGTGAGAAACTGCAGGGATGACTCCTCAAAGGCTCGAACGGGGACGTGTAAGAGAAACGAGGACCTTGTTGAGGTCCCATGTGGGGAACCTGAACGGTAGGAGGGCACAGGTTGGTGGCGCCCTAAGGAAAGATCTAACCCTGGGGTGGTGAGAAAGGGAACCGTAGTTATCACAGGAGACCACGGTTGAGAGAGCAGAAACTTGCCGTCTCAGGGTGTTAGGTGCGAGCCCCTTGCGAAGACCCTCCTGAAGAAATTCCAGGATCTGTGCCACCGAGGGAGAGAGGGGATTAACCTGAGACCCGCCACACCACTTGCAGAACCCTTTCCAAGTGGCATCATAAATTGTGGTGGAAGGACGCCTGGCGGCCAAAATAGTGTCGATGACTTGAGTTGAAAGATTCTCAGAAGTCAGACGGATCCGCTCAACCTCCAGACGGCTAACTGGAGCCATTGAGGCTCCGGATGCAGAAGGGGCCCCTGAGAGAGGGAGACCTTGTCCGGGGATCCTCCATGGGGGCGCTACTGATAAGATGCGGAGATCCGCAAACCACGGTCGCCTGGGCCAATAGGGGGCCACCAGGAGAAGTTCTGCCCTCTCCTGAATGAGTTTTTGAACTACTCTGGGAACTAACGGGAGCGGAGGGAAGGCATATAGGAGCCCTGGGGGCCATGGGCAACGCAGAGCGTTGTGATTCTCCGACCTGTGAGACGGATACCGGGAGAAGAACCATGGAAGCTGAGTGTTGGTCGGGGAGCGAAGAGGTCCACCACCGGAAGGCCGAATATTCTGGACGCTTCCTCGAAAGGGATGGATGGAGACGCCATTCCGCCTGGTCCACCGTGGCCCTGCTCAGCCAGTCCGCCTGAGTATTGTCTACTCCGGAGATGTGTTCGGCTTTTAAAGATAGGAGGTTGGATTCTGCCCAGCGGCAAAGGCGCTCGGCTTCCCTCATTAGCTGGATGGACTGGGTGCCCCCTTGCTTGTTGATATGGGCCTTGGCCGTGACGTTGTCCGTGAGCACGAACGTGATGATTGGCGGATCTGAGGAAAGCTGCGCAGGGCCAGAAGGACGGCGTGAAGCTCTAGCCAATTGATGCTGCACCCTGCTCGGTCAGCGACCATTTGCCCTGTGCAGAGATCGAGTCGAGATGAGCGCCCCAACCGGATAGGCTTGCGTCCGTAGTGACGGTGAGTCGCTGAGGTTCCGCGAATAGGTGGCCTCTGTTGACGCCGGGATTGGTCCACCAGAGAAGAGACGTGAGGACCTTTGGAGGGACCCTGACCTTGACCTCGAGTTGATTCTTCCGGATCGTTGGAACGGGAGCAGGAACCATTGGAGGGATCTGCTGTGTAGACGAGCCCAGGGAATAATGGAGATGCATGATACCATTTTGCCCAACAATTTAGAGAGGTCCAACAAGGCCACCCTCCTTGAACGCCTGATCTGATTGACCAGGGCTTGAATGCTAAGGAACCTCTCCGGAGAGAGGAAAACTCTCTGTGACACCGAATCAATTATGGCCCCCAAGTGGTTAATTCGAGTAGAAGGGGTAAGTTGGCTCTTTTGCCAATTGACTAGAAAACCGTGTGCCCGTAAGGCGGAGAGGGTGACCCTGGTATCCCTGACTGCCTGGGATTTGGACGGGAGAATAAGAATATCGCCCAAGTAGCAGTGGAGGCGGACGGGAACGGTCCTGAGATGGGCCGCCAGGGCCGCCAGGACCTTGGTGAAGGTCCGGGGGCCGAAGCCAGACCGAAGGGTAGGGCCACGTATTGATAATGAAGGTTATTATGGCAGAACCTGAGGAATTTGTAATGGGAGGGCCTGATTGGAATGTGGAGGTATGCCTCCGACAGATCTATGGAAGATAACCAGTCTCCCGCCTGGTGCCTAAGAGAATTGATTGCAAGGTGTGCATCTTGAATCTACGCTGGATGAGGTGACGGTTGAGCCGTTTCAAGTCTAGGATGGCTCTCAACCCCCAGAGTGTTTGGGCACCACAAAGAGATGGGAGTAAAAACCCTTTCCCTTCTGGGCCGGAGGGACAGGTTGAATGGCCTGGATGTCAAGAAGATGATGGATGGCTGCATCCATTAGAGCCCGTTTGGAGGATCCCTTGAGGAGGGGGATGGGATAAAACAATCAGGGGGCGGACCTGAACTCCAGGGCGAGACCAAACCTGATTGTGTCCCTAACCCATGCATCGGAGGTGGATATGTCCCATTGGGCGGCGAAGTGGCTGAGGCGGCTGCCAATGGGGAGGGAGGAAGAGGATCTACCTTCTACGGTAGGGCCTTCCTCCCGATCCCGGAATGGTCTCTTGTAGCCGCCACCGCGTCTGGTTCTGTCACCCGGGTCCGAGCGGTCCTGGGACCGGAAGGAAGGAGGTCTAGGGTATCTGGGCGGGAAGGGGGTTGGTAGAAGGGGCGGGGAAGCTCCTCCGAAAGGGCTGGGGCCCTGGTCT
Source organism: Notechis scutatus (assembly GCF_049901735.1). Taxonomy (NCBI): domain Eukaryota; kingdom Metazoa; phylum Chordata; class Lepidosauria; order Squamata; family Elapidae; genus Notechis; species Notechis scutatus. The sequence goes on from NC_142010.1 coordinate 69,085,249, forward strand.
CCGATCTTCGAAAAAGGGAGGGCAAATACTTTCTCTTACTGCGGCCCTCGACCAGCAGTGGTTCCAAAGCTGGGCCAAACAGTTTGTCTCCCGTAATGGGAGCAGTGGCCAGCTTGACCTTATTCTTTACGTCCGCCTGCCAGTGTTTGTAACAATACTAGCAAAGGCGGTTGGCTCGCCCAGAATAGGCCTGGATGAGGCCGGGTGAAGGTGAAGCTGGCCCTCTCCCCTTTTGGAATTTGTAGTGTACAGAGATAACAGTAAGGTATCTGAATAATATAGTATGTACAGGAAAAATAGATACTCTATTTGTAATTCCTTTGATTTCTTTTTGTTTGTTCTTTTATCTTTTTCTCTTTTTTTTTTTTTTTTACGCAATATATATACAGGTTATCCGTAAATGTCTATATATCTATGAAAAAAAATTATTACTGTACAAAAAACAGAAATTATTATTATTATTATTTTGCAAATATATTCCTTTTATTCTCGAACAGTAGCAGTAACTGGTATCTCAGTACAGGCCGGATCAGTCAAATAAACGCCTGAGGCCTATGTAGAAGAGAGGGCCTCTGGCAGCAGGCCTCCAGACAAGAGAAACAAAACCGGAGGGGGCTGCAACTTCGCCCGAAACGGACTGCGGGAGGCCAACTAAGATAAAAGAGCGAGCCAGGTAGAAAGAAATGGGCAGCAAAGCTTTGACCCAAGGCCTGGGGCTCTAATTCACCGCAGCTAGAACCAGAAAAAAGGCGCCCGACCACGAGGCGGAGCCAAAATGGCGACATGCGAGCTGAACCGTCGGGACGCCTTCGGGACGGAAAAGGAGGGCTTTGCCGGTCAGCTCGGCACGCCTAGGGCCTTAGGGGCAATAACCCTCCCGGTCGGCGTTTGGGGTGGGGGAATCCAGCAGTAAATGAAAGGAAAACAACGCGTGCCACGAGGCAACGCGGAGGCAGCGACGATCTGATAAGGATGGGGGGTAGCGCTAAACACGCTGCGAGCCCGCAGCTTGTCTCAGGGACGAGGGAAAATTTTCCCTTAAGTCCAGACCCTTTGCGCAGGAGGAGAAAGAAGGCAAACCTTATCAGAAAGTGAAATAGGAAGGAAATCTGCGATCAGCCAAGGAGCTCTCTAACACACAGCCTGACTCTTCGAGGCTGAGCAAAAGACTGGGGAGGCGCTCCGCGATGTCACGTGAGGGGCGGAGCGTTTCTCATCTAAAGCTCAGCCTGCAAGAAGAGGACTCGGAAGCACATCCCAGTCTCTGGATGCTCCGAGCGGCTCGAAGGAGAATGATCCTCACTATGTGTTGTCTATGCAGTAGCCTGAATAGGAGCTTACGAATAGTAGAAGCTGGCCTTTGGGGGATGATGCCACCTAAAATGGCCGCTTGCTACTTTCTTTAGAAGAAGCTTTCAAAATGGCTGCTCACCACATGCGGTTGAAGAAGCCTCCAAATTGGCCGCTCACAAGAGCTACAGGCTACGCAGGACTTAAATCGCTCCTTAGGCTGTAAACAGCACCGAACGGCAATAAAGTGAAAATTTACAATCAGCTGAGAGGTGCTTTTATCGCCAATGCGATCTTTACGATGGTGGCGGCTGAAATCGCTGAGGGAAGACTGTGGGGGAGGATCAAGGGTTACTCCCTACTTACAGTCTCCCTCGGTTGAAAAAAACGGCCGAATCCTAGGCGGTGCAGGAGAGTGGAGCCCCACTCTCCTGAAGGCACAGCTATGCCAATGATGAAGATAGCTTTCGCTTTTGCTGCTAACTAAACTGCTTTCAGAGACACCAGCTTATGGTCATCGAAAGAAGCTGAGTCAAAGCTGAGGGGTTTCTCCCACAGGCTGCTACTTTTATACTAGACGGACCCAGCTTGATGATGTCATCAGAAGTCATACCCATCCTGGGCTCTCGCAGCAGCATGGAGGAGAAAGGAATCGAACCAGTGCAAAACTGTGCCTTCCAGCCCCCAGTCCTGAAGCCAGCTCAATAAGATACAATTGTCAATGGTATCAAAATTCACCAAGAGGTCAAGGACAGCAGAAACACCTATTATATTTCTGTCCCAAACTGGGTCTGAAACCCAACTGGAAGGAGTCCAGATAATCTGTTTCATCCAGGACCCTCTGGAGCTGCAATACTCTAAGAGAATTTTAGACTATTTGCAAGTGTTAAGATGCTGTTTAAATGCATGTCTGCAATGTAACACTGATCTAATGGTAAAGGCACAAGGCTAAAAACAAGGAGGCTATGAGTTGTAGTTCTGTCCTAGGCCTGAAACATTGAATCACTTTGGTTCAATCACTCTCAGCCCACCACTCCCAACATAACAACAGATGTGTTGTTATGGGGACAATAAGAGAAGAAAAGAGTATATGTTTGCCATCTTCAGTTATTTATAAAAATAATAAAGGCATGATTTTAAAAATATAAAAAAAAATCTTGTCCAAGTCAATAAAAAATTGGCAAAACAGCCCTAGAGCCAAAAGCCTGATTAATCATATGATGTTTTAATAGGAGTAAATCTAAACAAAATTTCATCTTGGAACATGAGGAAATGGTCATTAATTGCCAAAGAGCTGAATAATGATGCATAACATCCAACTTCTGGAGAATTGGTTTCTTAATTCATATTTATATGTTAGATACAGGGCTATGCTATGAACCCTGCTTTAAGATAAAATACATTCAAAAATATATATATTATAGATTACAATTTGTAAAATGAACACTATATTATCAAGAAGGTATCAAACTGAAAGGAAACGTTGACCAAGCCCTCCACACAAAAAGTTTACAGTACAGAACACCCCTTTTTTTTCATTTCCCCCTCAACTAATAGAAGATTTTCTATATAAAAATTATTCAAAAATATGAATCAAACACCCAGTGGATTTAGTAATTCCTGAGCAAGAGAAGTACCTGACAATAATAACCTTTGCAAAAATGTATAGAATCTCATAGTGAGACTCCAAAAAGTTTCAATCTAACAAGTACAATAACTTTCCAGAGTCATGGTAATAAAGCTAATTCCTTTTCAATGAGTGGGTGATGGGGGGAGGGGGCTTGTAAATGGAACAAGTGTTTCACTATGAATGTACTTTGCAAATGTGTTTTACATCACTTCAAAGCTATAAGACAGAAGCCTGATTGTATAAATTTTGGTCCTTAGCCTCATCATCACTTTTCATCACCTCAGTTAGGACTTATTTCTCCAAATAAAAGACTTTCTAATGATCCCTAACAAGTACTGGGGATTTTCTGTACTGTCTAATAAGATATGAAACACTGAAAAATTTCTAATATAGATTCATATGCCTTAAAATGTTGGGCTCAGCTAAGAATCAATCCACTAATTCAAAAGGCAGATGATCTTCAACTTGCAACAGTTCATTTAGTAACCATACAGAGTTATGACAATACTGGAAAAAGTGACTTATGACCATTTTTCACACTTACGTATTCCCATGGTCATGCAATCAAAATTCAGATGTTTGGCAACTGACTCATGTTTATGTCCACTGCAGTGTCCCAGGGTCATGTGATCACATTTTGCTACCTTCTGACAAGCAAAGTCAGTGGGGACACCAGATTCACTTCACAACCATGTTACTAACTTAACTGCAGTGATTCACTTAACAACTACAGCAAGAAAGGTCTTAAAATGGGCTAAAATTCACTTAATGTCCCTCTTAGCAACAGAAATTTTGGGCTCAATTGTGGTCATGGGTTGAGGACCACCTATACATTAAGTTTCATGATTATCAATTGTGACTACTTATTTTTCAAGGAAAGATCAAGGTGAAAGCCACTGTTGACTAAGAAAAGCTTTGATGTTCATCTCAACTTTGCCAAGTTGGATTAAACTGGATTATTTTAACTGCTGTTTTAAATGATTTTAGCTGGTTTTCCCTTCTTTTTGCCTGCTGATTGCTTGAATGCTGTACCGGTATAAATACAGGGTATAAATCAAGAAAAAAATAGCTTGCACCTCATTTCCAATGTTGTTTATAGTTTGAACTTACATCTGAATCTAGATATTTTAAGTACAAAACAAAAACAACACCTAACTATAATGAAGGCTGTAGTTCAACTATGAAGAATTCTAAAGGATAAAAAATATTGAAAAGCCAGTTTTAAGTTTCGTTTAAAATTCCATGAATTTCTTCTAATCAAGTAACATCCATATTCCACACAGAATGCAGACAGAATTCTTTATCAAGGTCAAGTGCTTCAATAGCAATAGCACTTAGATTTATGTTCTGCTTCATATTGCCTTACAGCCCTCTCTAAGCGGTTTAGAGTCAGCATATTGCCCCCAACAATATGGATCCTCATTTTACTGACCTTGGAAGGATGGAAGGCTGAGTCAACCTTGAGCTGGTGAGGATCAAACTCCTGGCAGTGGGCAGCGTTAGCCTGCAATACTGCATTCTAACCACCATAGCTCTTTCAAACTATTCAAGTCAAGCTATTTTCCAAAGCACCTGAGGGCAGGACAAGAAGCAATGGGTGGATTCTCAAGGAGAGAAGCAACTTAGAACTAAGGATAAATTTCCTGACAGTTAGAACAAAATGGAACAACTTATCTCCAGAAGTTGTAAACTCTCCAACACTGGAAGTTTTAAAGAAGAGATTGGATAACCATTTGTCTGAAGTGGTGTAGGGTTTCCTGCCTAAGCAGGAAATTGGACTAGAAGACCTCCAAAGTCCCTTCCAACTTTGTTATTCTATTCTAAACATCCAAAAGATATTTATTTGATCTGCTAGTGAAACCACTGTTTTCCACACTGGGATTCATAAGCTATCTATTTATCAACTCAAGACACAAATTAGTAGTGTCATGTGCTTTGTAAACAAGAAGCAATTTTCTTGTGATATGGTCATGTATCTTGGCTATTAAGTTTTGCATGAGTTAGAAATGAAAAAATATAGTAAGTTTAGCTACTGAAAAGAGTCATCTAGAATCTACATAATTCAGCAACAGGGATCGTAAATGAAGTATTTGGACATAAGTCAAATGTTCCTAAAACAAATAAAAGCAAGCAGTCTAATGAGACATATTGTTATTCATGTTCTGAAGGAAGTATTTTAACGAACACCAAAAGAGTTGGTGGCAAGAATGTTAACTGTCTTGGGTAACAATGTTAGGTATTTTAGTGAAATATTTAGATTAAAATCAAATCTACAGTCAATCTCTAATAAGTTGAGGATATCTGTCAAAAATGTAATCTAAGAAGTGGGGTTTTAACTGTCAGAAATGCACAGTTCTATTTTATCACCTTTTGTCCCGAGAACAAAGGTCTTGAAATAGTTTGGAATGTTAATGAATTCTTTAAAATCAAGTGCTATATTTCATCCCATATTTTAATCCTTATTTATGTATTTTGAATAAAAAGCATTACTAATCACTGGGTCTGATAAAACTGTGCAGGAAAGACAAATATATAAAGAAAAGCTAATATTGTATAGGAAAAGTGTTTGAATTCTGCACTTGAAGGTTTTTATTTTTTTGCACAAATCATATTGTTGTGCCACTCTATAAAATCAGAGTATCTGTGGTTTAAAAGTAACAGTATTTAGCTCTGCCCTTTACAACTGGGACAATGAACTTCATTATTTATGCGGCCCATTAACTGATACCAAGTTACATGTTATCCAGTCTGCAACAACTAGCCCAATCATTCTCAAGTACTTCAATTCCCAACAATACATTTAGTTTTTCTGAAGATGTTTTACTTCAGAATGCAAGGGGAGAGAACACATTTCAATATTTTTGCACATAGAAATTGGTTGAAAAAAACCTAAGCTAGAATTTTCTGATCCAAATAATTTTATGAAGTTGAATATTAGCATCAGAGACAATTTCTTCATTTACTTTCCTTTTACAGTACTGCATTTTGTGTTGATGCAGAAAGATCGAAGTGTTACCAGCTTAAGAAATCTATTAAAAACTGCCCACATGGCCTGCGGGAACCCTCCCTGCCCACTCACTCCTTACCTGGCAAACTTGCCTGCTAAAATTGCTATTTTCCCTTTTTCCAACCATCATCTGTTCTGCTGTGCCGAGAGATTTAGATTAGCTAGGAAGCAGGAAATGGTTGGATTTCTTGCTTTCTAAGCTAGTCTTTAGATCTTCGGCTGTGCTTAAAAACAGAGGACTGAAGGTTCTGTTATTCAGTGCAGACTCACAAGCAAATTTGAGAAACTGAGCTGGCAGATAGATAGATCACTGAATGATTCTGTGAGCAACTCAATCTGCCTGCCTGCTTTGCCTGATTTTGGGTAAAAGTTGCTCTTTTTTAATAGAAAAATTCAATATTTTCATACATGGTGTGTTGTGAGTTAATTTTGTGAGTTTGCTTGCAAGTAAATTTTATGTGACAGACTGAGCTAGCCAATGTCAAATAGATAGATTTCTGAATGAATCTGTGATTTTGTGAGCAACTCAATCTGCTTGCCTGCTTTGCCTGATTTTGCGTAAAAGTTGCTCTTTTTTTATAAAAACTTCAATATTTATATAAATATTTATAATATTTATATACAAGCCATGCCCAGCCAGTCACATGACCACCAGACCACACCCACAAATTAGGCCACACCCACAGAACTGGTTAGTGGTCCCTGGGATTTAAAATTATGAGTTTGGTAGTCCCTGAGGTCCAAAAGGTTAGCGACCCCTGGTCTAAACCAAGCATCCCTGGGTGTTGAAGAAACTTATGAATCAAGGCTAAGTTGGAAAGTTATTTATTTCCTTTGCAGTCATGGCAAACATACGAAACAACACATAGCAGAAAAGGCCTTTTATTTCCAGGAGTACAAGCAATGAAATATCTTTGGGCCATATTGAAATATAAAATGTGTTCTAATAATGAAACTCGTAAATATCTAATACTTTGGGGGAGGAATCTACTATTGGAAAGCTCAGGCAGAAATTGGAATCATGCCTTTAAATCAACTACTATGTAATAAATATTTTAAAGGATTTTGCCCATCTTCAAGTTCACTCTGGTCTTCCCAATTCACCACATGTTGGTATCTTCAGTTTAAGCATGTTCCAATGAAATAATACAGATAAGGCAATTTGGGAGCCTCAAAGGCATCAGAGTTGCTTTTTTCCTGATGGAATCCCATGTCAGAATTAAAACCTACAACACATCTCTATCAAAAGTTCAAAAATATTTTAAAGTGGACATTTTGGGAATATTTCAAACATGGTATAAACAATTTAAAAAAATCTTTAAGAGAATGGGCATTGGTAAAAGTTACCCTGAACGCCCTTTCTATCTATGCTGCGAGAGAGCCCAGGATGGGTTGACTCCTTCCTATGACGTCATTTAGCTGAGTCTGTACTAAGATATAAAAGCCAGCCCCCGGGAGAGACCCCAGCTTTGGCGAAGATACTTGACAGACTGAAAGGTGTCTCTGAAAGCACAAATGAATACAGAAATATGACTTACCCTCTCCGGACGAATCAAAGGAGGGGCTGGGCTCTCTCGCAGCAAAGATAGAAAGGGCGTTCACGGTAACTTCTACCAACACCCATTCTCCTCCATGCTGCATTGAGAGCCCAGGATGGGACATACCAAAGCTTGCATGTCCACGGGTGGGTCCTCGTCCGGCTCATCACACTGACTGTTGAACCACTTGTTGAAGCACCCGTCTGCTGAAGGTTGCAGTTGTCGAGGCAAAGACGTCCAGACGGTAGTATCTGATGAAAGGAGATGGAGATGTCCACATGGCCGCACGACAGATCTCCTCCAAGGGTGCTTGGGTTGCCCAGGCAGCCGAAGTGGCTGCGTTTCTGGTAGAGTGCGCTGTCAGATCTCGAGGAACCGGAAGGGCCGCAGCTTTGTAGGCCTGCTCAATGCAAGATCTGACCCACCTGGTAATAGTAGGAGAAGAGGCCTTGTGCCCCAAGTGAGAAGGGAAAAGGAAACAAAATGGCTTCCGACTTCCTGAAGGAGGAAGTGCACAATGTATATTCTAAGAGCCCTACCTACATCTAGCGTGTGCCACTGCTGCTCTAAGTCATGGGGCGGGAGGGGGCAGAAGCCAGGCAGCATAATGACCTGGGACCTGTGAAACAGGTGTTAACCCTTGGAATAAATGAGGGGTCCAGACTGAGGACAACCCTATCATCATAAAAGGAACAAAGGTCCTGTCTGATGGAAAGAGCAGCGAGCTCGGATACCCGCCTGGCTGAAGTGATGGAAACGGGGAACACTACCTTCAGAGTCAGGAAACGGACAATGTTCTAAGGGGTCCAAAGGGGGGCTTTGTAAGGGCATTAAGGACCACATGAAGGTCCCAGGAAGGATACCTGTGAACCACCGGTGGGTGCAGGATGGAAGCCCCTTTCAAAAACCTCCTGACTGAAGTGTGATGGGATAAGGAAGGATACGAACCCCATGAAAGAACCGAGGAGAGGGCCTCAACCTACCTGCGTAAGGTGTTGGGGGCCAAACCTTTCTCCAGATCATGCTGAAGGAAGCTAAGAACCTGTGCCAACTGGACTAAAGCAGGAGAGAGACCCTCCCTAAGGCACCATCGGGAAAGGGCCTTCCAGGTGGCATCATAGATGTGCCTTGTATAAGGTTTGTGAGATGCCAGGATAGTGATGACGACCCTTTCAGGAAGATCAGCCACCTCTAGCCGCTGCCGCTCAAGTGCCACATGGTCAGCTTGAGCCACTGGGGCCGTCCGGGTGGAGCAGAATCCCCTGATGAAGGGAGATTAGATGGGCTGGGATCCTCCAAGGAGAAGCCACCGATAAGTTGACCAGGTCCGCAAACCAGGGCGTCCTTGGTCAATAGGGTGCCAGGAGGAGGAGCTTCGCTCGTTCCTCCAACATCTTCCGAATTACTGCCGGAATGATGGGGAGCGGGGGAAAGACATAGAGGAGATTTTTGGGTCATCTGCACCAAGGGGCATTGGTCCCCTCCATTCCCTGGCAAGGAACCTGGTGAAGAATCTGGTGACCTGGGCGATTTGAGGAATGGAGAAGAGATCCACCTCCGGCGTTCCGAATCTGAGGGAAAAGTCCCTGAATAGAGACGGAGGAATGGACCATTCTACCTGGTCGACTAGGCTCTGGCTGAATCAGTCGGCCTGGGAGTTGTCGACCCCGGAGATGTGGTCCACCGAGATCGACAACAGGTGTTGCTCTGCCCATAACCCCAACCATAGAGCCTCTCCCTTGAGGGCTCTGGACCTCGTCCCCCCTTGCCAGTTGACATGAGCCATGGCGGCCATGTTGTCCATAAGGTCTAGAACATGAGAGCTGGTCATTGAGTGCCTGAAATGCTTGAGCGCTAGAAAAATGGCTCTGAGCTCTAGCCAGAGGGGAAGGGAAGGGCCTGCTATGACCTGGACCAAGGTCCTGAGCTATCTGGCCCTGCATATGGGAACCCCAACCCAGGAGGCTGGCATCGGTGGTTATCACTAGCCTGTCTGGGACCCTGAAAAGGAGTCCTTTCCAGATTAACGGGGAACACCACCAATTGAGAGATCTCTGGATTTGTGGAGGGAGCAGGACCTTGATGGATGAGTGGCTGGTTCCTGCCCGTTGGTAGGGAAGCAGGAAGCACTGGAGTGGACGGGAGTGGAAAAATCTGTGGCTCTGGAGATATGACAGGGTAATTTGCAGATCCCGACGGGCTGCATGGATGGAAGAGGACAGAATCAAAATGTTGTCCAAGTAGCATTGGATCCTCACTGGAACAGAAAGCAGAGATGTCATCAATGCTGCCAGAACCTTCATGAAGACCCTTGAAGCCCATGAGAGGCTGAAGGGAAGTGCTCGATACTGGCAATGGGTATTCTGATAACAGAAATGGAGAAACTGGCGATGATGAGGCCAAATGGGGATGTGGAGGAAGCCTCCATGAGATCAATGGAAGAGAGGAGATTGCCCTCCCGAACGCTCTCTACAATAGAATGCAGAGTCTGCACTTTAAATTGCCTGTATTTTACAAATTGGTTAAGAAATTTTAGATCCAGGATGGTTCGCTACCCTCCCTGAGGCTTTGGGAATGATGAAAAGGCAAGAGTAAGCCACATCCCCATTGAGAGGGGGGAATAGGTTTGAATAGCTTGGATTTCAAGGAGTTGAATGGCCTGATTCATGAGGTCTTGCCTTGAAATGTCCCGAGAGACAGGACAGATCAAAAAAATTTTGGGGGTGGCATTAGGAAGTCCAATTGTAATCCTGACCTAATAGTGCTGAGCACGTAGGCATCCGCTGTTGACTCCTCCCATTGGAGGCAAAGAAGGCTAGGCGACCTCCAATGGGAGGGGAGAACGAGGGATTACTTAGAGCGACGGAAGGAACGACCCCCACCCTTCCGAAAGGGCTGTTTACCAGTATAAGGAGCTGGGCGATAGTCAGCTCTCTTCCCAGAGGCAGAGAGAATTTTACGTTTATCTCTGGTTTCTATGAGATAAGGTTCCAGAGCATCGCCAAAAAGCTTATCTCCTGCGAATGGAACTGAAGCCAGCTTCCATTTATGGTGTGACTCCGCCTACCAATTTCTGAGCCATAACAGTCTTCTTGCTGCTACTGAAGATGCCATGGCCCTAGATACAAATTCGGCAGAATTGAGAGTGGCATCTGCGATAATCTTATTAAGGCCTTGGTGAGACCGAAGGTCAGATGTAGGCAATCTAATCTGGAGTTGGTGCAGCCATCATATGGATGCCCACGTGAAAGTGCCAGGAGATGAAAATGAGGCCAGAACCGGAATGTCAATAGAAGGCACTGCCAGGGCATTGTCCAGGGCTGCGCTGATGTTGTAGAAACGCTTATCCAGAGAAGATGGGCGAGGACCTGCCGAAGGAGAAGCGCACTGTTCCTTGACCATGTCCAGGAACAAAGTGGGAGAAGGCAAAAACCCCTGCATGCACTACAGGCTTTGGAGAAGAGTGAGTCTCCCTGGCTAGAGGGAATTCCTTGTGGCTCGGGAGCCACTTCCTCTGGCGACAGCTTGGCAGTGACCAAGGCCTTGCTGAGTAATGGCCTGAAGAGAGGAGGATTGAAGACCAATGCAGAGGATGTCTGCTCTGGGCAAGAGTCCTCTTCCTCTGAAAGATTTTGGTCAAAGGTCTCGCCTTCTTCTTGTTCTGAATGAGAGGAGTAACTGTGTTCAGATGGAGAAGCCCTTCCCTCCTCATCAACCTCCTCCCATTCTGGTAGAGAAGAATGGACCCTGAGGTCCAGGGGCCTGTGTAAATCAGGGTGATGAGGCAAGGAACTTATAGATTGAGAAGGGAGAAGGGCCTGAACCCTTCCAGAGGTCGAAGGATTTGCTTGAAGCCTTCAGCCAATCCCTGCCTAATGGCCAAAGAGACAACATCTTGGATATACCCTGGTCTATGCTCAAAGGTAGAGTGGGAGTGAAGGTGGTTTCAGGCCTAGATTGAGAAGAGGTTCAAGGCCTGGAGGGAGGGGGAGGAGCATAGGGCCCAGAAGCCTGTTGGAAATAAGGCCCAGATCTGCTTAGATCCTGAGGATCTGATTGTACTGCGAAGGCCTCAGGAGACCAGGATGGAGGATGGAAACGCTCATAACTTCTCCTCCCTAGGAGGGCTTAGCTGCGGCCCACGGGTATCACCTGAAACATGCTGTAGTTGCACTCCATTCTGTTGAATAGTTCTGTTGAACTGCCTCTCTAGGGCTGCATGTCTGCGCTCTTCTGCCCTCAATTCAGCCTGAGTTACCTTCTAAGGGGCTAGAGCCTTAGCTTTGATTTTAGCATCCACCTCCCTCTGGACTGATTGGGTGCGTTGCCTATGACTTTTTCTCTTATTGGGCTTAAGAGACTGTTCCACTGGGGGGGAAAGCTCTGCCTGACCCTTATCTTGCTCCATTTGAAGAATAAAGGCTCTTACGATGGAAAGAAACTGTAAATTTTTTGTATTAAGCCCCTTAGGGTATAAATGGCCCCCGGGCTTAAAATACAGCCGCTCACCTCGTGGTGGAAGGCTTCAATCCAAGATGACCGCTGACTATGGGAAACAGGCTCCAAGATCGAAGAATCTCTCCTTAGGCTATAAAGAGCCCCGAGTGAAGTCAGCAAAGGAAAGGGCAGCCACTGGCCACACGATCAGCTGGCTGACGCTGGTATCGGTTTGCCAATCACTTTTTACGACCGCTCAAACTGCAGGTGTGGGGAGGTCTACAGACGCTGCCCAACTTGCCTGAACAGCACTCTGGCAACACTGCTCCCACCACTGCAGGAGAGAGAGCCCTGCTCTCCTGGAAGAGCAGCTGCCCAGATCCTGGGAGCTGCTGAAGCAGAAAATGGTACTGAAGATGCGTGAGTGCTCTGTAGAACTAGCTGGCTGGCTGTTATCGTTGCGATCGCTTACACGCCAAACCGCAGGCGTGAGGAGGTCCCGCTGCCAACTGCCGAACAGCGCCAGCTGCTCTCACTGCAGGAGAGAGAGAGAGCCCTGCTCTCCTGGAAGCACTGCCAGATCCTGGGAGCTACTTGAAAGGAGGAAAACGGCACTGAAGATCGCTGGTGAGTGTTATCTAAGAGAAGCTTTCAGAGACACAGCTACTGACTGAAAGGAGCTGAGTCAAAAGCTGGGGTCTCTCCCGGGGGCTGGCTTTTATATCTTAGTACAGACTCAGCTAAATGACGTCATAGGAAGGAGTCAACCCATCCTGGGCTCTTGATGCAGCATGGAGGAGAACAGTAATTGTGGATATACAATTTAAATTTTAAAAAGTTGTAAAAGACTTTTATCTCAGAACCTTCAGCTATATTTATCACTCCTGCAATATCCAAATTCTGTATTGCTGTGATGAAAATAAGGCATAATTGGTTACAGAAATAACCAGTTTTTATTGTTTACTATGTTATATTTTTATACATTACACAAATTACATTATATGTTAGCTATCTTGTTTTAAGTGATATGTATTTTTAACTCATAAATTGCAATATTTTAGATTTACACTTGCATGGGTAATTAACACATCAGTATAGTCGTTATATGCTATGTTTTTATCATAGAGAACCTTTGTTATGCTAGTACTTTATCTCACCCATTTGATTTTACTTCTGTATTGCATATTTCAATTTTGCTGGTCACTGACCAAATGCACAATATTTTAGTTCAACATAAGTTTGTTAAAAACAAATTGCCCCATACAAATCTTTTTTTTTCTTTTTACAAATAGTACACCAAAGGAAACCTGTATATGTGGTATGCTTAGAGTGTGATGACAATGTAACACAAATGTAACAAAATCCAAAATGTAAATATATGTCCTTTAATGCCACCAACTTGGCCCCACTGTTCAATAATTCTCAGTTGGAAATAAAACTTATTCAAAAATAGTCTTTAAAAGAAAGCAATACAGTCCGAACTTAATGAGCAGATAGAGGTGAAATAAAAAAACCCAAACAAACTACAATGAAAGAAATTCCACAACGGACCAGGATAAGTAATTACCAACTTCAAGGAGATAACAAGGCACAGTCTGTTGGAAGGACACCAACCAAGATAACTTCAGCCCAAAATAAAACACACTTTGCTTCTGACAATGCTGTGTTGTAACTATCTCTCTTATATACTATTCTCCTCAGCTGCAACTAATGAGGGGGATCATGGCTGCTTCCTCTCTTGTAAGCCAAGTTGTTTCCTTCTCACTTCTTCCCTGCATGACCTAGAATGAAGAGGGGATGGCCCTGATTCTTCCTCTGACTGCCCAGCAGGCCTCTGCCCTTCCCCAGCCTCCTTCACAAACTCCGGAGCCACACCTCCACTCCCTGTCTGGCTGTTCCTCCTCTCCCTCAGAGTCTGACTCTATACCAAGGCTATGACATAGTTAGTAAAGCAGTTAATAAAGCTCACCACAGTCTCCTTGATAAAGCAGAACAATACAGGATAGAGGTCCCACTGTCAGATGGATTTGCAATTGGCTGAACCACCATACTCAATACATGTAGCCTAAAGCTATATGATAGCAGTCAAAGGCCTGTCACAGAGAAGAGGTTGTGGATTATTCTCCACAACATCCAAGGGTAGATGAAAACTAATGGATGAAAAGTTTTACAGAGAGAGATCCAAACTTAAAATAAGGAGAAATTTCTTAATTGTGAGAACTACTGAGCAATGCAACATCCTACCTTCTGGTGTTCCGGGTGCTCTATTAGTTGAGATTTTCAAGTAAATATTGGACAGATGTTTACATGAGATGATATGAGGATTCTTACCCTGGATTGGAGCGGGGGACTGAAGACTTCCAAGGTTCCTTTCTAATCCTATGTTTCTACAAAGCCCCTGCAATGTGTCAAATAGCATCCAATCCCAAGATAACTATCAGAAAACAATATATTTCACTATTGCTTCATTTTAAAAAAGGAGGAAAACTTTTAAACTCTCCACAAAGAATACTAATATATAAAGCATTGACTTTAATTATTAAAAAACAAATGTTAAATATGGTGGAGGGAAATCCATATCAGAACTCTAGAAATTAATTGAATTAATTCTGATCAATTTCAGGATGTCTGTTTTCTACCCAAAATTCTAAACAAATCTTTTGACTGCATACTGAAATCAGAATAAAAATTCTCAGGAGGAGGAATAACTTTGCTTGACACTATACAATCTAAGCTATATTTTACTCATGTTTTAGAAGTCAGATGTTTCATGCCAGGAACAAATATGTTCATCTACTGTACTGTTCCAATTTAACACTTTCCTCCTTTCTTAGCATAAGGATTTAATACTTGATAGAGGAAACTGTTTTTAACATTCAAGTTAATATTCCATGTTTCTGATAAAAAATATATCATAACAACTTGAATAATGTTTATCCACAGGATTCTTTGTTTTCACTGCAACACATACTCCCTTGCAATTAGCTTCAACTATATATTATAAATGAAAATTATATGCTCATAAAATATGAAAGTGGCCCAAGAGATATTCCCACAGTCAGACTGGAACAGTAACTTACGCAAATTTACTTATTAACTTAATATAAGCATATCTTTAAAAAGCAAACTTAAAACTTTAGCATAGCTAGACAGATCCTTATTACTGGCAGCAGTACAGACGCCCCCCCCTTCAATTCTAATATGTTGTTATATGTTGTTATACTTACATATTGAAATGCATCAACTGAAGTCTATAGAGTAAGGGATTGTAGCTCTCCAAAAATCTGTTAGCATTCCAGATATTTCAACTTAACAGGATGTTCCAAACTGGCATGCTAACCTATATTTAGGATACTACTGTGGTGCAACCAATATTACAAGTAAGCAAATCAGCATGCCTGGACTAGTATAAATATGTCTGCAGTGCACTCTAAATTAAGCAGTAGCACATACTGGAAATGCAAAGAAAACTTATTGAACAAATTAACCACACTGTAAAATTAAAGAAGTAAAAGAATACCAAAATTGATTCCGCTAAATAACACAGGACATGTAGTATGTTTGCACAATATACTTAACTTGGTTACTCAATTAACCTGTTTTCTGGCTTCTCGGAAAACCAACTGAGAAATAATAAATCAAATGGGTTACATTCACAAAGCATACTAAGCCAACCCCCTCCCACTCCAAAGTGAAAAGTTAACCAAGTTTAACATATTGTGCTAATGCAGTATGTGCTAATGCAGCTATTAGTTCTTCAACTGTCTCAAACGAGTATTGTGAAAAATAAGGAATCCATGTAGCATGGATTTTTACTTATTTATTTCTCCAAAATTACCAAACTACGGGAACAGGACAGGGAACTCTTTAATTGTAATTGTTTTCTATTTATAGAGTAGATGTTTACAGATACTTAGCCAAGGTGACATAAGCAAGGGAAGGCATGGCATAAATCATATTTCATGAGAAAAGAGATAGCACTTAGCTAACAAAATTGTCAGGGACTACAGCTTTAATTTAAACACCACAATCTACATTCACATCCTCTCATTTTTTCATTTCCGGCTGATTAACAGGCTGGAAAATCTGGATTGAATTCAATGGCTGTCAAGCAGGAAACAAATCTCAGATACATGATGTTAATCAGACTGAACTTTTCTCTAATCCTTCTCCCATTCCCAAGAATCAACCATTATCCATGTTTTCGGCCCTATGAAAATCATTGTTCATTTCAATTTCCCCAATGCTGAATTAAATTTTTCATGGATTTTTAACTTAGGACAATTCTCAAGTCAAACACTGAACAGTACTGCTGAACTGCTTAATTACATTTCCTGACTTTTTAAAAACTTTCTAATATCACTGAAGCCCACAATTAAAAAAAACCTGAAACTTACTCAAGGTTTCTCTTGATTCAAATGACCCAAAATGATGAAGTTTCACTATTTATTTTTATTTATTTTAAATTTTTATGTCATCCATCTTCTCTACAAGATGACTCTGGGCAGCTTATAAGAATGTCTGTTCCATGATACCAGACCAACTTAAAATATGAAAGGCCTGCAATAAGAATCAGTTCAATGTTTTACTACATGACATAATAAAAACTACACATTCAAATTTGTGTGCATGCATAATATTAATAAAATATATTTGTATTAACCAGCTATTAATTGGCCAATATCCATGCTAAAAATATTTTTCAGGTCTTTATTCGATACCATACATTAAGTTCTTCATGACCTAATACCATAGTTCCAACTCACCTTATTACAAACTAAACAACAAATTTTGGTAGGAAAATGTAGCAGCTTTGAAAGTGAGTCTGTTGACAGAAGCTTGGGTTTTTATTATACAATTTACTTTAATCTTTTGATGTATAATACTTGAACAAACCAGTAGTTAATGTATTGTGAACAAGGTTTATTGTGAACAATTCAAATCTACAAGTTAGTCAACCTTACTTCTGAGTTAAGCACATCTTATCAGCTCCACCTATAATTAACATTACTGGTTTCACATACTTTTGTTATGACATTCCATTACTGAACAGTAATAAAAAGTTACAAGTAATCTCTGTAATTGCTTAACACAAAATTCTGACTGATTAATTACATCTTTTCACTCCACTGCACAATGCACAGTGGCTAGAGACTTTCCTCTTTTCCAATTCCTAACCTAATAAAATGTAAAGCCAGCCATATATTTCTTCTAGCAGAAATTATTCTTTGTCAATCTGATAATATCTGTATGGGAGTTTTATATTTTCCCTATAAACTATATTCATTCTTGAGGAAATGTATATAATTGACATTGGTTTTCATATTTACGTTTGAAGGAATTTTAAAGAATTGTAGTAAAGAATAATTTACCACCACTGATCCAGAATTTATTAATTCATTATTAAAACAAAAGGCAAAATTGATTCAATAACTGCAAATGAAATTTTTGTAAGAATGACTGATTTAATTCCATTAAACAATATAAAACATAAATGAGGGACACTATAACACCACAACTCTGCACTGACAAGTATTGAACTAGGTAAAAACTGAGATCTTTTGAATGTGAAATTATATACTTTAGACACTGTAAATACAATTTTCTGTAAAAAGACAACATTTATAAATTAAAACAGAAAAGTAATGCTGGATCTAGCCAGGAATCCATTTAATTCAACAATATTTCTGTAATAGGGAGCTAAATGCTTTCAGGAAGTTCATGAGCAAAGCATTGATAACTTGCTTTGTAGCTCTACATACTGGTAACAAAAATGTCCCCTTGTTAATCATGTTGGATCTCTCCATGTTTGCAATACTGAGTTAAAATGTCTATGCTTAAGAATATATTGATTTTTTCCAATCATTCTTTCTGAGAAAAACCAGAATTTGACCATTTTCTCAAAAATGACATGACATTTTCATAGAGTTCATTGTTATCATTACTAAAATTGCTTATTGTATTAGCCACTGTTCCAGAGTTGAAAATGTTAGTTAACTACTAGTAATAACCAGTTCTATATATTTGACTGACATAAATATTTCTAATTTCCACTATAGATCCCAGGAAATTTTGCTGCCTAGTTTTGTTTAAAAAAATGATAATATATATTCAATACTAGGTTCTATTCTTTCACTGTTCTTCTCTACATGTGGCATTGTTTTCTTATTCCATAAATGCTTTAAATTGCTTTTCTTTATATTAACCACCAAGATTATATGATAACAATAAAAAAAACATAAAAGAAGTGGCAATTTACTCAAGAATCTTGGAGGAATTAACAGAAAATCAAAAAATGATCTATTCATCCTTAGTCACCAGGGCCTGATGTCTTTAAACTATATAATTTATTTCTTGGTGCAATGACTTTCTGGCAATGCCATGTAAGACAATGAATATGTGCTGACACATATTTACTTGCTGTGGCTAGTGAAATGTCAAAATATATTCAATGTCTCTCATGATTAGTATTCAAAACTCAATTCACAAAGAAATAGTATATAAAAACCTGTACTTTGCACTTTTATTCTTCTTTTTTTTGTAATTAAGAACATTGATGACACATCCCAAGATAGCTATATAAATATTTTGCAACAACTAAGTAGTCCATTTTATCTCTGCAATTCAAATATATAAAAGCTTTATATGCTCTAAGACTCTGTTCTTAAGATACCAGCTCTGCAATAACCCCATCATATTTGTTGTGATTTCTAAAGTTGCTTACAATCAATGATTATTGCCTTCACATATTATTTTGGAAGGGCTTCCATTATGAATTAAGTCTTATGGTAGCAATTTGCCACTTAAATCTTGTAATTACGTATGGGAAGTCTAAAAAAATGGGAATGCTATACGAAATATACCAGAGTCTTTTCAAGAAAAACAAAAAAAATCACTTCACATGTGTTGACGTTTAACAATGGAGCTCAACAACTTATCAAATTCGCAATTAAAAACTAAGGCTTCTCTTCCATTTGAAGTATTTACTCAACAGGCCAGAATATTTATACTACAAATGCATTCTCGATTTTATATGCTGAAGTTCCCTTTACTTTAGTCAAAGAAGAGTTATAATCAAATACAAGGTAGCTAAAATAGAACTAAAATGTGTATGGAACTCTTTTGTGGTTACCCAAATTATGAAATCAAAAAATAAATTTACCAGTATGCTATTATTCTTCAATGCTCTGGACTGATTCTAAGAGCCATGTTATTTTGAATTATTTCTATGCATTGGTGGCTTACAAGCTAAACAAGAAGCCAGATTCATACACAAACAACCATTACATTAATCACTATCAACCTAGTTAAATTGGTGCAATGCTTCCCAAATGTTTGGAAAAAAAATGTACATTTACTTACTAGAGATATTCTAAAAATTATACTTAAAAGGATTTATGTTGGAGTGCATAGAAATATGCTCATTCAAAGGAATACCTCCTTCATTTCTGCATACATCAGTGTTCATGGCATGCCATCTGGCTGAATACAATGGGCAGCTTCCTTTGAAGGCAAGAATCCCGCTGCATGTCAAGAATTGGAAGTGACTGCATGCTCAAATTATAATGAATGCAGAGACTACATAGAACTGCAAACCTCCAGTGAAGTCTTATTGGAGAGAGATAAGAACATATGCTGCAGCAGCCTATAGTTTGTGTGCGTATTAAGTATGCACAGTACTCTTTATTTAACTAATTTAGCATAACAAGTATGCAGCACAACTGATACACCATTTGGGAATTAATGAACAAACGTAATTGGTATGCAGGTTACAGCCAACATACACCATACATCTTTATTAGGAATTTTTCCTCATTTTCTGTGCATTTGAAAAAAAAAGTGGCTTAGTAACACATTCAAAATAGTTGTGTCTTAGTAGCAATGGGGATCAATAAAACATCTTGTATTGGTATTCAGAAAATTAATTTTTTGTACATTGAAGAACTTTCCTTGTCCCTAAACTAAGGAATGATTTTTTTCTTAAATTATTAGGGTTCTTAGCACAAGTTAAGAGAAGCACTTATGCTGAATCAAGAGTTGACCATAAAACATTTCTATTCACTTGAAATGTTAATACAAAATGTTAGTATATTCTATAATAAACCTGCTAATCTTTTAGGCAGCAAAAGTTATAGAACTCTTTCTTATCAAAGCAGGTAAATATAAAATACTGCATAATTTTATCACCTTTGACTTACCATTTAACCAATAGCTCCACTGAAGTCCCAAGTAATTTGTAATTAATATTAATCACATAGTTATTCAGGGCCTTAAGCTAGACAGCTGAATACCAGCATATTCTGATTTCATATATTAGCCAGGAGTCCAAGAGAGACCTCAAAAATTATAACCCTTCATCACAAGAAGAACACCTTCACAACAGGAAAACAATACAATCTCATATCAAAGAGGAATAAAATTATTACACCATTCTCTGTTAGGGACAGAACACTCACCTTCTATGAACAATTAATTGTACTAGAAATGGAAAGTTGAAAAAACATTTTGGTCTCATCTATCCTTCAAACGCAAAAATAACAGCAAAGTATTGTACTGAAAATAAATAACTGCTTTAGTTTACTATTAACTCCGAATTCAGCATTTCCCTCCTGAAGCTTTCTTTTCACTTGCTTTCTTGGAATATCTTCTTAGTTTGCAAACTGCTACCAGAGCCAGCCTCTCAAATTGACATTAAGTTCAGAACATAATAATTGTTTCAAAAGTAACATAAAAATTAGCACATAATTTATAAAGGAGTCAAATAATTTCAAGATAGAATACAAACATCTTAGGAATTCATGTACTGTAAAGTTTCAATCTAAAAATCAGCAAATGACGTATCAGTTGATGTGGAAGCTGTTTACATAGTAACTTTTCTCTGTGAAATATTAATGAAGAAAAAGAACACAACAGAGAAAATCATTCTGCTTACTCTCTCAAAGGGTCAAGGTCTAGTTTTAGAACTCCAGCACAAAACATAAAAAAGTAAACCCTGAGGTCATTCCAGATGTTCAAAAAAAGCAGCTGCCTTTCTATGGAAAACAAACAAACTTCCTTTTCCTTAATTATCGGTACTCTGCATTCACGTTAGAAATTAAAAACTTTGTATTAGATTTTAAAACTTTTGTTGTAATCATGTTATGAAGTTCCCCGTAGCTTTATTAAGACACTTTGTTAAGGTACAGTTAAAAATGTACTGTAAAATTTTCTCTAATGGATCTCTGTTGCCATGGACTTCATTGGAATTGTTTTAGAGCAGTTAATCATGTTCAAACTATCAACACATATATTTAAAGGATTTTATTTCTTTTTCTGTATTTCTGCTACATGCATGATAAAAAAGGCTTTTCATATTATTTCCTGGAAACATAACTTTGAACACTGAATACAACATTTCAAATAACATTTAAATTAGGAGTTATTTCCCCAGAAGCCAAGTCCACAATACATACTTAAGCGTCAACTATTTTGGAACTCTTTAAAAAGATCAACTATGCAAAAGCAGTAGGGTCTAATTCCTACAATCGGTGTAAATAAGTTCCGTACACATTCATACAATCCAGAACAAATAATTGTGGAAACAGTGCAATATAGAGAAAACGTCCACAACAACATCGGCTAAGAAAGTCACTCCTTGACTCCTTTATATGTCCTTACGTATCGCTTCTAAATATACAGAGCATTTATAAATTTAGCTGAATGGATTGAACTAAATTCAACTTTTGAAATGCAATGTTCATTCTCCATATGGTGGATACCAGCACTTACTGGTATCATGACAGCATTACCTACAAAAATAACAATTCCAATACATTACTTTACAGATCAATAGAACCTCTGGTGAATACATCGATCTTTTTAAACAAACTTACATTTAACTTGTCAATGATTCCTGCAGGCCTAACTCTCCGGGCCACAAACATGAAGGTAACTTTAATATATAAACATGTGCCAACAGGAAAACACTATCTCCTGCCTAGCACTTAAAAAGCCCCTAGTACTTCCAACGGTAAAAATTAGCTACACAGCTGCAAGCCAACCAGTACATACTTTACTGACAGCAAAGGATTATATTTCTTAGTTTCCTATCTTACAAGATTGTTGGAAGGCCCATAGAGACATCTTGCTGAATACTTTTATCTAAACCAAATTACAGGGGCTGTGAATTCTGGACATTGCAAATGAATGTTACACTATTCTATTTGGCGTATAGTACACAATGGAACCTTTTAACGATTTCCCAGCCCCTTTTTGAGTCTCTTAACTTGGATACCTCCAGAATTTTTGGCCAAGACCTAAGGAACTTTCCCCGTTCGGTAGTGCCATAGATCAAAAACACCTATTCCTCACCAAGAGAAACAACTGCAGCGTTTCCGAGACAGGCCTGCAATGAGCCCTAAAAAGGGCAAAGAAACAAGAGGCTACTACCCTCCTCGGCTGGAAGGACAGACTGCTCAGTTTCCTAGCCCAAGTTCTTATTTCCCACCGTTTCCCCGTCAATGACAACCAAGCCTCGCCAACCTAGCTCCGAGGCACCTCAGCGCGCATCCCCCCCTCAGCCCCAATGGCCAAAGGGCACCTGCACCTGCTGAGCTTGTCTCGGTTGTATTCAAGGATCCCCCGCTCCCCGGCTACCTCACCGCCACACGCCCCTTCGGCCGGGAGGGCAGCGGCCCAGGCCCAAGGTGATAAAGAGACCCACGGCGAAGATCACCAGAGGAAGCCTGTCCACCAGGTCGCGGCTGTGAGAGAAAGGAGGCGCCGGAGCCTTGGGGAGGAAGAACGCCCAAAGCGCCAACCGCTTGCAACTTAATCCGGGGCGCCGGGAGGCCTCAGGACTTCCCGGAGTCCCGCAGCCCCAGCTTTCCACCGATGCCTTTACGAAGCTTCTCCGGCGCCAGGGCTCACTTACCACGGGGCTCGCGCGCGCTCCTTCCACTCCCCCCGCCCCGCCAGCCCTTCCGAAGTGCGGCCCGCGAGGAGGCCGCTCCCTCCCGGGACCCGCCACCGGCACAGTGACCGACAGACCAGGCGACAGAGCAAGCGCGACGGCGCGCGACACGTACCTGGGGGAGGGGCGGCGCACAGGAGCCTAGCAACCGCCGGCACGAGCGCGCCACAACCAATCACGAAGCCTGCCCGAGCTCGAGCTGCAACACACACATCTCCGCTCGGCAGCGTCGGCTTGTTTGGCCAGCAGCAGCCCCAGCCCAACCTAACCCAACTCGTCGGACTCCGCCTCACGCGCAAGAACTCCCCCTACCCGACCGCAGGACACGCCTCCTCTCCGAGCCAAGCCACGCCTCTTCTTCGCGTGCGCGTTCCTCGGGCTACACCTTCTGGGATCTGCTTATTCTGCTCGCGCCCCCCCCACGCCCGCCCCAACTCCCAGAATTGAGACCACGCCCCTCCTTATATTTCTTATTGGGTAAAATTGAGTAGGATTTCAGCTGCTCGATTTCCGATTGGCGGGTCCCGACATTCTTGCGGGAGGTGAAAGAAATCCGGCACGTGCATCGCCCCACCTGCAAAGCCCGCCTGGGCTTTTCCTTTCCTCCAAGGGGCAAAACCCAGGGGGGCGGGGGGGATGGAAGATGGAGGTGCTTCCCTGAGGCCCGGCCTCATAGGCTACAATTGCAGCGCCTCTTTGTAGAAGCGAGGCCAAGGCTAAAGCCCTTTCGGAAACCCTAAAATATCCTTGTTTTGTTAGGGAACTACTGCGGTTAACTCGCGGAGGAAGAAGATACTCTGTATCTCCACAGATAATCTGTAAGGTGCAAGGAAACCGCTGTAGAAAAAAAAAAGGGTCAATAAAAGCCACGACGTTCTTTCCCGAAAATATCGAAATTGCCGTTTAAGGATCCTAAACTTGAGTTCGATCGACCATTTGAGTGCACGTGTTGTGTTTGGAGGGTAGCTGCTGGCTGGATTTTTGGAGCTGGCCCCAATCTATTCTGGAGAACGCCAAGTTGGTGAGCATGTAGAGCACAACCACTCCGAAACTGCAGGGTGAAAAAGAACAACCAGATTCGGTTTGATTCCTTCAGTAAAGCCAGAGTTAAGTGTTCCCTGGGTCAGCAGGTTAGGCAGTTGAATCCCTTAGTACACGTGTCCTGCAGATCGCTATACCTTAGCTCCTGCTTTTGTGTTGGGACTGAGGTGTGTTTTTCTGGATTACAGCTATAGTACTGAATGGTATCCAGCAGAGCAAAGGCGGGTGTCAAAATACTGGCATTAATTGCTTATAATGACATTTCTTACATGACAGGCCTGTACATTTTGCAACAGCTGATCCTTCCCAACAATGTTCACCAGCCATTCCATATGGAGCTATCATATTAGTCTAGCTTTAAATATGGCCATTTTTGTTGATTGATTGGTTTACAATCTTAGCAACAGGGATGAGACGAGATTGTTTATGTAGGGAAGAGATGCCTTTAATATTTCTGTGTTCCCTTCCCAAACTAAAATAAATTTGGAATAAGAGTATAGCAACTAGTGAGTTCATTCTACTGGGGACGAACTACATTGACTATTTCCAATGTTAAACGACCTTAAGTAAAAAGCAGTTGACACAATCATATTTGAGACATCTTTAAGACCCAAATGTCTTCCAGGCACCATACAACATGTCTTTCCTTGTGTACAAATGTGGCTGATTGTTTACAGGGCATTATGGCTTTGGGCAACATAATGCCAGTTCAGGATGGATTTGTGGACCTTATTACTAAATATATGTAACCATTTCTTAAGAGGATACAGATGGATAGAAATGAATTGTGGCCATAATTCTTCTAGATTCTGCAATGCAATGTCATAAATATATTCTGCAATAATGAAGTAATAGATACAAAATACACAATGTGTCCTAGGAAGATGCTATTAATATAGAATCTGAGAAATTATTTTGAGAATCACTTTAGATGAACTTTGTAGCATACCAGACAAATTTACCTGGGAAGGGGTGCTATTCAATTTAGTGGCACTTATTTTCAAAGAGTCCAGAGGTGTCTGGAGGTTGGGAGGAATTGAAAAACGTTAGGCTTGAGCTAAACCTTGGCAAGTCTGAGTGGCTCTGGGTTTTATTTATTTATTTATTTTATTCGTCAAGCAATTATAAGATAACAGGTATAAGTATAAGCATGGTTATGAATACATGAAATGGATACATATAAGAAGAAGAAAAAGAAACAATAGGACAGGGACGGTAGGCACGTTGGTGCGCTTATGCATGCCCCTACAGACCTCTTAGGAAAGGGGTGAGAGGTCACTAGTAGACAGTTTAAAGTTAAAGTTTTTGGGGTTTGGGGAAGAAACCACAGTTTTGGGTCCTGCCAGTTCTGGGAGTGTGACATCTTTGCTGCTGGATGGGTTATACAGCCCCAGAGAGACCCACTGCGCAGCCTGGGGCTCCTCCTGGACTCATGACTCCTATTCATAGAATTGTGGCTAAAAGGGGCTTTTCACATCTTCATTTTGCATACCAGTTATGCCTGTTCCTGGACCAGGAGGTTGTGCTGACAATTAGTCACACCCTAGTCACCTCTTAATTGGATTACTGTAATGTTCTGTATGTGGGGCTACCCTTGAAGAGTATCTGGCATCTTCAACTGGTGTAAAATGCAGTTGCACAGACAGTTATGTATACTTCTAGAACAACTCGTGTTACACCTCTGTTCTGTGAGCTGCATTGGTTGCCATTCTGTTTCCAGGTCCGCTTCAAGGTGCTGGTTTTGACCTTTAAAACACTTCATGGCGTGGGGCTGGGTTATTTGAGGGATTGCCTCTCCTGGATTACATCGGACCATCTCATCAGAGCCAACATCTTACAAGTCCCATCTGTCAATGAACTATCTTTGATGAGTAGTGGTGCTTGTTTATGGAACATTATTCTCCCTCTCCTGCCCCCAAAGTGAGGCCATCTCCATCCTTAATTATTTTATGGAAGTTTTTCAAGACCTGGCTAGGTCATCTGGCCAGGAGACTAATGAAATATTGAGGTGACTCCCTTGCTGATCTAATATCTTGTATGTTATGCTTTTTAACTTCTTAAATTGATTTCTGCCTCCCAGGGTCATATGGGCAACCATATAAATTTGATAGATAAAATCATTATCAATAGACTAGGACACGGATGCAAACCTTTACATGATATTCTATTTTCTTCTTTTTGTTTGTGGTGAGTTGCAGACAACAAGTGAGTGCTGCCTTATTACTGCAATCTATCTACAATCTACAGTCTATCAACTCACAATACAATAATAATAATAAAAACAAACAAAACAACAGGATATGAACAACTGGACCAAGCCTTCATAAAACCTATCTTTAAAAGAATAACAAAGAAAACTGGAATACATTGTCTGCATAAATTGAAGGTTTATACTTCTCTTTCAGCCATATCTGTTCATTTCATATGAATGTACAAGGGTACATGAAGGTGATTTACGGTATTTGGGTATGTACCTCTCTTTTTTACATCAGAATTCCAAGAGTACAAAATTATTCATTGATCAGTGAGCCTTATGTATTTATAGCTGTTAAGGTATAAATATTGCTACATTTTGAAAAGATGAAAAAAATCTTTCTTGTTCATAATAATCATTCTTCTGTCTCCTAAAAATGTGATAATTTTGTTTACTATAAAGTCTCTAATAATTGGTCGGTTGTGACATGTTAATGAATAAAAGTTGCCTCTTAAAAATAAGTTTTGTAATTCCTTTGCCCAGGTGTTTCACATCTTTAGAATTCAAGTTGTATTCATAGGAATACAACAGAACTGGATCGTCATTTTTTTACTTCAGAACGTTCATTTGCTGGAAAACTGCCCAGCATTTTACATATAAAGGGAAAGGCTAACAAAAGGTAAAGTACAGAATTTTCAAACTGATAATTTGATGTTTTGAAAGTCTGGAATTTTAGCTATTTCTAAAAGAATAAAAGGGCATGTGGGAATATGTGTGGAAATACTCATAAAATCCTAGATATCCAAGCAGGGAAAAGTAGACAGGATGAATTATAAATGTCCCAACTGATGGTGAATGATCCCTTTCAGAAACCTAAAAAACATTAAGTTTTATAAAACATATATAGGCATTTGTACAACTGTTCCACAATTTTCTACCTAAATAGATTATTCCCAGTAAAAAAAAGACCAATCAGATATTAAAAAATAAACAATTGGTATCCATAAAATAATACAGTTTGTATATCTTGTGAAATTATCAATAAACTGGACACATTAACATTCCATGTTCCAACTCTTGTTAGATTCCAAATCACATCATAACTGATCATTTGTCATGTTGCCTGGAGTAGATAAGAAATGGACTCCAAGTTCCTCATTCATGCACAGTGCAATCAGTTTCAGGCTGCAATCCTGATGTTAGTAAATAGATGAAAGAAAACCATTCAGTACTTTGTGCCATTTAATGATCATCCATATTTCTGCAGTTCTGATCTGGTAGTCATACCTTTCAGTGCAGTGATGGGATTCAATTTTTTTTACTACCGGTTCTGTGGGCGTGGCTTGGTGGGCGTGGCAGGGAAAGGATACTGCAAAATCTCCATCCCCACTCCTGGGGGAAGGTTACTACAAAACCCCATTCCCTCCCCACCCCACTAACCTGCTTTTTAGCTCCGCAACAAAAGAAGACCCAGCCAATCATCTGGGACTTGGGAGGCAGAGAATAGATGGGGGCGGGGCCAGTCAGAGGTGGGATTTGCTGGTTCTCCAAACTACTCAAAATTTCCGCTACCGGTTCTCCAGAACTGATCCGAACCTGCTGAATACCACTTCTGTTTCAGTGGCCAGTATTACAGTGAATGAGATCCATGCACACTAACCAATTAGTTTTGGCAGTGAGTGATGTCCATCCTTAAATCAAGGGATCTCCCTGTTGTAAGTCTATTATTTTATTGTTGTTTAAGATATTTCTGCAACAGCTCATTGTCTTTTTGTATAACCTCATTAACAGTCCTCAGAAGAAGAATAGAAAGTTATCCTATCAATTATATTTTGCTGTAGTGCTTGAATGACCGTTCTATCATTTCAGTACTGACTTTCTGTTGTTTTGATCCTCTTATTGTAACTTAGACTTTTTTCTGCTTTTGCCAGATTGCTCAAAGTTAAATCTGAAAATCCCCAAAGAAACAGGTGTGTGTCTTTTTAAAAGAAGCTTGATGCTATTTTGAACAGATGAGCAAAGGACACAGCGTGGATATACTGAACTGTTATGTATGAGCAGTAGTAATAATATATTGCTGGTTTACTGAGTTCATTGCAGTGAGCTACATTTCAGACAGGGTGCTGAAAGCTGCCTTGGATGACTGGAAAGTCTGGGGACCAGTTTAACAATAAATACATAGAATCCCCAGAAGTCAACTTTCTCTAGAACTGCCATACAGTACAAGCAGACGGAAAACATCTAGCTTGTCTTTTTTTTAACAGTATTCAAGAATTAGCAGAAAATGCTTTTCACCACATGCCAAAGAGAGAAAATGTTGTCTCTTGCAAATGTTGAAAGATCAGGGCACTATAAAAGGTACAGGGAGATATGCTCTAAAAAAAGAGAAGAAAAAGAAAGCTGTACTCTATCAAGTAAATAAAGGATTATGGAACCAATTACAATGCCTTTTCTCCAACAGCTGTTATAGAACAGAACCGTACAAACAGTGATGGGCAAGGCAGGCCACAGCCAGGTAACACCCATGCTTCATGAACTGTACAGGTTTCCTGGACACCTGTACAGTTAGGTGCAATGCAAGGGGCCGGTTGTTATTTTTAAGATTCTACAGGGTATAAGGCCTGGCTGTTTGAGGGACTGTCTGCTTCCCATGGTTACTGTCCATGGGAAGATCTGGCAGATGAGTCCCAGGCCCATCAGCTAACCAATGTCCTCTACTAAGGCCCAGGAAGTGGGGTTTCTTTATCATACCTGGCCTCATGGAGATTCCCATGACTTTAGAGGCCTTTAAAAGTGTATTAAAAACTTGCCTTTTTCACTAGGTAAGCTTTTGTTTGGTTTTATCTCTGGGGTTGGGGTGAGGATTTAGTGGGGTTGGTGGTTTCCCCCTCCACAGGGAAAGAAAAAAATTCCATTTGACTATTTACTGTTTCTGCATGCTAAGCTGACCAGAATTGTTGATGACCTAGAAATGTCAGGCAGTCAGGCGGATAAATGGATATAGCTGGATTGGTACCCTCCAAATATAATAAACTAATTTTGTTGTTTAGGCCCATGAAAGCTACTGGGCATCAAG
The DNA here is from genome assembly GCF_049901735.1 of Notechis scutatus. NCBI lineage: Eukaryota > Metazoa > Chordata > Lepidosauria > Squamata > Elapidae > Notechis > Notechis scutatus. The sequence goes on from NC_142010.1 coordinate 69,114,413, forward strand.
CTGAATAAACTTTGGTTCTTTATTGTTTTCCCCCCAAGATTAAGCCACAATCATCTTAGTTCACTTTACTTGTCCTCAGACCCACTGATAGATGTCTAGAACAAGGCATTGGGATGTTAATTATGCATGTGATAACTTGCCCCCTCCTTCTGTGGGAAAGGACATGTTAATTATTAATATTATAATACATATTGGTACATGAAACCTTAATCTAAACATATGGCATCTGTGTATGCTTAACATGTTTACCGGTGCTCAGATTTAAGAAATTAGTATTTATATGTTTCTGACAACCAGCATTTAGCAAGTGGAGGGGTTTCTGTTGAGCAAATTTTGGGCAAATCCTATTTCAGAATAGAAATCTGTTCCCTTTTCTCCTCTCTCCATGATACAATACCACATAGATAATATTACTGTACTTACTTACAGAAGAAAAGATATATGCCCACTATCTTTCCACAGTGGAAAATATAAAACAAGCAGTACCTTAATCCTTGGGCAGCGCAAATTGATACTGACTTATAAGATGTATTGCAAACAGTGAAACTATTGCAACAGGTGGTCATTCTGGAAAGACCAAGGACATGGGTATCCTCCCTACTTTCATTTTATTTGAAGTCTTTATCTTCAAACACGTTGCTGAGATTCAGATTACTAGTTGTTTACTCTCTGGAGTCGGTCCGTTTCATGTCAGTTTCTCAAATTACTTCTGGAATGTAATCATTAGTGATACAATGTTAATAAGCAGTCAGATTTACTGTGCCACTCTGGTACAGAGTACGTTGGCCATCTATAGTTTTGAAGATGTCATGAGATTTCTGGAGGTAATAGATTGGCATATTCCACTTAGTGTATCTTCTAATACACTGGTCCAACAGCATTCTTTAAACCAGGATTCTCAAACACTTTCAATCTCTGTTAATCCTCAAACTCTGGTCCAAAGGCCAAAGGTTTACTGTTTAAAACATAAGCTGTGAGGAAGTGGATCTTTTTTTCCCTCTTACTCTCCCATGGACCCTCATCAAGTTCTACACCAGAAGAGGAAAGCAATACAAGTAGCAAGTGGCAACTAAAAAATAAAATAAAGGGAGAATAAAAGTTGGAAATAGATTATAAAGAATATGAAAGCAAAAACAAAATAGTCTGAAGTAATGGAAGTAGAAATAGGGCAGGAATTCAACAGCTCTATTTTGTCTGAATGCTTTGAAGTATTTAATGAGAATTGTATTGACTCTGGATTGAAAGAATAACAAGTCTACACAACAAAGTACTGTATATCCCTTATTCCATTGAGTTCAACCTTCCTGTGTCCATCTTTCACATTCCTGATCCACACTCATTCTTTCCAGGATCTTGCTTCCTATAGGTGCCAACAGTTAAAAGCTCTGTTCATGATGCTGAATTCCTAATCTTTTTTGTGTTCATACCCTCAGGAAAGAGAGTCATGGAACCAATGGAGGATGAGGCAAGCTGAGACATCGTGACAAGGCTTGGGTAGAAGGGGAAACAGGTTTGGTGCAGGTATGTATTTACACTCTGACTGACCCAAGTTCCTTTTCATTCTCGCATATCTTTGTCAACTGATAAAGATAGCCAGCCTTCCCCATATTGTCTCCTCCAAATTGTTGGACAACTCTCTGAGTTACCTACCAGCTAGCATATGTTCTGCCATGCTAGTTAGTACTAATGCTAACTAGATTCTGGGAGTTATCGTTTAATATATGTAGAAGATGACAAGATAGGGAAGGGGCGATATTGTTACTAAAAGGAAAATAAAAGAAAAGACCTGAAGACCTCAAATTACAGAAGCTTGGGAAGACATACAGCAAGAAAGCAGACTGGGTCTTGGTGTTACCCAAAGCCCCTATGGGAAAGGCAGTGGGTAGAAGGCCATAAAGCTCATGAGCTGTTCAGAGAAGGTTAATCTCTGTGGGTGCAGCATGAGGATCTCAAGCAGATTCTTGAAATATCCCCATCTCAATGCTGCCATTGTCTTGCTATGCATGCAGGCACACAGGCCCAGTTGCTACCGCCACAGACCCACAGTCTAAGGAATGCCGGATCCTTCCCTCCTGGCCTTTTCCAACGCTGACTCTGGTGTTAAACTCACTATGGTTAATCTAATCCCATTGCAGGAGGAAGCATAAGAGGATCCAGTAAATATTTCTGTGAATAAGAGAATCCATCACTTGATCTTTTCAGAGGAATACAAGTAGCCTAGGGGAGTTGGCCAGCTAAGCAGCCCTTGGCAGTGCTTCTCACTTCAACACAAATAGGAAGAAGACTGTCATAACAGCCATTGTGGAAAACATTGCAAGAGAAAGAAAGTGACCTCCTAGAATCTCCCTTGCGAAGGATAAATGCTGTTCGCTGCCTTTAGCAATTGTGTCAGAATTTCAAAGTCTGCATGTTTTTCCAAAGCATGAAATACAGTAGTAATGGGAGACACACTTTCTACAGGGTGTTGGAATTGCTCCTGTCATTCTGGAGGGGAGCAGGCAATCTCTCTCGCTGGTTTGAAAAGAACTCCTGACCTGTAGGGCTCTCTCTCTCCCTCCCTCCCCCCTCTCTCTTTCACACACACACACACACAAACACACTGAATAGCCCCTGTATTTCTCTGCCACCTGTTCCCACACTGCCACATTCTTTCTCCACAAAAACAATGTCTTTTCCTCTGCCAGCAGCTGAGCAAACACAACCTTCCCAGAGAGTGGGAAAAAAATATCAGTAAGCCCCAGGAGCAAAGGTAACATTGATTTCTTCTGCATTACCAGCTTTGGGGTAGAATCCTAACTTTGGGCTGGTATGTAGCTGTAGGACATGTGGCTGGTGCATCAGAGAATGGGAGGAAAGAACAGAAAGCTAAGGGCAAAAGTTCCTAGAGTTTTAACAGTTGTGCAAAAGTCAAGCCCTTCAGCAGGTGTAACGCTTCTGTCCCGTTACCCAAAGATGCAGGAATCCTTCCCTGTGTGGTCTTCCCGCATGGGAACTGAAGACAATCTGAGTTGAATGTACAAGCCAAAAAGAGCCACTGAGAGAGCAAGAAAAGACCAAAGGAAAGATACGGTGCTTTGAAGAAGGCTCCAGGATCTGATCAAGTGCTCAGTTCTCAAGAGCGTAAGAGGAGGAGGGAGGCATTGGGAAGAGGGAAAGCTTGTATTCCTGGAACTTTTTCTGCTGCAGTTAAAGAATCTCCTAACTTCTCCAACTGAACTTTGCTCTACTGAGTGATCAATCTGGGTCCTAATCTCCAGGAACAAGTTTAGCTGTCTCTGATGCCGGATCATCATTCCTCCGGCTGTGGTCATGAGTACAGTTACTCCCCTGTCCCACCTCCCAGTTTTCCTTCTGCTACAAAACTCCTAGATACAGGCTTTCTTTTTTTAAAAAACAAACAAACATTTCATTGTTCGGATGATGTGGAACAGAACGTGGTAACAAATGCCTTGATATCAAGTACGAGATTGTGGTTTGGGCAGAAATAGTTAGAAGTAGCTGAGGATTAATAGGCACATCAGTGTGTTTCCTGATATGTTTACTGAATGATAAGAGTTCCTGCCTAGTAGAAAAACTAGTCTAAATTCATAGCTTATTGCTAATGGGCATCCTGGCCCTCGGAAACAGGAGTCCCAGCAAATAGGAATTTATGTTTGGTTGGATATTTAGCAGGAATTAAACAGAGAGAGACAAAGTCTCTTCTGGGTGTCTTTACCTGCCCTTGTCTGGCTGTGTTTTCCACCCAACAGATCTCCTTGTGTGTTGCTTTTCTGTGATATTTTTAGCCTCTCTCTCTCCCTTCCACCCAGCTCCCGCACGCCTCTCCTCTGACTCAGTGGCACCAAACTCCCCATCTCTGGAATTGGACTGAGCTCATCTTACAGCTCTCTTTCACTGTGTGTGAGAGACGTGCCAAACCCAAGCACAGCAACGCGTAGGGCTGCCAGCAGGGGCAGGAGAGAAAAAGAGGTTGGGCACCGTGGACAGGGAAGGTGCCGATGGGGGTGCTTAGCTCCAATATGTGTCCTGGCCTCTGCAGCTGCCCTCTGCAAGGAGAGGCCCTGGGTTGTTTTGCCCTCAGGCATGTAGGAGTGGTGACTGTAAAGTCTCTTTAAAGAGAGATACTCTAGGCCAGGGCCATGGGTGGGCTGCTGGGGGGTTCACAGGGATTCAGGAGAGCCCCTAGCTAAAATTCTGTGAAGTTCGGAGAACCCCCCCAAATCCCACTCCTGGCTGTCCCTGCCCACCCCGCCTCACCCCTCCCAGGATTCCCCACACAGCCCGTTTTGGATGCAGGTAAGTGCAGTATGTGTGCGGAGGCTCGAGGAGGGCGAAAAATGAGCCTCCCGGAAGTTCAGGAAGGTCAGAAATGGGCTTCTGCTTCCAGAAAGCTTCTGCAGCCCAGGGAGGCCATTTTCTCCCTCCCAGAGGCTGGAGGAAAGCCTCTGGAGCCTGGGGAGGGCAAAAATGCCCCCCCACACCATGGTGCAGGAGGCTGACTAGGCCACGCCCACCATGGCCATGCCCACCCAACAACTGGGCAGAAAACCCTTTGCTAAAATTTTTGAAGCCCAACCCTGGCCAGGGCTGTCAAACTCCCGGCCCATGGGCCAGATGCATCACACGCTGGCCACGCCCACACCTGGTTTAGCAAAGGGGGGAGAAGTCCCAATATGTCACATGATGCCACCATGACGACGTGAGTTTGACACTCCTGCTCTCGGCAATAGCCTGTTGGCCTGATATTTTGAGTCTAACTCTTGTCCAGGTTAGTGGTGTTAGTAGGAAATATTTGGTTCTGGATTTAATCAATCTTTTTGGAGTTCAACCATGTAAAAAGTGAAGGAAACCAGACTTGCTTTAGCTTGACTAAGGAGGTCTCTAGATTCCTGTCCAGGGACTCCTGGTTCAGCATTTCTCAACCTGATGCTTTCTATATATATTGAATGATAATTTCTATCATTTGATGCAGATATAGTCCAATAAATTTGGAAGGGCCCTTAGGAAAAGCAGCTTTTCTTATGGAGGGAAAAATCTTGAATGGCAAAACTTATTCAGCTTTCACTATTCTTCAACATAGGGCCCAAAATCTTGATTTTTTTGTATATCAAATGTCAGCTTTCTTATAACTGGAGAGAGAGGTTGAAAAATAAAAAGCACCATCAATCAACAATTAAAAAAATAATAATTCTCTTTCATAGATGATCTAATTAATTATACGTGCATTTGCCCAGAGGACTTTATTACCACTATACAAATGAAATTCAGCGAAGTCAAATTTTGTGTAATGACTGGAATGGAACTGTTTTTCTAAGTATCAACTTTGAAATAGGTTGAATGCCTGCCAATCCTGAAAGATTAAGAATGTCCCTCTCAGAGGCACCACCAGACTCTTTGCCATTATTGACAGTTGTTGAAAGGTGTCAAAATGCCTTTCTTTCGAGGATTCGATTTTCCTGCTGAGAGAGCTCCGGCGCTAGGATACAGACAACTGCTTGAAAGCTGGATCTTTTTATTTTTCAGGAAGGCGGAGAACAGCGAGAAGTCTGCGTTCCTGGGCTAGCTAGCTTCTTATGGTAAGTCCCTGGTTTTTTATACCCTTTTCTCCCTTTGTAAGTTGATTTTGTGTGAGTGTTTCTATTTGTGCCTAATGTTTCAAATCCTGTTTGAGTTTGTCTTTATTTCCGTCGGAGGGCAAACTCTGCGGGGTGCGAAAGGCAAACTCCGCGGGGTGTGGAAGGCAAACTCCGCGGGGTGGCCAGATTGTATTATTGGTTTTCTGTAATCTCTTTTAGCTTTAAGATAGTTTTTCATATTTGTTCTGTGGCAATCTCCTGTCTGTCCCTTTTGTAATTTATATTTTGTGTCTTTTGTCTGTTTGTTTTGCTTATTTGGTATGCCCTGTGTTTGTAAGGGTTTTCTAAATTATTTCTAAATTATCTTTTGTTTCCTTTTCCTATTTGTCTAGTTTTCTTAATTACTTAGGCTTTTGTCTATAGGGATTCTTTAATACTTTTTATTTGATTCCTTTTATGTAAGTTTGTTTTCTGGCTGACCTGATGTTCCCCTTGGGCTTTTCCTGTTTTTTATGACACTACTGCCTTCGTGAAATTCCCTTTCCACACAGTTATTGTCAGTTTCTCTTGTTCAGGGGTAAGAAATGTTGATGAACTGCAATTCCCAATATCCCTCAGAATTGTTTGTGCTGACTTAATGTGCTGGAGATGTTATTTAGCAACAGTTAGAGGTCCTAAGCCACCCAACTGTATTCTAGCTGCTGTTTATTTGCAGCTATTGATCTGTTTGTGAGTGTGTGTGTGTGTGTTTATACATGCATCTGCATCTGCTTGCACATTTCCTGCCTTCATTGTTGTCTCTCCCTCACCTGACAAGCCTCATAATCATGTCTAGGTAAAAATGTGTAGCTTAGAGAGAAGACAGAGTTTCTGAATTTTCTGTTACCAAGCCTGATGCTCATCCCATGTACCTCTGCTTTCTTTCTTGACCAATCAATGGTCACTTTACAACTCGCAATTCTGTTGGAGCAGAGTAGGCCCTGAAAAGACAAGAAGTCACAGGCCTTACTGGGGCGAGAGACCAAAGGGGCATTGGTAGCCTGACTTTCCTCAGTCAGGTCTCTCCACGAATTGGAAGAGAAGCAACACTTGTCCTGCAATGATAACTCAGTGGCAGATCAAGGGGTAGCTTCTCTTGCATTTCTCTTAGCTCTCAGTGAGAACAGACAAGCTACAGTTCAGTTTGAGGAATAGCATACCTTAGTAGAGTTCAGTTACATAATTTTGAACAGTTGATAAGCACGATCACTGAGATTCGTGGATTCAAACACATCCACAAATATCTATAGGATGGAAAAAGCTCTTCCTCAACTCCAAATTCTTTTTTGAGGGGACAGCAGAAATCCCATTTTGGCCTCAGATCTTCACCTAAATTGTTTATCTTTTTTTTTTAATGTCACAGAGTTCGCTATATCTTTATGTTTTGATAATGCGTACGTAGATATAAATTAGATGATTTTCCCAATTATATTCATTGTAACAAAATTAGAAGATGTTATTTGCTTCTGTTTCTAATTTGGGTATAATAGCAGATGCAAGGAAATAAAGTTTTATTGGGTATAGACTTTCCATCCAATGCTCTCTAGACACTGGGGGACATGGAGCAATCCAGTTTGAGAGCACTGGGCTGAGGTATCTTTTCTTTTTCCCCATTCTATGCTTTTCTGGTATGATTTTAAATTTTATTTATTTATATCCCACTTTTATTATTCATATAACTAACTCAAGGCGATAAACACCTCCCAACCCATTTTCCTCCTATTTCCCCCCACAACATCAACCCTGTGATGTGGGTTGGGCTGAGAGAGAGTGACTGGCCCAGTGGCACTCATGGCTGAGGCATTGGTCTCCTCCTCCCTAGCCTGGAGCCTTCGCCACTAGGCCAAACTGGCTCTCCTACTGAAAATCCTATTGAAAGTAGTGCTTCCTCCTCCTATTTTTCCTCATAGCAAAAATCTTGTTAGGTAGGTTGGACTGAGAGGGAGTAATTGGCCCCAAATTATTCCATGAGCTTCTAAGGTAAGGCTGAAGGTGGACTAGAACCTGAGTCTTCTCAAGGTCAGTTGAACACTAACCTTCATGTAATGGTCCTCCTGGGCATCCACATGTATTATCCCTCTAATGTATCTCTTCTAATTTATACGAGGACATACCTTCCATGGTAGGTCCTAATACTATAGATAAGTGACCAAGAGATGCTGTTTCCTGTAAAATTTAATTTTATGATTGAACAAGGATTGAAGCAAAAGTTTTCCATCTACACACAGAGATTAGAGGCTAAATGAAAGGTAGTGACTGCATCTGACAGATTCAGCAGGCTTCCGTTCTAAGCATAGCAGCACAGGAAAGACTGTGACTACAATAATTGAGAGCTGGAAATGACAAGCTAGTGCAAAGTAAACATATAATTTTATTGATACATAATTAGGTGGCCTTAGCACACATTGGCAGATGTATCCAACTGCTATTACACAGAGAGGAGGCGCTTGCCTACACGAAAACAGAGATAAGCTGTCTACAGAGTACTTGTTGCTGAACAAAACCAGCTGCTGCCCTCATCAACTTTCTTTTGCTGGGAGGATAGGTCTCTTGATTTGTTAATTGTAGTTTGAAATGAATAAAATGGATCAGAGATTTTTCAGGAGACCTTGGCAGACTAATTATGATGCAAATGGTTGAACTGGCCCTATCTCTTTTTGCCAGCAAGCCGTTGGTAGCAAAATGATGAATAATATATCTTGCCAGAAGCCTAGGTGACTCTGTCTGATGTGTGCTGAAGAGAATGCAGTAGAACTAGCTGTAGATGCGTTTGTGTGAGCAACTTTGATATGGGATATCTGCTGACTTTGGGGGCTGGATTTGCTGGTGAGCCTAAGAAACACAACCTCTGAAGTACAGCACCTGCAGTTTCATCGAAGGTTATGGGGGAACCCAAAACATGGAGAGAGAAAAAGAGTACAGATGATTGGATCAAAAAGGCCCCCTCCCGTTTACCTCATTTTCATATATACCATTTGATTTAATGGATATCAGGGGTGTTTGCTGAAGAGATTAAAAAGAATCACAAGATAATACCAATAAAGGAGAATATTTGTAGCCCAGGGTTGAAATGAGGGGTCTTTGGTGCTCTCTGAGCTTCCTTGCTTTCTTAAGCACGTTTCATTACCCAAAGTAGGTAACATCATCAGTGCTAGTAAGGAGTGGGGTTTGCTGCCAGTTTATACTCTATAATCAAGATAGTGAATGTGATCATGAGAGTCCTTCCCATTTTAACGTAGATTGCATATAAAATGCAATAAAAAGTGTGTGGAGCTTCAACTGCATGGTGCCATTTTAATTTTTTTGACGCACCCTCTCCCCACACACAGGTGCCTGAGGATAAAATAGACGTTTCAACTGTCAAGAAGTTCTAATGAAATGAAATATACCAATAAATATATTGGATGCTGGTATCTGCTGTTTCCTACAGTACATTATTATGTACATCATTGTAACAATTACAATTTAGAATCTTTAAAAAGAGAAACATATGCCATAAAACAAAATTGTTTCTCCCCTGTGTCTAAGGAAGGATAAAGTATCTGAGTTATTTGGAACTACAGTGTTTTTAAATACTTCTTTAAACTTGACTGAGGGAAAAACATTAGTGTAATTGCAAACATCCATAAGGGCTGATAAGTTAGTATATAGGTACCACAAAGGTAAAAATTTACAGGTACCTAATGTTGTATATCCATTTAAAAGGGTTGGGTTTTATTCTATGTGCCTGTAATCAAGCAATTGATATTTACAAATGACGATTATGGGAATGCAATATTAAGGAAATAATGTGCTTCATGCCTTTATTCATCTCATAAGACATAGCTGTGGGGAAAATAACAGCAGTATCTTCATCTCAATCAATAGAATATACTTTGAAAGAATGTTTTAACAACAGTTAAGAAAACTTCTGTAATTACTGTGTCTGTAACAGTTGCAAGACCTGAAACTATCCTTAAAATCTGAATGTTTGTGTAAATCCTCACTCTAGAGAGATATAGGCGAGAGAGCCTTCGCCTTTTGCCCATCCCAACACCCAAAGGGAGAATTTAAATATACTGACAAAATAGAACTCAGGAGCTTCGGAAATATAGATTTCAGTGGCTAAAAGCCGTAAAGCTATCCATTTCAGGCTTGGATATTTCCAGTGTTTCCTTATATCCCTTTGGGCAGAAGGCTGTTATCAGTAGGTTGCAGTCTTTAGTCATGGCTTGTGGCACTCTGCTGCATTTAACATTTTAAGAGGCAGAAGAAAGAGAGGAATGCATGAAAAAATAAATTAGGTCGAATGATTGGCAGATGTGAAGTGCCTGACAGGTGGAGAGTGGAGGTTGAAAACTGTTGGAAGAGTCAGGTGTTGGTGTATGCATGTGTGCTTAAACTAGCTTGCAAAAGCTAGAGGTCAAGCTTGAGGGCAGAAAAAAGAATTTGGATATACTGGGCCAGTTTTTTAAGACAAGCATTGTTTCTCTGTCTCACTACAAGATCGTTCAATGTTCCAGCTGTATATTTAAGAAAAGTCCTCCTGCTGCATATTCTGCATAGAATTCAGTAGGCATCATATTAGCAACACCTTTTTTGAATATGATCAGGATGAGTTTAGACTCAGTAAATCATGGGTGTCAAACTCACCATGTCATGTCATCACATAACATTTTGTGATGTTTTCCTCATTCGCAGAGTGTGGCCTGCACGTGATGCATCTGGCTCACCCGTGGCCAGTTTGACACCCCTGCAGTAGATAGTCCAGACTGTTAAAACTGTTAAATTGTTTAATCTAGTTTTATCAGAGATCCCTTGTTGCGATCACCATTTGCTTTAAGGGTTTGCACTTCACATATGCCCAGGTACCGGTAGTATGATACACTTCTCAATGTCTCAGGATGTTCTGGACAGACAGAGCTGAGTGCTGTTCCAATATATAAGGAGCTATCACAAAGAAGAGAGCTTAATTTATTCTCCAAAGCACCTGAGGGCAGGACAAGAATCATTGAATGGAAACTGATCAAGGAGAGAAGCAACCTGTAACTAAGGAGAAATTTCCTCACAGTGAGAACAATTAATCAGCGCAAGGGCTTGCCTGCAGACATTGTGGGGGCTCCATAGCTGGAGGTTTCCAAGAAGGGATTGGACTGACAACCATTTATCTGAAATGGCATAGGGTCTTCTGCCTGTGCAGGGGTTTGGGCTAGAAGACCTCAAAGGTCCTTTCCAACCCTGTTACTCTGTTTCTGAAACCCAGGATGTGTGTTGCTTAATTTTTCTCTCTACCTCTACAAGAATTGCCATTTTGGTATGACTGAATGATGTCTGCTCCCTAAGGCCTCCCAAGAGCAGTATTTCTCAACATTCAAGAAAGACCATTGTCATTTCAGAATGTAGACAATTTGTCCATTTGAAAGCAAGATCTTTCTCCCTAAACCCCTGATTAAGGAGGCTGAAGTCTGGGGAATCCAAGAGTTAAACCACCTTGTGCTTCAAAAGTCCTTGTTATTGCTGGAAGGCATTGAGCTGCAGTTTTGTAGCTAGGCTGCATTTCCTTTTAACATGTAATTGGGTCTTTGAACTCTCCTGCAGCAGCTCTGCCACGGACTGGCCCAACCAGTTTATACTCAGTAGGTCATTGTTCTGAGTCATTAAGAGACATCTCCGGCCTGGCTTGCTACCCACCCACATCCTGCCTTACTAAAAGGGACAGAAGGTTAATAAAAACTCTCTAGTAATGGAACAATTGTGTTACACTCAAGAGTCTAATGATTCAAACAGTGTTTCAAACCAAATACCTGCTGTATCCGGTCACTGAGGTGAAACCCACTGGCTGGCCTCTGTTTTTGCAACAGATGCATATTTACAGAATGAGTTTCCAGGATCTGGTGGAGATTGAAGGTATAAGAATTTACCCTGCAATTTTTGCTCAACTTGTTGACAAGGTCTGCTAGGTAGCCCTTCCTTTAGCAGAGAAATGTATGACAAGGCAAGCTTGAAGGGATGAAAAAACAAAGTCATATCTCATTCCGTTATGAGTTCCTGTTAATTTGTGTTCTCTCTCTTTCTCTTGGTAACCATAAGCTTCTCTTATTTTAAGCTGCAGATAGCTGCTTATAAACATATGAAGCCATATTGCATTTCGGCCCATCGGTCCATCTAAGACTAGGATCATCCACCGTGATTGGCAGGAGGTTTCAAAGTCATCAGCCAGAGGCCTGTAAGAAGTTCTTTATATGAGTGAGATCAGAGAATTTCTGCAAGCACAATTGTTCTCCTCTGGGACATAGACCCATCCCATTTGGGAAAGAAATTGTCCCCCATAGTTTCTTTCCATATCATCATCAATCATCATCATCATCATCATTATCCCGACTTCTTGCCCGGGATAAGAAGAAACGCAAAAGAGAGATGTGCATGGGAGCTCCCATATAATCTATACACCAAACATTATTTTTGGTGGAATCGTCAAGTCAGGTGAGAAATGGAGGGGGCTTCACTCACTTTATCACCAGTTCCAGTTAAATCTTTTTACAAGCTAGTTAACAAGTGCATGAAACTGAACTGGCAATCTTGTGGGATTCTGTTAGGAGAAAGATGGGAGAGTACAACTCATTGTATTTCTCATAGCCCTCAGCAGTTTTCAATGCTTGATCAACTGTCTAAAATAGAGCCGAGAGCACTATCCATTATAGTAGATTCTGCAACTATGGCACATAATTTGGTGGCTTCCAGAAGATGGTACTGAAATTTGTAAAGCTGCTCTGGGGCAACAAAGTCATGGGATTTGTTTCCTATCCCATTTAGCATCTATATGAAACCACTTGCACCAATAAATTCCAGTCTGCAGATACACAATCACTGAGCTCTTTATTTTCAGAACTATTGGGACTTGCAAGATGTCAGCCATAACTTCTTTGTTTAAAATGCTCAGTGTAGTTTGATATCTGCTGTATTTATTACTGATTAAAGCATTTGGTCCACAGTTTACTTGATGCTAACAATATAAAATACCTGAACTATCTTTTAAAATATTTTCCTGGTTGTTTCTGGTCACAATTATGAAACCCCTGTGGGACATAATCTGGAGATGATGGATTAAGTTGTCATTGATGTGTGCATGACACATAGCTTTATCTGTTTTTTCCCCCCTTTAAAACAGTTGAGGGACTCCACATTAATGTGGAACATATAATCTTCTAATATATGGTACCGAAAACAGAAGTGATATGCTGGAGATGTGAACAACAAGAAGAGACATTTTATCATGTTTGGTGGATATGTAAAAAGGCAAGAAAATGTCGGCTTCAAATGCAAACACTGATTCGGGGGATCTCAAAGATTAAAGACCAGAGGTTTTTCTTTTGGGATTGAGAGACAAACCTTTGGCTGGGGGGGAGTCATGCAATCTTGGTTTTTTTATGTGATAACTGCAGCAAGGTAATTGTATGCACAGATAAAGATTTGGGATTACCCACAATGGAGGGGTGGTTGATGAAGATGATGGAACTTGCTGAGATGGCTAAATTGAATTATTTGGTCAAATAAAAGGCAATATCTATGCTTATTGAAATAGGAGTGATGTGTGGCTCTTTGGAAGAACAGGGCAGTTCAAAACAACAGTGGCTTTGTTCTCAGAGCACTGTCTGTTATGAAACTCCAAGAAACAACACTCTCCATTTAGGTTTTTAACCAGGCTGTTGTATGAATCTGAAATGACCACCATATTCATAAATGAGTGGATGATTGTAAACTAGACATTACACCTACAGTGATTTTTCAGCAGGGCATCTGGTTTAATGTCAGTAACTGGCATCCAAGGTCTGTAGCTATTTGGGCTCTACATGACACAGTATGCCAGAAACATCTGTTAAAGATCCCTGTATGCTGGTGGTAAAAATGGCGCTACGGATTCATTTACTACATGAGGCACATAGCTGAATGTGCTGTGCAACGCTCGACATTAAAATCATTCTGAATTTTGGCTTAAAAAGAAGTAAGCAATGTGCTCATCTATTACTGCTCAGACCATTCTGAGAACAACTGTAACTAACAAATCCATAAGAGATGGTCCCTCCGTGAGTTCAGTTTGGTCTTCTCAGAATAAGATAAAGAAGTTATAATTTGGTCTTTGCTTCATTCCTGAACAAGCTAAATTCCATGGTAGAGACAACATGGATAACAAACGTAGCTGTCAGTGTATCAGAACAAGGAGAGGAGTATGATTTATTCAATGTACTGTGCATATTTTTTATTTATTTCTCCCTGCTCCTCTCATATTTTGTTCCTCAAGCACAAAAAAATAATCAATCCAAGCAACCAGACATTAGTTAACTGGGGCTGAAGCAGATTTTGCTGCTGGGGAAGAAATCTTCTCTAAATCCAGCCAAGAAATATAACCAAATATAAGAATGCAAGCTAACAATATACCAATAGACTGAAAGTGACATTCACACAAATATCAAATTGTAATGCAGTTTAAAAAAAAAAAATCTGAAAAAGTAGTCCTGCATTCATTGTTGTGCATGGAATGAACCAACAATTTAGCAGCATCTGGGAGGGTTTTATTCTTTTGATTTTGCACATTTGTCCTTTGTTTGGTGGTACCTCTATGTCCTTTTACATCATGAATCTCCACCGTGATCTAGTCAAATGTCACAGACATAATGCTTCACAGAGTGTAAATGTGTTTCCTTTTCTGGAAACTCTGCACAACATCGGGTAAGAGATGCCTTTGAACTGAGGTGCCGCAGGAAATTGTTGAGAAAACCTTAGACCACAACAGGAACAAATCATTCAAAACTTGATTAAGAAAAAAAAAATCAGAGGGTTCATCAGAAGCAGTAACAATGAAGCTAAATATTACGGACGCATAATATGAAAGCCAGCCTTTGGAGAAGACCCTGATGCTTGGAAAACTCAAAGGCAAAATAGAAGACAAGATGATCAATATATCACTGATGATACAAGCATAACTTTAAAAGGGAGCAATTACTGGCATACAGTTCTGGCAAAAGAAAAAAAAAAAAGTCCAACAGGACATGAACAGTCAGCAAATCTAAATGACTAAACCACAACAAAGCATGCCTTTTTTGTGGGATTATTTCCCCACTTCTCTTTTGGTTATTTTCTTTGGTGGCTCATTGTTCGCATTTAGATTTTGCTTGTTTAACAGAGTCCTTGTTTGTTCTACCAGTTATTCACCCACTGCAACCTAAGGGAAGAGAAAGCAAAGAAAGAATTACAACCCACCACCCTGGTAGAAATTCCTGCCTGGTCACCTGCAGTGGCAAAGCAACCGAGCACAGACTAGCCACTCCATTGGGCATTGGTTGGACACAGTATTTCTTCCCAGGCTGACCCATCTTGACCTTAACATACCACACAAAGGCCTACGTGGCATTTATAAGCCAGCCACCTCTTTGGATGCTGAGCGTTAAGAATCATGCATGTTCTTCATCAGTCATGCTGTTGATTTTAAGAATGAATGGCTTCAGCTGAGTTTTGTCCCTGTTTTGTGATAGTCCCTGCAAGGCACCTGAGTTTGTTATTCCTGTCCATTCCAGCTGGAATTCAAATGGCATGGCTTTATCTAAGGAACAGATGAATGGCTCAGCAGGAATGTTTATGGGTGAGGGAAGATAAGCAACTACATTCTCCAACCTTGCCCGAACCTGCTGAGAACTAATGGCCAGATCCCCTCTCACCTGCCTGCAGCTCAGCCTTGCTTCCAGGCCAAATAGTTCAGCCTTTTAACCTGAGCAATGCAGGAATGTATTATTCCACCCAGGAACCATTACAACTGAGTCACGTTTTACAGCACCTTTTCTCTGGCTTAAGCGCCTGCCTTTCCATGCTGTGCAGAATCAACACTAAACCCGAGATGCATAGCTGCCCTCTTTTTCACATCCATTTCATGGAAATAAATATTGAATGAAGTCCATTTTCCCTTCCTAAGCCCAAGGACCTAAATGCCAGGTAGAAAGTATGTTTCCATATTACTCATATTAGGACCAGGCAATGTTTGAGAAGGAAGCATAAACAGTCCCTATCTGCAGTTTATTAAAGCAGCGTGTCTGTTTCCAGGCGCCTCAGTTTTAAATGCTTGAAATTCCAGTAAAATGAAGATTTTGTTCTTGTTTTTTGTATTGTTCTCACCACACACTTTGTTCGGC
Source organism: Notechis scutatus (assembly GCF_049901735.1). Taxonomy (NCBI): domain Eukaryota; kingdom Metazoa; phylum Chordata; class Lepidosauria; order Squamata; family Elapidae; genus Notechis; species Notechis scutatus. Next base: position 69,130,188 of record NC_142010.1, read on the forward strand.
ATGCTGAGCATTTTAGTCCTCTTAATTTCTATACTTTTCAGTAGCACTGCCTTCATGAAAGTTGCCTTTGATATTTTACTTTAATTTCCTCCTGCATGAAGCATCATTTCGTTCACTATGAATAGGTATGCTATGAAATGGTTCAATCATTTCCTTCCTCTTGTCCTTGACTGTTGAACCTCTGGGTCTTTCCATTTCCTTTACCATTACCTTCCCTGATCTCCACCCCTGAGAAATATTAATTGATGGCTCTTAGTGATATCGAAGAAAGTGGGCTTTTGTATTTAAGGAAAAAAAATGAATATATAATAAATAATATAAACAGGAGGTGACATCTGATCATCCAATAAAGTTCCACAAATGAAGCAGGCCATTTCTGAAGCATCCACAGGTTCATGGGAAAGTTTCACTGAGGATCGAACTGATAACAGATAATCAGAGTTGGAAGGGACCTTGTAGGTCATCTAGTCCAATCCCCCCTGCCCAAGCGGGAGACCCTACACCATTTCTGACAGATGGCAGTCCAATCTCTTCTTGAAAGTCTCAAGTGATGGCGCTCCCACAACTTCTGAGGGCAAACTGTTCCATTGGTTGATTGTTCTCACTGTCAGAAAGTTTCTCCTTATTCCCAGGTTAAATCTCTCCTTGTTCAGTTTCCGTCCATTATTCCTTGTCTGGCCTACATACGCTTTAGAAAATAGATTGACCCCTTCCTCCCTGTGGCAGCCCCTCAAATATTGGAAGACTGCTATCATGTCTCCCCTGGTCCTTCTCTTCACTAGACTAGCCAAGCCCAGTTCCTGTAACCGTTCTTCATATGCCTTAGTCTCCAGTCCCCTAATCATCCTGGTTGCTCTTCTCTGTACTTTTTCTAGAGTCTCAACATCTTCTTTGTAATGTGGTGACCAAAACTGGATGCAGTACTCTAGGTGTGGTCTTACTAAGGCTTTATAGAGTGATATTAGTACTTCCCTTGATCTTGATTGTATCCCTCTGTTAATAAAAATTTAGGATTGCATTAGCTTTTTTGGCGGCTGCTGCACACTACTGGCTCATATTTAGCTAGTTGACCACTAAGACTCCAAGATCTTTTTCACAGTTACTGCTATTGAGCCTGGTTTCACCCAGTCTATATGTGCACTTTTGGTTTTTCTTGCCTAAGTGTAGGACTTTACTTTTCTCTACACTGAATTTCATTTTGTTAGATACGGCCCAGTGTTCTAGTCTGTCAAGATCCACCTGGATCTTGAGCCTATCTTCTTGGGTGCTAGCTATTCCTGCCAGCTTAGTATCATCTGCAAATTTGGTAAGTTCCCCTTCTATTCCCTCATCTAAGTCGTTAATGAAGATACTACTGACAAGCTTTTCTCCCACTTGTGATCATTTCTTCAGAGAGAAAAAAAAGGGGGAGAGACCAGCGGACTGGATGGAGAAAAGAAGAGAAGGCCTCACCCCATCATCACCCACATCACAATCAGACTCACCGATTCTGGTCACAGGACATGATGGGCTTCTTACCAGGGTGAGGAAGAGTCAGTTCTTCTACTAGCACTTAAATTGGAGAAATAAACCTTTACTTGCAAGAGTGCTGATTTTATCATTTATTTCTTCAATTTCGATGGCCGCCCATTTCAGTCAACGGCTAATACTTAAGAAGTGAATCAAGGCCCAATTGGAAATAATGTACCTTTGATTTCCTCTTTCAGCAACATATGATATTTAAGTTAGCTCAAGCTGTGGAGCAAACTGCGGGCCTTGCTAAATCACAATCTCCACTTAATGCACATCAAAAGATGATTGTGGGCTGAGGCTTACCTTATACGGGAAGTGGGAGACCTGTGGTAAGAACATTGGCTTGTTTATAATTTAATTACAGCTGCCAGATGGTGGTGATGCAAGTAGCATGTTGACATGGTTCTCCTGTGTAATTTTCCTGGTCAACATTGCACAGAGAAAGCTGCTACAGAAAGTCCTTGACTTATGACCACAATTGAATCAAAAATGTCTGCTGCTAAGCGAGACCGTTGTTAAGTGAATCACTGCAGTTGTTAAGTTATTCACATGGTTGTTAAGTGAATTTGACATCTCCATTGACTTTGCTTGTCAGAAGGTCGCAGAAGGGGATCCCATGGACCCAGGACACTGCAACTTATTTAAATACGAATCAGTTGTCAAGCGCCTGAAGTTTGATTTGGAGATGCTGCTATGGGCGCAAGTGTGGAAAAATGGTCATAAGTTCCTTTTTTCAATGCTATTGTAACTTTGAATGGTCACTAAATGAACTGTTGTAAATCGAGGACTACCTGTATTAGATCCAAGAGCTTGAAGTAGAAGGGAGAGAGAAAGCCGTTAGAACACGAAAAAAAATACTACATTCTGTGAGCATATTCAGGAATTCAGATCTGAGTTGGTGTCTTTCCCAGAGCTGCATACATACAATTTCCCCCCTCCTCACATATACACACAGATGCAAACACTTTTCTCTTTCCAAAGGCTGGATTATGAAACGTAACAAGCCCCAATTTCTTGCTGAGAAATCAGATGCCTATCAATAGATGAGGCCTCTGTTGAGGTTATAGAGGGTGGGATTATATTCTAAAGTTTCAACCCTCCTCCTTTAGTCCTAGCCAGGGGTGGGATTCAAATTTTTTAACAACAGGTTCTGTGGGTGTGGCTTAGGTGGCAGGCATGGCTTGGTGGTCATGTGACTGGGTGGACATGGCTTGGTGGTCATGTTATTGGCTGGGTGTGGCCAACTCAATATCACTCACATCGAGGCACGCATCTCCTCGCCTGGCCTCTCATGGGGATGCTGCAACAGTCGTAAGTGTGAAAAATGGTCATAAGTCACTTTTTTCAGTGCCATTGTAACTTTGAATGGTCACTCCACACAAGCAAAGTACCAGCAAAGGAGGGGGGAAAAACCACAGACGTTCCTGAGACAGGAAGTCTAGTCCTGCCAAGAACGTAATAAGGGTTAACGGAGAGGCAGTTTCTGTAAGCAACACCAGAATGTTTCCTTCCTGCCTTCCTTACAGGATTAGGCCAGTAATTTCTTCTAACCACCGGTTCTCCGAACTGCTTAGAATGTTAACAACCGGTTCTAGTGAATAGGTGCAAACTGGTAGAATCCCACCCCTGGTCCTAGCCGAGATCTTGTACCAGAAACTACATGGTAAATAAGACCTGCTCAGAAGGAGACAAGGTGGTGATGTCTTTCTTTCTAGATACATTTTTTTTTGACACATGGCACCATCAAAGTTGCAGGTACGTTACACAGGTAAGAGCAAAATGATTTCTTTTTCATCAACTACTGTAAACCAACCAAATCAAAGCCCATCACATTTTGTTCATCTGAAGCAGTTGGGGAGTAGAGCAAATTTTCATGCTGGATCTTACACAACAAAAGTAAAATGTATAAAAATGTTCACAAGCGTGCATTCAATTAAGTGTCATATCTGTTCATATACAGTTGAAAAACTGTATTATGTTTTGCAGACTTCCAGGCTCCAGATTCAGCTTCAAATTTCCAGTCCATCAGTCTCAAGTGTACTTTAATGGAACAGGAAGACATCGCTTTTGTTCTATAATACAGATGCACACCGCTCAGCTAAAAAGATGTATGTGTGTGAGAGAGAAAGAAAGAAAGAAAGAGAGAGAGAGAGAGCAGATTTGAAAACCGATGTTCTGTCAGCTTTCATTACTAAATAAGCTACAATAAACTTCAACAGAAACTAGCAGGGAGGTCTGCAATAAAAGAAAAGAAGACTATTTCAGGTAATACTAAAATCCATCGCCAATCTGGAAATTAGTTAGATGTGAGAGGACACACACTTACATTTCTTTTAGAGCAGGGCAGATAATCATGTCTAGTCTAGACACCAGATCCATCTCCCCTCTGTGTTGGAAGTTAGCACCCACCCCTCTCCTAGGAAAATGAAATATTTTAGGATATACTAAAAAGGCAGAATATTTCCCCTAAAAGAGAAGTAGAAACTCAGAGAGGCAGGAACTCAGCCCCTCCCCCACCTTTGTCAAAGGGTCATTAAGGCCTGAGCCAATCTATTCTACATATCAAAGATCTACCTCCTTCAGGCAGAGCCATAATAGGAATCCCAAAGCCCTTTCATTACATCATCATCCAGCAAGGCTCAACCAAGCCTGGGACTCAGGACGGTCTACAGACAGTCCCATGGGAATCTGACGACCAATCAGAATACAAGCTCAAATTCAAATCCCAATAGAGGGTATAAATCTATCTCCCTCCACTCCATGTGCCTTTTTCTGTCCAGGAACCCATCCTGTTCATCAATAAACCATCTTTCTAAGCGGCTTCTATGTTTCCAGGGTCTTTTTCCCCACTTGGAACTGAACCCAGAAGGATAATTCTTCCAACACCTGCTTGGGAAAGTTGGATGATCCAGAGGTAGAACTTAAAAGGTTCGGGCGGGCATTAAAGACCCATCCCTAAGACCCTACATTTCTCCACACAGGGTGAAGCAGGGAGCCAGCTGTGTCAATGGGAGCCTTAGCTTCCTGTCTTTTACTGCATGAGCAGTAGCCCATACAAGCCGAAGAGGAAAACCCCCACTCTATGATGTCCTGCTGCATATTAGAGCAGGTTCACCTGCCCAATGTTTTTTCCTGAACTGAAGAATGTACGGACAGCCGAAACACATCATCTCCCGTATTTTGCAAAGGTGGTTCTGTCAGATTTTGGCCATTTATTTGTTGAAAAGGCACACAAGTGACTAAGACTGAGCCACGCTTATTGGCAATTCATCTGAATTGCTTGCAAAGGGGGCTGCTATTACAAATTCAGGAACAGGTTCAAGCACAGACTGGAAGACAGATAAAGACTACTGGAGGGAGTCCCAGCCCTTATTTAGGGAGTATCGCCCCATTTAGAGCAGGATGAACGTCCTGCATTTATCCTCCCAATTGATCAAGAGAGAGCTTTAACTCTTTGGCCCTCATCCCATCCATTACTTTCCCCAGATACAAAGTCTCTCTCTCTCCTCTGAAAGTTTTGCTAAATGGTCTCTAGCTTTTTTGGGAAGTAGCCAGGGTTCAATATAGAGATGTATATGGGCTTCACAGTAACTTACAAACGTTCTTCTTCACAGTAAAAGGTTTATACTTATTACAGTGAGTGTGATGTATACCTAAAATGTCTCTCTCCACAAAAGCGTCAACAACATGAACTTGTGAGTACAAGTATCTGTGCTTCAGAATGATATCTACAAGACTCTTCCACACCATCTGTATCCTCAGGCAGAAGACAGATGAGGTCAGTGTTGGCTCCAGCCATCCATTTATCTCCTTATCTCACCTGCTGAAGATGGAACTATGACCAAGACAGGATTTCACAAGGCTTCCTCTCTCTCTCTCTCTCTCTCCTAAACACAATAAAATTGAGGGCAGGGTTAAGAATCTTGCTAAAGGAGGTTATTAAAGAAAGGTTTTAATACTCTCTTCTCTGCTCCACTTCTCTAGGGTCAACCCCCTATTTTCTCCATCCCATTAAGGCCATTCTGGGCTACAGCGTCCTAAAAAGCAGTTGTTGTTTTTAAGTGAAATTCCTGAGAAGCTTTTCCATTTGGAAAAAATTGTGATTCTTCTCAAATGTTTCTATTGCTACCTTATTGCAGATTTTGTCAAGACAGAACATGCAGGCGTATCTTAAGTATATATTGGGCAATGCCTGTGCATCAGCACTGACAAACAATACAGCACCTCCTCATTATTGTCATTGTTTGTGATTTCTATTTTTTCCTCATTCGGTTTTTGTGATATACAAAGGCTTTGAAGAAAAGTCACTGCATATAAGTAATGTTCCACATAATATTGTGCTTCCATTTCATTAATCTTGTCCTTGGCTTTTAGGAAAAATTGGTAATAGAATTGGTTTTATGCAATAAGACAGTTCATAAAACTTAATACAAAACTGACTATTCTTGCAATACAATAAAATACCCCTTGCAGAATTTAAATCCAAACACAGCCTTCCCATCAGCCTTCCTAATTTAAAAAAAAAACAACAACACAGAAGTAACTTCCTCTTCAAGTTTATTTATAGACTGCATTTGCATAACCTGGTTATTCAGTTAACCCATTTTTTTTTAATATTCACAATACACCACACTATAAAGCAAGCAAATGGACTGGCTTTACATCTCTCTCTTTCTCTCCCTCCCTCCCTCTCTCTCATGCATGAGGGTGGGGGGAGGGAGAGAGAGAGAGCAAGTTTTAAATTAAGCAGGTTTAAACATTGTGCAAAAATGGCTGCTAGGCTTGTAATTGCTTGTGTCAGGAGAATATAAACTGTTTTTCAACTCAGAGCAAGAGGCAGAGTAAGTAGAATAGTTTCTCCTAATGGCAAAAAAGCACAAATATGTTTAATGCAAAAGTGTATTTCTTCTCTGTCTTTATGTGAAGAAAAAATAGTGGTATGGTTTATTCCCTTGCCACCCAGTCTGTAAGGACAGAACAGTATAGTACTGTTCTATCCTTATTGTTCAGTATAAATACTAAAAATAGATTTGGGGTATAGTCTAGAAAGGTTTGCTGTCCAAAATGCCACAGTTCAAAGTCTATTTTGTTGTTAATTATCAACCAGGTCATCAACAAAAATTATATACCACATTGGCTACATGATCTGGCAGCCCTCATTTTTCCTTCTGCCCTCCTAAGACAGGCCTCGCTTGTCCCGGGTCATGGTGTAGATCAGGGCTGTCAAACTTGCATCACACACTGGCCTCGGCCATTCCCAGTTTAGCAAAGGAGAAAAAAGTCCCGATACATCACATGATGCTGCCATGACGACGTAAGTTGGACACCCCTGGTGTAGATGCTTGACTGTTACTTTCCCAGACTGCAAAACACCACCGGAGCAGCTGTGTGAGAAAGAATTTTATTCTAAAAAAAAAAAAAGAGTGAAGAGTTGGGGTGTTGGAAGAAAATATCCATCTGGTTCGGTTCCAAATGGGGGAAAAAGACACTGGAAACATGAGAGACTAATTGGAAAGATGGTTTATTGATAAACAGGACCACGTGGGTTTCAGGTTCTGAGCAGCTGACCACACGGAGTTGAGAGAGAGAGGTATTTATATCAGGGGTGGGCTTCAAAAAAATAGGCAACCGGTTCTCTACCCAGTTACTGGGTGGGCGTGCCCATGGTGGGCATGGCCTAGTCGGCCTCCTTCACCACAACAGGGGGGGCATTTTCTCCCTCCCCAAGCTCCAGAGGCTTTTCTTGAGCCTCTGGGAGGGCGAAAACGGCCTCCCCAGGCTCCAGAGGCCCTCTAGAGCAGTGGTCCCCAACCTTTTTTGTACCAGGGACCAGTTTCACAATTATTCATTCTTTGCGGCCCGGTACAAAATGATCCACGAACCGGTACCGCATCAGCATGCACGACCAAGGCAAGGCGAGCCGGCGACCGGCCAGTCAGCCGTCCCCGCTTGTCCCCGCCACCTTCAACTCCTCCTTTGTACCTTCTCGCGGTCGATGGGCTTTTCGGGCTCTTTCTTAATCTCCTCCTGAGTAACGCGAGACTCCACCGCCATCGGGACGACTCTTTGTTTGAAGCCGCCCCCTCGACGAAACTAAGGCGCGAGGATTCCTTCAGCACCCAAACGGCGCTTTCCAACCGACGACCGACAAGCTCGCCCGGAAGCACTTTCTCAAGCGCCATCGAAACAAGATGGTGGCGCCCAAGCAAAGTAGGCCCTACTTTCATTCTTTGCGGCCCGGTACAAAATGATCCACGGACGGTACTGGTCCAGGGCCTGGTGGTTGGGGACCCCTGCTCTAGAAGCCGAAAACAGGCCCATTTCTGGCCTTCCAGAACTTCCAGGAGGCTCATTTTATACCCTCCCTGAGCTCTGGAGGCTTTCCTCAAACTTCCAGGAGGGCAAAAACAGGCTCCTTGGGCTCCAGAGGCTCTCCGGAGGCCGGAAACGGAGCCTCCTTCTGGAGCCTCCAGGAGGCCCATTTTCCCCCTCCCTGGGCTTTGGAGGGTTTCTCGAGCCTCTAGGCCTCTTTCCCCCCCTCCCTGAACTCTGGAGGCTCTCTGGAGGCTGGAAATGGGCCCTTTTCCGGCCTTCCAAAGCATTTGAGAGGGCTGTTTTTCGCCCTCCTCGAGCCTCCATGTGGGCCCTGCACTTACCTGGGATCTAAAACGGGCCACGTGGAGACTCCTGAGAGGGGAGGGGTGGGCGGGGCCAGCCAGTCATTGCAACTACTGGTTCAATGAACCAGATGTAAAATTAACATCCGGTTCATCCAAACAGCTGTGAACCGATAGTAGCCAACTCCTGATTTATATCCTCTCTTGGGCTTTGAACTTGAGTTTCCTGTTCCTGTGCAAGAATATGTATTCTATTGCCTGCTGACATGGGGCTATGTGCAAATCCTAGGAGTTTGTCAGATAAGTTTGGCTGAACCTTGCTGGGTGATGCAATGTCCTTAGATTTTGCAATGAAGTGAACCCCGCTGGTACATAATCCTTTAATGTCCTGGAGGGTCATGTCTTAATCCCATCACCCTGGAGCTGAAGGTCTTTTGTCTTGTAGAGAAACTGGCCCCCTGCTGCTGGGGCTATTAACAAAAGGCAGGGACTGCTTTCCAAGAGCATGTTTTTCCTTTAGGGCAGTGATCCCCAACCTTTTTTATGCCGCGGCCCGGTACCGGCATCAGCTGGGCGCCGCGCCCGGTGCCGGCATCAGCTGGGCGCCGCCATCTTTTGATGAAAAAGTGCTTCCGGTGACCTCACCGAAGCACTTTTTCATCAAAAAGATGGCGGCGCCAGCGCTGATGAGCTTTCCGGGTAGAAATGGCTTTCTACCGGAAAAGCTCACTGAGCGCCGCCGCCATTTTTTGATGAAAAGTGCTTCGGTGAGCTTTCTACCCGAAAAGCTCACCGGAAGCACTTTTTCATCAAAAAGATGGCGGCACCCAGCAAACCAGCGCCCGGTAGGACTTGTTCCACGGACCGGTACGGTCCGCGGACCGTGGTTGGGGACCCCTGCTTTAGGCAAATATAATATTCTGCCTTTTTAATATTTCCCAAAATATTTCATTCTTCTAGGAGAGGGGTGGGTGCTAACTTTCTACACATGTTGGCAGCTCTCCTCCACTGCCAGGGCTGGGCTCTTCTAAACAGCACTTACCATGGAGGCCTCCCCAGCCAAATTACCCATAAAAGAATGCCTCCCTGGGCCTGCCAAGAGGCCTGCCAGGGCAACTTTCTGTTTATCATTGTGGCCAACCTGCCTGCAAGGCAGGAAACCAACAGCAGCATATTCCTGAAGTTGCACTCCAGAAACTTTGCTTCTGAAAATGAGAACGTTATACACCCATCACGGTTCACAGCCATTTACCTCTTTCCCCCCACTTTTTCTATCTGTCAACACATTGGAAAAGCACTCAAGCCGATGAGCATCACACATAGCCTGGACTCAAGAATAGGGCTCTAATTTTGTCCTGCACGAGACCTGCGTCTTTAAAACGGATCTGAATCTCTCACCAGGCCACTTGAGGCAGAGTCAGGAAACATTTCAGCCATTCCATAGCGCCCCGCCCCCCCGATTCATAACTCTGTATGCCTTCATTATGAGCCTCCACACCACCATAGTTAACCCCCAAATCTGAATTCTGTAAGGTCTGTTCCAAAGGGGCTGTTATTTTCCCATTCTTGGTTGTGTCTTTTCATGCGATGTTATTTACTGACATCCGAATCCAAGGAGGGTGACTTTATTAGTGTTTTAATAAAACCGCAAGAGTCCGTTTGGTGTAATGGTTAAGGCATCAGGCTAGAAACTGGGAGACTATGCGTTCCAGTTCCATGTTAGGTACAAAGCAAACTGGGTGACTTTGGGCCAGTCACTCACTCAGTCTATTTATTGATTGATTTTATTTATTTGTCAAGCAATTATAAGATAACAGGTATAAGTATAAACATAGTTATGAATACATGAAATGGATACATATAAGAAAAATAAAAGAAACAATAGGACACGGACGGTAGGCACGTTGGTGCACTTATGGACCCCCCCCTACAGACCTCTTAGGAAAGGGGTGAGGTCAATAGTAGACAGTCTAAGGTTAAAGTTTTTGAGGTTTGGGGAAGAAACCACAGAGTCAGGTAGAGTATTCCAGACATTGACCACTCTGTTGCTGAAGTCATATTTCCTGCAATCAAGTTTGGTGCAGTTGACCTTGAGTTTGTATCTATTGTGTGCTCTTGTGTTGTTATGGTTGAAGCTGAAGTATTCATTGACAGGTAGAACATTGCAATGTATGATTTAATATACTATACTTAGATCGGACCGAAGGCGGCGTAGTTCTAGGTTTTCCAGGTCTAGAATTTCAAGTCTGGTGGCATAAGGTATTCTGCAACGAGTAGAGGAGTGGAGAACTCTTCTTGTGAAATATTTCTGGACTTTCTCAACTGTGATAATACCGTGTTTCTCACAAAATAAGGCCGGGCCTTATTTTTTTTTGACCCCTGAAAAAACAGGTAGGCCGTCTTTTTGGGGGTGACTTAATTTCCTCCCCCACCTAGAGCGGCCCATACGCATGTACCTCGCCACGAGGCCGCTTCTATCGGCCGACGAAAGCTCCCCGAAGGCAGAGTCCCCAGCTGCTTCAGGGTGTGGCGTGGCTGCCCATGTCCCCTCGCCTTTAGGCAGTCTCTTTCGGGCGATGGAAGCTCCCCAAATACAGTCAACAGCCACTTCGATCAGCCGGTAGAAGTGGCCTCGGGGTGAACGCACACACACACTCCCCTCACCGCGAGGCCACTTCTATCGACAGATGAAAGCTCCCATGAAGGCAGAGTCCCCAGCCGCTTCAGGGCGTGGCGTGGCTACTCATGTCCCCTCGCCTTTAGGGAGTCTCTTTTGGGCGATGGAAGCTCCCCAAGTGCAGTCACCAGCCACTTCCATCGGCCGGTAGAAGCGGCCACGGGGCGAGCGCACACACACACTCCCCTTGCCACGAGGCCGCTTCTATCGGCCGACGAAAGCTCCCTTGAAGGCAGAGTCCCCAGCCACTTCAGGGTGAGGCGTGGCTGCCCGTGTCCCCTCGCCTTTAGGCAGTGTCTTTCAGGTGATGGAAGCTTCCCAAATGCAGTCAACAACCACTTCGATCGGCTGGTAGAAGCGGCCTCGGGGCGAGCGCACACACACGCTCCCCTCGCCACTCCCCTCGCTCCCTTTCCTAAATATCCTTATCAGGGTATTTGCTCACAATGGCTGCATACTTGGCTGATGCCATACCTGAACTCTCTAGCAAAGGTCACTTTTCTAATTAGTCATCGCTAGCCTGTTTTCTTATCTCCAACATGCCTTGCTTTCCTAGTTGAAAAAGAGATGAAAGGGAAACGATTGATGATATGATATAATATATCTGATCTTCCTATTTAGTATTCAGTCATTGAAAGGACCCTTTAGACTTTTGTGGCAGATTGAAAACTCAGTAGCCTCAGTAGTTAAAATCTGAATGAAGAACGTGTCTGGAAATACACCTTTACAACCCTACATGGATTTCTTATGCAGATGATGATCTTTGGCTTTGCCAGGATAGAAGAGGAGGGGATTAAATACATTTTAAAACAAAAGTAATGGCATTTCATAAATGACTTGGAGGGAGGGAGGGAGAGGGAGAGAGTTTTGCTGGTTAAATAGATTCAGTTGCACTAAAAATACATTTGTTTGAAATATGAAGGGGAAAGTTTGAAGTTTGAAAATACTGTATAAATACAGTATCTTCCTATTCCGAAACATTGATTTGACCCCTGTACTTTCCTCAAGCAAACAGGAATTCTAAACTGGTGCTTTGCGACATCCTGTGGTCATCTGGGGTAATGCATAAATCTTATTGTGCAATACTATTACTTCCTAGTAGACTTCTAGAGAAAAGGATGTTACAGATAAACCCACGGCCTCTATTCCTAAAAAAATCTCATGTGAGGAACATCCTTGAGACTTAACACACAACCCAAGATTTAGGAAGTGTAGCCAATGACCAGTTTCTTCTATTTAGATGGCTAGCATTTTAAACTATCCTTAAAGAAACAAAACTAAAATAGCTTGCAAGATTAAGTAGTAAAATAATCTATGATCACAGGAAAGAACAGGCACAAAAGAGGAAAGGGACAGGAGTAAGAAAATAAATAAATAAAATAGCATATTAAGCTACATTTATCTGAAAACTGCTCAGACATAGTTGGGGAAGGTGTTGTTCTAGATGTTGTAAACAGTGGTGGGATTCAAACTTTTTTTACTACCGGTTCTGTGGGCGTGGCTTGGTGGGCGTGGCAGGGGAAGGATACTGTAAAATCGCCAGTCAGAGGTGGTGTTTGCCGGTTGTCCGAACTACTCAACATTTCCGCTACCGGTTCTCCAGAACTGGTCAGAACCTGCTGAATACCCACCTCTGATTGTAATACTTGGGATATACTAGAAACAGATAGAAAAAGGCAGCCAAGAGCAGATCTGTGGATGACTAAGGTAAAGGATAAAAGGCAATTGCAGAATTATGAAGCCAGAAGGAGCCTTTGAGACCAGCCTCCTGCTCATAGACCACATCCAGATTGAAGTGTCCTTGACAGGCAGCTGTTCTTTCATTTGAATGTTTCCACTTGAATATTTCCAACTGCAAACTTGGAGTTGGTCTCTAGATAATTGGTAATGGATGAAGACGTTAGCTCCCTTTCAATAGAATCTTCCTCCATCTCTGGAGGCCGGACAATATCTTTATCTTCCACAAGACCAAGCTGCGGGATACCACCCAAATAGCCCATTTTTCAAAATGGCAAAAATTTCCATTCCGGTTGTGGGGAAAAAGAAATAAGTATTAAAATATGTATACCCAACTTCCAATATGCTTAATGCACATATTTTGCTTAAAAGAAAACCTTAAAGAAGGAAAAGAAGAGATGCCATAATCTTGATGCCAAGCCCTGGATATATAAGATTACAGCCAAGGCAAGCACTGTGCCCTTTGCTATTCAATCCCAAAGACCTCAGATAATTATCTTAATTTAAAGATCTGGGAAATACCTCAGTTTTAAGGGCTGGAGACATTTAGAATGGATAAGACTGACTTTGATGAACTCACAAGTTGATTCATAACAGAACAGCTTCCTATACATTCATGGCATAGGGATATTAGGCCAATAGCATACTGGTAAGTCCTTGATTTACATTTAGGCTCGAATCCCTAGCACCGCATAATGGAATGAGCTCCCGTTACTTGTCCCAGCTTCTGCCAACCTAGCAGTTCAAAAGCATGTAAAAATGCAAGTAGAGAAATAGGGACCACTTTGGTGGGAAGGTAACAGCATTACGTGAGCCTTTGGCATTTAGTCATGCTGGCCACATGACCACGGAGACGTCTTTGGACAGCTCTGGCTCTTCGGCTTTGAAACGGAGATGAGCACCGCCCCCTAGAGCCAGAAACAACTAGCACGTATGTGCGAGGGGAACCTTTACTTTTATAGATAACAGTTATAATTTTGGATGGTAATTTTTAAAATCTGAATAGTTTCCATTCCATGCATCCAAGACAGATGCACAAAAAGAACTTCATAATATCACATATAACCTCTCCAGAATTCATTCCACAGTAGCTTCTGATTTGTGATTACGGTGCAAATGAAAACACACTGGGAAGGTTCCTAATGGTGATCACATGACCCCAGGATGCTGCATCCATCATAAACATATGTTGCCAAGTGCCCAAATTTTGATCACATGACCATGGGGATGCTTCAACAGTTCTAAGTGTGAGCAAGTGCCTTTTTCCAGTGCTGTTATAACTTCCAATGGTCATTAAACAAATGGTTGCAACTCAAGGATTTGCCTGTATGGCAATGTATGAAGTGCTGCACAGATGTGGTGAGAGCAAGGTTGGTCTGCAAGGGCAGGAAGGCAGCGGGAGGAGTGATGCTAGGAATGTTTCCTTATAGTTTTCTCAAGTCTTTCATTTTTTTGAGTATTTGTTATTCCTTTCCTACATAACATAGCTTAACCCCAAGAAGAAATGTGTGGTGGGCAAAATGCATGTACAGCACGTACCTGGAGTAATCTACAGCTTCCAGCTCCAGCTTTTGTAATTTTCGACTTTGACGAACCCTGGATTTGTGTCACCGGGATGGAGCTGCTGGATACGGATTGTTGAAAAGCTAGAGAAAATCCCTCATATCAAAACACAACATACATTCACTTCTGGTCATCAAAATGGATGGGAGAGAGGAAAAAAATGTGGCTATGTGTTAAATCCTTATCTGACCCAGGTTACATTGGGTAATGGGCTGAACCTGTCAGCCCCGGATCCATCTTGAATCGGATTTGGGGCTGCCACAAGGGAAGGTGAGTAACCGTGGGAATGAAAGTAAAGGGAGAAGGGAGAATAGTCACAACAACATTCTTTTGCCAGAGCTCCAGGTCAAGTCACTGGAGTTTGGAGGGAAATGACCAGACTTGGCAGGAGTTCAGAGTGGAGATGGATTGGAGAGTGTAACTTGAAGGTAACCAGTAAAGAGATTGGATATGAGTATAATGTAGCAGGGGGAAAACTTGGGATTTCAGATTCGGGTTTTCCCACATGTGACTCCCTGGAAGCTGGCAGAGTTCACGAATGGAGGCTTCAACCAGCATCATGGAGTCAGTCGCTAGCCGGATTACCTGAAAAGTTTGAACTGCTCAGTGTGGGTCCCATGATCCAAAGCTCCCCACACGCAGGTCAGCCTGGATGGGTGTTGCCATGGCCAGTTTTCCACTATCCGGAGTATGGAGCAACAGCAAGCCAGAGTGGGGCATCTGCGTCGGCTCATACGGGGTTGCCCAGGCCAAGGTCAGGGATCCAGCAACGAAGTCCCTTTGTTGCAGCCACAGCCTTATCACCTGCCATGCAGGATGGCCCCCAGGCCAGCAGACCGACCAAGCCCAGGGACTGGAGGCAGACAGAGAGGTGCTCCCAGGCTGATCCAACAAGATCCACCAGCAACTCCGGGGATGCCGCCCGCAAACCAGGTTCCTCCTGGATGGGCTTTTTACCCAGGACATGGGTGGATCCAATACCAGGGGATGCTGGCTCCAGCGCTGCTGCCAATTCCCCCAGCTGCAGCTGCACACCCTCCAGCCGTTGCCCCACCACAATTCCCGGTTATTTTTGATGGCACCCCAGGCAAACTGGCCTACTTCTTCAACCAGATTTGGGCTTCCGTTGATCATTATGGGACACAATGCCAATCAGACCAGGACCTGATTATGGCCATTTCAGATAACATGAAAGAAAGAGAAGTGGCCGAGTGGATCGCCCAACTCCACAACAAAGGAGCCTCTGAGTTGGGAGATGTGGACGAGTTTGTGAGATCCTTGATGGCAAGTTTAAGAAGACCTGGCGAACCAGGAAGAGGATGAAGCGGAAATTAAAGGATTGAAACAATGCAGTCGCCCATCTAAAGAGCTGGTGTGGGAGTTTAGAAGAGTAGCCGGAAGACTGCGAGGTTGGCCCAAAAGGCCTTTTGTCCATTACTTTAAGGAAGCATTGGATCTGGAGCTGAGAAAGTCGTGCTCAATCAGAGGTGTGCCCGACTGAATCCAAGATTGGTATCGAGTGGCGATGGCAATGGACTTAGATATCAACCCCCCACTGCAAGGCTACTGAAGAGAAAGCACCCAAACGCCGGTTGGGCAGACATCCAACTGTGAAGCTGCCAGCTGAGCCGAAGCCAGCCACCGGCCCAACCATAAAATGCTATCGATGCGGCCAACTCAGTCGCAGAGCTTCCGAGTGCCTTGCATCCACACCTATTCCTCGAACAAGGACACCAGCCAAACCCAAGCTGAAACGAGAGTTTGAAAAGGACACTTTGGGTGAAGTGGAGCTGAGGGGCCTTGGCCAGGGATGGGACTCAAATTTTTTAACAACCGATTCTGTGGGCGTGGCTTAGTTGGTGGGTGTGGTTTGGTGGGCATGTGACTAGCTGGGCATGGCCAACTCAACATCACTCACATCGAGGCACGCATCTCATCACCTGTCCTTTCATGACTGTGGGGATGCTGCAATAGTCGTAAGTGTGAAATACGGTCATAAGTCACTTTTTTCAGTACCATTGTAACTTTGAATGGTCACTCCACACAAGCAAAGTACCAGCAAAGGAGGGGAAAAAAAACTCCAGAGACGTTCCTGAGACAGGAAGTCTAGTCCTGCCAAGAATGTAATAAGGGTTAATGGAGAGACAGTTTCTGTAAGCAACACCAGAATGTTTCCTTCCTGCCTTCTTTACAGGATTAGGCCAGTAATTTCTTCTAACAAGCGGTTCTCCGAACTGCTTAGAATGTTAACAACTGGTTCTAGCGAATAGGTGCGAACTGGTAGAATCGCACCCCTGGCCTTGGCTTCCCATGAAACAGGAGTCCCTCTGAAGGGAATTCCCAGCCAGACAGCCGATGCCAGCCGAGCCCTTTCAATTCCACTTTCAACAATGTGCATGAAACCAAGGGTGAAGCAGCCAGCTCTGGGACCTAGGGCTCTCTAGGTCCATGATGGTGAACCATTTCTGCTGGCACGTGAGCCATCACCTGGAAGAGATGCATTGTGCATGCGTGCGCGCCTCCCGACTTATAAGTGACTTATAATCGGTTTTTCACACTTACAACCATTGCAACATCCCCTAGGTCACAGGATAAAATTTCTGATGCTTGGCAACTGGCTCATACCTATGACGGTTGCTGTGTCCCGGGCAGTGGTGGGATTCAATTTTTTTTACTACTGGTTCTGTGGTCATGGCTTGGTGGGTGTGGCAGGGGAAGGATACTGTAGAATCTCCAGTCAGAGGTGGGATTTGCAGGTTCTCCAAACTACTCAAAATTTCCACTACCGGTTCTCCAGAACTGGACAGAACCTCTGGTCCCGGGGTCATATGATCCTCTTTTGCAACCTTGTGACAAGCAAAGTCAGTGGGGAAGCCAGATTAATTTAACAAGCGTGAATCTGGCTTCACCATGTTACTAGCTTACCAAATGCAACGACTCACTTAACAACGGTGGCAAGGAAGATAGTAAATTGGGTCAAAACACACTTAACAACTGCCTTGCTCAGCAACATAAATTTTGGTCTCAGTTGTGGTCATAAGACGAGGACTACCTGTACTTTCATGCTGGAGCATCATGGACCATCTTCAGCCTGCCTCAGCAATGCGTTGCCTATGAGACGGAGCCTCCATTGTGAGGATAGATCCCATGGTATGTGGGCCATCTTCACATTACAGTACGCAGGCTATGTGGATAAAGGTTTATCCACAGAGTCCCTTATCTCTCACAAGATCTTTATTTTTCCAACGTAGCTATTTCAATTAAATCCATAAGAGGGCACTGCAAACAACAAAATATCAAAATGCACCCATAAGAAACATTGGAAACATTAGGAAAAATGGCTCCTCCAACGTTTATTTACTGTTGCAGAATATAAACTTTTCCACAGAGATACACAACTGTCTGTCAGTTATGCAACTGCTGAACTCTGTATCATTCCTTCTAACATTGTCTACAAATTTGCATTTGCCAAAATATTGCTTGCCTTGTGATACTGATTTAAAGAGATGTGATTATCTTTTAATTTAAACAACTCTGTAGAGTACCACTATTTAAGATAGTGGGTTCTTAGGAAATATCTATGCCCAATGTGTCTTGTAGTTGTTTATCAGCTGGGTTCCAGGACTTAGTTTTGGCTGATCTAGAAAGGGGAGACCATCTGGAATCTCAAAACCTATAGACCAATTGGAATTTTTTTTTAAAAAAAATAAACCTGAGGAGATGTCAGTGAGAAACCCTATCATGTCAACAAAACTGCATGGATGTATCCATGTAAGTCACCAGAAGATCAGATTCATTTAAATATGACTTTACTTGCTGTTATACTACATGCTGACAGCCCTATCACCTCTTCTGTGGCACTATTAATTATATCTAGAAATATCTCCCTCATATAATCAGAATGTACAAGATGGAGAGTACCATTACCAGCATTTCTCTCTTTGATATTGGACTGGCTCCCTGATGGCTCTGTTTCATAAGAGCAACATATGGCTGCCCAACTCACTCTCGGTGACTCTGGGTGGCTTAGAAAGACAAAAAACAAATTATGTTGTTAGATTCCCTGATATATACTCTGCAGCTCTTCGGTCCAAAAATAATATTAAAACGATGCAGCGCTGGCATAAAAATATTAAGTTGACTATCCCAACAATATTTTCACCACTCTTTGGAGCACTTTATCTTTTTCATTGATTTTAGAACTAGAGTAACTGTATTCAATAAACAGCAAGTTAGAAAGGGCTTTTGATATTGTCATCGTATGCTTCTTCCAAAATCACTTGCCCCAATCTTGATATTTCAAACATTAACATACAAACCTCCATTTCTCCCAATTTTTTACAATATAATTTGTGCCATGATTCATTTGGCACCTTTCCTTTTGCAGCTTCAGTGGATACCAGAACTTGCTGACAAATCCAACTATCCCACTTGATCACTTGATGCTGGCTTGCCTTGGTAGCCCAGAATTTAAATTGTCACATGTTGCTATCTCATGTTCCACAGCAAAGCAAATCTTCCTGCTTCTTCCTATGCTGTCAAGGTTGTTTCCCAGGGGAGAATCTAGAGTGCTTTCCCATATATTTGGGGCCTTGGTGGCACCATCCTCTAACCATGGCACGAAGAGACTGAACACTTTTAAGGAATATGGCTTTATGACATCTCATCTTCAGCCCACTGCAGAACCAAACTGAATTTTTTCTGATATATAATTGTTTCCCTTTTAAAATGGTGTTTTCTGTTTTCTCTTGACATAAATGAAGGCTTGACTTCCAACCCTCCTATCTTTTCATAAAGGCCTAAAGATGTGGATGTGCAGTCAGTTTGGGGCCCCAATGGAGGATCAGCACAATGATGGTGGTTGAATGACTAGTATCAGGTCCCACTTCTTGCTGACCATTTTGGCTTGGGCTGCAAGAGAGATTGGACAACCTGCAACCAGAGTAGACCTGTCGGCTGGGAATTTAGACTTTTTTTGGCCACAGGACTGTCAGTCTTCCAGGAAATTCATAATCTTACAGACCTATAGGTGTGAAATGCAGCTGGTCAGTCAATGAAGCATAGTGCCAGCAAGCACTGATAGATTATGGAATCCTGTAACCAATCCTAATGCATATTTTGGAAAATAACTGGTATATCCCTCCTCCTCTTGGTAGATGCTGCTTAATTTGTGGGCAAAGAAGCAAGGGAATCTACCAATCAATGCCCTGAAGTTATCTACATGAAATCTGTAAGGGCAACACCACCCCTTGTTGTAGAGAGTCAATAAAGCTGAACTATGGGAGCAGCACGAAGTAAGTGTGGTTCTGCCAATCACACGAATGCCTATTTACACAGCAGACTGACTCATCAAAATAAAACTTGGCATGGTGGGTAGAATAAAGATGTCTGCTCTGTGATTAAAAGGGAGATGGGACAAAGGCAGGTGAGTGCAAGTACAAAATGGCACAACAGTTTTCTTGTCCCTTGTATTGGCATTCTGATTTTTAGAAGAGTATTTTGCCTACCAAGAGGTCATACTAACAAAATGGGGCAGTGCTGTAATAACACTTTAGGCTCCATCAATATACACCAGTATGCAGTATTCATCAGCAATGGAAACGTTACAGTTTGGCAATTAGCCACGATGGATCTAGAATGCAACTGGTAATTGGACAATCCTAATTTAGAAAGACAATATTGTTTGGCCAAAACATTAAGCAGCTGTTGGTGCTTTAAGACAATAGTGTGGGGATGGCCTTTGACTACTTGGCTTTCTAAAAGTTTTTAATCAATTTCTATGAGATATTCAGCTCATCCTTCCTTGGCCTCTTACAAAGATTAATTATCCAGAAGCACATATTTTTCAATCCCATTGTTTTTCCTGATGCATCTGTCTCAGATTTATTCTATACTTGTGGCCCTTCTATTCTGAAAGTTAACTGTCTTCTTGCATTTGGTTCAAGGAGAGCCCATTTTGTTTTGGCCACGGTCAGTTTATCTCAGAGGTGTCAAACTCCAGGTCCGCAGGCCAAATCTGGCTCATGGGGTGTTTAAACCCAGAGAGTGGCCGGCCTGGAAATAGTAAACGACCAGCCCATGATGCCTCTGGAAGCCAAAACGGGGTGCAGCTCCCATGCGCCCCATTTTTGGCCTGGATGGCCTCCTGAAGCATTTTGTAGGCCAAAACGGGGTGCAGGGTTTGTGAGCCCCCCCCCCCGTGGCCCATTTTGGCCAGCAGAGTGCTGCAGAAGGCCATCCAGGCAAAAAAAGGGGGACGCGGGATCTGTGTGCAGCCCCCATACCCCCGTTTTGGCCGGCAAAGCATTGCAGGAGGCGTCCATCCCATCTCCCTCCCCCCTGGCCCATGGAGGAGAATTACAGTGCTGATATGGACCTCAAAGAAATCCGGTTTGACACCCTTGGCTTGTCTCCAAACGTCCCCCATTTGGAAGCCAGCATACATATATGTTTGTTTGTTTTTAGGACCTGTCTCTCTAGGTCAGAGGTGTCAAACTCGCATCGTCAGGGCATCATGATGTGACATATCACCACTTTTCCCCCCTTCATTAAATCGGGCACGGGCATGGCCAGCGCATGACACATCTGGCCTGCAGCCATGAGTTTAACAGTCCTGCTCTAGGTGCTCCACTGTGCGAAATAGGTAACATTCCTGGGAATCCTCTTTTTTTTTTTGCAACAGCCGTTGAAAGCCAACAAAAGGAAAGTGGTGGAAGGAGTGAACATGACTAGGCAGAAACCAATGGTTCCCACCAGGCTAGAGAGAACTTTTATGTTAATCTAGATCAGATACCTCTCTCAAAGCCAGCGGTGGAATGATTAAACATGTAGTCACTGGGAAGGTAGAAGAAACAGCCTTAAAATGTAAACATTGGAATGAAGACCTATATATATAGGCTTTTACTCCTATGCATTGCAATAGGCAGATCTTCTGGGTGTTTATGTCCCGTTCTTATCTGCAGTAACTAAACTATGCCGTTGTGTTGTGGCTGTAAGTCTGTGTCAAGTAGTTTCAGCCCTTTGAGGCAGAGCAGCTTGAACACCAAAGTAATGACCTAAAACTATTTTTATTATAGGGTTACAGTTAACAAAATTTTGCAACTCTGAATGTGTGTCCTCTCCCTCCTTTCCTTTTTTCCCCCCAAGGTAGCTAGAAAAGGTCAAGTCTGAAATCCTTTCCACTTCTACTTTGGTCTCAGATTTCTCCTGCCTGATCATTGGCTTCTCTTCCTGCTCTTCCACAAAGTTATCCTCACAGTAGGTCAATTCCTGAATAAGGGGAAAAGTATCTGGAGAGACAGGATTTACTGGTGTGCCTAAACTGAGTTTAACCATCATGCTTCACTGGAAGCTGAAAGTGACTGAAGTAACCTTCTTAGAATAGAAGAAGCCCATAGCTCTAGTCAAAAGAGTTTTGAGGTAACAATCACAAACAGAAAACTCACTCACACTAATCTTAAAGTCAAGAATTCCAGATTTAAAGACACCATCAAGATACATATACACATACTCATAACCACAATCCCTTTAGAGTACAGAAAAGAAATACCAAATTATAAGCAGAAAAATTGTTGAGATAGGAAAGAGGAAAGGAAACACAAACAAATTCACCATGATTGAAATACCCTGGCCTGTATCTTGCCATGGTGTAGTTGTTTCATAGTTCCTGCTGCTATTGCTGATGTCCTACCTAAGAAGATCTTCTTGCCTGGTCCTTACCTCCAAATCCCAGCACGTGAGACAGATAGGAACCTCGCTGCTTTTTTTTTTTTTGCTAAAGATAAGGGGGCAAATCATAAAAATAAAATAAACCCCATAGCTCTATTTTTGACCTTTGTAGTACCAACTACTTCCCTTTGAGGAGTTTACCAATATCACAAGATAGGATTGAAAATCAACCAGACTGAGAATGAAAAATAAAGAAAATGTAAAAAATTATATTTAACTTCAGGTAGCCACATGTAAACACCATCAGTGGTGGATGAAAGGATCAGCAGCAACTTAAAGGATCCTCCATTAAAAGCTGCAAGGGAGAAAGTTATATTCATAGCTAAGGAATATGACACAGTGTAATGCGTTGGGTTTTTTTTTTTAACCAGATCTCAAAAGGCATCAGGCCTACAGTAATTGAGCTTGCACAAATAGGATAAACTTCAGAAACAATAAAAAGTCTAAGCAAGCCCAGAAAATAAAACACAGTGCAATGCTAACTAGACATTTTCCCATGTCTATACATATAGGCATTCCTTTCACCTGGAATTGCTTCTTATTTTTCTGAAAAGCCCAAGCTTTGAGTCTGAAGAGGAATGGTTTAACCTTTCTCCTTTTTCACCCCAACAGATACTTCTCACTTAAATCTGTATTTCTCAATTCTATCTGCATTTACCAAATGTTATCGCTGTCTGCTCTTGTACCCGTCTAATCAGAAAGCTTTCCCAGGCAAGCTAAATAAACTAATCCACCCATATGTTTTGCATTCATTTTTGCTAATGCGTTTATCTTTCTCTTTGAAGAATGCCAAGCTTGATAAATAAGTTACAGAGCCACTAAAGAAAACCATATCTCTATATTAACATTTGTCCAGTTACACGGTCTACACTTCCATTCTATCATTTTTCAACATTCTCAGGATATTTATGACTTTCATCTTTTTTTCCCCCTTTGACATCATGTTGATAGCATTCATTTAAATTCTATACTCATGGGACTGATAGCCTATCACTGTCAATCCCATGCAGCTCTTTAAAATGCTACTTTCAGCATTTCCTTGCTTCACTTTCATCACAAATAATTTCATCACTTTTATTTTTAACTCTGTTCATTCTGTTGGAAGCCCCTTGTGTAGCCCTCATTCAGTTTCAGAACAATTTTTTTATTTCCATAAGATACACTTTCTGTTCTTACAGTCATTCAACTTTCATTCTGCTTATTTTCACTTCTTTCCATTTTACCATACCTATTTTTAAGTAATCGCATCAAACAAGTTTTTAGATTTATATTCATTCCTTTGCCATCTGTATGAAGGAACAGAGCTGCAAATGCTTAAATCACATCTTGGAAACAAGCAATGTACTTTTGCAATCATTTTCTTGACTCCAAAAGTCCCAATCACTTTTTGTGCAATTACTTCTTGTTTCCTTCCCTCTGTTCATGTCAACAAACAAAATATTTTTTTTGAATTGCATTCACTCAGAATTAGTTCCCCCAAAAAATCCTTCTTACTTTTTTCATTATCTTTATTCATTGCAGAATAAACACATAGCTATGATCAACCTATGAATCCCAATTTTCACATGCATCCTATGTGACATACTTTTTGATACACCTATTTTCCCCTTCATTCACAATTAAACATATACCTTCACTTTCCAGCATGTATTCTGCACAAAATCAGACCTTAATTTAAATTTATCCCCCATTTCTCTGAAGTTTCACAGATGCATAAAAATATCTACTTTTTTGTTCTTCTTGTTTCTTAATTTGTGCTTTTTACCATTTACATTTCTTAACTTCAAGTCACAGACTTCCATATGCCATGGTTGTCAGCAGATGGGCCCAATACTAATCATGGCTCAGTCGAGGTTTTCACATATTTTTTGTAAGATACAGTAGGTTATCATACTTATGTGCAGTATTCCTTGCATTCACTGACAATTTTGACATGCTGCGAGTATAACCCAAGTGCGGTGTTATTCTAAGGATAACAATAGTATTCTATTCAAGTCAGGATATCTAATCTGGATATTTTATGATCCCACATACTGCGTTGTTTTGTGGATTGAGTAATGCATGTAATATAAATATCCAGCTCAGTTCTGGTAATAATTAAAATGCATAGCTTACTTCTGTCCTCACTTCACTTCAATTTTATTTATTGTAAGATGCTGAAGTTTGCATTTCATTTGTTTGCCTTGTTCCAGGACTTGATGTTCTCAGCACATGTTCTTTTCAGATTCACAGTGGTGTCTCCATAGGGTACACTTTCAGTCAATTCCCAACATGACTTGGATAAGACATTGTAGCTCAGAAACCCCATTTCTATTTAGATCACTTTTTGTATATGCACTACATGAGTTGTTCAGGTTATCATATATCCTGCATTAACTTGCTTTGCATCCCCTAGATCAAGGGTCTCCAACGCTGGCAACTTTAAGACTTGTGGACTTCAACTCCCAGCTTTGCTGGGCTGGGGAACTCTACGAACTGAAGTCCACAAGTCTTAAAGTTGCCAATGTTGGAGACCCCTGCCTTAGATGAAGCCAGGTCTCCTGCTGGGCCTCTGAAATGTGCCTTTTCTCTGTGTGGAGGCCTGCTCTGCAGAACAGCCTCTCCCCAGAGATACCAACAGCTCTAACCCTGTTGGCCTTCAGGAAGGTGGTGGAGACTTGGCTTTTTTCCCCCAGGCACTGAGTCCAAGGTGTTGGTAGAATGGTTGGTGGACAGATGTAAGTTTTAATGGGGGTCTCAGTGCAATTTATTGTTTTAAAAGAGGTGTTTTAATGTATTATGCTTTTATTTTGTTCCTTTTGGTAGACAGGTGGCTATATACATTAGTTTAATGAAATGTATATGTCAAGCATGGAAAATCAGGAGTCTAGGCAGTTGAAATGAATATATAGGTTTGCTGCAAGCTTAAGCCGTCTACATGAATCTGAACTACTCATGGTCCAAACAAATTGGCAGTAGATACGAGTCAATGGAATTCAAGGGCTGGACTTAGATCTCTTGTGGGTGTGAAGGGACTGATGATGCATTTGACCCCTCCTTCATGCTTAGTTTGGTCATCTACAGTAGTCATATACTACCGGTTCAGACTGGTTCAGCCGAACTGGCACTAAAAATAACTACTGGTTCGGTCAAACAGGTTTCTCCAATGATCAGCTGAGAATATAAAAGAAGCAACAAGCGCACGGGCAGGTGGGAGGGTCACTCCTAGCTTTTCGTTTCTTCAACCTCTCAGCTGATTGGTGCGTTAGGGGCACACACGCATGTTAGGGGCACGTATGCATGCGTGTTAGGAGCGCATTCGCAATCACCCACCAAACCGGTAACGACCAAGGTAGGAACCCACTACTGGTCATTTCCAACCTACAATATCTCCCCTGATCCAGATTATCATTTACTCATGCTAGATTCCATAAATGGTTATCTAGCTGAAGTGTTCAATATTGCTGAAGTTCATAATGTTTTGATTTAAAAGCCTTCACCTGATAAATCTACCATATATAGTCATTGTAAGATATCTTACCTAATGCCCCTTATATTATAGGGTTTAACTTGTTTCCTAACCACATTAATGAATAGCTACTATCTGAAAATATGTAGAATAAAAAACCTGAATATTGTAGCGCAAAGATACTCATGTCATGATCAGAACACTACATGGTGTGCAGGCAGAGCTTGTGAAAGAAGTACAGCCATCTGTCTATATTTGTTGCTAGAACCATGGGTTGAACTTGATAATTGTTGGCATCTGTTGTTGCAAGTATCTTTACATTTTTTTCAGCAACTATATGTGTTTGCATTGTCCCCTTCTATGTATTCACATTTCACTGAACTGCAAAAAGAACTGGAAGCACAAATACTTGAAGAAACTTGATGGTTGTGACAAACCATTAGCTATTAAAAACACTTTTGGTACTGTTATTGCTTCTTAATATGTTCAGCACTGAATTCTACAAAAGAGGACTGTGGCATTCTAACTTTGCTTTATGTTTTGTCTTAAACTTTTTAATGAAGTGTTTCTTGAACTTTATTATCTGGAGAAGTGAGATTGTGGTATAGCTTATCCTTATATTAATGTTTTCACTAATAAACCACAAGATCTGTGGAATCAGAATTTCAATGAAAATTATGACTGATTGCACAGGAAAATTCCAACTAAAGAATAGCTAAAGAATGTCCAGTGTATATCCACAAATTTGTAATACCTGAAGTCGACACAATAGAAATTGACCAAATTTTAAAGTAAATTATGTATCTTCCTATGCATGATTCTGCATCAGTGCACAAGTGATTATTTAAAGATAATTTCCATATTTTAAATTGGATCAGTGTATTAATTTCAAAGTGCCATTATGTTCTTTCTTTAGATAAACTCAAAACATCATAATACCAATCAGGATGGAGTTGAAGCAGGATTGAAACTATTTCCAGTATCTTGATGGGCATGAATTCGAGAGAGACATAAACATAGCTACAATGAACCAAATATTTCTTCTGTCAGAAGAAATTCTATACTGTCTGTTGCCATCACTAAATGGCCATCAAATGCAGACAGTAAATAGACATTTTTGTGTCTGCATCAAACTAAAACTTGAGGAACAATATGAGTGATAAACTTTTAAGTTAACATTAAAGGTAAACGGTAAAGTTTCCCCTGTCCAGTCATGCCTGACTCTAGGGGACAGTGCTCATCTCCATTTTTAAGACAAGGGAGCAATGCTGTCTAAAGAAACAGAAACTGTCCAAAATGTCCTTGATCTTGCAACAATGGTTAATTGCTTTGCAAAACTGAATAAGAATTGGTAATTCAACTTCCATAGATTTTACATACAGTGAATGTATTTTGTTTCCATTGTTTTCCCTCTCAACTAGTCTTTCACTTCAATTGGTCAGCCAATTTGGATAAATGAGATAAACAAGACCTTGATAAAAAAAGTTTATAGGTTTGCTTCTTCTCACTGTTGCAAGTATTTTCCCTGAAGTGTCTGTACTAGTAGTAATTCAGAAATAAGCAATTGTATTTTTAAAGGCACCCTTTCCCACTAACTATTCAGTTCACTGAATGTTTATTAGGCATTTTGATTTGGAAGAAAATGCGTTGGGAGTTATTTTCCTTTGAAAATTAAGGAATTAATTTGGAATTTAGTTACTAAATGCTTGTTTGAAACATGAAGGATTCCAACTACTACGCACTTGACTTCATCTAAATCAGTAGGTTTTAGTTGATAGAACCTACATTTAGCATCCTATCTATCACCCATAAACTAAGAGAAAGAAGAATGATATCCACGTAGCCATCATATAAGACCCCAGGAGGGGTAAGGAAACCTGACATTTTTCTTCCAATTTAAGCATAGGTTGGCAAAAGGAAAACAAATGAGCCAATCTTCTTGCATAAAAGACAAGAGTCTCTCCCAGCCCCCAAGGACTCCCACTTTCTCTTTGGATGTTGACTGCAGAAAGGAGGAAAATTACTTCTCTCTCTTTCTCATTCTTCTTTTATAGCCTCACGGGAGATTGCCACATCACATCAAGATTGCAAGAACCAGCACACAACTATTAATTTCTAACGTCTACATATGTCCTTATTTAAAAGCAAGTTTTAACAAGATGCTCAGAAGTCATTCTGATTTGCGTGCCAAACCCAAGATTTTAATAACAAGATTGTTTGAAGCAAGTACTTTCTTCCTGGCACACCTAATACGAAACCTACAACACTCACTGTTGTTTATTCCAATTTGGGGGTTGTAAATTTCCTTTGGATTTTCTGCCCAGAGTTCATCATGTATGAATATTCCCTAACAAAATAAAGGACGGAAACTTTAAACTTTCAACCTTGCTTGAACTTTAATAAACTCCCCCCCCCCCACTTGCCTCTACCTCTTATGCAATATCACTCTTGGCCCAACCAAAACCCGGATATTTGGGGACCTGCCCTTTAGAGCCGAACAGTAATGGGGCAGAGGGAGGGGGGGACTTTTTGCTTTACAGTACTCCAACTCTTCTTTCACACAATTCAAACTGGTGCTTAGTATGTGGGGATAATCCCACTGGCATGTCCTGACAATTCATAACTCAATATCCTTGATTGTATATTAATTTTCTGCCAAGTCACTAGGGAAGCTAGGGCACTTAGGGAGTGGTAGACATGGATCTCATTTACATTTGTTCACTGATGATTGCCAAGATAACTTAAATATTAGTAGTAGAGCTCTACTTGAAAGGGTGTAAAACCCGGGTGAGTTTAATAGTTTCAGTCTGTCGGTTGAATTATAATCCCAGTGCGTTTCTTTCTACCGTTTGAAACCCAGGGTTATTACTGCCTTTCGTCTGGAAGAAGCAGAATCCCAGAGCCGCCCTTCAGTAGTATAAAGGTCCTGGCCCGGCCCTCTCCCGCTACTCCTTACTGGCCTCCAGGGCCGGCCCTGAAAGAGCTCCCGCTGGCAAGGCAAGCCGTTCCCACCGCCTCCCCGGCCGCTGGGCTAGGCCAGGCCGCCAGCCAGAAGCCAAGGGAAGGAAGCGCCTTTTATGGCACAAGGAAGGGCCATATATGGCGCGAAGGAAGCTCCATGTATGGGCAAGGCAATGCTTGCGTGGAACTAAGCGGGAGGCGCTTCCGCTCGGCCTTGGCTCGGCGGCTGGGATCAGATGACCGAGGTGGCTCGTTTCACTGCGAGGAGGGAGGCAGCCGGGGCCAGGCCAGAGGCACGCTCCCGCGAGGTCGGGTTTGCTCGAGCCAGGCCTCGGGAGCGGCAGACCCGCTCGGTCCTTCGGCCGGGCTGGGAGGGAGCTCGGGCTTCCTGCCTTGACCGGGCTTCCCTTCCCTTCCCTTCCCACACCTGGGCCGCCTCCAGGAGTGACGCAAAGCGTTTCCTGTCGCTTCACGGTCAGCTCTGAAGCCGCGCTTTCAATTACAAACAGCTGTTGGCTCGCTGCGCGCCAAAACAGATTCTCTCCCACCGTCTGGCCCGTCGGGAGAGCTGCGGCTTTCCAAGGCGCGCAAGAATCCGGTGTCCTTGCGGCGAAAAGGCGTGTGAACCCAAGCCGGGCGAAGGGCCGCCTCCTTCCTGCTTGCAGCCCAGACCGTGTCAGCCCCCAATCACCCTCATCCTCCCCTGCTTTGGTGGGGGCCATCTCGGAGCGCTTTCCGTTTGGCAGCGTGGTGCTTCGCGCTTGCCAAGCAAGCGAAGCGGGGATTCCCAGCCTCCGCTTCCTGGGAAGACGGGGGGAGGGGGGAGAGAGAGCCAAGGCGGGTTTTAAAGGGCTCGCGCCTGTCTGAAACGCTGGGCTGCTTGTGGGAGGGAGGCTCAAAGGCGCTGAGTCTAGGGCGTTGGAGGAGCATCGCCAGAGCTTAATGCCTGGAGAATTACTTCAAGGATTCTCTAGGGGTCTCCAACCATGGCAACTTGAAGCTTGGCGGACTTCAACTCCCAGAATTCCCCAGCCAGCTGGCTGGGGAATTCTGGGAGTTGAAGTCCGCCAAGCTTCAAGTTGCCATGGTTGGAGACCCCTACGTCTACTCCGAGAGCCAGAGTCATTTAAAGAGGGTTCAAACCCCACCCCCACTTAGGATGCACAGGATGAGGACCCTGCTGTCGGTCAAGGAGTAGGACGGTCTCATTACCATGCGCGTTTTTGGCCATGGTTTTAGCGCACGTCGACTTTCCTTGACTCTTTAACCTGTCACAGGCAACCGCCTGAAGGCATTGATTCACTCCCCAGTGAATCAATTTGCAGACTGTCTGCAAATTCAGACAAACAACCGGGCCGCGTCTCTTCTTCTTCTTCCCCTTCTCTTCTTCTCTTCTCTTCTTCCAGTCCCGGACCTCAACAAGCCCGTACCTAGAAGTGTTGTGGGGATCAGGGACCAGTCCAAGTGTGGGTTTTCCTTCTGCTTTCACTCGTGTAGTGTAAAGGATGTGTCCTTAGGGGTGGACTACTCCTGTCTAACTACTTAATTCCTGAAGGTGTTCGCTACTCGGGTTTATTTTCTTGACACTTATTGTTCTCTGCCCCGGGCGATCTTCTCCATGTGCCCAGCTGTGTGCCAAGTAGGTGCGGTTGATCAACAGCAAGGAGAGCGTTCTGCACAAGCTTAGTTAGCGGCACGGTTGCTCTCCTGTCCCCCGAAACGGATCGTGTTGGGAGAAACCATCCGCCTCAGCCCTAACTCGCCTGCATGGCCTGTTTTATAAGGAGCTGAACGTTTCATCAAAGTTAATAAGCTCAGAGGAATGGAGGGGAAACCCGTGAATCTCAGCCAAATCTTTCCTCCCAAGATAGGGGCAGATCCACCTTCTGAAGATAATTTTGTACCGACCAAAATCTATCTTTAGGAAGAAATAGGGACGAAGAAGCAGCCTCTGAAAAACTCAAGGCTGTGGTAAAAATGGGTTTCCTACCAGTCCAGATCTCGCTCTCGCTCTCGCTCTCTCCTCCCACAGCCCCATCATAAAAATTGCTCAATAGTCCAGTCCAGAGGGCAAGCTTTAAAGGCAGAGTTGTTGTCTGGACCACAGTTATTCCTGCTGACTTTTTCTGGCCTGGATACATCCCTCGATGTGCTTCCCACGACGCCACCTGTCAGCTCGTTCCACTCCCCCACGTCCCCTTTTTTTATTGAAGGGTCGCAAGACTCTGCAGCTTCTGCGGCACTTAGCGAGGAATCTTGCGGCACCCTAAAGGCTACCCCCCCTACTTTTCCTGGCAGTTTTTTTTTTCTTTTGGAAGAAGTGATTGCACCTTGGAAAGCTTCCGCCATAAGTAATATCTTCGCCTTTGATAGGTCGTAGGACCCCACTTCCTTAGCGCTGCAAAAAATAGTAAAGCTCTCTCCTTTGTTGCACCCGCCCCTGTCCTCTGCTGCTTACTTGGGAGTAAGTCCCCGGAACGGCTCTGTTGAGCGTAGTAGGGAAAGTTGACAGGACGGTGAGAGAGGTCTGCCCTTTAAGTGCTATGACAGAGACTATTGAAGGCCTCTTCCTGGTCTGGGCCGCCTGGCTCCTCTCGCTTCCCTTGGCGTTTCCAAGGATGCACCCAAAGCTGCTCACTCCGATGAAGCCTGCCTGGCCGAAACAACAACCCTTTCCTGCGATTAAAGGACTCGCAACAGCGTAGCAGGTCAACGCTCACCTTTTTTTGCCCCGGGGAGGAGTCCGCTGCACTTCGGCACCCAGGTTGTGGTAGCCAAGCGGGAGCAGTGGCAGGCGGTGACTCCCAAAGGGAGCCGCAAAAAGCTGGGCGCGGAGCAAAAGAAAAGGTGCAGGGGTCCTCAGCCCACTGGAAGAGCAACCCGTAACTCAGCCCTCTCCAACTCGGACCCTTCAGGAAGGTAGATCCGGAGTTCCCACCGTTTTCTAGAACACGGGTGGGGGTGGGGCTTTCTCCGGACGTGTCAGTTTATACATTCAGGAACATATTTGGAGAGGAAAAGTTGAGAACATATTTGGAAGGGAAAAAATCACCACCTCTCCCGTTCGAATATATGCTAGGCAGGGGTCTCCAACCTTGGCAAACTTTAAGTTTGGAGGACTTCAACTCCCAGAATTCTGGGAGTTGAAGTTCTCCAGGCTTAAAGTTGCCAAGGTTGGAGACCCCTGTGCTAGAGGTAATCACCTGGGCCTCCCTTGCAAGGTTGTTCTCAGGATCGGAAAAGGGCGAAGGGGGCAGGGGACGGGTCCCGCCAAATCCTACAGCGCACCCGCTGCTCGGCAAGTGGGTCATTCCCCTTTCGGCCGAGCCTGGGGGCTCGAATCCCGCTCGGGTGTTCTCCTCCCTAGTTCTGAGGGTCCTGGTAAAGGCACCGTAGTGAATCGGGTCAGGAAACCGGGGCTGTTGGGGTTAGCGGGTCGTGTGAAGCGCGTGCCGTTTTATTAGTAAACATATGGAAGTTTTTATGCAACTTGCTCCCTTCAATGTATTCCCGGCCAAGCAGAGGATTCTGGAAGTTGTGCTTTCTCCCAGGGTCTAGATTGCGCCAGGCGTAGCTAGAAGAACCCCTAAGTGCGGGATGGCTTAAACCCACCACCCCACAGCCAGCTCTCTGGTCGTTCTTTGGGGAACCGGGAGACTTCTACACTGCCTTACGGGACCACAAGAGTCTCCCCAGCTTCCGGAAGTTTTGGAGCCTCTTCCCCCCACCCCGCCCCCGTCGGGTGTAAGGTGCTTTAAACACACCCCGCTGCGGGATACAACGAGCCCCAGGGGACCATGTGGAAGCCTATCTCAGCCGAGTTTCCGGGGCGCCGTGACCTCCCTGGCTACTGACCGACTTCTGAATAAGTCTGCTGCCACTTGAAACGTCCAGCCCACCCTCCAAGGCGGCCTGCTCTGCCCTTCAAGGGCTGATGCTGCGAGGTTTCAGGACCACACTCCCCGGGGGGAATCCACAAGCACCCGCTCGGCGTTTCAGGTCTCTTCCTGCTGGAGAGAAAGGAGGCGCTTTCCGATCTCCTGATGACATGGCCAGGTCTGATTCTGCCCGTTCCCAACCTGACACCCCCTTTTGTTTTAGACCACAACTCCTATAGCTCCACACCAGGGCAAAGAATGGCAGGGACCTCACCAGGAGGCAGTCCCTTTGCCAGCTCCTGTCCGGCTTATCCTTCGGCTGCCCCAGCGGGGAAAAATCTTCCTCTGGAGGCAGGAGAGCGGCTGTTACAAGGTACCCAAGGACCCTTAGAGTGGCAGCAGGCACTTCCTTGGTGTGGATTCCGGACCGGACGGCTAATATCTGTCCGGCTTCCCAAAGAACCGGCTAGCACCTGGATGGAGGAGCTGCCCAAAAGGATGGAGGAGCTGCCTTTTGTTAGACGGCGTGGCCAGCCTTCCGCCTTCTCCAATAGCTACTCCGCAGAGACACAGCTCCTTTCTCTCCCCGTCTTAAAACTCAGGCAGGGATTGAAAACCAGACTGTTTCGAGGCTTCCAGACAAGAAGCCAGTTCGTCCACCTGTGGTATTCTTTATTGAGGACAGGCAGAAATGCGCCCGATGCAGCTTTTAAAAATTGTTTGCCTAGGTCGGTGCATGCTTTCTCTGCACATGAATCAGACCCGAAAGACAGGAATGGCTTACCTTCCGTTTTGGAAAGCCCAGATGGGGTCATTCACGAAGCCTCTTTTCTACCCTGTCAAACTAATGCCAGAAATATCACGGTCTGGAAGGGGGATGTAGGCTTGGGGATCGAGAACTTCTTTCCCTTCCATCCTCGGTGGTAGTCCCCAACCCACAAAGCTGTTGAGCTGGACAAGAGGGTCTCCTACATTTCTAAACATGGAACTTGGAGCCCCCGGAGAAGACCAACTGGGAGGGACAGGTTAGGTCTAAGGCTGCGGCGCAGTTCCTCCTTCCTACAGACCTCGATCGAGCGCTGGAGGCTGCGCTAGTTTCGCGCCAACCGGAAGGGAAGGGGGGCGCCAGCCTTTTGCTGAATAAAAGAGCAACCCCAAAAGCTGTGTCCCCCCCCCCCTCACAGGAATCTGGGTTCGGCATCCTCGCCTTTAGCCCCGCCATCGCCGCAGCCTCGGAGCCCTTCAGCTCTCGGAAAGGCTCAATAGAAAAAAATACTGCAGGCAAACTAGGGATGGGAGTGAAAGCGGGGCAATTTCGAGGGCTTCCCGCTGCCCGGGGCTTGTCGTAACTTTGCTCGCGGACCCGCGCGCTGCTCTTGTATTTCATCCGCAGCTTACTATGGCGAAGGGACTCGGACGAGGCTGTGATCTAAACAGATTCTGCCCCGGGGCAGCGACTTTTCTTGAAGGAAACCACCCGGTCTATGGAGTTCTTAGCCTGCCTGGTTCTGCCTGAGTTCTTGGGATCCGGAAAAAAAATAACAACCGATTCCGTCTCCCTCCCACCGCTGGCATCCAGACCGGGGAGGAGGAATAGGATACATAAGTTTGTAGATCCAGACTCTTCTTAGTCTTTAGGATCTAGGATTCTACAGAGTCCTCTGGGCGGACTCTCCTCCCTCTCCTTTCTCCAACTGCCTCTAGAATCGCTTGGCTTCTGCATGTAGGCGATCTCTTTGGGTGCCCCTTTGATGGCTTCCCCCTCCCCTCCCTTATGGGCAAACGATCCTTCTTTCTTATCACCAAAATAAAATGATGGCCCGTGGGGTTGGGGGTGGGGGGAGGAAAAACAGCTGAGAGGTCAAAGCTCGGGCAGATCCCAGGGAAAGCAGATCCACACCAATTCCCTTCACCTCCCAGGCATATGTTTGTTAGCCATTGATGGAAGTGTAGGTTTTTGGGGGTCAGAGACCTTGAAGTAATGTTGTGAGGTAGGAACATTGCAGAACCTTAAGTCGTGTGGGACTCCAACCTCCATCTGCCCCTAGCTAGCATGGGCAGGAGTGACAAGATCTGTGGGCCCTGAGAAAGCCATGGGTTTTTTCATTTTTTCTAAGCCCAACTCGTTTTCTTTTCTCGACAAAAGAGGGAATCCATCAGTGATCCACCCAGCGAAATCAAAGTATCTGGAAGGGCTTGCATCCTCCCCCCCTTCCATGTCTAGATATTCCCCCCCCCCCTTTCCCAGTATGTTATGGGATAGTGGATGGTGATACTGGCTGAGTCACAAAGGTGAAGGGTTCTTCCCTCCCCACATCCCTGGCAGCACCTTCCCAGTGGAAAGGAGCAAGGGCAGCCACCAAGCTGGGCCTGGAATAAGGAAAAACCACCACCACCACCAACAGGACTGCTGGTCTCTCAATAGTTTTATTAACTTTTCTGGAGATTATTGTACACCAAATATCCCATTGGCAGTAAAGCGCATTCAATGTGTTGGCTTATAAACAAACACAAGTACAAAGTCAAAAATAAAAACCACAAAAATAATGAACCGCATGTTCATAACATACAAAATTGCCGCCTACTCAGTAGGTAACTACAACATTTTCAACTGATGAATATATTTATAAATTTTTACACTTCTGTAACAAAAATAGACTTTTAAGAAGTACGGTTTTTTGTGTTTTGTTTTTGCTTACATTCCACCTTACGCTCCTTTCTCCTTTTTGTTTCTGAGCCTCAGTCCCTCCTTTTCACACTTTCCCTTTTCCCTTAAGGCTAGATGCAAAGCATCCAATCACATGAACGCATGACGTCAGCAGGGCTTCACAACAAGGCACCAAGACTTGGGACTGGGAAAACAAAAACAAAAAAACCCGGAGGAAAACTAAGTAACTTTTTGCCACGTGGTGAGAGTGCTTTCATCCCTAAGGTGATATTTACAAAGAACATCACACTCTTGACATGCTCAAATACATAGTTTTAAGTGCTGCTTTTTTTTTTTAAACTCCCAAGCCCCCTGCCCCAGACATGTTGTAAAACTCATTACAGCTTTGTCGTCACTAGAAGAGCAAAACTCACAACTTACAAAATAATAATAATGGCCCTTCGTACTCCAAAGAATAAGCAAGATGAATCTGCAAAGAGGTTGGCACGTCGAGGGTCCCCCCAGGGGAAGCAAAGCCGAGGCAGGGCAGGCACGCGATCACAACTGAGACTGCCGGGAGCCCAGCGTCCTTTGCTTTCTGATGGACCCACCCGGAGAGAAGGGAAAGGGGCCGGGGCTCTCGGGGAAAGAAGGAAGGCCGGGCTTGCTTATCCATGCAAGGTTCAGTTCTTGGACAGAAGTGGAGCAACTCCACGGTCCCGGAGTTGTCGAGCTGCTTTTCAGGCAGTTGAAAGGTCCGGAGGCCCTGCGGGCTTTGGCTTGCGGAGCCTGGATCAAGCCGGCTAGGCCTGGGTGAGCAGGCCCCTTTGGGGACTTCGTTTCCTTTGCTTCTCTCAACAGATCTCAATGGTCCGAGGTGAGAAAGTGGAGGCCAAATCGGGAAGGGTTGAAGTCACTGAGGAGCTGAAGGGACTGGAGAGGCCGCCAGGAGACGGGTAGGGGCTGCCTCCTACCCCCGCCTGGCTGTGAAAGGTGGAAGAGGCGATCGACGCGTAACTGGTGGCCACCGAGGGCGAGGGAACGAGGGGAAGGCCGAAGTCACGGGGGAGGAGTAGGAGGTCACCGGGGAGGAATAGGAGGTCACCGGGGAGGAGTAGGAGGTCACCGGGGAGGAGTAGGAGGTCACCGGGGAGTAGGAGGGGGGCACCGATGAGGAGAAAGAGGTGGCTGCGGGTGAGGGATACGAGGTAGAGCCAGTGGAGGCCGAGTAAGGGGCCAGAGGAGTAGTAGTCGAGGGCGCCTGGGGTCCGGTGGGGCCCTTGTCGGCCTTTTTGTCCTTCTGGCGGAGGTGGATCTTGGTGTGGCGCTTCCTCTCGTCGCTGCGGGCGAACTTACGGCCGCAGATGTCGCAGGCGAAGGGCTTCTCGCCTGTGTGCGTGCGAATGTGGGTGGTGAGGTGGTCGCTCCGGCTGAAGTTGCGCATGCAGATGCGGCACTGGAAGGGCTTCTGGCCGGTGTGGATGCGGATGTGGCGGGTGAGCTCGTCGGAGCGCGAGAAGCGGCGGTCGCAGGACTCGACGGGGCAGGCGTAGGGCCGCTCGTGTGGCGGGGTCTTGCTGGGCCGGTTGGGGTACTTCCTCATGCGGCTGGGCTTGACCAGCTGCGCCTGGTAGGAGCCGCCGCCTGGGAGGCTCTTGGCCTCCTGCGGAGTGCCGCTGCCGCTGCTGCAACCGCCGCCGCCGCTCTGGTTAGCGAAGGCTTTGATGGTGGAGAGCGGAGTGAGCGAGGGCTGCGGGCCCGGGAAAGGCTTTTGCTCCACAGAGCCCAGCCCCAGGTCGCCCGGCTGCGGTGGCGGCTGAGGCGGGAATAAGTAGTCCGGAATGATGGGCAGCTGGAAGCCGCTCTTGGCCGTCGGGTATGCCGGAGGCGGAAACTGTAGTGAGGCTCCCGACGGGCTGGGAAAGGGCTGGCTGGACGCCTCTGGGAAGATGTCAGCTCCGCCGGGGTTGGGGAAGGTGGGCGCCGCTGAGTAGATGGGGCTGGGGTCGCTGGCCTGCACCGAGCAGCTCAAAACCGGGCTGGGAGAAGCGGAGCTGGCGATCGGCGAAGAAGCGGAGGAGGACTGGGCGGACGTAGTCGGCGGGTTAGCCATGCCCACCAGGCCGCTCACCAGGCTGAAGAGAGGCTCCGGCCATAACGGGGTGCTCCCTCCACCGCTCGTCGCCGGCTCCAAAGAAAAGCGGCCGGTGTAGGTGATGGGCGGGAGGCGGGTAGTCTGGCTCGGATAGCTGGTCTCTGCTAAAGGTTTCTCGCCGTTCAGAGAGATCTCGGGGAAAGTGTCTGCCGAGAGAAGCGGAGCCAGAGATCAGTCCCAGCAAGGTGCCTCCCCCAATCCCCACCAGCCCTGCGTGCCTCCAAGAGGCCAGGCTTTCCTTTCCGCCCCACCGGCGGGGAGCTACCCAGCGCCCGCGTCTCCCAAAAGCCCGTCCCCTTCATCCAGAGGAGCTGAATGTCTATGCACGACATCTGGCAGCGCTTGGCGCCCTTCCAGCCGCAGAAGGCCGGGGTGAGTGACGCACACCGGAGCATCCCACCTCCCCCCCGCTCCCTCCGGATAGCGGGATTCCCTGCTGGAGGAGCAGACGGACCGGAACCCCCGGCCGAAATTCACGGGACGTGCTTCTGCCTACCTGCAGCGAGGTGCTCGAAGGACTGCTCCCCACCTTCGCCGGAGGGACTGAAGCCGCCGCCGCCGCCGCTCTCGGGGCCACCGGCGGGGTTGAGGAACTGTGGCCCCCCACCGGCGAGCAACATGATCTCTTCTAGCTTGGGGTAGTTGGTGTCCATAGTAGGGGGAGAGTGCGGGAAGGATCCGAAAGGGTCGGCCATCTGCAGCGAAGGCAGGAGCTGCATCTCGGCCTTGGCTGCAGCCATGGGGGTGTTCTTGGGCTTTGCCCGGGGCTACACGGAGGCTGGGCTGCCGCCCGCCGAGGGGTCCACTGGGGGCCTGCTAACTCCGCGGCCGGGCCGGGATTCCCCCTGGCTCTGCCCGCGGGAGGCGCTCGGCTCCCCACCCACCCTGCCCGGGGCTCCCCTTCAATCTATTCGCTGAAAGCTCTCGACTCGCCGCCCGCCCCAACAGCCGCCTGTATATATCTCATCTCCTCTCTCCGGACCGCCTCTTTCCTGACGTACATGTCCAAATATGGAAGGCAGGAAGCCCTTATATGGTGGCAAGCGAGAGGACCCGGCCTGGCGTCAGAGCTCGACATTGGGGGAAGCCGAGTGGTGCAGTTGGGGAGGGGGGAACGCGCGAGCTTCTCGCTATCGCCCTGGGGCCTTTTTCTTGGCTCCCGCCGTGCCCGTCCCTTGGCGCGAGCCTCTGCGGTGCGGTCTCCGCTGTTTTCCTTGCGAGGTTTCCCCCCCTCCCTCCTCCTCCAGGCCGCTCCAGCCACGGCAAGTTGCCGGAAGCCCCCCGGACGCTGAGGCCATATATGGCAAAACCCTTATAAGTCCTTGTTCCGGCCGGAGCCTTCCTGCTCCTTATAAGGCAATTCCGGCAGAGGCGGGCGGGAGAGCGACGAGGAGAGTCCGCCTGGGAAAGGAAAAAAAAGGGGGGAGGAGGAGCGCTCGGTCTCCCTGTCGGGCCAGGAGCTGCAGAAATGCCTCTCCCGGTCTCCGCGGCCGAGAGCGACTATTTAAACCTGCCAGGCCCCGCGCGTGGAGGATCTCCTCTGAACTGAGGCGACAGGGGGCGTGCGGCAGGGTAAACACCAAGCAGGGCGGCGCTAGTGCTGCGGGGCAAAAGTGTCCCAAATGAACAGAGCCCAGACAAAACAGCCGGGGGAGGGAGGCCCAAGCGCAGGGGGCTCCAGGGAACCGTCCCCCAAATTCGGGGCATCCGCTGAAGCCCCATCACATACACCGGGCGGTCGGTGGCGAATTTCCGGTTTCCTTTTCAGTGCAGCTTCGAGGAGTCGTTTGAGTTCCGACTTTTCCCGAGGCCTCTTTGAATTTGCCATTAGGAAACGGCTTTGCTTACTTGGAGTTCCCTGTTCTTGCATTTGTACGTGCAATTAAAGTGACATGGCGCTCCTCACCCCGCGCTTCGTTTCTTCACATGCGGGTTTCTTGTTTTGGGGGAACCCTTCCGCTCAAATGTCTGACGCGGTGACATATATGTGTCGTTATCTGTTTTCCACCGCAGTGTTGTTCCCGAGGTGCCTCATATGGACGCCGGGTGACCGAAGACCCACTTACCCCCTTCTGGCCTGATTGGGAGGCCAAAATCAATTTACAGAAGCCTTATTATGCCTGCTTTCATCTCACTCGCTAATCCTTCGGTTGAAAAGGTTGACGCCCCCCTCCCTCGAATGCCCTTTAATTTTCTTCGCTCTTCTCCCATCCCATTTTTAGGTGGCATATAAACACCTCGTGTCCCGATTCCGAACCGAAGCCGCAAGATCTTGTGATCTTTATTTCTTTGGAAGGTAAACAGCGAATCCTGCAATTGGGAGCGGGAGGTTGAGGGAGGCAAAGGGAACCAGCGCCAAGCGCGCACACTGCAGAAGGCTGCAGAGGCATCGCGTCAAAGGGAATTTCCTGATGATGCGAAATGCAGGGAATCTCGGGGAGTTGCAAAGCAAGGCGGCTCAACGCTGCCCCCTGGTGCCCAGAGCTTGCCGCGACCAAGCGCCTGCCCCGCAGCTGGCTGGTTTTGCAGCTAGATTGACAGGTGGGCAACAGCAGCAGCAGAAGCAGGAGGAGGAGGAGGAGGAGGGATTCGCCCTATTTCCCGGGCCACCCGGGGATTCTTCAGTTCCAAGGAGAAGCGCTTACTGCTGAGGATTTTACTGGGGGCGGGGGGATTTCTCTCCTCCACGCACGGGGCACCCCGTCTGCCCTCTCTGCCTTGGCTTCGGCCCAAGCCAGAACCCGAGACGCAGTGAAATCTCACTGAGCCTGCGCGCAGCCGCCTCTGCAAGAGCTTCCCCCACAGTCCTGGGAGACTCGGAGCGCGAGAAAGGTTCCTATGCTGGAAAGATGGGAGGGGGGGAGGGAGGCGAGCGCTGCAGAGAGCGCAACACACCGCCCCCTCCGCGTGGGGCTGAGGAAACCCTGTCACGGAAGGGAAATCCTCAGTTTCAGCCGCCAGAGCGCGGGGGTGGGGGATGGGATGGGAGAGTGGTGTGGCAGCGGCGACTAATCAACCACCTGCCATCCGCTGGTTTTTCTTCCCTGCTTCTTGAGGGATGGGAAGAAGAAACACCTTGGGAGCTGGATTCCCCCCTCCCCCCAGATAGCGCCTGCCAGGGAATTCTGGGAGTTGAAGTCCACCCATCTTCAAGCTGCTATAGGGATATATACATATATGCTAGATATATATATGTGTGTGTGTGTGTGCATACACACACACACACACACATACATATACATATACGCATGCATGCATGCATGTATGTATGTATGTATGTATGTATGTATGTATATATATGTATGTATGGTATTCAGCTTTGTTCGGGTATTTTCCCATGTCATTATAGTTGTGCTTTTAAAGTTGTAGCAACGTTTCGGCAGAATCTCATCTGCCATCATCAGGCTTCTGTATTGTGTTCATCTGTGAGTCAGGCTTTTACAGTTGTTTCAGTTTTAAATTTGGGGCTAGCCTACTGCTGTGCCAGAATGGTTTTTTCTTCATCCTGATTGGTTGGGAGTCTTGGTCTGTGTTTATTGGTCTTGGTGTTTGCTGTGTTCTGCTTGATTGGTGTTTCTAATATCTCCTGTCTGTTTTGTGGCTTTTTTGTGTGTGTGTGTCTTGATTGGCTGGCAACATTGTGTTCCTGTATTGGAGGCTTTTAGTGCAGCTTGGCTGTGAGTAAATGGACGGCTATCATTTGTTAGGAAGCTAGGTTTCATCTGGGTGCCTGGTTGGGGTGTGTTTGAGCTGGAGGTATCGGGGAGTCTGTTTGTGCCCAGGTGTTTGCCTGGCTTGTGGTGTGGAGATTTTTTGTTTGTGAGTGCAGGCTTCCAAATAATTGACAGTCTGGTGGAATCATCTCTTCTATTCATGCTTTCAGGTCTTTTTCAATCTCTATGGCTTCTTTGATAATTCTGTAGCTGGGGTTTTCTATAGTGGCTAGGGTTTTGGTGCCATTGAAGTTGATGCTATGACCTGTGGCTTTCATGTGTTGGACTAGTGAGGAAGTGTGTTCCAGCTTTTTTACTGCATTTTTGTGTTCATCCAGGCGGGTACTTATTCTTCTATTGGTCTGTCCAATGTATGTGGCGGGCATGATGCACAGGGGACTTCGATATGCCTTGGTTTTCCAGGTCAATTTTATCTTTGGGGTTTCTAAGGATGGCTGCTATTTTTCTGTCTGTTTTGAAGGCAGTCTTGATGTGATGCCTGTGTAGTATCTTACTGATTTTGTCTGTAGTACCTCTTATGTAGGGCAGGACAGCTGTTCCATAGGTCTGTTCATCTTCTAGGTCTCCATTATGTCTCAGTGTGTTTTTGTGGATCAAGCCGGTGATTTTGCTTTTGTGGAAGCCGTTGGCTATCAGTACTTTAGTCAGGGTGCATAGTTCAGTCTTTATGTGTGTCTTGTCTGCCAGGCGTTTGGTTCTAGCAATTAGTGTTTTGGCCACGGAGTTTATCTGTGCTGGGTGGTGGTGGGATTGGGTGTTGAGGTAGTGTGTGTTTTCTTCTGGTATATGGTGTGTCCTAGTGTGCCATCTGTTTTTTTGTAGATTAGTACATCTAGGAATGGTAGTTGTTTGTTTCCATTTCCATGGTGAACTTGATTTTGGGGTGTGTGCTGTTTAGGTGTGTTAGGAAATTGTTTAGGTTTTCTTTTCCATGGGGCCAAATCACAAATGTGTCATCGATGTATCTTAACCATAGTTTGGGTTTGTGGGTGGCATTAGCCAGGGCTCTGGATTCGAATTCTTCCATGAACAGGTTTGCAATGACGGGTGACAGTGGTGATCCCATAGGGGCTCCTTCAATTTGCTTATATCTTTGTCCTTTGTATATGAAATATGTGTTGGTTAAGCAGTGTTCTGTTAGTTCCATGAGGTGTTTAGCTGGTTGGTATTTATTTTTGATGATTTCAAGAGTTTCGTTTATCGGGACTTGAGTGAATAGTGAAACCACGTCGAAACTTACAAGCAGATCTTCTTGTTCCATGTGTAGATTTACTTCGTCCATTTACTCAGAGCCAAGCTGTACCAAAAGCCTCCAATACAGGAACACAATGTTGCCAGCCAATCAAGACACACAAAAAGGCCACAAAACAGACAGGAGATATTAGAAACACCAATCAAGCAGAACACAGCAAACTCCAAGATCATAGAGATTGAAAAAAGACCTGAAAGCATGAATAGAAGAGATGATTCCACCAGACTGTCCATTATTTGGAAGCCTGCACTCACAAAGAAATCTCCACACCACAAGCCAGGCAAACACCTGGGCACAAACAGATCCCCCCTGATACCTCCAGCTCAAACACATCCCAACCAGGCACCCAGATGAAACCTAGCTTCCTAACAAATGATAGCTGTCCATTTACTCGGAGCCAAGCTGCACTAAAAGCCTCCAATACAGGAATACAATGTTGCCAGCCAATCAAGACACACAAAAAGCCACAAAACAGACAGGAGATATTAGAAACACCAATCAAGCAGAACACAGCAAACTCCAAGACCAATAAACACAGACCAAGACTCCCAACCAATCAGGATGAAGAAAAAACCATTCTGGCACAGCAGTAGGCTAGCCCCAAATTTAAAACTGAAACAACTGTAAAAGTCTGACTCACAGACGAACACAATACAGAAGCCTGATG
Source organism: Notechis scutatus (assembly GCF_049901735.1). Taxonomy (NCBI): domain Eukaryota; kingdom Metazoa; phylum Chordata; class Lepidosauria; order Squamata; family Elapidae; genus Notechis; species Notechis scutatus. Next base: position 69,172,764 of record NC_142010.1, read on the forward strand.
ATGGCAGATGAGATTCTGCCGAAACGTTGCTACAACTTTAAAAGCACAACTATAATGACATGGGAAAATACCCGAACAAAGCTGAATACCATACATGTAAGTACCCGCAAAAACTTAAGAATATATAAATATATGCATGCATATATTTGTAGATTTTCATGGGTACAGGTATGTAGGTCTAGGTGTGTTCGGGTCTTTTCCTGTGTAGATTAAGAGTATCTTGGTGACATTTGGGGGTCCCACTCACCATCCTCAGGCTGGTGCTTTCGGCTTCGTGCTTGCACTTCGTGCTTTCGGCTTCTGCTTGCACTGGCACGAAGCCGAAAGTACCAGCCTGAGGATGGCAAGTGGGACCTCGCCGAAACGTCGCCAAGATACTCTTAATATTACACGGTAAAAGACCCGAACACACCTAGACCTACACACACACACACACACACACACACACACACACACACAAGCTTAGAACTGGGAAACAATCTTCCCAACATCCCTAAAACCCTTCTAGCGACTGCAGTGTTTCTCTGGGGACAACTGGCCCTCTGAGTCCGCAGGCCGAGCTTTCCCCTCTCTGGGCCGCAGAGTCGGGAGTCCCCGGTTTGTCCAAGTCTCATGATGGCGAACCTATGGCATGCGTGCCGGAAGTGGCACGCAGAGCCATTTCTGCCGGCACACGAGCCGTCACCCCAGATCAGGTGCACTGCACATGCACGCACTCCTCCTGCCAGCCAGTTGATTGTCGGGTATCTGCTGTGTATGTGGGGGCGGGGGGGGGCGCATGCAGGAGATGTGCATGCATGCGCAGATGCATGCATACACGGGTTCTGCACGCATGCACAGGGGGCAGGAGAGGTTGTGCACGCATTGCATTATGGTTGCATGCACACACTTTCTGCACGCAAGGACAAAAAGGTTGGCCATCACTATCCTAGTCCTTGCTCTGCTCTCATGGCCACGTCTCTCTGCCGGCTGTAGAGGTTCCCTCCCTCGTCCTCTGCTTGGCTTGTGGCTGCTTCTCGCCGGCGTTCAAAAGCTGCCGTGATCCATTATTTATGAGGCACAGGTAGCAGCTTCTCCGCCTGCAAACGGCCCGGTTCAGCATGCTTAGGCAAGCAAAAGCAGGCGGGCGGGCGGGGGGAGATAAAAAGACCCCAGATGACTCCTTTCTCCTCTGGACTCTCTTTAATTTTACATACAGCTGCACATATGCTATAGATTCAATCATGAGGGATTTTCAGCAATTCTAAGGACGGGCTTCTGATCTCATATGGCTTCATTCACCTGTTTTATGCTTTGGCTGTTGCCAGCTTTGATGCTGTCCAGCCACCATGTTTTTTGCTTCCCCCCTTAAATAAACAGTGACTGTACAGAAAAACACTGATAATGCTATTCATTTGAAGTCTATATGTAAACTCTGCACTCTCTGAACTAAATGGAATCATTCTAAACAATCATATACAGGATTAAATTCTACATCATTGATAGAACAAAATTTCACTTACAGCTTTTGTTATTGTACAATTTGCAGCCAATTCTGTCTTTAATCATGATTAACTGTATCACAGTAACTCTATCTTAGATACTAGTTCAGTCTTCGCCAGTCTGATATCCTCCAGCTCCAATAATCCCTAGTCAGTGCTCATAGAAAAGGGAACAAGCTGCCCTAGTCATTTGAATGAACAACTATCATGCTTACATCGGATTTCCTTGATACGAAAGTACTAGACGTCTTTTGAATATTTCCTGTCGTTGCTGCTGTTTAGGGAACGTGGATTTAGCATGATGTATATTTTTGTTTAGGGGATTTTTAAAAATCACAAAGGCTGAGTTAACATGACTAAATATAGGATACTAGAGACTGAGCATGCTTATAGTTCAGCTTCCTTGAGAGGAGGTGATTGCATGGCTGAACTTGAACAGGAGTGTTTAATGTTAAAACAAGAAAAGGTTGGTTAAAGGATGAGAGTGTAATTAATGAGGATGAAATCTAAAAGTGAGGGAGAGAAGTTGAGATGGTTTGGTCATGTAAAGAGGAGGGACGAGGATGATTGGACTGCAAAAGGAATATATGAAGGAAGAGTAAAAGTGCTGACAGGAAAAGAAAGAGTTATGGCTAGATGGAGTTGTTGAAATTCTGAAAAGTCAGGCTTTTTTAAAAATAACAAAGAAATGGTGGAAGCAAGGATGGTTCGACAGGATAGCAAGGAAGAGGTATTGTATATGGTGTTATTTAATTCAGTTTTTTTTTTCACATCCCATGCTTTTACTTATTTATTTATTTATTATTAGTTTACTAGGCTTTGCACATCATTGAATAAGCCATAATAGGATGGATATATATGCATTGTACCATAACACTGTACAGTAATCCACAAAGCAAACAAAAGAATAGCCATGCAAATACTGTTATGTCAAATGTTATGATACCATCCAGCCACCAGAGGGCAACCTTCTCTGTGATGTTAGGTGGGGGGAAACAGTGTGAAGCTTAATCATTAGTAAGGATGGTCGCCTGACATTGGTGCATTTGTGTGAAACACAAGCAAGTTCAAGTTTTCAGTCAAAAATGAGTTATCATACTACTGCAAGCACATAGCTGAATGCCATTGATAGGGCTCACTTTATTGACAAACCTACAACATGAAACATGGATTCTTACGGTATAGGCAAAGAGGAAAGTTTGAAATAAATGATGTAGTTCTGTTGAAACAACCCTGTACGGTTCCTTGAGGAGAAAGAATACCTGGCAGTAACATGTAGAGTAATCAGTGAACAGCAAAGTAGCTTTCCTTCCTCAATGCCATCTACGTAGGCTGGATTATGACTTCCACGATTCCTCAGGATGGTTATAATATAGCATTTTAGCTATATTACAGAAATGAATTGGAAAATAATTTGAACTCAGAGGAGCATGAACACAGTATCTAAAATTGTTTAAAACAACCAGATCTTTTCCTGTGATCTTGGGGAATTATGTGACTGCTTGAAGGAGGTGTAGCCATGTCCTATATTTGTGGTCTAATCCTAAAATGTAGCCCAATACATTGGAAGTCATGGCTGGAGAAAACGAATTCCCTCAGAAGATGCTAAAATTAATGGGAAATTTGCTACTGATATTAACAAGATATGAAAGTCATCACAAGAATAACACAATCAACAAAATTAGAATCCACAATCTGTTTACAATCGGAGACAAGCATATTTCCAGATTTGTTCTTGGAAAATTTTAACCATTAGCAAAAAGAGGGAAGGAAGAGGCCACTGGGTATCTTCAGGCCTTCTAGCTATGGAACTGTGTAGGTTGAAAGAAATCCTCCAATGTCAACATGGTAAAATTAACCAGAGAAGAGAATTTATTTTCAGTCTGAGAAGTCCTATTTCCTAATCTCTGCTGAGAAGAAAAACAGATAAAAACTAAATTGAATATTCTTTGGATTAATTTAGATTACATTCTCTTAAATTAAGGGGAAAACTGATATTTCAAATCACCATATTTAAAAGCAGGCTGGAATTTTCTGTTGTTTCAGCTGCAATTTTAATACATTTGCAAACTATCTACTTTTTAAAATAATATTAAGAAACAGATAGTCCTTGACTTACAACCACAATTGAGACCAAAATTTCGGTTGCTAAGTGAGACAGTTGTTAAGTGAGTTTTGGCCCATTTTACAACAATTCTTACCACAGTTGTTAAGTGAATCTGGCTTCCCCATTGACTTTGCTTGTCAGAAGGTTGCAAAAGGGAATGGCATGACCCTGGGACACAGCAACCGTCATAAATATGAGTCAGTTGCCAAGCATTTGAGTTTTGATCACGTAACCATGGGGGATATTGTAACTTTTGTAAGAGTTAAAACAGAGTCCCTTTTTTCAGTGCTCTTGTAACTTTGAACAGTCATTAAATGAACTGTTGTAAAAAGAAGACTACCTCTATTGTGCTCAAGATGGAGAGTTTTTAGCTTTCTAGATATTTGATCTGATTATGTGCCATCAAACTGATGCTAGCCATTAGCAATACACCAATAGATTTTTTTTTCATGACAATCTATCCCTAACCAGGTCATTCAGGTCTTCCAACACTGAACTATCCCTCTTGTAATTGAGACCATCCATCCTGATATTGGCCATCCTCTTTTTCCCCTTTCTTATCCACCTTCCCCAGCATTACAGCTTTTCCCAGAGATCTGAGACTTGGCATCATGTCTCCAAATTAGGATAATTTGAGCCTAATCATTTGTGCCTTGAGTGAGAACCCCGGATTGATTTGTTCAATCATACCTTTATTTGTTTTCTTGGCTATCCATGGGGTGTTCTCCAATGCTGAAGTTCAGAAAGAGTGGTACTCTTTCTATCCCGCTTCTTCAGAGCCTAACTCTCCTCTCCCTACATTACCGAGGTCTCCAAACTTGGCAACTTTAAGACTTGTGGACTTCAACTCCCAGAATTCTCCAACCAGCATACAATTCTGGGAGTTGAAGTCCACAAATCTTAAAGTTGCTAAGTTTGGGGACCCTTGCCCTACAATGTCACAAAGCCGTAACATTTCGTGTGCTATCCTGATTTTTGTAAGTATAGATACTAATGGCATTTTGAGTATCATTTCTAAAGCCTTTGTGGCTGCTCTTCTGAGTATAGTATATTTTGCTTGTTCTTTTACTAATTGGTGGTTGACCCTAGAAGGCAGAAGGTATACATCATTTTAATATTTTCATTAAGGGTGATTGTTGTGCCTGTTATCTTTGGTTTGATCTTTATGTTTACTTTTAGTCCGGTTTTTTACTCTGTGCTTTCCTTTACTTTTATTACTAACATGTGCAGATCCTTTGTATTTTTGGCTATGAGTGTATTCTACATATTTGTTGTTGTTGTTAGTCGCAAAGTCGTGTCCGACCCATCGCGATCTGAATTCTAAAAGTGTTCCTCAGTGCATGCTGCCCATGCTACGGTGGGGAGTTTAGGTTGAGAACATTTTGAAATCCGCAGTGCTCTCCACTCCTAACTTAGCGTTTTGTACTTGTTCTGTCACGTTTTGGATCTATATTCATCCTCATTGGTCTTTGCTGAAAGGTAATGCTCCCTGATCCTACATGGGAGCACTCGTAATCGGTCTGTCTGTATTCAGGGGACAACACAGAAGATGCTCTTTTGTTATAGAACAGTTGCTCCAGGGACAGGTTATACAGCTTTTTTTGAATTGCATTGCATGGCCTTGCAAATATCTATAGCCTAAGACATTTATGGGCTAAGACCAGAAGTGGTATTCAGCAGGTTCTGACCAGTTCTGGAGAACCGGTAGCGGAAATTTTGAGTAGTTTGGAGAACCTGCAAATACCGCCTCTGACTGGGCCTGCCCCTATCTATTCTCTGCCTCCTGAGTTCCGGCTGATCTGCTGGGTCTTCTTTTGTTGCCCTGCACAGGAGAACGGAGTTGGAAAGCAGGTTAGTGGGATGGGGAGGGAATGGGGATTTTACAGTATCCTTCCTCCTGGAGTGAGGTGGGAATGGGGATTTTGCAGTATCCTTCCCCTGTCACACCTACCAAGCCATGCCCACCAAGCCATGCCCACAGAACTGGAAGTAAAAAAAATTGAATCCCACCACTGGCTAAGACCCTTTCCCCCATTTTAGGATCTGTACCATACTAGTTGCAAGATGTTTTGGATTCCAACAAATTAGAGTTCTGAATGAGGTTATTTTCTTTTGAGTGACATATAGAATCTTCTAGCCATCATTCAGCCATCATTGTGCAGATATCTAAGGTGACAAAATTTTGGAACTGGAAAAGTCCAGCTGGCCACTAAGAGATACAAAATCCCTACCTCTATCTGACATTTAGTGGTTGTCCAAATTTTGCAGACCAAATATACGGTAGTAGCCTTATATATAATGGTAATTAGGTCAAGCTTTGTATTGTGCCAGTGAGGTAGCGCAACAAGTCACAGAGAGTATCTGGTAGAGAAATTGCCGGGCTCTAACAATCAGTCCTACCATACTAATAATGTATCTTACAGGTTGTTTATGGATTATTCTAGGAAAATTGAACATGTTGGCTTTGACCTTCAAAGTTGCATACCCTTTAGGATCAGAATATTTAAATATTGTTTTCCCATGTATGAACTTTGCCCAGTGCAGAAGGCCTTTCCTCACTTTCAACTTAACTTTGGTACCAGCACATTGCAGCGATCTGTTTATTCTGCCAAATCCTTATGATATTAGCTTTACTCATTCTAGCTGCTGAATGAGACAAGGATAAGTCATCTTTAACTGTACTAATGCCAAAAGGTTTTCCGCCCTTAAGCTGGCAGTATCCAGCAAGCGCCATGGAGTGTGCAAAAACTGCTATGCTCTGCCACCCATGGAGTTGGAGGTGAGGTCAGCATGGATGGGATTAAAGAAGTGCTCAGTGGCTGTTCCAGGCATTCACAAATCCAGACCTTCATTAGCCTCACCTGCCCTCATTCTACCTCTCCTTCCCTAGAGAGCAGGGCACAGGGAGTGCTGTGCCAGTGGCTTCTCAGAATTTCACAGTGATATTATCCTGTTCAGCCTGCAATTCTTTAGCATTGTAGCTTTGTGGATCTTAAAATTTGAGCATAAGGTAGGAATAATGAGGAAACCCACCCACCCCCCGCCCCACTGTCTCAAATCTGAGAGGAAGCATTTCTGGCCTGTGTAAAGAAAGGAAAGAAGGGGGGAATCAGAAGCAAATGTGTGGTGACTCAGCTCCCTTTGGGATTCCAGTTTGTTTTTCTTTTACTTATTCAGCTTGGATTACGAGAGCTTTAGGAGAGGGGCATAGGAGAAAGCCTAGGGTTGATGGAATCTGGCAGCCAGACCCACCTCATTCCTGCTACGGTACCATCATTGGTAGACTTTTTTCATGCCTGATAGTGATATACAGGAATGAGAGAATAACAGCGTCACAGAAATCAACCAATCTCTTTGCTTATCCCCATTGCACACACACACACACACACACACACAGAGAGAGAGAGAGACACACACGCCTGACATTTGGGAGTGAGTCAGAACAGAGGCCAGAGAGGGAGTGCAGGGATCCACAATGAGGACAAGAAAAGTAATGATAGTTAGTTTTTCCCCCCCGGCAACTCAAGAATAGGTGGGTGGTATTTAACTCTGCAGAGAGGAAAGGCCCCAATAACATTAAAAAAAAAAAATATCTTGCCTTTATTATTTTTATAAGTTACTCAAGACAGTGAACATACCTAATATTCCTTCCACCTCTTATTTATCCCACAACAGCAATCCTGTGAGGTGGGTTTGGGCTGAGAGAGAAGGACTGGTCCAAAGTCACTCAGCTGGCTTTCATGCCTAAGGCAGGATTAGAACTCAGTCTCCTGGGTTTCTAGGCCAGAACTTTAACTACTGGTTCTCAATGCAATGATTTGCTAAAGTTTTGACTTACTTATTCTCCTAGCCTTCCAAACTGGCTTTCCCCACAAGCACTGGGAGTGGGTGAGATGTATAAGAAGATTTAATGAAGCACTGAATGTGGAAGCTTAACTTTGGTACCATTTAAAAATAATATTTATGGCTTTAAGAGATATATGTATTGATTTGTTTTATTATTGCCATTGTTTAATTATTAATTGTTTGTTGCATGGTGAGTGGCTATTGAGGTATTCCCCGTTAGGAGAATGAGTGCACTCAGGGAAACGTAGTGAGAATGATGTTGAATAACACACAACCAGCATACAGATACACTGAATAGTAAAATGTAGGTTTTACTTCCAGTAAACAGGTAAACAAAGTCCAACAAACAGTCCAAATCATACATGGTTAAAGCAGTTAGTATCAGTCCAGGGATAATCCAAAAACGAAGTCAAGTATCATAAACAAAGTTCAGTAAACGGAGTTTGCTAACAGTTGCAAGACTCACAGCAATCCGAGCAGAACGACGATCAGGAAATACGGCAAAACAGGAAATGCAAGAAGAAACAAACCAGGTTTCTGGCTCCATCTTATGGCCGTTGGAGGAACCTCGGCCAATCACAATTACAGTATTCTCTTAAAAATACAGTATTAAATTACTATCCTGGTTTATATATTTCCAACCCAGCTGTTAGGTGACTATCATTCCTAACATTGGCTATATAAATGGCTTAAATTAAATAAAACAAATAAATAATGCTGTCTTATTGCACTCTTTTCCCACCCCCTGGTTACTCACTTAAAAGAGCGAGGAATGACTGTGGACATAATTTATGGAAGGTTCAGTAAAATTCTCATTATATTTTAACCAATTAAACATGAAATAGTTAATCAGAATTTTTTTTTTTCATGATTGGAAAAATGTCAAAAATAATTGATCAGAAACCTTCCCCCCCAAAAGAGGCAGTTCTTCTGAGATGTCTCATCCTTTTTTCTAGATCAAATGGTTTTTCACATTTTTGTGAACAAATTATAACAAGCCAGCAGTGTGCGGCAGCAGCCAAAAAAGCTAATACAATCCTTGGTTGTATAAATGGAGGTATAGAATCAAAGTCCCGTGAAATATTAGTACCATTTTATAAATCCTTTTTAAAGACCACACCTGGAATAATGCATCCAATTTTGATCACCACCTTACAAAAAAGATGTTGAGACTTTGGGGAAAGTGCAGAGAAGAGCAACTAAGATGATTTTAGGCCTGGAGACTAAAACATATGAAGATCGGTTGCAGGAACTGGGTATGCCTAGTCTAGAGAAAAAGGGATAGAGGGGATATGATAGTATTTGTATTTGAAGGGCTGCTACAAAGAAGATGGAGTCCAAAGCAGCAGAAGGCAATATAAGAAACAAGGGATGGAAACTAGTCAAGGAGAGAAGCAACCTGGAATTAAGGAGAAACTTTCTAACAGTGAGGACAATTAATCAGTGGAGCAGCTTGCCTTCAGAAATTTTGGGCGCTCTATCCCCGGAGGCTTTTAAGAAGAGCCTCGACAGTCATTTGTCCAAAATGGTATAGGGTCTTCTGCTTGAGCAGGAAGTTGGACTAGAAAACTTCCAAGGTCCTTTCCAGCTCTATTCTGAATCGAATTGAAATAAGTTAGGGTGAAGAAGGAGAAATGGCTAACCCTTCAGAAAGCTAGCCCCTCGTTTTGTTTTTAAATTATTCAGGCTTCTCTGCTCTTCACAAGTTAACTGCAATACACCCACTTCTTTCTTTCTTTAACAAAGCATTCCTAGACTTCTTAGACTATGCTGTCAACTTCCCCATCCAACACTTTGCTAGCCATTCCTGTCATTTCACTTTTGTCCTAATGGCAGGACTATTTCCGGTTCCTTTTATGGGCACATGTGTCCAGGAGGTGGTGCATATATTTATAAATCTCTTGCAACAGCTGGGGCAACATTGCCCTTGTGTTTGTTTGTTTTGGCAGAGAAAGAAACATCCTTTCAGAGCTGCACCTCATTCTACAAAGCCCAGGATGGAGTTACTGGAAGTTATCTGCTGGTCTCACTAGAAAGCTTTTTCCATTCTTTTTTTTTAAAATTAAGTAGAAAGAAAGGAAATGTGCATCTGTGTCCACACCAGTGGTGGGATTGAAATTTTTTTACTACCGGTTCTGTGGGTGTGGCTTGGTGGACGTGGTAGGGGAAGAATACTGTAAAATCTCCAATCAGAGGTGGGATTTGCTGGTTCTCCGAACTACTCAAAATTACCGCTACTGGTTCTCCAGAACTGGTCAACTGCTGAATACCACCTCTGGTTCACACATATTTTTTTTGTGTGTATACACACACACAACACACACACACACACACACACGTGTTTGCCTTGAGGTCAGTCTGAACTCAGTCTGTGACTGTCTGAACAAACTCCTGAAGTTTTCTTCACATTTTTGAAAGTGGTTGGCCATTGCCTCCTTCCCAAAGCGGAGAATAACTGAGCCAAGGCCACCCAACTGGCTAAAGCAGTACTAGAACTACAGTCTCCTGGTTTCTGGCCCGGTTCCTACTCCAAAATGGCTTTCATTCTTTTGATACTACTCTGAAAAAGCAATTGGGCTGGGTAAATAATCACACTGAGATTAGGTAGTGAGATTGTCCAGCCTTCCTCTGACCTTGTTGGAGAAATTAGGTCCAACTGGTCATCTTGAGTTTCACAACATTACTACTGGTCACAGTAGCCATCTCCTTATGCTCCACTGCAGGGGCACCTCCTAACCCACACCAGCCTCTGAAAACTGTCCCATTTGCTTTTCCCCCTCCCCGCTTCCCTCTCCTTATGAAAATGGCACTGAGACACCTGTTCCTTTATATCAAATATGACATTGGAACGTACTATTTATATAGGCAAAGGAAAGAAATGAGGCTGACCCATTTTGAAAGACTTGTCTGTACAAGGGAACAACATGCCCCGTTCCACCAGGGTGTAAATGTTTCCACTCAATATTATCCTAAATAGTTTTGGTCTTTAAAAAGAAGAAGAAGAAGGGTGCTTCTGTAGTACATTTGTTTCCAGACTGCAGCATCACCACCCGAAATAAGCATTGTGGTTTTTCATTGCGTCTCAGTCACCCTGACACAGGAAATGCTGCCTCTCTGCTTCTGTCACATTTTCCACCACTCTAAGAAAATCAAGATTTAATGCGATCAGCTTGAGGACACAGAAGACGGAGTGCCCCCCCCCAGCACATGACTGACATACCCCCCAAAAAAGAGCATTTCTCCTGACACTCCCTTTAAGTCACTGTTGGACAAGCTCTTGTGTGGACATCACATGTTCCCATGTGACCCAGGGACTATACTCCTAAGGTCATAGCAGTTATGTTATCATCAGAAACCATAATAAAGATAATAGTGGCTTTTCAGTTGCCTCATTGGAGACTAATCACATATTGAACTACCCAGGAGCAGATGGTATGAACTACTTCCAGGCAGTTAGGCAGAGCCTCCAAGTTTTCTGCCAATTATCATATGTGCCAATTGTAATGAAGAGAACTAGTTTGGTGTAGTAGTTAAGTTATTGGGCTAGAAATCAGAAAACTCTAGTCTTGCCTTAGGAGCAAAGCCATCTGGGTGACCTTGGTCCAATCCCTCCCTCTCAGCCCTGGGAAAGAGGCAAAGACAAACCACTTCCGAAAAACCTTGCAGGGACTTCTCCAGACAATCTCCATGAATCAGAAACTGACTGAAAGGCACACAGACATGTTGTAATCAAACCAGAAGAAGACGTAAGAGTACTATATGCTGCCAACTCTGCTCTGAGGCCTCGGAGCAGCTCAACTTTGTACAGCTGTACCTTGAGGTGGTTGCTATCTCTGTTTTATCTACCATTTAGTTGGTTTATAGACCAGGGCTCTCCAACCTTGGCAACTTTAAGACTTGTGGACTTCCTCAGCTCTGAGAGTTGAAGTCCACAAGTCTTAAAGTTGCCAAGGTTGGAGAGCCCTGGTCTAGACCATCTGATTTTGAGGGCTCAAAACAGACCCCCCCACAATAGCTAATTTCTGTCTCCGCAATCAAAAGTCATGTCTGTACAAATACTAAACCAACTTTGAGCCACCCTTCAACTTCCTTATTTGAAAATTTAGTGCTTTATTTTCAAGTACATCTGAATAAATGTACCATTCTGGACTCTGGTCATGGGCCTAGACCAATACCTAGACAAGAGTGATGGAAAATAGGTGATCTGGGTGACTTTTCTGGAGCTAGTTTGCAGTTGTTATAGAATATCTCTGTCCCTTAAAAAGACCTTTCAGCGTTGTCCTGTCCCACCACATTCCAGGGGCAGTGATTAAACCCCTCCTCCACTTTTGCTTGGGAACAGTCTAGAGTCTGAGGGACTAATTTTACAGAGCATGTAGGAATATGCTTTGCTGTCTAATTTCCCATATTTTCATGCATTGCACTAAGCTGTGGTTCGCTAAATCATGGTTGGCTGAAAGAGCCACAATTGTCTGAAATCATCCATCCTACCGTATTAAATCACAGACCACAAATCATAAAACTGTCTTTACATGACATCTATCGGCCTATCACAGCGTGTGCAGTCTACTTCTCCCCACCCTTTTTCTCCCCCATACAAATACTGTCACCAACATGTTTAAAGACTTGGGCAAATGTGCCTTTTCCCCTGTCAGGTGGAAAGCATGAAAATAGCATGCTCTGCTATTATGTAACATCCATGTTTTCAATTGTTGTTTCTTTTTCTTTTTTTAATTAAAGTGTGACTAGGGTAAAACTCCCTAAAGAACAGAGAAAGTAAATTTCAGTTCGTTGCTATAGCAACACCTTTATAGTACTTCTGGCCTTCCTCTGGTGTAAAATGGCATCGTCTATATTAGTGGAAGCAAACATTTCTCAAATATTCTGAATTTTTTTCATTCCTTATGATTTTCTTCCGGAAATACTGCTTCTAGGTGGGCAAGAAGAAGGCATATCCATTCCAGACTAGGTTTTCACATTTTACTTTGCCCCTCCCTTTGTATGCACAATCAAATTGCACACACATTTGTTTGTTTTTAAAGAATCTTACAGGACTTTTTCTATTCTAATTGTTGAATTTGCTCAATGTAGACTTAAATGAACAAGGCAGTTAGTTCAAGGAAGTGACAGGGGTGAAGGATTCGTGAAACGTTATGTTCAGATTATGAAAGGCTCAAATGACCAAGCTGAACAATAAATAAACCACTGGGTGGCTGGTAGAGAGAAGCTCAACATTAAAACATTCTTTAATTATTCCATGATGGGGCTTTATTCAAGAAAAGGGTCAGAAAACTTAAGAAAGGTAACCTCCCACCCATGAGGTCTTTGATTAAAGATCCAAAATTCTTCATATCTTTAAGTGTGCTCTAAACTTTTCATAAACCTACCAGCTGCTTTTTCCAGTGTTAACAATTGCTACTATTATGGCCTGGCATGGTACATTCAGCCATTGCCTTTAAAAAAAACAACGTCCTTCTTTTTAATGTGAAATTTTCTTTCTGACAAGTGTGCTGAGATTGTAATAAAAAGAAAATTAATTAAGCCATACACAACACCCTGACATAGTGGTCAGCATGATTGCAACCATGGGTGTTTTGTAAGACATGGTAAAAAGAAGCCAGAATGGGGGGTCAGGATGATGTGATAGAAACATTATCCATTTACACACATCTTGACTTTTTTTGAGCACAGCCTGCAAACTTACCGGGTAATAACTTGGCACTCTTTTCATCAAAATGTGTTTTTGTTTGTAGAAGGAATACAACCCCTTTAGTTCAGTATTTTAAAATTTGTGGCTTGTATCTTTAATAGTTTTTTTTAAAAAAAAAATGATTTTCTTATTCTGGGAAACTACAAAGTGTTTCAGAGATAAACAAGTGTTGGAAGAAATATCCTTCTGGGTTCAGTTCCAAGCGGGGATAAAGACACTGGAAACATGGTGACTGTTTGGAAAGATGGTTTAATGGTGGACAGGATCACATGCCTTGGGTGAAGAAAGAAGGAAGGGCTGAGATGCTGAAAGTGCCTGGGTTTTATACCCTCTGTTAGGATTTGAATTTGAGCTTGTATTCTGATTGATTGTCAGACTCCCATGGGGCCATGCAGGGGCAACTCTGTAGGCTGCCCTGAGTCCCAGGCTTGGTTGAGCCTTGCTGGATGATGATGTAATGAAAGGGCTTTGGGTAATTCCTATAGCTCTACCTGGAGATCTTTGTTATGTAAAATAGGCTGGCCCAGGCCAGAGTAATGGCTGATTAGCAAAGGTGGAGGGGCTGAGTTTCTACTTCTGAGGTGAGTTTCTGTTTCTGAGCTTCTACTTCTCTTTTTAGGGGAAATATTCTGCCTTTTCAGTATATCCCCAAATATTTCATTTTCCTAGGAGCGGGGTGGGTTTTAACTTCCAATACAAGCAAGTCTAAAGATTTTTGTTCTACATAGATCCAAAGAAAAACACCAAGGAATAAACTAACAAATAAAACAATCCTGATAAAAGAAATAACAACTTGTACATACAAATTTGAAATGGTGTTTTGCTTGCTCAGAATATATCTGAAAAGTCATTGGCTTCTACAATGGTATCCACATTATTTCCTCATGATTCACAGAATAAATGGAGATGGATTGGAGGTTGTAGCCATAAGAATGAATAACCACAAAAATAGCAATAACAAGATATTGTTCTCCTTTCATTTTGTTCAGGTTTGCACCTGATCATTCTAAGAAAAGAGAACTGGATATGGTTCCATTAAGCAGGCCCTGCACACTGTCTGTCGTGCCTTCAGAAATTCCTTCTAGCTTTCCCAGAAAGAATGAGGAGCACCGATGGGGACATAACTGATATGGACGGAGTCTCCTTTCTTTCAATGGCTGGCATCTTACATGTGCAGCTGCTGTGTGTAGTGCCAAACAGAAGCCTCACCTACAACAGGAGGCTCTCCCCATGCGTGGGCATTGTACACACTCTGGGATGGGACTTTGCTTGATATGTGTACAGACTATGCTTATTGGTATGCATGGTGATTTGCCTTGTTCTTGCTCTAGGCCTCTTCTGATTTGCGCACTGAATTTTAAGTATAGGAACATGATGATTTGAAATTTCCAAAAAAATCTCGCCGGCAGTACAAAAATGAAAGTGCAATAAGTTTAACTTCCTTTTTCTTTTTAAATGGCATGCATTGCAGAATGACTATTTGCAAGCTACATCCTCTTAAAAATGAAAGTTCATGCCGTAACTTTGCTTTTTGAGTTCTTTTTTTAGCTTCCACAATGGAAAAAGAAATTGAGAAAGGCTGTAACGTGGCCCTGTTTTAGCAGCAATGCACTTTTCTGCACTCAGGCTAATTTTATAAAAAAGGAAGCTGACCAGTCAAAAATAGGTAAGAGTGCAAATTTTTAGACAAAAGTCTCATTGTAATAACTCTACAGTATTCACCATGAGAGATGGAATATATTTACGTTGGAGTGTTTCAGCCCTACCCCCTCCCAACAACAGTCCATTTTTGTACTGATTGGTGGCGCAGTGGTTAGAATGCAATACTGCAGGCAAACTCTTCTCACCGCCAGGATTTTGATCCTGAACTCAAGATTGGTGCGGTCTTCCGTCTTTCTAACGTTGGTAAAATGAGGACCCAGATTGTTGGGGGCAATAAGCTGACGTTATAAACCTCCCAGAGAAAGCTGTAAAGCTCTATGGGGCGGTATATAAGTCTAAGTGGTATTGTTATAGTTACTATAAATCTAAATAATGGACTTCAGTAGGATGCTGGGAAATAGCTCTACCAATTTAATAAGGATCTCATTGTTTTCACTTGGGGGGAATTGAACATTGCCCTAACTATTACCTTGCCCTTTTTTTTTACTTGACTAAAAACAGGATTTGCTGAATTCTACATATGGAAGGGCGATGTCCTTGTCATTCGCTGTTGTATTGAATGAGATCTGTCCTCACTACATCCAGTAATATATTGCCTTTTTTTATTTCCTTCCTCAAAGGTTCTTACATTCCAATACTCAGGGTGATGATGATGAAGATGCAGCCTCTAGCAGAATTGAGAATGTTGTCCTGATATCAGTGAAATACTGAACTTGCAGATGGAGAGCAACAGATTGAAGGCAAGTTACAGCTGGTAGGAAAAGCAGAGCTCTTGGAAAAGATCTGTAGTGCAGAGTGGAACAAGGCCAGAAGAGACAGAGCCAAATGACAATGGTTACAATGCTGATCAGAAGGGATAGGAGCATATCGCAACACTTAAGTAAATTATTCCATGCAGGAGAGACTGAAAAAGACAAAAGAAATATAAGATGAAAGGCATCTGTTTCTCAAGTGTTGTTATTTATCACTGTGTGTTTTATGTGTCTCCTTTCTACAATGGTTGACATGCAACGACTTCAGATCTGTTTTAGTGCTGTTTAGTCAGAGTGGATTATTCTAGAGATAATGACATAGATATTCATCTAAGAGCTGTATGACTGCAATGGTCCAGGGTCAGACTAATCTTTGATACAAAGAGCTTCTGTCTGGATGAAACTGTCTGGCATGTCTGTAGAATGAGTGGCGCTAAAGACAAGTTTTGTCTGCCTGCAGAGAAAATTAATTTACATCAACTACCTGCTTACAGATTCTGATCAAACAATATAACCAATGGATGTTAATGAGCTAATGCAGCTGTCTTTTAATCACTAAAGGGATTATATGAATAACCTGCAAGGTGTGACTAATAATTATTATATTTATGAGTAATACTTGTTAAAAGGAATTACAAACAAGGTTTATCATTTTCTCTCAATGTTTCACACAGTCTTTATGAATCTAATACTCTTCAATGTGTTAAGACTACACAATTCCTAATCAGTATAAATATTGGGAGTTGTACCAAAAACCCATCTGGACAGAGCCCAATAGGGAAGACTGATCTTGGAGAATGCAGAAATGATCATTAGAATCAGGATTTAAATTTTGTTATGCATTTTATGCCCCTTTCTAAGTGTTTCTTAGCCGGAATTCATGTCCAAACACTCTTTACCACAAAAGTACAATCTCCTTTCTATCACAGGAGAATATTAATTTTTCTCAGCAACACTTACTGAATCTTTAGAGCAACTGATTTCAAATGTCAAGAAACATTTTGCTCCATTGGTAGTCAATTACAGGTGTAAAGGAGAAAAAGGAGAATGGGGGAAGGTGGGAGAAAGGACTGCTGTGACTGATAGACAGATGAAGTTTAATACTCTAGAGCAGGGGTGGGATTCTACCAGTTCGCACCTATTCGCTAGAACCGCTTGTTAACATTCTAAGCAGTTCGGAGAACCAGTTGTTAGAAGAAATTACTGGCCTAATCCTGTAAGGAAGGCAGGAAGGAAACATTCTGGTGTTGCTTACAGAAACTGCCTCTCCGTTAACCTTTATTCCATTCTTGGCAGGACTAGACTTCCTGTCTCAGAAACTTCTCTGGAGTTTCCCCCTCCTCTTTTGCTGGTATTTTGCTTGTGTGGAGTGACCATTCAAAGTTACAATGGCACTGAAAAAAGTGACTTATGACCATTTTTCAGACTTACGACTGTTGCAGCATCCCCACAGTCATGAGAGGCCAGGCGAGGAGATGCGTGCCTTGATGTAAGTGATATTGAATTGGCCACGCCCAGCCAATAACATGACCACCAAGCCATGTCCACCCAGTCACATGACCAAGACATGCCCACCACCTAAGCCACGCCCACAGAACTGGTTGTTAAAAATTTGAATCCCACCTCTGCTATAGAGATGCATGGACTGAAAATTTTGTCTGCTGATTGTTTGCTCTCATTTAATGGTTAAAAGGAAAAGTGCCACAGCCAGAATCAAAGATGGAGACTGGCTGCCTATCAGACTCTTCCCTATTCGACACATGCTATATAGAGTCATATCTTTAAAAGGTAAACATAATCAACCTGTACTACTATATGGGTTACTTAGGAGTTTCACAGGTGACCTGGAGTGCCCAGCCACCTCATGATAAAGAGCCTAACTTCCTTACGGATACTTTCATCCAAACATAGCTCGATGTTTCAAGAAAATATTCTAAATCCCTAGTAGGAATCCCACATAGACTGGCATGAAGGAGTGTTCAAGAGGCACAATGGGACTTCACACCCACAGCTCCCTGGCATTATTTTCCTGTACAGATTAAGTCAGTGTTCAAGTCATCTTTAACCAGTGCAATTTTGAGTAAAATCTATTTATACCATGCCCCTTTTTGTTTGTCAACCATTGTATGAAAGTCAAGGGATCAGTGGTAGGTGAGATCGCGGCATTTCATGGGCCATTTCAGATTAATGTGGGCACACATCCTCCTCTCCAGTCCACAACCAGGCCTTGTCTGCTGTCGATCTATTCTGTCTCCATCTAGCACAAGACACAGCAGTAGCGTGCTGGTGGCCTTTTGGATTTACACAAAAACAATACAGCTATACTGTTTTTAACGTGGGGTTCATTTTGTATTCCTTAACAGCACAAGAGAGTTCCCCCCTACAAAGAGACATCTACCTGGGTCCTTGGGGCAGGGAACTACACAGTTGTCGTCTTTCTACGCATCCAGGCAATGATGCAAACTATTGGTAGCCAATCTCTTGGAAAGATGAAATTATTAAACAGTTCAACTAACAAGACTTCTTAATTTGCCTCTTAACTCTCTGGCATTTACTGTTTTTATACAAAGCTAAAATAATGTAATCGGGAAGGGACCAATCTCCCCCCACCTCCCATTTCTTGAACAAAACATGGCCGAATTTGTTGCCAATATAAAGACAAGAAATGAAGGGCAGAAGAGTCCTAGAAAAAGGGATAGCTTGTGACTCAGTTCCCTTTGTGAGTGACCCTTGTTGCTTTGATTCATTTTACATGATAACAAAATGGGTGGAAGGAGAGGCCCAGGGAGGAGTTTGGAAATGAAAGGCATAGTCCTAAAGCAGGGACATAGTCCTAAAGCAGGGACATAGTCCTAAAGGGGTCCCCAAAAGGCATAGTCCTAAAGGGGTCCCCAAACTTGGCAACTAAGACTTGTGGACTTCAACTCCCAGAATTCTCCAGCCAGCATAGCCGGAGAATAGCTGGCTAGAGATTTCTGGGAGTTGAAGTCCACAAGTCTTAAAGTTGCCAAGTTTGGAGACCTCTGTCCTAAAGTCAGATCTGCTCTGTTCTTACTACAATGCTGTGATTGTCGTGTTTTTTGTTTTTTTTACTGCCAGCTGGTGGCACACTGAGGTGGTACAGGGAGCCATGAAGATGACCTGGTAGAAACTACTCAGAAACTGTTAAAACAAAATATGCAAATGCATGACTTGAACCTGAGAGAAGGTAGAAAATATTTGGGAGAAATTCAGACTGGCTCTTCCTCAACTCATTTGGGTACAAGAGGGAGGGAAGTGGAAACACAACCAGAACCAATATTCTGTTACTTGCAAGCACATCTCTTTAGTTTAATATAGTATAATAGTATAAGGTAAGGTAAGGTAATATGCATATTTATATAATCTTACAAACATGTGACTCTGAGCAGTATGTAACACAACAGTTAAAACTCCATAATGATCTAAAAACATTACAAAATAAAATAAAGTATAAAAAAGCAAACATATTTTTAGATACAAAAGACCAGGTCCACATGTGAAAGTCCAGTTAAACTGATGTATTGCTAATCATGCCTATGCACAGGAATCTTCCCAACTAAGGATTAGCCCCTGCTTGGAGTTATATAAAGAACAACAGAATTCAAGGGACTTAGCTTGCTTGTGGTTTTGTAGGGGTTCTAGGCCAATCCCTCTTTTAACTCAACCCCCTGGGTTTGGCTATACATATAAAATGATCAGATATCCCTTTAAATGTCTGTGTTATATAATGTTTTTAATCTTCATTTTTATCATCTTTTTATTGTTTAGATAAGCAATAGCAAAATTTAAAAAGGAGATACATGAAACACAAGTAATTGTCTTTAGCTCGTGTTCCAGCACATATTTTCTCTATTTCTCAGCCAAAATCGTATTAATGAATGAGTCACTTTTTACATTGTGCCCTTTTGATTGTGCACTTTCCTTGAGCTGTAGTCTTAATAAATCTGGCGTTAGGGCATTTATCCTACTAGACAAACTACTGCTGGAGTTGAAGCATGCCCTCTTCTTATGCTGGTTTAGAACAGGGGTGTCAAACTCACATTGTCATGGCGGTGCCACGTGACGTATCAGGCTTCCCCCCTCCTTTTGCTAAAATAGGTGTGGCCATGGCCAGCGCATGACGCATCCAGCCCATGGCTGGGAGTTTGACAGCCCTGGCTTAGAAGGAAGCACAAAGGTTTTCTTTTCACATAAGTAGTTTCGAGCATTATTACCATTTTGTGAATTGACTTGAGCCATTGGAGTTGGGTGGCATATATCTTTTTTTTTAAATGAAGGAATAAAGTTCTTCAAAACAGAAATCTCATACATGGTGAACTGAGTTTTAGTGAAAACAGTGCTGAATACTTTGGCGTAGGTTGTGCAGATTTGTGCTGTACAAATTCACTATCATGCCGTATTTCTTAGACATAGTCTAATTTAGGCGTTGCTGTCCGATGTGGTGAACCTCTCTCTTTGCTTCCTGATTAATCTCCCAGGAGGAGGCCTATTCCCAGGAAAACTGAGTGGTTATACAGTATCTGTGCAGCTAGAAGGACTCACGCAACCCCAAAAGGAGCCTCTCTCTACCATCTTTTTAAAGTAAGCATTTAAGATTGGCCTCTGTTGAATTAGGCTAAGAGTTCTTCCACCCCTGTTTGGTCTGGGGACTATTTTGGAAGCTTCAAAGGCAGGAGTTTTGCTTAGTTCCATGGCGGGAATTGTTTTCGATAGAACGATTGGGTGGGATTGAATGTGCAAACGGTATATTTAGGATACTGTCTACAACTCATGATGTTTTTTCTCGATCTCATGAACATCACAATTTTGAAAAAAATCCTGCTCCAGATTTTTTTAAGGCTGCTGCCATTAAAAGAACAAAGATGAAAGTTGTGGGTCTTCCCAAGGTTGCTCCTCATGGTCTACTAGCTGCAGCACAAGGGTGCCTCCTCTAACTGTTTTTAAAGAACGTATCCTCACTATGTTGTCCATTTCATTCCCAGCCCAAGCAGCTTAATGTTGCATTTAGATGATCCAGTCTTGAAGGCGTGCTTTTCTTCTGCTCCTGAACAAACCATAAAGTTTTCTCAATGATGCTGAAGACAGAGTGCCCTCTAGGGTTGATGCATAGTCCCTCTGGGCTGCTGGCTCTGCCTTACCCCCCCGCCCCCCCACCATCATGCCCATTTTAGCTTGAGGCTTAAGGAGAGTCTTCATCAGTAACTTTCAAATTGCTCCTTTCCCAATATATCAACACATGCCTGCTTTTTTTTAGGGAGAGCAGTGGGTGGTAGTGAGGGGAATGTCCTGGGAATCCACCAATCACATTCTTTAAGTTGACCTGCATCAAATCTCTGAAGACATCCAATGGTGCCAGCACAAAGCATGCCAGCATGTGGGGTGTGTTGCCTCCTGGACTGGGGAAGAAAGCACATGAAGGTGGCTGTGAGGAAAAACCCTCAGGTGTAGCATCTTTTTTTTTTTTTTTTTAAAGGAACTGTGGTTGTATTGCAGAGGCCTGTCAATGCTTCAACTCAGTGGTTACCATGGAAACCCAAACTCCAAGATTTGCTGCTAGAAGTAATTGGCAATTACATCCTTCTGCCTTAAAAAGTAGCCCCTGAAAAAAATTCGGTCTCCTCTTGTGGCTGTTCCTCCTGCCATCCTCAAGCCTGGCTCCTGTGCCTTTGACAGGCAAGAATGCAAACGGCGTAGTGTTGCCAAATATCGAGAATTCCTAAGGAGAGAAACGTAATTTGTGGAGCACCAGCCTCAAGTCTCCTTCATCAAAATAGTAGGACAGGAAAATTGAGATCTTGATGAATCATCAGGACTGAAATTTCCCACCCTCTGTTTGGAGGCAGGAAACACGGGACAAGGCCTCCACAAATTAGGTCTGCATAATTGTTCTAACCTTGAAA
Source organism: Notechis scutatus (assembly GCF_049901735.1). Classification (NCBI taxonomy): domain Eukaryota; kingdom Metazoa; phylum Chordata; class Lepidosauria; order Squamata; family Elapidae; genus Notechis; species Notechis scutatus. The sequence goes on from NC_142010.1 coordinate 69,194,243, forward strand.
AAAAGTAATATATTACAGCAGAAGAAAAAACAATATCGTGGATCATCATTCACTTGCATATAAATGAACTAATAACACAACTGATATATTGATATGCATTGTCTTTGAAGAGAATTTAACTGGGTGTTATAAAGAGTCCAGTACTGCAAAAATATTTAGATAATTAGAACTATATTGATTTTTTTCATATAAACCCTGGATAAGTAACGATTACCTACTTCAAAAAATTTTAAGCTCAAGTTATTTCTCCATGACTATATAGATAGTAATTAGATAGTAGAATTTGAAAAATCAGATTTCTACAAATATGTTATAGGTCTCCACTATTAAGCTATGAGGAGAAATAGATTGACTTTCAATTAAAGTGGACATGTGATGTTACTGAAATCCAATTAAGATATGAACATGATACAATTGATTAGGTAGGCATGCTGTTCTTGAAATCAAAGAAGCATTGCCCAGGATCTTTTCCAAGGGTATTTTTCACTCCTTATTGACTTAATTATTTTAATTTTTAAATACTCTGTAGTGTGATTGTGATGTGGTGTTTGGGGCACTGTGCTGGAGTAGCTTTCAAATTTCATTGTATTTTGAATGCAATGACAATAAAGGTATTCTAAAAACTTTATTGCCAAAGAAACTATCAAACAAGATTAAGAGATAAGCTGTATGAAAACCAAGCTGGAAATGGTACAAAACTCTGTTAATTATAAGATAGTCTAAATTATGTTTATGACCATTAAAAAAAAAGAAGAAGTATAGCCCAGGATAATAATATATATATCAATGTAGGAAATATGGTAAATGGCTGAAATCAAATGACTATTTTATAGCACATTAATTGGAAAGACATCCCTGGTATAGTTAACACTCATTGTATCACGATGTACAAATTTGCTATCATATTTTGCAAAACTGTGTTTGATTCACAACTACTCTGAATTTCAGCCAGTGCTGTCTTGTAAAAGAATTCCGAAGCACATCGTATAAATAAAATAACAAGGTCATACATGCATTGACCCATCAAGAGGTTTTTTTTGCGGAGGGAGGGGAGGTATACTGTGTGTGTCCAGCTATTAGGATTTGCAATGTTACTCCATTTAGATTGAACAAAATCCGTGAACTCAATGGCACTGAACTAATTGTTTTCTTCTTTCTGTGCATGTGTGTCAGAAATAACTTTTCCTTATCCTTTTATTAGCAATCAACATGCAAATAGGGAAATGTAAATTTATTTCAACCTTCCTATCAAATGTATGGCTCTGTAATTGGGCAAACAGTTTTGCAGGTCTGCAGAACAAGGGGATGCTGAGTAGCTGCATTTTCTCTCAATCTTGAGCCGTGGTGGCGCGGTGGTGAGAGTGCAGTATTGCAGGCTACTTCTGCTGATTGCCGGTTGCCTGCAATTTGGCAGTTGTAATCTCACCAGGCTCAAGGTTGACTCAGCCTTCCATCCTTCTGAGGTCAGTAAAATGAGGACCCAGATTGTTGGGGTTTGGAAGAGGCTGACTCTGTAAACCGCTTAGAGAGGGCTGTAAAGCACTGTCAAGCAGTATATAAGTCTAAGTGCTATCTCTCAAAGTATGGAAAAGCACAATGTGCTTTTTTCTTGTTACAGAGTCCTCAATTTACAACCATTCATTTCGTGAGCAATTAAAAAGTTACAACTGCACTGAAAAACGTGTACAACCAATCCTTGTACTTATGAATGTTGCAGCATCCCATAGTCATAGGATCAGAATTCTGGCGCTTAGCAACCAGCCTATTTTTATCACAGTTATAGTGTCTCAGGGTTATGTGATCATTGTTTATGACCTTCCCAGCCAGCTTCCAACAAGGAAAGTCTATGGGGGATGCTGGATTCACTTAACAATTGCATAATTCACCTAACAACTGCAACTGATTTGCTTAACAACCCCTGGCAAAAAAGGGGAAAAATCAAGCACAAATTCACTTAATAACCACCTAGCTTAGCAACAGAAATTCGGATCTCAGTTGTGATCATAAATTGAAGGCTACCTCTGAACTTGCAATTTGGGCCATTTAATAAATCCTTAGGATTCTTCTGCAGTGAAATGGCCTTAAAAGAGGGCATTTGTTTTCAAGGCAGGGCCATTTCCTTCCTTTTCTCTTCCTCTCTTTAGCTACTCTTTTCTCTGTCTTCATCTGCCTCAGTACCAGGAGTTGTATTCTGAACAGTTGGTCCTTGGTAACCATGACTACGCCGTGATGACATCTACCATCACTCTACGGAATCAGATCTTATTATTGTAATGTCTGTGATCCTGTTTAAATGGCTGTTTAACACTTTTGAGTCTTTTTCTTGCTCTGACATAGCCTCTGCTTGATTTATAAACTTGCTCAGTAGCTCTGAGTAGTTTTATACATATAATACATATAGTGGTTATTAATGGTTATGAGCATCTCCTGGGCTATTTTAGAAAAAAAAAAGGAAAGGAAACAGAAGGAAAAAAAAACAGACTCAGGAAACTATAGACCAATCAGCCTTACATCAATACCCAGGAAGATACTGGAAAAGATAATAAAAAACAGGTCTGCCAACATCTAGAAACAAGTAAAGTAATAACTAGCAGTCAGCACAGGTTTGTTAAAAACAGATCACGCCAAACCAATCTTATTTCATTCTTCAACACATTGACTAAATTAGTAGACCAGCAAAATACTGTGGATATAATATATTTAGATTTCAGCAAGGCATTCAACAAAGTAGACCACAACCTACTTCTTAGTAAGCTAGAAAAAAATGGAATAGATAGCACCATCACTAGATGGACTCGCAACTGGCTGACAAACCTTACGCAACAAGTAGTCCTTAATGGGTCTGTCTACATGAAGGGAAGTAAACAGTGGGGTGCCACAAGGTTCTGTCTTAGGCCCAGTACTCTTCAAAATCTTCATTAACGACTTAGGTGAGGGAATAGAAGGGGAACTTACCAAATTTGTAGATGATACTAAGCTGGCAGGAATAGCTAACACCCAAGAAGATAGGCTCAAGATCCAGATGGATCTTGACAAACTAGAACACTGGGCTATATCTAATAAAATGAAATTCAATATAGAGAAAAGTAAAGTCCTACACTTAGGCAAGAAAAACCAAAAGTACACATATAGACTGGGTAAAACCAGGCTCAATAGCAGTAACTGTGAGAGAGATCTTGGAGTCTTAGTGGACAACCAGCTAAATATGAGCCAGCAGTGTGCAGCAGCAGCCAAAAAAGCTAATGCAATGCTAAGTTGCACTAACAGAGGGATACAATCGAGATCAAGTGAGGTACTAATACCACTCTATAAAGCCTTAGTGAGACCGCACCTAGAGTACTACATCCAGTTTTGTTCACCACATTACAAAAAAGATGTTGATACTCTAGAAAAAGTACAGAGAAGAGCAACCAGGATGATTAGGGGACTGGAGGCTAAAACATACAACGAACGGTTGCAGGAACTGGGCATGGTTAGTCTAGTGAAGAGAAGGACTAGGGGAGACATGATAGCAGTCTTCCAATATTTGAGGGGCTGCCACAGGGAGGAAGGGGTCAAGCTATTTTCTAAAGTGTCTGTAGGCTAGACAAGGAATAATGGATGGAAACTGAACAAGGAGAGATTTAATCTGGAAATAAGGGGAAACTTTCTGACAGTGAGAACAATCAACCAATGGAACAGTTTGCCCTCAGAAGTTGTGGGAGCGCCATCACTTGAGACTTTCAAGAAGAGATTGGACTGCCATTTTTCAGAAATGATGTAGGGTCTCCCGCTTGGGCAGGGAGTTGGACTAGATGACCTATAAGGTCCCTTCCAACTCTGATTATCTGTTACCTGAAAATACAAATGTCATATCTTTGAAATGTAGTTCACATGTGCATTTTGCATGTACAGGCGTGGGAAGAAGAAACATACCAGCAGTTTCATGTAGCAGGGGTCATGAACTGGGTTCACTTTTGCTCCCTAGTAACACCAATTGGGGCCAGCCTAGGAAGAAGGAGGTGAACCAGCACTGTGCCACCTACCCCCAACCCGCTAAGTCCACCCAAAAGGATATTATGGTTGATGATATCAAAAACTGTTGAGAGTTCAAGAAAAATAAGGATGGATACATCACCTCCATCTTGCTCTTGCTAGAAATAGTCCATGAATGTGGCCAATGCAGTTTCGGTCCCATATTATATGTTATGGTTTTATTGTTTTAAATGCTATAATATTTTGCAAAAGACAAAGATGGTCCCTCAGGTAACTTGGCCTCCAAGCCATGAAGGGCCTTTAAGGTGAAAACCAGCACCTAGAATTGTACCTGGAAGCACACTGGCAACCAATGCAGTTCATAGATTAGTGATGCAACATGTGCTAAATAACCAACACCACTTATTATCTGTACAGTTGCATTTTGCACCAGCTGAAGCTTTTGAATCCTCTTCAAAGGCAGTCCCATGTAAAGCGTACCACAGTAATCCGGATGGGAAATCATGAGGACATGACCAATAGTGAGCAGGGCCTCTTGGTCCAGGAATGGGTGTAAAATGTGCACTCTGTGTGTGTGTGTGTGTGTGTATATATATATATGGGATTGGTGGCTTATACACATATGAGAGAGTGCAAGTTCTCCAGCTGGCCAGCCAATCAAACGTTTCTATCTATTTTGGCATAGTTTTATTGTTGGCATATTTTGTTAGCGCTTTTAAAAAGAGTACCTTGTTGCCAAATCACTGTAAAAAGAGGAATATTCATTAATTGGCATTTTCATGGAAAAGTATATAAGACAAGTTTAAACTTTGATTTAAAATATCTTTACACTACAGTACTGTTAATAGAAGGCTGTGCAGGGACTCAGTGGTTAAGATGCTGGGCTTCTCAGCTGGAAAGCTGGCAGCTCAGGTTTGAGACCCGAATGCCACGCGAAAGGGTGAGCTCCTGTCCTCACCCCCACCTCCTGCCAACCTAGTAGTTCAACAGCATGCAAATGCAAGTAGATAAATAGGTACCACATTGGTGGAAAGGTAACAGCATTCCATGATGTCATGCTGGGCACATGAGCATGGGAATGTCTTTGGACAGCACTGGCTCAATGGCCTTGAAAAGGAGATGAGCACCAACCCTTACAGTCAGCAACAATTAGCAAAGCAAAACCTGCAGGGACTCCTTTACCTTTTTACATTTATTGTTAATAGTTCTATTTGGTCTCAATTCAGTGCTAATATTTTTTTTTAATTCCATCTTAAAATATTGAGTTCTGAAAGTGATTTTTAATTCGTTCCTTAATGAAATTGCTTTTGCCTCTGTTAAATTATTTTCTAAATGATTAAGTTGTACACTCAAAGTTAGATGTACGATGCCCACTGAATTGTACAGCTATACATATGGAAAGAGTACTAAATCCCTGAAGCATGACAAGTCTACTGCAATTTGTCCTGTAGCTGACTCTCCATATTGTCACTTCAAAACGTGTTAAAGTTCCCCACTGGACTTCAGGGAGCTTCTGTGCATTTCTGCTTGGTAGAACCCTTTGCTTCTGCTAGAAAGGTCTGCTTTGATAGTATTCAGGCAATGGTATTTTCTTAAGTCATCTCTCTTGTTCTAGCCAATCCAAGACTAGAACTAGGCTCAACTTGGGAAAACAGATGGAAATGGGAAAGCAGAGACAGAGGCTCCCTTCTTATTCAAGTAGACTAACAACCCAGCTCTAAAGGTTAAAAAAGAAGGTTAAATATTAAGGGGGAGAGCTTCCCTTGAAATGTGTATGATAGCATTGTATCCTGAGGACCTTACTACTGTAATTTCTTTATTTGTTCGTTTATATTCCCCCTTTATTATTTTTACAAATAACTCAAGGTGGCAAACATGCACAACACACCTTCCTCCTCCTATCTTCCCCACAACAACAACCCTGTGAGGTGAGTTGGGTTGAGAGAGAGTGACTGGCCCAAGGTCACCCAACTGGTTTTCATGGCCGAGGCAGGACTTGATCTCACAATCTCTTACTTTCTAGTCTGGTACCTTAGCCGCTAGACCAAACTGGGTCTGATGACTGTGATGATCTTGTAATTTAGATTTCCCTTTATGGAGATTTTAACATGAATGTAGCAATTTTTTTTTCTGCATTAGCAATCTTCTTGGGCATAAAAGAATGAGCTCAAAGGTTTCTATGCAACATTTCTATGAAAATGTTGCCATGCATAATTCAAAGGTTGTTTTCTGCCTTGAAACTATGTCCATTTTTTGTTGTTGTCAATTCTCTCTCCCCCCCCACCCCCGCCCGGTTAAAAATGCATTTTCAAACTCCAAACAATGCAGGTTTATTATTAAATTGATATGCACAAAGTCAGTATCAACATTTATTAGTTAAACCTGTGAAAGATTGCATGCATCTGAGTCTTTTGAACATCTTAGGAAATGCCAAAAAAGGATTCATGATTAGCTTGATATTCGTTCTTTTTCAAAAAAAAAAAGCATGTGATTGATTAAATGTTCTCAAGTCAGCATCAACTCTTAGTAACCACATTATTTGTAAAGGGTAAGGCAAATAACTTTAATGGAAATATGCCAGAACCATTATAGGCAAAAGAGACTGAAACAATGTATAAGTCCCAAGACATAAGTTAACATAGGAAAGCAACTCAGGGAGATGCTGCCTTGATTCCATGGAGTATAGGAAGGGAAAGAGGATCCAACATAATCTGACTTGCAAGATTCTGTAATTGTAGCCAATCTCAATGAAAGTAGTTCTAGCCTTCCCATGGAAGTGATTTCCTGGTCTTGTCTACCTATTTGGGACTATCACCAAACTTTTCCTGGAAGGTCAATCCCCAAATATGGCCTTTCAGAGACCTTCCAATCATTACCACTGTAATGAGGTCCATTTGCCTTGCTGTTGTTCATCCTCTTTTTAAGTCCACATTTGAAACAACCTAAGTCTCAACTAAGTCTACCACATCTTTTAAATCCATTTTCATGATAACAGACATTCTTAAGAGTAATTTCAGTGTGCATTGTTCCCAAATAATTTTGAATTCTTCCAAAGTTAGAATATTTTGCTCCATTCTCTATTAGTGTATTCTTCTCCTTTAATTATAATCTTTCTATTCTTTTTGTTTCTATCTGTTATCCAACTATCCCATCTTATTATTTTTTAAAAAAAAAAATCCACACATTTTCCCATGGGAGGATTCCTTACATATAGTTTCAAAATCTTCATTAAAAAAAAAAGAATTTAAATAACCCACATGAAGAATTCTCATAATTTCAAAATCTTATGGAATATGTGGATTATCTTGAGGAATAAGGGAAAGTAGTGCTGCTTAGCGAATGTTCGGATAGGAAAGCATGAACCCTTAGTGGCTTTAACAGTCAATGGAAGAAATTTAGAAAGGATCCACCTTAATGGATCAAGCAGTTAAAAGTGGTTGCAGGTAGTTTGTACTTTCAAACTTGCAAGATTCTGTTAATATAGCCTGACAGTATAGCAGAATTATTTGATTTAGTCATGTCGCCTGTCTGGAAGGGCTGACATTTCCAATCAATCTGGTCCCTGCAAGACCATTTTTAATTTTCCAAAATCAACATCCTCATCACCCTTTTGTCATTTATTCCAAAATAAGAATATTTTAAATTCTTAAATTTGCATAAAAATTATTTTGTCAAAGATTGAGGGAAACTTACCCGGTATATATGAAACTTGCCTTTCTTAAGGTTCTTAATATCCAAAAGTCATTCACAAGGAATTTCAGAAGTGATTAAGAAAAGAAGCATGCACACCCAATGTCCTTTTTAAAATGCTGAACTGTGGCTTGGGCAAAAATGACAATCCCTCCACTCCCAGAGCTCTTGTCCTATGGCCTCCTTACAGGAAGCCACTGTATGGAGCACTTGGGGCAATCCCAGACGTTCTCCTTCATCCAGAGAAAAATTCGGAGGAACCAATCTGTTCTCCAGTTCCTTGTTTCACCACAATTATTGACTCTACTCTCAGTGGAGCCATCTTCAGTCCACGATAGCTTTCCTGGAATTGCATGTAAATATATTTTCTAAGGATTTCATTGCTACCTTTTCAACGTATTTGTTGACTGTTAATTCATTTAATGTTGATATCAATCCTAAAAAAATGTGAGAGATTCTAGGGTGCGGCTACCATGAACCTTTTCCTCCCTCTGCCATCTAACTTGGGACTGTGCAGTCTCTTAATTTGGGCTTTTCTCTGCTATGTCCCTCTGGGAAACTATGGTGGTGCTGCAGGAGTTTCCCCCCCCTCCCCTCACACACACACACACACATTCCTTCTCCTGGTTCACATTCAGTGCCTTTATTGATCAATCTCAGGCTAGTCACTGAAGATCAAATACTGTAATCTTCCTTGTTTTTCATCTTGGTGAATTCACTGTTATCCTTCACTTTAATGATTAACGTTTGCAGATCATTTGCATTTTCAGCTATCAGAATAGTGTCATCAGCAGGTTATTGATGTTTCTTCCTCCAGTTTTCAAATTATGCTCATCTTTTTCCAATCAGCTTCTTTTTCTGTATTCAGTTTTGTCTCATTTTTTTGCCCATCTGGAGCCAGTGTATTTTGCCATATTGCATCCAGACAATGGCCCTCTGCCCTTTTTTTTTAAAGGACAATGAGATGTTCTGCCTTTCCCATTTTCCTAAAAACATTCCATAATTTGACATGGTCAACATAATCAGAGGCCTTTCTAAAATCAGCGAAGCACATATTAACTTATTTTTGGTACTCTTTGACATTGTTTTGCTAGCATGTGAAATAAAGGATACTGTACAATACTATGTGTCCAGTCTCCTTTTCTTAGTGGTGATATATTGACTGACCCCCTCCAAATCTGTAGGCTTCCAGCATCTTCCTATATCACTATTGCCCAGTAGAGGTATCCACTTGCTTTTAGCTGAGCAGAAGGATAACCTTTCTGCCTTAGATGACTTGGGGTATAACCTCCTTGGAACACTCCACCGTCATAGTGAAGCAGCAGAACAGCATAATATTACAGGGCAGCCTGTAATATGGGATTACATATTGGATTCAAAAATGATCAGAGAGAACTGAACAGACTTCTCAAGTTTGAAAACTTGAAGATGTATGGGCCACAACTCTCACATTTCTACAGCTAACATGGGCGATTCTAGAAGTTGAGAAATACTGGATTAGAATGATCCGATTGTGTTACTATCTGAAAACCCTGGGACATCTTCCCAAGAGTATAGGATCTGTTGATTCTCCCTCTTTGACACTTCTTATCATCTGTACAAAGTATACTGCCCTTAATCCTCTCTATTTTGGATCTCTTTATACAATAAGTAGGACTTCCCTGAAGAAAGAGGAAGAATCAGTAGAAGATAATTCCCATACCACTAATGTGCAAAATATATTAAGGAGGTATTCAGGGACACAGTTCCTGTGTTTCTCCCTAAACTATATTTTCTCAGGAATAAGTTCCATTAAACTCAGAAGAATGTATACTTTAGTAATCAGACTTTGCATAAGTCTCAGGCATCATAATAAAACAGCTTTTTTCTTTTGATTTGTCATTCTACTTGCCATGAAGTTCTTCTCCCCGCAAAAGTAAACTCTTCAGAACTGCATCTTCAGGCTTTTTCCCCCTCCCCCACCTTCAGTATTATATATGCAGATATTAATGCCTAATGGCTAAGGAGCTACATCCTTTAATAATGCAAATGCTCCTCTGCAAGTTCATGATTTACAAAGGCTATCTAGTTAACTACAGCAAGAAAAAAGGATAACAGAATGACCTTATTTCAAGAGCACAATCTTCTTTCTCCTTCAGCACATACTGGCATGTACACACTGTGGTGTAATTTATTCCTGTCCTCTACGTATTTATATCTTCTCCCAGGCAGCTTCTTATTGCTCTGTTCAATAAAGCTGTTCAGAGGCTGTTATTAAAAGCAGCCGGAGCATTAGGGACTCTGGAGGCATAAATACGTCGACTTCCCTCTGACGTCAGAGTCTGGAAATCCCATTTTAATCAGGTTTGTTGATTTTTATGTGTCCCTTCTGATGAGGAGAATGAGAGTGAAACGTTGTTTAATTGCTGGGGGAGGCAGCTTCATTTTAACCATATACTCATTTTCTTGCTACTTGTATTTGCAGAGTGGGGCATGAACTGGCATAAAGAAGATTGCATTTGTTGGTGAAAATCTAGAAACCTATTTCTAATATGTATGTACGTACATATATATCCCAAAATTAAAAACATATAATCAGATAAGGATACTTTCATATTTCCTGTGAGAATGTGTACCTTGGGAAAAAGAGGACACAAAGGTATGCACAACTATTACGCGTGTTGCTGAGAGGTACTTGCCAAAAGAAACAATGTGCCAATATTTTTGCAGGCACCTTTCAGAATAACAACAACAAACTAGGTGAATCACACCAGAGATTGCCCCTCGCCAAGTGATTTATGACAGCCTTTGGAATAATTTACTGCGTGATCAGAGTGCATATTTGAGCAGTTTTATCACAAAGTAAATCTTCTCAAATGTGCTAATAATGCAATTTATTTCATTTATGATCTCAGTGTAATGAGGTCTGAAATCTAGAGCGCACTAGGTTGTGGGGGGTGGGGGTACTCAGGCATTGGAAATAATTGTTTTGGATCAAAATACCCAGGAAGAAAATCTACAGTGATCAGCCTGCAAAGCATGACCAAGGTGCTCTTTTTTCCAACTGCAGCATGAAATAAGGGGTGTTAATAATCAAGAGGTATCAGCTTTCTATTTAGCAGTTCTTTTTATGCAGTCATCCAGTCATCTCAAAGGATGTCACTTGCTTTTGATGCCTTTTAGGAAGCATATGTATGTGCTGCTTAGGGATTTGATTGACCAGATTACTGATATAAATGCCATGAGTGAATCCGACAAAAGGCACGAAAATTCCTGATTCTGCATCATCTTTCCTGTGAAAACTGTTGCTTAAAACAACCCCACCAGCCTCAGTTAAGCTTCATTTCATATAAACTTTGCTTACTATGCTAATTCAAACTTGCTACAAAATGTTCTCTGCCTCTTCTAAAATTCAAAGCAGTATTATATAATGAATGCAGGAGATAATGATTTCCAGGTCACTATAGAAAGCAAAACCTATCATTAAGGAATGATGATGGATGGACACTGCCAACATTCACCATCTCGTTGATTTATCAGCTCAAATTATAAGAAGAATCCATGCATCCTAGTCAACAGAGAAAGACTGATAACTCTGTTATAGTACCTTGATGGGCCAGCATCCTGTAAAATATTCCCTGTAATTATAATTCATCTAAATTTTACACATTATTACTTCATTGATACTAATAGTTTTAGAGACTTTTACTTTGCTGTAATTTTTAGATGTTATTATATTTAATATAATTTTGGTGTTCATATTATGATCTAATATAGGCTGTATCCTGGATTTCACTTATTGGATGTTAGTTAGGTCATTCTAAAAATGTATTTGAACCCTGTCCTAAATCTTATTTGTTCATTACTTGTACTGGTCTTTGACTGTAATAAACCAAAACAAACAAAGAGCAGGAGGGATATTTGACTGGGGTTTTACAACAGGGAATGCAGAAACGTGGAATGAAACTAGCTGGATTGATTGTCCTGATAAGATTTTTTATTTATAGTGAGCTTTGAATTGACAACAAGTCATTCATTCATCCATCCATCCATTCATGTCATTCATTTAAAAATTAGATATTGCTTTTTACTAAATCACACTGGCTCTTACAAGTTTTCTGATTACTGAAGATGATGATATATTTGAAAAGCCAAGACATTTTTTTTCCTTAAACAAATGTTCTGCATACCTTATTTGGGGGTCTTTTGGCATAGGCATATTATTTGGGGAGAGTGATTAGTGAACAGTTTTCCCAAGATTTTTTAATAGAAAACTGGAACCCTAAACTTCAGAGGTGCTGGCTGCCTGCCCTTGGCCCAAGAGCTGCACTGTCAAAGGCTTTGTTTTTTTTCATAGTCTCTTTAGCAGCGCTTGCCTGTCGACATGTAATGAAGTAGATTATATGATGCAGAAGCCAGCATTTTTATTTTAAAATTTTGTTCTCCCAGCTCTGCTAAATAATTTCATTAAAGACTGAACAATTCTCTGGAAGAGGAGGAAAGCACTGTGTGACATTCACTGAAAGAATGGCCAATTAAATCTTTTATTTAGCTCAGGTGCAGCATCTGTATGCTGAGACAGCAGCGTGTAGAATAGAATAGCATAGCTTAATTGGCCAAGTGTGACTGGACACACAAGGACTTTGTCTTGATGTAAATGCTCTCAGTGTACATAAAAGAAAAGATACATTTGTCAAGAATCATAAGGTACAACACTTAATAATAGTCATAGGGTACAATAAGCAATCAAATACTAGGAAACAATCAATATAAATCGTAAGGATACAAGCAACAAAGTTACAGTAATACAGTCACAAGTGGGAGTGGATGGGTGGTACAGAGTGATGAGAAGATTAACAGTAATAGTGCAGACTTTGTAATAGTTGAACAGTGTTGAGGGAATTATTTGTTTAGCAGAGTGATGGCTTTCGGGGGGGAAAAACTGCCCTTGTGTCTCGTTGTTCTGGTGTGCAGTGCTCTATAGGGTCGTTTTGAGGGAAGGACTTGAAACAGTTTATGTCCGGGATGTGAGGGGTCTGTAAATATTTTCACAGGCCTCTTTTGACTCGTACAGTATACAGGTCCTCAATTGAAGGCAGGCTGGTAGTAATTTTTTTTTTCTGCAGTCCTAATTATCCTCTGAAGTCTGTGTCTGTCCTGTTGAGTTCAGGAACCAAACTAGACAGTTATAGCATTAACTCTATCAACATGTGGGAGTTCAGTGGAGATACTTGCTGAACATTTTGTCAGACATAAATCAAGCTCCCCCCAAAAAACAATTGTAGCTAATTATTAAATTACCTATGAACATCATGATCTAGATCAGGGGTCTCCAACCTTGGCAACTTTAACCCTGGAGGACTTCAACTCCCAGAATTCCCCAGCTGGGGTGTCAAACTCATGGCCTGCAGGTCGGATGCATCATGCACTGACTGCCCCCACCTCCAGTTTAGCAAAGGGGGGGGAAGTCGCGATATGTCACGTGACAACAACGTAACGTTGCAAGTTTGACACTTTTGTTCTAGAGTATTTCATAGTACAGTTTTTGTTATCTCAATTATCCTGAAATAAGGCAATAAATTTCGTCCCCTTACAGGCTTGGCTTCACATGTTGGGCTAACAAGGAATCAGAGTCTTCATAAAAGAATGTGAAGGCTAGTTAATGATTAGGGAATTCCTGGAAAAGGTGAAATAAAAGGGCTGCCAAACCGGTGGCTCCTAATAATAACATGTCATTTTGCTGTAAGCCACAAGTGGGAATATGATTAAACAGTTGGAAGATTATTGTAGAAAAGTGACTTATGTTCATTTTTCACACGTATGAAAGTTGCAGCAACCAACATGATCAAAATTCAGATGCTTGGCTGATGTTGACTCATTTTTTTTCTTCATAAGAAATAAGGTTGTTAGGATAGAGCAGAGGTCTCCAAACTTGGCAACTTTAAGACTTGTGGACTTCAACTCCCAGAATTCTCCAGCCAGCATAGCATAGCTGGCATAGCATAGCTGGCTGGAGAATTCTGGGAGTTGAAGTCCACAAGTCTTAAAGTTGCCAAGTTTGGAGACCTCTGGGATAGAGGAAAATACAGGAATTCTAAAAGATTGCAAAATGAAACAGTTCCTGTTACAATTATGAAGTGAAAAAATAGTATGTTCTTTCCCAAACAAATGGTAATTATGGAAGGACAAAGAAGAAATAAAAACCTTAGATGCATGAGGTTTTTTTCTTCTTGCTGTTTATACAATTGGAAAAAATAAGAAATATAATTGGATTACAGACTTGGTAACTAATAAAAAGATCTTTAATGTGCATAACATGATTTCCTTTTTGTGTACGATAAATGTTTAAATGGGCGAGGGAAAAAAGCCATTGAAATAATGAATGCACTGCAGGACATCTCAGTTTATCAAACCATGACATAAAGGATTTTTTATGTAGCACATCAAATTTCTATTGTGATGATGTATTCTGGTATTTAAGAGACATTAATAAATAATGGACATTCCCTCCATTCCAAATTAATGAGTTAGAATGAGGTTTCTGTGCACATTGCTTTAAAAGAGTAATAGGTAACATGATAAAAATATTCATATTTATATCTTATAAGTTAGCTCTTTTAACAGTTTTAGAAGAAACAAGCTCTTGCACACTTTTTAATGTAAGCAAAGGGTCATTCTTCTTGGGTCAAGGGCACTGTTATAACTGAAGCTAAAAAGCAGAATGAAAGAAAACGCAAAAGGGTAAAATTTAGCTGCTAAATATAGCAGAAAAATATTAATATGCAATTTTTCAAAGACCACATTCCTGTCTCTAGGGTTTTCCTTTCCATGGTTCCTTATGATGTGGATGAAAGGCATATTTTGGCTCAATGTTTATGGAAATTCTCGGTTATCCAGGTCATAGTTGTGTCAAAAGTGGTTTTTTATATTATTTTTAAAAGGCAGTTAGACTGATTTTTTTGAGGAAAAACAAGATGTTCTGCTTCCTATCCTGGAAGCTTCATCAGGATTTTGGCTCAAGAATTAAAGTGGATTTCATGTTTAGTTGGAAAGACCCTATTACTATATCTTTCTATTAATAGCACAGTAGATTAAAACCTTTCCTCCATTTTCCATCCCTTATATCTCCCTCCCCCACATACACACCCAAAAAAACCCTTGCCAGTAATTGTCTATTGAAACTGTTCCCATTTATACCAATAGAATACAATTTGAAACCTGAAATTTTTGGGGTTGGAGGAGCAGAACTGTCCCAGGCTAGCTAAAAGCATGATGGATGTGGGAGATTCCTTGCTTGCCCCCCTCCCCCCAATGTGTCCCTTCCACTGGCCCTCATTGGGATTCCAACTGACAGCAACGGATAGTAATGAAATTCTGTTTGCAACACAGAAAGTCATTTTTCAGGAGTAGATTCTAATTCTGCCCTTCTGCCAGAATGCAAAATTATGCTTTAACTATCCTCCACTGATCTTGTGTGGTGTGGGGGGGGGGGGAATAATTTTTATCCATCTAGCTGTTGATTGAAGAAGATTTTTTCTTGTCGAAACCTAGGGAGAGAAAATGGAGCTCAGGGGAAAAGGTGCTTCGAAAAATTGAATGAGTCAGATAGAGAACCTACCTATGGGCCAGAGATTTTTCATACCTGAGTAATAATCAAAGAGCAATTATGAAATCATTATTAGGAAAAATAGGGTTAGCATATTAGATCATGGGAAATCTTAAATTAACTGACTCTTGGAGTTTTACTGTACTTTTGAAGTACACAGAATAATTAGAATGCAGAAAAACAGAGAGTTGGAAGGGAGCTTGGAGGTCATATAGTCCAACCCACTGCTCAATCCAACCCCCTGCACAAGTAAGAGACCCTATACCATTTCTTACAAATGGCTGTCCAGTCTCTTCTTAAAAGCTTCCAGTGTTGGAGTAGCTGCACTGTGTATTGTTTATAACAGAACATTCTTGCAATTGTTATTGAAAAGAAGTATGCTAATCTCAAGTCACAAACACATATGGAATGCCCTATTAAAAATCCTATATGACCCGTTGCTCTAGATGGGACGGAACAGCTGCATCTGGCCTCCTTCTGGCTGCAGGCCTGCTTCTTAAAGACCAGATGGAAGTCAAGGAAAAAAAGCTACTGGATTTAGAGACATAAAACAGGAGATATTAATAGTCAGCATTTAAAGCTATGGCACATCCATATATTTTCTGCACTCATCGGCTGGGATAATTACACCTCTGCACAATTGGTGTGACAATTTAATTCCTTCCTATGTTAAAACTTTTATTTTTACATTGCAGAATTTTATTTAGGACAATCATTAAGTGGGAAACGGTATTTGAAGCAACTTCAGCACACAAAAAAAGACACTATAGAAGACACACAAATATATGACTAAGAATTCTGAAATAATCTATTTTTCAAAGAATACAATGAGAAGATGCCTCACTCTTGTTTGGGATTGGTGCTTGGTGAGTTTTTTTTCCTTTTCTCCAATATGTGCTTTTATTTTGTCCCATTGTTAAATTATTTGAATCTTTCTAAAATAAACTAATCAGTTCCCCCTATATACAAATGCATACCCAAACATACTTTAGTGCAATTAGATGAATGATGAAGATCCTACAGCAACACTGCTAAAGGTTAATCTAAACCAGAGTTCCTCAGCCTTGGGAACTTTAAACATGCCAGCTGGGGAATTCTGGAAGTTGAAGTCCACACATCTTAAAAGTTTTCAAGGCTGAGAAACATTGACCTAAGTACTAAATGATCCGCATGTTCATCTGTGAGCAGCTGGAAGGCATCCTGGAAAGACAAGTTGTACTTTTCCCTTTTATGATGAATAGCAAAATAAGCTTTTGTCGAACTAAAAAATCTGTACGATATGTAAAGAGGTCAACTTGTCGGGTAGAGCTTCTTTTTATGCTACCAGACTGTTCAGTAAACAAAGTAATATTCACACAAATACCCTTTTAACATTTCAGGATGAGCATGTTTACAAACATTAAAGAGATCCTTGGAATGAGAGAGATCCTTGTGTCAACATGCAGCACTTTTTTCCTGAAATCTCACAGCAGAATCTGTGTTTTACCCAATTGTTCCACAATCCATAATTAGGACAGATTGCGGGATGCCTGGGAAAGGAAGGAAGGAAGAAGGTAACTGTGGGAAAGTCAACCGACACTTTATCTCATGGATAGCAACAGAGTTGTGGTGGAGGGAGATCGGGAATTGCATTTGAAAGTATTCAGAGACTCCACTTTAATTAACTCCCAAGAAAGAAAGATGGGAAATTCCAGTTACAGTTTCCAAGATTCTGTTTTTATATGAGACTAGCATTAAAGGTACCTTGCTGAAATTTGAGTAGTTATTACTTCCCTTGGGCTTGCCAGCCATGTGGGGTTTGACACCAATGCTCAGAATTGTGAATTTGATAAAAAAAAATTGGGGTGGGGGGAATTGATGTTCATGTAATAACTTTCTAAGATATCAGGAAACAGAGGAACCCCATTATCCTTCTGAAATTTAAAATATACTTTGATACCATCATGTAATCAAAACAGTCTCTCAAGTATTGAGAGTATGCAGTCTTTCCCGTAGACCAGGCTGTCAAACTCGCGGCCCATGGGCCAGATGTGTGACGTGCTGGCCATGCCCATGCCTGGTTTACTGAAGAAAAGTTGTGATACGTCATGTGACACCGCCATGACGACGTGGGTTTGACACCCCTGCCATAGAGAAACCAAAATTGTGGAAATCTTTGCCACAAGATGGATGATTAAACTCCTCTTCATAATAGGCTTGTTTTATGCACAATCTTTCTCTTTAGCAAGGTTTAGCTTTTACCAGAAGGTGAGGATTAATCAGGCCCCTGGTTGTATTTGCTACAAGTCTTTTTTCTATCTCAGAGTTCCCCAACCTTTTCAGCTTTGCAGACTGGTGTGTATGTGGGGGGGAGGGGATGGTCCCTTGTGCTTGCACGCGGCAAGCAAGCATGTGTGTATGCACAACTCCATTTGTGCGAGGGGCAGGCATATGCACACACCAATAATGCAAATGGAGAGTGTGTGCATGCACTTACCTGCTGCTTGTACAAGTGGGGGTGTGCATGTGCTCGCTAGCAACTTCCACGGTCCGGTTCCGAAAGGCTCAAAGCCTAGTAGTGAGATGCGGCCTGGGGGTTGGGGATCCCTGTTCCATCTTCATGCTATGGTTGTTGTTTAATTGTTTAGGAAACTTTCAGAATTCACGGTGCACGCTGGTTTCTTTACTTGAAAAATTGAAATTTGTGTGACATCAGTCTTCAAGCCATTCTTTTAAAATATAATTTTGAGCTACTTGACATTATCATGTTTTGCCCTCCTGTAGCCATTTGTCTCAAGGTCAAGAAGGAAGTCATTGGTAATCGCCTAGCAACCAATTACCTGACATACTTTGTGATGTGCTTCTTGAATTTATTTTGAATCATGGCTCTCAGAATGATACACACATGCATATATGTAGAGAAAAGGCCAAATGAGACAAGAATTCGCAAGGATCTCTTCCTAATTGCTGTGAAAAGCCTGAGGAAATTCTGTTCTAATAAACATAATCAACGAAGAATTCCTATTCCACCCGATCTCACTTCATGTGGCAACCAAGGTTGCCTCTCCTGGTTTCTTAACCCAACACTCACTTTGTGGGACAAGGCAGGGCTTGGTCTTCTCTTATTTAACTTCTACAAGAGGTCATTGGGTTAAGTGATCCAGCAGTTTGGGACGAGCTAGAATTCACATACTGAAAACATTCAGCTTTTTATCTTCACCCCTTGGGCTGCCTGAATGATGCCATGGATATCCCTTCCCAGTTTCTAGAGGTTGTAAGGGCCTGGATGGGGATCAATGGACCTTTGTTTAACCCAATGGCTTTGGGTGCTTGGGCTTTCTGGTGACTAAGCCCTAGATGGGATGGCACTGTCTCAGAGAGACACAATGTGCAATCTGGGGGGTACTCTTGGAGTTTTGGGTCCTGCTGGGAGTGCAAATGGTAGTTGTAGCTAAAAGGACTTTTGCACACCTTCAGCTTGTGCAAGCAGTTGCACCCATTCCTGAACTGGGAGATTCTGCTCACTAACACTCGTCCTCCTGTCCCAAAGGTGCTTTTTCAGGAGGCAACTGGACTTTCTCATGGACGAGAAGCAAAATGTCTTCAAAGAACAAAACAAGAAAGTCCAGTTGCCTCCTGAAAAAGTATCTTCAGGACAACCATGACCTGGATGACTGAGAATCTCTACAGACTTTTAGCCAGAGGTGGGTATTCAGCAGGTTCTGACCAGTTCTGGAGAACCAGTAGCAGAAATTTTGGGTAGTTCGGAGAACCGGCAAATACCACCTCTGACTGGCCGTGCCCCCATCTATTCTCTGCCTCCTGAGTCCCAGCTGATCGGCTGGGTCTTCTTTTGTTGCCCTGCACAGGAGAACGGAGCTGGAAAGCAGGTTAGTGGGGTGGGGAGGGAGTGGGATTTTGCAGTAACCTTCCCCTACCACGCCCACCAAGCCATCCCCACAGAACCGGTAGTAAAAATTTTTGAATCCCACCACTGCTTTTAGCTATACAATTTGGGATAAACACCCTTTGAATGGTGTGGGAGTAAGAATGGATTTCCAGAAAAATTGCGGCCTACAGGAACCATTAGCACCACTCAGATGACCCTGAGGACACAGATAAACCTCCAGGTGCTTCAACGACCCTCTAAAAGGATCCAAATGACCAGCTGTCTGCAAGGAGTATAAATCCTTCCATTCCCCACCATCCAGTCAGAGCTGAAGAAGCTTCTTGCATGAGAAGCAAAACGTCTTCAAAGAAAAAACCAGAAAGTCCAGTTGCCTCCTGAAAAAGCACCTTTGGGACAACCATGACCTGGAGGACTGAGAATCTCTACAGACTCGTCTTCTTGTGACTCCTATCTAGATTACTGCAA
This sequence comes from Notechis scutatus, assembly GCF_049901735.1. Classification (NCBI taxonomy): domain Eukaryota; kingdom Metazoa; phylum Chordata; class Lepidosauria; order Squamata; family Elapidae; genus Notechis; species Notechis scutatus. The sequence goes on from NC_142010.1 coordinate 69,213,847, forward strand.
TGTACTCTAAGCGGGGTTGCCCTTGAAGAGCATTTGGAAGCTCGAGCTGGTGCAAAATACAGCCGTACGGATTGTAAATGGTGTTGGTTACAGCCACTCAGACCTCGGCTGCTCAGAATGGAACAAAGCACCCAAAACCAGTGGCTCTGAAGGACTTAAGGCAATTCCAGTCAGAATCCAGCAATTTTGAACTAAAGCTGGAAAACATGGAGGCAGGGTGCATTTGCAAAGATTGGGAGGAGGAAGATATCATCCATTTCTGTACTCAGAAGTGGTATGAGAAGGGGCAAAGCAGAAAGTGTGAATCTGCCCAAAGCCTTTAGGGGAAAAGAAATGAGAATGCTACTAGCTTGATTCTGCAAACTATTATGCATCTATTGCACAAATTCTTTGATTTGATAGTTCAGACATAGATACAGTGGTACCTTGATACTTAACTGCTTTGAAACTCATCAAATTTGGTACTCCACACATTTTGATCCAAAATTTTTGTCCTGCTGCACATCGTTTGCTTGGTATTCAATGCACAAGCCAGAACTTGTCAATGCCGGCTGCCTTATAAGTCACTACATTATCCCTTATGGGAAAAATTTGTTAGATACTCATCATTTTTGATACTCATCACGCCTCCCTGAAGCAATTAACAATGAGCACTGAGGTACCACTGTATTGGATTCTGCATAGGATTAGGAATTGCTCAGTATGGCCACCAAACAAAGCACTTATTTGGAATATGAAAAACTGGGAACACATGTCAAGAATCAAAGAGACAAAACTCTTAAGAGGGAATAAAAATGGATCACTGAGTTAGGTAAAGGTTTGGCTAAGAAAGTGATGCTTTTTATTGCTTCCCGATTAATCCCTAGGAAGGCTACATTAGTATTAAATGTTTCTATGCTATGCTTCAAGGATTTGAAGGTTGAGGGCAGATTGCTTGGAAAACCTGTCAATCCTCAATACTTCATGCCACCTCTAATGCTTTTAACCGGCTTGCCAAACTATGCTATTCTAGAATAACTTCACACCTTTAGATGGTAGGTGAAATCTCTGCCACAAGTTTCCCAAAGAGTAAGTTTAAATGTAGACAAGCACACCATTCCATCAACGCCCAGATTATTCATGGTGGTACCACAGACATCAGAAGCAGGCAGGACTTTCACATGGACAGGGAAAAACAAAGGAAGCCAAGGTGGCTCCTGCTGAAATTTTGAAGCTGGGGTGGAGCCCACTACCTGCTATAGGTCAATTCCTTATTGAAGATCATGGACTTATGGTTAATGAATTTCTTTTTTGATTTAAAGCTCGTAAGTTTCTGCTGAGTGTTTTTCTATTCGGTTTGATCAGTTGCTTTTCTCATGATAGTATTTCAGATGTAAGCTTAGCACTATATAAACTGTGCATTTCTAATCATGCAGAGAAGGCAGAAAAGCAACTTGTTAGGTTTTCAGATTGAATAACGGCAGCAAAGAAAAAAAAAACAAAGAAAAAAGTGAGCACACTCAGCTGCCATTTTTCCTTTGCATTTGCAGTGAGCCTTTGACAGGAAGAAAGGAGAAAATAATATACTGAAATAAAGCAAACAAGTATAACATAATTTTTTAATCTTGAAACCCACATGTGTTGAAATGTTTTTTTTACATCTGCTAGTTAATGCTGATGTATCATGCTACTAAACTAAGAAAGTCATTTTGACCTGTGCTGTACATACAACTCACACAATCATAGAATATAAATCAGGCAAACCTAGTTGCGTGTACACACACACACACACACACACACACACACACACACACACACAGAATAAGTTGGAAAGAAGCCTGTTTGGAAAAGTTCCAGAAAATAATCTGTTTTGTATTTATGTCAGGTGCTTTATATAATGATTATGCTAGCTTGAGCATTAAAAGATAGATCCTTTTTGGAATAAATCAAACTGAAATGCAATACTGTGTTCTTATCCACAAGGCCTAAGACCAGATGGCTAGTATCTGATTTTAGGGAACAAGATTGTTGGTGATCTAAGGTTCTGTTGCATTTCTATTTTAGTTACTGGCACAAGGCACTCTCCAGAACAAACCATTAACAGCAGAATGAATCATAAATACTTCAGCACTAAAAATGAGATCAGAAGACATTTCTGGACAGAACTCTAGATTGCCTCAAATAAATCTATTCATTGTGTTTCCTCTAGATAGGATGTATGTTTTAACACCCCCTTTAAATGTTTAGGGGTAGGAGAAGTCAATCTAGTATACTTAAATTGTAATAAAGCTTTCTATCTTTCAGTTACAGTTAAAAATTCAGTTAATGTCAACTATATTAAGAGAGGTAGTAGTTACCAGAAATTACATCAGGAAATATGGCCTTCAGATATTAGTTGTGTTTCAGCTAATGCAGTAAAATGTAAAGTGATTGAATCTTATAGATGTCCGGTCCTGGGCCAAAGATTACAATTATGGCTATAGCATAAATACCACTGTTAATCTGGTTTATCACTTGACTTCTTCTGTGGATACTTATTCAGATCATGGCCTCATATTATGTCTCAACCTGAAAAGGAGATTAGTCTGTACAGGTAGTCCTCAACTTACAACAGTTCATTTAGTGACTGTTCGAAGTTATGGTGCGACCGGAATTCTGCCAAACAAATGATTCCCTCAACACTGTTGAGGGAATTATTTGTTTAAATTATTTGTTTAAAAATAAACAATTCCCTCAACACTGTCAAACTACTTACTAAGTCTGCATTTAGTCTATTAATCTTCCCATCCTTCCTTTCACCCATCTCCTCCCACTTATGACTGTATGACTGTAACTTTGTCGCTTGTATCCTTATGATTTTTTAAATTGACTGTTTCCTAGTATGATTTGATTGCTTATTGTTCCCTATGATTATTATTAAGTATTGTACTTTATGACTCTTGACAAATGTATCTTTTCTTTTATGTACACTGAGAGCATTTGCATCAAGACAAATTCCTTGTGGGTCCAACCACACCTGGCCAATAAAGAATTCTATTCTACTGAAAAAAGTCACTTATGACCATTTTTCACACTTCTGACCATTGTTCCATCCCTGTGGTCACATGATTTACATTTGGATGCTTGACAGCTGGTTCCTATATTTATGACGGTTGCAGTGTCACGGGGTCATGGGATTCCCTTTTGCAACCTGCTGACAAGCCAAGTCAACGGGGAAGCCAGATTTACTTAACAACCGTATTACTAATTTAACAACTGGAGTTATTCACTTAACAAATGTGGCAAGAAAAGTCATAAAATGAGGCAAAATTACTTAGCACATTTCTCTGTTAGCAACATAAATTCTGGGCTCAGTTGGAGTTGTAAGTCGAGGACTACTTGTAGTTTATCTTCCTTTTCCCAGGCTGGAAGAGAAATGGGTTTTGGAGTGATGGTGGCTACACTGATCCCATTGTCTTTTTCATTCCAATAATAACTGACATCATGAGAATGGCCATGATGTTTCTGGCCCTGATTGAACAATTGAGAGTTTTTGTTTTTTACAAAACTATTTAAAAAAAAAAATCAGTCCTGTAAAGGTAGCTGTGATACTGGGCTACATATATGACATTGGCACATTGGAGATAGCCATTGTTTACCATCTGGAACTTAACTTAGTAATTCATTACTAGAGCCAAATTTGTCTTGGCAAATTAGATAAATGTGTTCTGATTGAATGTCAATATTTACGATTCTTAAGGGTAGTGAGATACTCAGTTTTTGGAATCCTCTGGCTTCAGGACTTCCTCAGGTTCAGCCAATTCCATCTCCTGGAATAAGCTTGTAGACCATCATCATCATCAACCATTATCATCGTCTTCTTCTTCTTCTTCTTCTTCACCATCATCGTTATCATCTTAGCCCTTCTATATTGGCTATTCAGAACCACAAAGCAAAACTTCAGAGCTCCTGCCCTGGCTCTTCTCAGTGAACTTTGACTAAGTATCACTCTTCAGATCACTTTCTTATATTCTGATCCTGTCAATTAAACGCTACAACTTTATGCTCATGTAAATTCACAGCTCATAATGCTTTAGGTGAGGGAATAATCAGAAATCATTTCATAAGGGGAAATCATGGACAAATTCAATCAATCCGTGAGGATTTTTTAAAAAATATTGCTAATTGCAGGACATAAAAATGTGGAGGAAAGGGGAACATGACTTTGCATCTTAAGTTCTTTGCTTAATGAGTGCTTTGCTTAGCGACCATCTGAAGTTATGACTGCTGAAACTGTATCTTTACAATCAGTCCTAAAAATTGCAACTGGTGCAGCATCCCTGAAGTTACGTGAGAGAGATTCAAGCACTCCACAGTCAGCAGGAATTTACAAATGCTGCAGCATCCAGCTTTCTTGTGAACACCATTTGTACATTTCACAGCTGGCTTCAAACAAGCGGAGTCAATAGTTGATCCATCAGTGAAATTGCAAGTCACATCACTTAATGATGAGTTGCCAGTCCCAGCTTTTAGTCATTAAGACTAACTGTAGTGGCTCAATGTTGTTGATATTTATTTTCAAAATCCATGAGTACTTGAGGGATTAAGAAGTTGTATTGCTCTCTGGTAATATACAGGTGAAACTTGAACAATTAGAATCTCATGCAAAAGTTCATTTATTTCAATAATGCAACTTGAAAGGTGAAACTAATATATGAGATAGACTCATTACATGCAAAGCAAGATAGTTCAAGCCGTGATTTGTCATAATTGCGATGATTATGGCTTACAGCTCATGAAAACCCCAAATCCACAATCTCAGAAAATTAGAATATTACATGCAATCAATAAAACAAGGATTGTACAGAGAACAATATCGGACCTCTGAAAAGTATAAGCATGCATATGTACTCAGTAATTGGTTTGGGCATCTTTTGCAGCAATTACTGCCTCAATGCAGCGTGGCATGGAAGCTATCAGCCTGTGGCACTGCTGAGGTGTTATGGAAGACCAGGAAGCTTCAATGGCGGCCTTCAGCTCTTCTGCATTGGTCGGTCTCATGTCTCTCATCTTTCTCTTGGCAATGCCCCATAGATTCTCTATGGGGTTCAGGTCAGGAGAGTTTGCTGGCCAATCAAGCACAATAATCCCACGGTCATTAACCAGGTTTTGATGCTTTTGGCACTGTAGGCAGGTGCCAAGTCCTGCTGGAAAATGAAGTCAGCATCCCCATAAAGCTCATATGCGGAAGGAAGCATGAAGTCCTCCAAAATCTCCTGGTAGATAGCTGCATTGACCCTGGACTTAATGAAGCACAGTGGACCATCACCAGCAGATGACATGGCTCCCCAAATCAACACAGACTGTGGAAACTTCACACTGGACTTCAAGCATCTTGCAGTGTGTGCCTCTCCATTCTTCCTCCAGTCTCTGGGACTTTGGTTTCCAAATGAGATGCAAAAGTTGCTCTCATCAGAAAAGAGGACTTTGGACCACTGAGCAACAGACCAGTTCTTTTTTTCTTTAGCCCAGGTAAGACGCTTCTGATGTTGTTTGTTGTTCAGGAGCGGCTTAACAAGAGGAATACGACATTTGAAGCCATGTCCAGGATCCGTCTGTGTGTGGTGGCTCTTGATGCACTGACTCCAGCCTCAGTCCACTCCTTGTGAAGGTCCCCAACACTTTTGAATGGCCTTTTCCTGACAATCCTCTCCAGGCTGCGGTCATCCCTGCTGCTTGTGCACCTTTCTCTTCCACACTTTTTCCACATAACTTTCTATTAATGTGCACTTTGGGAACATCCAACTTCTTTTGCAATTACCTTTTGAGGCTTTCCCTCCTTATGGAGGGTGTCAATGATGGCTTTCTGCACAACTGTCAGGTCAGCAGTCTTTCCCATGATTGTGATTCCTACTGAACCAGACTGAGAGACCATTTAAAGGCTCAGGAACCCTTTGCAGGTGTTATGGCTTAATTAGCTGATTAGAGTGGGACACTTTGAGCCTAGAATATTGAATCTTTTCACAATATTCTAATTTTCTGAGATTGTGGATTTGGGGTTTTCATGAGCTGTAAGCCATAATCATCTCAATTATGACACATCATGGCTTGAACTATCTTGCTTTGCATGTAATGAGTATCTCATATATTAGTTTCACCTTTTAAGTTGCATTACTGAAATAAGTGAACTTTTGCACGATATTCTAATTTTTCGAGGTTCACCTGTAGGTAGTCTCCTTATGAAAAACTCAGGAAGGGAAAAACTAAGAGCTAATAATGCCAAGAGACTAAAATAGAAATTGCTTACTCACTCAATGTACTATCAGAGCTATACATACAGCATGTCACAGATAGTTCATGTGATCCAACAAGCTATGAATCACTATAGCATATCACTGGGTCAGGGTGTCATTCAGACAACAAAATGTAAGAATTTTTTTAAAAAGGAAAGATAAGGCTTAATATTTTCTTCAAAATTAAGAAATTATATTTATGACTTTCGCTCTCTTTTCACTTTTATATTTGCAGTATTGGTTGGAAGATATTGGAATAATTGCATTAATCTTTCCAGATCATATATTAATGGACTATAATCTAAATATAATTTAGATTAGTCTACTATTCCAATCTCTTTCTACAACTAGCCAGTTAGCAGAATCAATTACAGCTATGGCTAGGAATTATAGTAATCCATATATTCTTGAAGAACACCAACTGAGGAAGGGCAACACTTCACAGAATGAAGTGCGTCAAATATCCCCCGTTTGTTGCCTGCCTACATAATTATGTATTCACAGTTAATACTTGTCAGATTCTTGTTCAACATGAAGTGGATGGGTAGTTCAGAATGATGGTGGAAATAAAAGTTCAGCTTCATGAAATCTAGACAGAACTTTGCAATCATGTCTTCTTTGTAACTGCAAATAACTTCCTCTCTTTTCTCTGTCTGGCTTAGATTGAACCATTCAACCTAGACGCCATTGTGAAACCAATGTATTTTGAAAAAATTCTATAAGAAACTGTTTGTTACAAATGCTTACATGGTTCTAGCTTCTCTTCAATACAAAATCAAACATTTACAAAAAGGATCCAGTCGCCTGACCTGAGAGAGTCACACCTGAAGAATTTAAATGAGGAACTTTCTCATGCTACAATAGCCGCCCAGTGAACTGTGAGTGAAAGATTTATAAAAAGAGCCACGCTGGTCCCCAGGAATCATTTACAAGCTGTAGAATAGCATTCATGTGAATCATCAGTTATCTATGAAGCAGCCTAGACAGTTAGTTGCACCACATGCATTGAACGCTCCAGTGTGTTGCCTGACTTGCCTCTGGCCATTATGTGGTATCAACCACTGATGATCCTTTATAAACTCCGTAAATTCTCTTTATTGTCACCCTTGCAGAACTCAGAACTTTTCTTTGCTCCCCATTGCTTTAGCAATGTATACAAGTCACATGAGAGCAGGCCTATTCCAGGGTGGGGAATAGGTATTTTCTTATTGGTCAAAGTACCTGCCAGGCACCTACCTCCTTGCTCTATTTGAATTGCCTAGTCTGTGGAAAAGCCAAGGAATGCTGCTTTGCCCTCACAAAAAGTGGGCTTTCAGCTATGAGTAAATAAGATTCCATCAGCAAAATCAGATTGACCCTAGGTAGAGAAAAGTACACTTTTATTTATTTGTCAATTATCTCACCATATATATTTCTCTTGAAGTACCCCACAATATTCCTCTCTCCCATTGTTGCAACTTATCAGGGAGTGAGCACCATTAAAAAGGCATCAAATAACAGTGAATAAATGAATATTGGGGAGGATAGGAAAATGCTAGAAACGTGATTATTTTTCATGATTTACAAAGTCAAGTGAAAAGAATCTATTTCACACTGGAAATTCTGGGGTGTTAACAGCAACTGGCTGGCTTGCATCCTTTGCATTTAGCTCTTGATTTTCTTGGGTTGAGCAAAGATTGGATAAAGGGGCAGTCTTTGAGCTGTAGAACCAGAAGCATACATACAAGTGACATTAAGATAAAGACATCTGTGATCTACAGTTAGTCAGGTTGATCGGACAAAACACAGATTGGATACATAGCGCTTTGGGAATTAGATGCAGGCTGAACAACTAGTAGGGTAACAATTCTTTGTGTTACGGTGATTGGGGGCCTATTGGATATGTTTGAGGATATGGGTATTGTTAGTCAGTCTTTCCATCTGTTTCTTTTTGCTTTTATTATTTCTTTGTTTTTAAAATTGTGTTTTTCTACTTTGTTTGATTTTACTGTACAACGCCCAGAGTCAGTTTGAAGTTGGCCAGCACTAAAAATTAATTAAATTGCATCGGTTTCTCTCGCAAAGTGACTTAAGGCAATGATCCCCAACCTTTCTTATGCCGCGGCCCGGTATCCCCAACCTTTTATGGCGCGGCCCGGTACCTGCATTAGCTGGGCGCCGCCATCTTTTTGATGAAAAAGTGCTTCCGGTGACCTCACCGAAGCACTTTTCATCAAAAAGATGGCGGCGCTGCTTCCGTGAGCTTTTCCAGGTAGAAATGGCTTTCTACCCGGAAAAGCTCACCAGCACTTTTTCATCAAAAAAGATGGCGGCGCCCAGCAAACCAGCGCCCGGTAGGACTTGTTCCACGGACCGGTACCAGTCCGCGGACCGGTGGTTGGGGACCCCTGACTTAAGGTATGAAAAGTATAAGAATATTAATATAGAAGTTTAATTTCAGATCTTAACAGGGGTATTCAGGCATGCTGGACATTATATTTTGCAATGTAGCATTTCCCAGTATTATGTGCACCAGATGTGCTCAGCCATCAAGTGGACAGCACCAGATTAGAGAAAAATATGCTAATAAATTTTTTTATCAAACATTATTATGAGTCTTTTTTCTTCTCCATGTACTATATATCCTAGAAAACTACAAGAGAAATGTCAAATGAATATATGTGGTACTAAAATTCTGATAAAATATTGAGCAATTACACAGACTTTTGCCCTGTTGTAGTACATCGATTTATCAACTTTATTTTAAAAATACTTACTGCGTAACATGTGCTCATGCACAATTCATGCACAAATCTTTTGAACACTGAAGGTATTTACTGACTGCCACCTCACCTAGTTGTCTAGACTCTTTCCCAAGATAATCAGAAAGTTTTTGTGCTCACAAAAGAGCACAAAGTGCTGGAAAATGAGTAACTTTATATTGTATCGTAAGGCTTCAATACTTCCAATAACTTTGAAAAGGAACAGGGGAAGTATTATTATAAATGTATCACAAATGGATACATTTGTGAGCGGTTTATTTATAGCTACCCATCATAATCACATTTAAGATTTAAGCCAGAATTTGCCCAGTATCCACTCTTAATATAAGCTCTGAAGCAGGTAAAGTGGGTTGAGGGCTACACAATTACTCAGTCTACTGCTCAATGTGTTAAACTACAATAGATTCCCTTTTTGGGGTCCCACAATCCCTTAATTTAGGGTAGAGTTCAGGCAACTGGATGGAGCTGAGCATATACTGCCCGGATGCCCTTCCCAACACCACACCGAGGTTGCAACACATTTTTTTCTTGGTGCCCTAGAAGAGAAACATCTGCCACTACATAGGATTGAACATTCTGAGTGGGAGGCAAGCATCTTCACCATTAGACCACCACACTGTTAAATGTGGTAAACTGCAGTAAAGTAATATATTCTCACCTTTGTGTATAGAGTATCATGAAAGGACCACAGGTTTATCATTCCCTAGAAAAGCTGGCGCTCTGGGCAAGACATCTTGCAGAAGATAAATCCAGACAATGAGCTTGCTTTCCCTCCTTGCATCATCGTTTAATTAAATTATTTTCTGTTCAAATTCACTTAGGCCAGCACCTTACCTGACAGCTTCCTGCCAAGCAGGGCTCAGAGGCTGACCTGCCGTGATGACAAAATCTCCATAGCAACGGGGTATTTGCTGGAGTGACGTGGTTGTTGCACTTGCCTATCAGGGAAATTGATTTGAAAGTGAATCTATAAATATTGCAGTTACTTAGCTGGCCTGCTAAACATCTTTCTTTGGTTGACAGAATAGAGATTAATTAAAGAATTGAGCCTGCCTTTCTTGGCTTTACAATCGTTTCCAAAGAAATCAGCAGGAAGGGCTTTTCTGTGGCATTTTTTCTTCAGCCAAAAGATTTACTGTCAAGTTATCTGAGGGTGAAAAATAGTTGCTGCTTATCTCCCTCTGGAGTGTTCTTCCATTCTTTGAGTTATGCCTTGCTTTGCACTGAAACGTTGTCCTTGCCTAATGCTTCATAATGGTGTGTTCAGTAGTTGGGTGACAAATATGAGAAAAGTACAATTTTAACTAAAAGGCTATTTCTGGCATCTTCTCAAAACTTAAACCAACCAGTTTAGATCATACAATGGAAAAATAGTTAATAATTATTGATCCCTGTGATTTCCTCATGTAAATCACAGAAAGAGTTAGGATAAAGGCTCGCTGAGTGTTTGTGTATTAGACCAAAACCAAGAGTCTGAACCAATGTTCCTCAACCCTGACAACTCTTAAGATTGTATGGACTTCAGCTCGCAGAATTAAGCATGGCTGGCTGGGGAATTCTGGGAGTTGAAATCCATACATCTTAAAGTTACCATTGAAAACCACTGGTCTGGAGAGATGCTTGAAAATAGTGATCCAGGCCTTAAGATATGCACAGTTCTAGGAAACATAAATCACAGTCCTTGTTATCTCAAGAAAATGGTTGAATTCGTAGGAGATACTTGGGTATATTGTACTACATTGTAGCCTTAAACTGCTTGACTCCCTATGAAAAGTGGCTAGAAGTAAAGCTGGCTCAGCAAATACCTTTCTGGGGTTTAGTACCACCTTCCAGAGCAATGGCCAGATGTTCTGCCAAATTTCATGGACTTCACTTGATTGGTGGATTCCCCAGCTTTTAAAAAAATCTTTCCCATGGGAAAGCATGCATCAATGGTTTTCTTATCGATGGGCAAATATTTCAGGACATATGATTTTCATTGGACCAGGGAGAAGGAGAAGGGAGAAAAAAAGAGGCAGACCACTAAAAGGTCCTTTCCAAAGGCACTCTGGGACAAGATGGCCATGGAGGCAACAACTATGACTAAAGGGGACGAGGCCACTTCGAGTGGAAGTGTTTGTATACCATGAAAGGAAGCAAATCAGACAGCACTTCTTATGCTGGCACAAGCTGTGGGGAAAGGGTGATTTCTGGTGGTTTGGAATAAATAGAAAAATAGCTTTATGTGTTCCTGCTTTCATGAAACTGTGGTTTGTTCTCATAGTGGGGCAACCACCTATTGCATAGATTAGCCCTTAACCATATGTCAGCAGTCACATTTTAATTAGTATAGTGTGTGTGCAGTCCATGATACTAATGTATGGTTCAGTGTATCATGCAAATAGAAAATTCAACTAAGTAAAATTAGTTGAACAAATCATAGTCCACTATGTTCAATTGAAGGTCTCTGTGCAACAATAAAAACAAAACATAATGTTAAACCACAAGAAGTTTTAGGAGCACATTTGTAGCAGAGAAGGAGGGATGGAAAGAGCAGCCTGAATCTTTTCCTCCACCTAGCTCCAACTTTTTATTTTCCTCCTTCCCAGACAGACTTCACAAGAAAAGAAACCTTGCCATCCTATCCTTGGTAGAATTTCCAGAAGACGAAAGAGCGCAAATACAAATTCAAACTATGTTTGGATGGTTATATATGTTATTTCTCAGCGGGTTGCTGCATTATCCTGTACCTGAGTCTTCAGTTGCAGAAAGCCTGCAAGTAAATATACATGTATAAAATGAAATAAGGGCATATGTGTTGTGCATGGAAATACCTCTGCAACTTACATCATCTCATTCCTTTATAGCAAGCAGCAGGGGAAGTATGGAAAATCCGTCAGACAATGATTTCATGTCTCGGGCCTCTGAGTATTTATTAAATTTATATGCCACATCTCTTACTGATAAGGCAACTCTTTTGTTTTTCATTCCACCAATTAATTAACCAATCAACTAGTATGCCACACTTCAAAACTAGGCTTTCCCAAGGTATTTTATTACTGCTTAGAACTGGTGAAGACAGGAGGCTGGCACATTCAACGTCAACTCTGGGCAGAAGCCAATGACAAAAAGAAAAGAAAAAGGAGAGAAAGAGATTTCACCTCCTCTGACAGAAATCTTTAGAACTCTAAAGAAGAGTGACAGTTCAAACAAGAATCCCTTCACTGAGGCATGCTATGGTATCTTAAGTCTCTTAACTTTATAGCATTTCTGAAACAGATGGCTTTGGGTTTCAATCTAGCAGTTGCAATTAAAAAGGCGAGAGTAATCCAGTTGTAGCAGTTACATAAATTACATACTACTTGCTTCTTCATGCTTATTATCTAGATATAGTTCTAAATAATAAAAAATACACATTTAAGTCATGGAGTGATTTTCTCACGGCAGTGTTCTCCTTTGCAATGTTCGAATGCAGTACTGCAGGCTAACTCACTGCTCACTCCAGGAGTTCGATTCTGATGGGCTCAAACTTAACTCACCCTTCCGTCCTTCCAAGGTCAGTAAAATGAGGACCCAGATTGTCAGGGGCAATGTGCTGACTCTGTTAACCATTTAGGGAGAGCTGTAAAGCACTGTGAAGCAGTAGGTATATAAGTCCAAGCCCTATTGCTATTTCTGACATGGTGCTTTTCAGTACACAAGACAGAAAAGCAAATGCCACAGGCCAACTTAAAGCACCTCACATCAAAGCTAATGAACTATTGCATGAATGTGAAATCATCATTAAAAATACTCCTCAAATAATTCAAGACCAAATTCACATCTCCTAGAAACTGAGTACCATCTGTCTCCTATGGTACAGGGACACAGAAACCAAATTAACTGCATTTCCTGATTAAAAGAACAATATTCTCAATAAATATTTAAGTTATCAATCAGGTGATTAAAAATGTAAGGTTTGGTGCCTATTTCATTCCCAACGTCAAATTAGATTAGAGCAGCAGTGCCTGCGTGTATCTGTGTACGTGTGCTGGTCTATCTGTTAAGACCCACAAAAAGATTTAGAGGGAGCTGTGTCAAGGAAAGAAAGTTCTCCTCAGCCAACGTCAGAGCAAACAGCCTGTTTTCGCCCACCAAGACACCAATTTAAAGTAATCAGATCACAATTGTTCAGTTTGAATACACTGAAAATTATGTAACTCTAGCACCTGCAGGGTTAACGCATGGTATTTTATTCAGGAACATTTCTACACAGTTAATTGGCTGTATTTCACCCATGCCACCCCCCCTCAATTGTCTTCCATCAGATCTCAAAGCTAGCACTTAGTTACCATGGTCCCCTATTACCCTGGAAACTGTTAGATACTTCTGTATTTTTAGATTTCACAATTGATTCCTTTTCTTTTTCTGACAGAGGATGAATCCAGTTAAAAGTACACCCTCCCACCTTATCTCAAGAGTCACATTGGGTAGTTGAATGGTATTTGAGGCTGGGTAAGGGAAATAAGTAAGAACAATGTTCTAGTAAGCTTACAAGAGAAATAAGTCTATGCGTGAAGCCCCTCCCTGGAGAGTTTGCATTCAAAAGGCTGACTGGATATTGCAGGGATAAAAATGTAGGACAATGGGAACGAAAATCTCTTTAAGCAGGCTTAACTGGAGGGTTTTTCATTAACTCCAGCAATAAACTAAAAAGGATCAAAGTGAAACTAACTTCATTCTAGGGTTCCTCATTGACTTTCAACCCACTAATTTTACAAACAAAGGCACAGTTTTCACAAAAAATTTCAAATGCTTCTCCTGTAGGGTTATCCAAATTCTTCTCATCTACTTCCTACCAGTTGTGGACTTCAGTACTGTGTGGACACTTTCAGCAGTGTGTTATATACGCCCTCTAGTGGACAAAATATTTATTTTATTTTTTAGGTGAAGTGATAATGAGCCAACAGCTGCAAAGTGCTGAACACAGGGGTGGGATTCAAAATTTTTAACAACTGATTCTGTGGGCGTGGCTTAGTTGGTGGGTATGGCTTGGTGGTCATGTGACTGGGTGGACATGGCTTGGTGGTCATGTTATTGGCTGGGTGTGGCCAACTCAATATCACTCACATCGAGGCACGCGTCTCCTTGCCTGGCCTCTCATGACTGTGGGGATGCTGCAACAGTCGTAAGTGTGAAAAGCGGTCATAAGTCACTTTTCTCAATGGTCACCCCACACAAGCAAAGTACCAGCAAAGGGAGGGAAAAAATACTCGAGAGGTTCCTGAGACAGGAAGTCTAATCCTGCCAAGAATGTAATAAGGGTTAACGAAGAGGCAGTTTCTGTAAGCAACACCAGAATGTTTCCTTCCTGCCTTCCTTACAGGATTAGGCCAGTAATTCTTCTAACAACCGGTTCTCTGAACTGCTTAGAATGTTAACAATCGGTTCTAGTGAATAGGTGCGAACTGGTAGAATCCCACCCCTGGCTGAACATGTTTAAATTACACGGTATCCACATTTTAAAATTGTATGGTTGAGCTCTCCCATATTCAAGAAGTGGAATTCTTTAAATCTAAAATGGGGTGTTATTTTACCTTAGCTGTATTATTTTTAAGTCACATACAAGATTGCTTTGTAAATGGACTACTGTAAGCTTTTAAAGATTTAAAAACACTTTGCTAAATTATGAAGGTAGCCCCTAATCTAGAGGTGTCAAACTCAATTTCATTGATGGCCACATCAGGGCTGTGTTTGATCTCAGGGGGGGGCATATGGATGTGGCCAGGATGGGCCACTTGTGTTGGGGGCGCCTGTGGTGGCCATGAGTGCTCTATCCACGAAAACTGAGCTCCGAATGGCTTCTGAGCTCTGTTTTCGCTGGCAGAGGGATGCAGAAGGCCATCACAGCTGAAAGCAGAGCCAGAGCACATGGCCCCCCTGAGCTCCATTTTAGTTGGCAGAGGCACAGCGGACCAGTCCGCTGTTTCCAGGGTGGCCCCAAGGGCCAGATCTAAGCACCCTGCAGGCTGGACCCGGCCCCTGGGCCTTGAGTTTGACACCCCTGCCCTAATTCATTAGAAAATTAAATAATTATTGTTAAGATAGATAACTGGAGGCAGAGTCTTGCATGATATTCCAAAAATACTGATTGCGATGATACAAATGATATATTTTGATCAGTAGATTCTTGAATTATATTTAATAACTCTTTTTAAACAATCCCCCTACTCTTAGCCACTGCTGACTGTATATTCTTTTTACTGACATAATTACTGATTTATTTTGCTATTTTAAAAAGTTGTTACACTTATAGTGGAACAGTATTGGCTAAATGTTGTAAATAAGTAGTTCCAGGTGGCATATTACTATCTTATATAATGCATCCTTTATTTATAAAAATTGAGGGTGAGGGAGGAGAATCTCCATTTTGTTTGATAAAAAGTTCTGCAAAAATGAAAAAGTTCATGAAATATGAGAGATCTGAATTGGCCTAAAGGTGGTGTCTGCTTTGGGGTCCAGATAACTCAGGAACTTATTTCTGATTATTAAGCCTGCCAATGTCATTTCACCAAGCTCTTTTCAAGATTAACATTAAATATTACTACAGATTATCAGAATGGTAAGAGTGAATTCCCTCTGGAAGGTGTTTCCCCCCCCCCAATACCCTTAGTAACACTCTATCCCAGCGATCGCCAACCGATGGGCCATGGCCCATTGGTAGGCCGTGAGAAAATTTTGGTGGGCCGCAGAGAAATCTCACCCCGAGCACCCCCCCCCAAAGTAATTAAGCCAGCAAAAACACAAGGCTGCGCCACCCACATGGCGCGTGGGAACCCTCCCCACCCACTCACTCCTTACCCTGCAAACATGCCTGCTAAATTGCTATTTTTCCTTTTTCTGACCATCAGCTGTTCTGCTGTGCCGGGAGATTTAGATTAGTTAGGAAGCAGGAAATGGTTTGATTTCTTGCTTTCTAGCTAGTCTTTAGATCTTCAGTTCTGCTTTTAAGCACAGCTGAACCTCCCTTAGGACTGAAGGTTCTATTATTCAGTGCAGCCTCACAGCAAGCAAATTTTATGTACAGACTGAGGTAGCCGATGGCAGATAGATAGATCACTGAATGATTCTGTGAGCAACTCCATCTGCCTGGCTGCTTTGCCTGATTTTGGGTAAAAGTTGCTCTTTTTTTATAAAAAATTCAATATTTACATACATGGTGTGTTGTGAGTTAATTTTATGAGTTTGCTTTCAAGCAAATTTTATGTGACAGACTGAGCTAGCCAATGGCAGATAGATAGATTTCTGAATGAATCTGTGATTCTGTGAACAACTCAATCTGCCTGCCTGCTTTGCCTGAGTTTGGGTAAAAGTTGCTCTTTTTTTATAAAAAAATCAATATTTATATAAATACCTATAATATTTACATACAAGCCATGCCCAGCCAGTCACATGACCACTAAGCCACACCCACAAATTAGGCCATGCTCATGAAACTGGTTAGTGGTCCCTGGGTTTTAAAATTATGCGTCTGGTGGTCCTTGAGGTCCAAAAGGTTGGCGACCCCTGTTCTATCCTTTAACAGAGTTGTATGGCACCTTGGATTTGAAGACAAAAAGGTATTTGGAAGATGTAGAAAAATTGTAACCCTAACATTGTTTGCATCTCTTTTAAAGTTGCCACTCTTTCACCATTTTACCACAAAGCTTTTATGCAACCTTATCAAAAGACACGCTTGCTTTAAGAACATAGAATTGGAAGGGACCTTGGAGGTCTTCCAGTCCAACCCCATCCTCAAGGAGACCCTATCCCTTTCAGACAAATCCAGTCTCTTCTTAAAAGCCTCCGGTGATGGAGCAACCACAACTTCTGAAGCCAAGCCAAGAAGTTGGACAAGTGCTACATTCACCTGTGAATATATATAGTGTATAATGCAATGGGGAGCAGGGATCTGAAAATTTATTAAACTTGAGACTGTTATCTCAGACAAGGAAAACTGGGCAAGTCAATTGCAAGTTAATGCTGTAACATGAGAGCAAGCAGGGGCATCTGTGGATTTCAGTCTGCTTGAAAATGAAGAAATGGGGACATGCAAATACTGGTACAAAGTTTCAAGGTATCTGCTTGTTGAAAGAAGTAAAATTAGCTGAGGGCAAGAGTATGGTAAAACAGAAGATGGGATCAACATGAATGGGTACTGAATTAATATCAACTGAACACAAAACAGTATAAAGGAAATTGAATGGCATTTTTGAGAATGATGGGGACTGAACTGGAAAACAAATATATGAAGAAGAGTAAATGAATCAAGAGGAAAAGGACCAAGAAGTTCATGGATGAATGGAGTTAATAAGGTCCAGAAAAAAAGAGAAGGAAGAAATGTAAAGAACAAGAGACAATTTGGAGTATTGACACAATGAAAGCAAGGATGGTTTACTAGTAGAGAAGTATGGAGTGGTATGCTGAGTGTATTGATGTAAACTCGATTTACAACATTCCCTTTTCTTGTTCTTATCTCATACTTTTCTTTGGCTTACCATACTTATACAGTACTTTTCTGCAATCTGCATACTTTACATTCCTGAAAAGGAATAGCAGAATGAGTGTGCATTTGTGTACACAAATGAATCTAAATTCAAAAATTGAAGTGATCCAGATTATCTTGTTTTACAAACTGCAAAATACAATTGGGGTGGGGTGTTGAACCACTGAAGTGGAAAATTAAATTCACGTTGTAGTTGGCCAGTAAATGAGAGAGAAGGAGAGAGGGAGAGAGGGAGAAACAAGATTGATAGAAGTTTGGCCAAAAGTAAATTAACTGAACCTGTTAAATGACCCTTCTTCTCACACTGATAGGAACGAATTTACAAACTGGATTTGATCAGTCTTACCAACAATACTGCAACAGTAACTTGTGAAAAGGTCTAGATCAATTGTTATCATAGCAATGGCAAATATAAAAACAAATCCAGAGAAAAATTGAAAACTCTGCAGTGTGCTGTGATGAAGCTTATACCAAGATGTAGGATCAGATGTGTGCATGATTTTGCATCTCACTTTATAAATATATCCAAATGTACAATGCCAACTATGTAAAATTTCCACCTCTGTAGAAGAATTTACAGCAGGGGTCCCCAAACTTGGCAACTTTAAGACTTGTGGACTTCAACTCCATAGCTGGCTGGAGAATTCTGGGAGTTGAAGTCCACAAGTCTTAAAGTTGCCAAGTTTGGAGACTTCTGATTTACAGGGATCTGATTAGAGAATAAAATAGAATGTGGCAGGAATTAAATGAGATAGACATAATAGCAATAGCAATGCTTAAAACATAGAAAACTGCTTGAGGAAGACTGAAAAGCATTGCCACATACTAGTTAATAAGAGTGCATCAACTATTACTAAAAGGCAAACCTTATAAACAGATTATAGAAGAAGACATTAAACTGGAAAAACATCAAGAAAATTGTCAGAAAGCCTGTATGATTGTGAATCTAGAAAGTGTCATTAAATATGAAAACAAAGAGGCAATCATAGTTTTTGCATTGCTTTTCTGATTGCTCCTGGTAGATGAGACCAGGTTGAGAAGAGACCATGGGGTGCATCCATATTTACTTTTTAAGCTATTCTTGTTCTTTCTCATGTCAGTTTGATAATAAGCTGGTTTAAGAAATTCCTATCCGGGCTAAAGTATTTTGATAACATATTTAAAAGGATTCAAGCTGCAGGTCCTCTCATCAGATAATTCTTCCGCTGCTGCATCTTCCCACCTTTTTCCTCCAAAAAAAGATGACCAATGGCTTTTCTCCCCTCCTGGACATTTATACTTGTGCCTGTCTCTCTGTCTGTTTATTCATCCCTCCATCCACACACATTTGCTATATACACAAACTTCATACCCAGATCCAATTAAATTGGATTTATATTTAAAATACCAAAGAATCAAAATGCACATGGATAGAGAAGACAACAGCTTTTAAAAGAAAACAGTTCATCCAAAATGCTCAAGGAAACACAATATGAAAAAGTGCACTTGGAAGCAGAGCAGAGAAATGCATCCTGAGATAATTTTGAAGGTAAATGGGATTCATGGAAGGCAATGTCATTCATTTCTGTCCTCCAAAACAGTTGCCTGCCCATTTTGACAATGGGGTAACAAGGCAGGGCAGGTAATCTCAGTGCCTTTTTGCAACAGTGCTTTAATTGTCAAATGCATTCACCAGAAAGTTACTTTTGATATAATTTTGCTCTTGTATAAAGTCTGTTTTATCTATCTTAAACTTTTAATTTGTCCAGAATCAGACTGCTTTCTCTGAAATGTGTACTGTTTCTGTCATTTTCTGCACACTATAGATGTATGAACATGAATTGTATCACCAAAGAGAAGTACATTAAATCCAGTTTTTTTGACCAGGCAAAATATATTTGTAAAAAACAATATTGTGATGTATTAAATCTCTTTCAGAATATAGACAAAGAAAGCTGGACATATTATCTTACTAGATTTTGTTAAATTAACTACACATGGACAATCAAAGGTAGCAAATATTGAAAATTTAAATGTCCATGCTACAGCTTTATTATCCTGTTTGAATTGGTGTAAAGAAATCTTGGAACTTGGAAAAAGAAATCCTTGCAGAAATAGGGATAGCATTGTAAGACGATGTGATTAAAATCATATATATATGTTATTTTACTGTGATTCTTTTTATATAATCCACCCAAACAATAAGTGCTGTTGGCCAAATTAAAAATCCAAGAGTTATCTTACTGGTTCTGCCTCTTGCTTGTCCCTATATATCCTACCATATCTTAGTTAGGTTCAACCTTTGCAACAAGAAATGTATTGGTGTAGTAGTATCTCTACCTGAGCTGTACAGTAATTTGTATGGCAAGAGGAAGAAGTAATTTAGAGTGCTTGGGGGCAGGAATGTTGTAGTTGATGCCTCTCTTTAAACAGTATCACTTTGGATAATCAGATAGGCAGCATACAAATAAATAAATAAAATAAAAATGCCTTTTTCTGGGATTGTGTGTGAGTCCAAGAAATGCTGCAACCTCTTCACATTTTTGTGATTTAAATCCAGATTTTTCAGAGTTCCAAATTGCTTGGGAAATCTTCATTATCCACTGCAGCAAAACATTGTGGAAATAAAAAAGGAAGATGAGGAAGGAGCACTTTTAAGTGGGTCTTGGGAAGGTAAGTTCCCAAATATGGTTTGGAAAACAGTATGGGGAAAATAGTTTGAAATGGTGACATTTTCTTTCAGTGTACAAAAACAGCATCTTGAATCCTGATATACTACTTGAAAAGGGACCTTTAAAAAGAAAAAAGAACATTCTGAAATTAAATATAGAAACTGGTAGAATGAAATTGGTTATGTTTTAGTACTTACAACATGACTTAAAGTATTGAAGAGACAGAGACTGATATATATTTTTGTACATTCCGTGTTATTTCTGATTTCACTTCCTCATTGCAAATAGTACGGTAGCAGCTTTGATACTGGAATTGCAAAACTTGTTCCAATATTGTTTAAATATTTATCAGCTTCAGAGACCCAAGGTCTATCATAAAAATTCATTATTTTGGCTCAGAGAAAATTGATTCATAGCATGAGTGACTCTTGTAAAAGTGCACCCTCTGTTCTGGAATTCCACAACACATTAGATTTCACTGGCCCCAATATTTTAATTTCAAATTACAATCTCTTAATACCTGTCATACTCTGCTGAGGACAGAGGAAATTTAACACAAACATTCTGATCAGTAACAAATATGCAAACAAAAAGGATTGAAGGGGTCTGGAACAGAAGAGAAACAGAATCTAATAAAGTTCTATCAAGTGAGTTATCAAGCCATACCAAGAACAAATGGATTAAAGAATTCAAACAAAATACTTACAAATGTGGTGTTTCCACCACCAAATGTGATATAATGTAGTGTGTGTGTGTATCTTATGTATGTGCAATTTCAATTAAAATTATTCAAGTAGCCATGCAAATAAACATTTCCCAAATACTTTTCTTACTGGATTACAACTAACTGTGAACATTAATAAAATGATAGAAAGTGATAGAAATAAGTCTCATAAACCACCGAGAGCCTGCAAAAATCAATTAAATCATTACTAAAGATTAACAAATAATATACAGTAGATGAGTGAGTTGCAGAGAGGTTCCGACATACATATAGTACTCAGGCATTAGGTAGGAATATCCATATTCTGGAATTCCAGTTCACACTTTTAATGCACGAACAAAATTTCCAGAATATTTGCTCTTACCATGATTTATCCTTGCTATCCACATATTTTTTTAAAGACGTCAGTTATGGCAAAATATATAGATTGGCATGAGTGAAAGTAGGCATAAGGGTGTCTGCCAAAGAAAAGAAGGATATTCTTTTCAGGAATGCAGCAATTTCACATACAGCAAGAATGGTTGCCTCCCCCAAAAGAGGAGGCAACAGTCTCCTCCTATAAGGCAGAAGGTACATCTTTTTAGAGGTGAGATACAAATATTTTTACAGGTGCTCCATGAGTCAGAATAATGATACCTGGAGGAGGGAAAGATCCCAACCCAATCTTTCCGGGTTTAGTAAACTAATTTGCATCAGACAGAGCAATATCCCAAGGAGCTCACTGCAAGATGGAAGAGACAAGCAATATCTCCTCCCTAAATCAGCAGCTGTGAGGACAGTGAATAGAAAAGATGTAATAGCCTCTTTCTTTTTAAGAAGAGTCAAGTTATCAGACAGGTTGGGTATGGCAAATATCTATGCAGATGATCCCTTGAAAATAGTTTACTATATGCTTGAGAAACGGCGAAGGAAATGTTTGTCATTGCTCATTCAACTATGATACTTGATATAATGGTGTGCAGCAGTTGAGCTGTGTTCTACTGAACATTTGCTCAAGAAGAGGAAGACACGGCTTCACCAAAGTTGGCTGCCGACAGGTTGAGCTATTTGTATCAGCTCGTGTAAGCTGACTCATCCTCCAAGTCTAAACAGAACTTGGGAACAAGTAGTTATTATCTCATCTTGGAAATCCCCTTTTATTCCTCAGCTTAGTCATATCTGTCCTGTGGGAGAATCTCATCCAATCATGTATTCTGCAAGTTAGATTTCCTTGTTCTACCCTGCTGTGTCCAGAAGTACAAGATATTCTTCCTCTTCCCAAGAATGCAGACAGTTGTTGCAGTCAGTTATTCTAGGGAACAGCACATACAGCCTTACTTGCAAGGCTGCTGAAGAGAAGTAAGACTTTTTCAATTTTCTTCTTTCTTCTTTTCATACAAGTCAAGGGATGGGGGCTAAATCAATTACCCATGTCACAAGTCACCTCTGTCTCCTGGTTCATTTCAAGCTTCAAGATCTTTTATTTCAAAACATTAAATATATTAATAAATGACAGAACACCGCCAAGAGGTAGTACTTCATTCACAGTCTCTCTGTCTAAAGGTTATACATACTGATGTATAAGTGGATACTTTCTCTAATTCTTTGAAAAGCTGTTCCCTAAACTCGACAAGTATTTATGCTGAGGACTTTTCACAGCAGTCGGGGAGGTATTAAAAACAATCCATACAATTTTAAATGAACAATGAAGATTAGGGCTTCACAAATCCAAGTGAGGATTACTTAGCAGCAAATACCATATTTTTTGGACTATAAGATGCTCCAGATCATAAGACGCATCTAGCTTTTGGGGAGGAAAACAAGAAAAAAAAAATCTGCCTCTGCCTCCCAGCAATTTGCCTCCTTGAAGCAAACAGCAACAGCCTGGTCAGGTTCAGCACAGCCTGATTTAGCATGAGCAGCTGATTGGCGGTTGGATCGGCCTCCCAGAATACCACCAATCAGCTGTTCCAGGCTGCAGGAATTGCCGCCATTGCTCGTCGCCTCCGCAAGCCCCATTTTTGGCCTGATCCTGCCTCCTGGAATGGGCTGAAAACGGTGCACATGGAGGCTGAAAATGGGGCACACAGAGGTGGTGATGACGATCGGCGGTGGCAATCTCCGCAGCCTGAAACAGCTGATCGGCAGTATTGTGGGAGGCCGATCCAACCGCCAATCAGCCGCTTGTGCTAAATCAGGCTGTGCTGAAGGTGACCAGGCTTTTTGCTGTTTGCTGCAAGGAGGCAAATTGCTGGGAGGCAGAGGCCGAAGGGTGGGGGCCAGTGGGTAGGCGGGGCTTTGGCAATATTCGCTCTATAAGATACACAGACACTTCCACCCACCTTTTTGGGGAGGGAAAGTGCGTCTTATAGTACGAAAAATACAGTAGATAAATCTTTGCTGCCATAAAATGCTCTTATAGATTTCTGCAAAACTGATATAATATCCATAATCAAGGTAACATGTTAAAATGATTGACACCCTGTACCTTTTTTTAGCTATTTTCTCTGGCAGGAAACATAGAAAATGCAAACTACCATATTGTCATGATTGCCACAAAGAGCGCAAATTGCTGACATTTCAGTATTATAAGCCACTATTTTTGGCTCTCTTGAGCTCCCAATGAAGATTCAAACAAGTCATTTTATGACTGCAAAAGGATGACTGTAGTACTATCTCTTTGACATAACATAAGTCAGAATGTAAACACACAACAGGCTAAACCTTGCAATAATTCTGGCTAAAGGAGGGAGATGAACTTGGGAGGACAGATTATATTGCTGAACACTTGATTTATATACCAACACTGAAAATGGAGTGCTTTTTATCAGCTAATGAGCTGCTATAAAATGAAAGATTATGCAAAACTCTAAAGTCTTGTTTGCTTACAGTAACAGCTTACCCTTTTTGTGCTTCACTGAACACTCACAAACATAAAACCAACTGTTATTAATGTTATGACCAATTTGACTGAAAGAAAATAAAAAAGAAATAATGCAAAGGCAAAAACCTGAATACCATAGCCATGGTATTAAAAAAAATGTTTCATTCTAAGCACTGTAAGAAAGTACATTTGTTCCTGAAATTGAAATAAAAGCTTTTGTCCATATTTATTTTACCCCATACAAGCAGCACTGGTTGAAAATATAAAAGGCATTGAATTCCTGAATAAATATTTGACACTGTCTGGCTTATATATAAAATAACACAATCCAACCTTTTGCTTTATATATAAAATAACACAATCCAACCTTTTGGTAGTCAGACATGTTATTCTTGCTCTAAATAACATTATAATTTCTAATTGTAATGATATAAATCACAACAGGAAGACTATGATAAGAATGCAGGGTAAGAATTATATTATTACCACCCTCTTCAATAATGGCTGTACCACCTTTCATGGGCCTGAGGGTTACACTTGGTCTTGAGTGATTTGTTGTACAGTGAACCTAACTAGGGTAAAGGAACTATAATTAAAATGAATACAACTAATATGATTAGTTTCCATAATTCTCACAATTAAAATTTGGTGGGAATTTTAAAATGGATTTTGGGATTTGGCATCGAGAATAACAAGGTATATGTACTATGATTCTGTAGAACCTGAGCTCTCTACATTGCTATTAAGATGCCAAAGATAATCTATAAGCGTTGAGTTCTTCTATTTTGAAGGGCAAATCAAGAATTGCAAGTTAGAAGGGAAAATCAAGAGCTGTTTTTATAAAATGAATGTGAACTGAAGTTGCAAATTTGAAATAATGATCAGTTGCTTTGTAACAGTCTCATTGTCAGAATCTTTCAGCATAAAGTACTAATATTATAATATTTCAGTCCAGCTTTATTGTATCAACAGCCCATCAGGTATTTATCCACTGATCAAGCAAATGCCTATGGGAAGTCCTCAAACAGAAGATGAAGGCAACAGCATAATTTCCTTTGTGCTCCTTAGCCAGAATTAATCAGAAGCATGTGATAGTTGTCATAATTAATAATTATTCTCCACTTATGTGTCTGTTCCTAACGCAGCCAAAATGGTAAAACTTGTGACATCACAATGCAAACTTTGTCTTTTTGTACTTTCTTTACTGTTGCATACTAGTATGTAAAGACTAGATTTTGCATCACAATCCTGCAACAGTCCAGGCCGGATATGATTCTCCATGCATTTATCCAAACCCTCAAAGTTGTCCACTATGAGTTGTGTGCAGAAATGCTGAAAGTTATTTGTCCTGAACTTCCTCATTTAACTTCACTGCATGGCGCTGAGTTTTAATACTATGAAAGAGGGAAGAAGCTACGCATAATTCCATAAACCGCTATCATATTCCTCCTACTTGCCATTTTTCTAAACAGAAAAACCAGCATTGTAATCTTTCCACGGAGGGGAGCTGTCGTCATTTTCTACATCTTTTGTAGTTTTACAATATCTTTTTATATGCACATATGCTTCACAGTGTTTCTATTTTCATACCACAGATTTGTACAATAGTCCAAATAATTGTCCATAACAGTATTGGAATTTAACAAAAATGTATTTAATAGGGCTATTAGGACTTGATTGAAAATATCTCTGATGGATCGTTAGATGACAATAAATTCTAATTCTTTGCTGTTACCCAGTAGCTGCTGTTCAGATTTTTATCTTTTAGATCTGATATGCTATATGCAAGGAAATTATTCACTCCCAGAATGGATTACTAATAGCTAATCTGTGTAACTTTTTCTCACTATAAATAACAACTGCTGGAAAGGGAGATTGATCTGCATTAGGAAACCAATAAAAATTATTCCTTTCTTTCCATGCCAAACATTTAATCTTAAAGTTTTCACTGAACCTAACTAGATTTTTCCTTTTTATATCAATTAGCAGCTGGAGAAAGGAAGTTTTTGCTGAGGTCTAGTGTACAAGGAAAAACTTAGATATCATTCCCTATATGTCCATACCTGATTAGTTCCTTTTTCTGTTTCAATTGATACTTACGATTTTTAAAACTCAGCAAAATATTAAACTATATATTTAATACCATGTGTTTTGGCTGCATTCATTCAGAAAAAAAGAATTTCAAATAAAGAATTTGAATACCAATCTACTGCACTGAATCATCCTAGGAATCTTGAAAACTCAGAAATGAATAGGAGCCATGTGAAATATACTAATATTCCTCTCATTTGCAATAGAAGTTCAAATAATGTTGAAGAAAATCATGGACACTGTTTTTAATTAATACAAAAATAAGTTAAAAGAAGCCACATCTTCAGCACCGAAATGAACACAAAGCCAAATATACAGGAACCATGTAACACAGCTTCCACATCCTTTAAATTCAGTCTGACAACCAAAATGAAAGATGTATTAAGGCTGTAACATATACCTACAAAGCTGAATGCAGGTCAGTGATATAATGTTCTTGAAAGAAAACCTGTCAAAAAAGTGAATAGTCATGAGTATCATACACAAATACACACGGGAGGAGGGGAAGGAAGAGAGAGAAGGGAAGGGAAGGGAGGAAAAAAGAAAGGAAGGGAGGGAGGGAGGGAGACAAGGACCAGTAGATAGCGGTGGTGATAGCAGGGGTGGGATTCTACCAGTTCGCATCTATTCGCTAGAACCGGTTGTTAACATTCTAAGCAGTTCGGAGAACTGGTTGTTAGAAGAATTACTGGCCTAATCCTGTAAGGAAGGCAGGAAGGAAACATTCTGGTGTTGCTTACAGAAACTGCCTCTCCGTTAACCCTTATTACATGCTTGGCAGGACTAGACTTCCTGTCTCAGGAACTTCTCTGGAGTTTTTTTCCCCTCCTTTGCTGGTACTTTGCTTGTGTGGAGTGACCATTCAAAGTTACAATGGCACTGAAAAAAGTGACTTATGGCCATTTTTTCACACTTACGACTGTTGCAGCATCCCCACAGTCATGAGAGGCCAGGCAAGGAGACGCGTGCCTTGATGTGAGTTATATTGAGTTGGCCACGCCCAGCCAATAACAGGACCACCAAGCCATGTCCACCCAGTCACATGACCACCAAACCACACCCACCACCTAAGCCACGCCCACAGAACCGGTTGTTAAAAATTTGAATCCCACCCCTGGGTGATAGATATGTCAAGTGACAGAAACATCAGGAAGGAGGAGTATGAGATGCTGGAAAAGAACCACAGCCTGAAGGAGGAACTAGAGAGGATGTGAATTATAAAGGCCAAAAAGGTCCCAAGGGCTCTTAAGCTAGGAGAAGGGCTCCAACATCAGAGCCCTCTGCCTAGAAGAGTACAGTGCTAGGAAGAGCTAAGATACTGCACAAAACCCTTAAACGTCCATGCCTCTGGTAGAAGACACAAGATTGATGAAGACGCAGACAATTCATGGGGTGAGAAGGGAATTTCACACACACACACACACACACACACACACACACACAAACTAGGCTGCAATGGGAACATGAACAAATAATGTAAATGACAAGTGTATCCAGGGCAGGCTAATTTGAAAATTTACAATGGAAGTTTTCTCAAGACTAGACTTGATGGGATGGGGAGAAGGTGAACTTATAGAATGACAAGCCCTTTGCAGGAGCTTTAATTATCCAGGAAAGTACTACTAACACTGCAGAAACAGAGAATAATGTACAAGAATGGTGGTTATGAACCTAATCCATTAAATTCTGTGCAAATCATTGACAAACAAAGAATCACGACTCCCAGGAGCAATCTAATATACATGTTGTGAGAAATAAAAGGCATGTATAAACAAAAAATCAGAATGTGCTGTAAAACACAAAGAGCAATTGGATAAAGCCAGGCATCTTTCACTCTGGAAGGGAGCACAACTCCCTCTCTAATACTGCAGAAATACAAAGGTTTTCAGTACAGTCAAGCCAGACTCCAACTGCACTTCTCTTCCCTCATCGTATTTTATATTTAGAAATGGAGTTGTTTCATACCAAAACCCCTTATAAACAGGACCACTCAAGAATAATTGCAGTGTTGGGAAAGAACAATCAACTAACTAGAAAGTACAGCAGCCTTCTACATTTTTATTCTCAGCAAACTCAATCTTCCAACTACGAAAAGGCTAATTTCATATTTAGTGCATCCTTGACAAATTAGAAAATGTATTAAATTGTTTGCCAAGTCTTTGGCATTAAACACTGCCGGGAAGGAAAGAGAACAGCAAATACACTGTGAATATTCTCTTTGTTCTTGCGGAAAAAAAACTGACAGATGTCCAAACCAGAAGTTCAACACAAGTGGATGGATGAGTAATTGACTGGAAGTAAAAATAAAAAACTATTTCTTTAGAGGAAATTCCTTTGTAATTTTAATGATTTCTGCATCTTATAACAACAATGCAAAATGAGAATTAGTTTAAAGAGGCAACTTTGGAAAGTATGCTTCCCACTGAACTCAGTATAGATTAATTTGAACAAACGTGTTTAAAAATTAGTAAATGTGGTAGCCTGTGCTAGGAAAAAAGTTTTCAAACAATACACTGAAGGGTTATGTTGGATATCTAAAAGCTGGTACTGCCACCTAAGATCTTGTGAATAAACCTAATAGGCAAAGATTTGCTTTATCTTTAAAGACTGATGGCCTTGATGTATACAGTATTCATAAAATGGAGCTGCCCTAATAAAAATCAGAGTCACTAGTATTTATCTAAGCTTCCTAACATTAGATTATTGTATTTATGTTGAAGTTTGTGAAACAGTACATTTTAAGGATTACTTTCACTGATTTTATTATAATTCTGTAGGATCCTTGTTTCTCTCTGAGCTTGGTTGCTTTCTTGCAGGTGTTTCATTACCAAATTAGGTACTATCATCATTCTATATAAAATCTGAATTCTTGTGGTCACCTAACATCAAACAGTATTGTCTCTACCAAATTAATAGCACAAGTAGAGAATAATGGAAGATTTGGATGGTAGAAAGTAGTAATTCCTGAGAGTTGAATAAGCTGAATATTTAGAATAAGTGGAAATGTCCTACCACTTATTACAAAATGACACTCAGAAAAACTCCAAAAAGGATTGTTATTTTTGGCCAGCTTGCCTGGAGGTACTGATTAACTTCAACTTATATTCTGACTGCAAACAAAAGCCAGCAGAAACTTATGTACCATGCAGCTTACTATCCTCCAACTGCTTTCACATAACCACTTCTTTGAAATAATTCTTACAGAAAAGAAACCAATCTATAAAACCTAACATATCAAGGCAACTCTGAAGAAGGGGCCCAAAGGTTTGATACTTAAGATTGTAATTATTCAGGATTCTAACTCTTTGGAGAGAGTGATCTAGGCTCAGGCGTTCCTGTAGGATTCCAATCATGATTCACTTAGTCTTGTCACCTTTCCTCTACTTGTGAAAAACATTTCCCCTTTCCAATACTTAACATAAGCAAAGTCACAATAATTCCACCCAAGCAAAAGAGGCTTCTGCATAGAAAGACCAGATACTGGTAGCAAAGCCAGCCACTTTCATTCTCATCACTACTAGTCTTTTCCTCAAGTCACGGCAGCCCGCCCACCCACCCCACCCCTGCCAAGAAATTCTTTGCTAAAACCCACTTCACGGACAGTGAAGATGTTGCGTTTAGAGCCAACTATCACTTCTTCTTTCTTTTGCGGAAACACTTTTGAAACAATAGTTTTCAGTACAGGTCACCTTGCTTCAGGCACTTCCCAACAATTCCCCATAGCAGCTAAATCATGACATCAGGAGCTCTCCATGCAAATTAGAATTTCAATTGCACTATATATTTTTTTTTACCAGCCTCTCTGCCAAAAGTGGTTCTAACCCTAATTAAAGAGGTATTCCAGCAAAGAGTTTCTCTACTAGGGTTACTCATAGAGAGGGAATCCCAAAACAACAGGCTATATACAGACAGATTAGCATTTTCCATCACAGAGATGAAGAGGATGTAATTCCTGAGGATGGCCATCCTCTGATTTGTGTGCCAAATTTCAATCACCATCTCGCCTGGGAATGAGCTCTACAAAGCAGTAGCTGTTATGTACATGATCCCAGCTCCCATTCCTTGGAGAGTGTCCCTCACAGTGGCAGAAGAGCGCTCTGGGACAGACTTTCAGCTGGATTGTCCTTAGGCCGATTCGCCAACAGCAGTGGAGCTTGTGGCTTTCTTCTTGGGACGGGCTTTCACTGCCTTCTGTGGAGGCTGTAGAGCAAGAGATGCACAACATTACATTACAGTAATTGCAAAAAATATATTTTGAAAAACAGTTTTGTTTAATTGGCCACTGGGCGAACAGCTTCAAAAACTGAGCAGCGTTGCTAAAAATGCTGGGTCTTAAATCCTCTGTTTTACTACTACTACCACTCTTAACAACTGTACTAGTGATTGGGATCTCTGGAAGTTATGTAACAGCAGTAACATATTCAAATAAAAACAAGAGGTAAAATTGTATGCTTATTTTACTATTGTCAATATTATTGTAATACCATTTTTATTAGCAAGAATTTTATTGGGAAGGTGAACTAGAAATTTAATAAGTATCCAAGCAATCAGCTTAAGCAATTTTAGCATGAAAAGACAAGGAATTAAGAAAAAGGAATAGGAGTCTTTCCTTCCAATACCCCTTCAGTTCAGGTAGCAGAACTGCTTTCAAGGGTTAAGAGTTTAAACAATTAAATATGGAGACAGAAGGCATGGATGAAGAACACAGATGCTTATCAGTTCTGATTTTGATTTTAAAATTAGAAGACACAATAATCACTAACTGCAGCTATATTTCTATGGGGATAACATTTCAACACTAAATGCTGTAATTGTCTCATTAAAGCAAAGGGAGGAGAATTGTTTCCATTTTAATTCTTTAAACTGCCCCTTTGAGTGGCATGGAGACTTGAGTAATTCTGTTCTATTCCTTCTCTTCCTTTTCTGGTGAATTTTAATAATCAGACTGAATGCTGGGTAAGCAATTTTAGCTGAACAGCCTTAAACACATTAATTGGATTTAATTTCTGTTTCTTTCCTGAAAACAAATTAATTATGTCTAAAAAAACAGAAGATGAATGAAGTTTCATCACTAGTTGGTTAAGTTAGTCCAACCCCTATAGAACTAGTATTGTTAGTTAAATATCCTAATGAGAATGGCGCTTCTGCAACCAAGATATTGACCCCCCAATTGAAAAATGTATAGTCTCAGTTCTGATTGCATTCAGGTGAGCATTTTCAAGGAAGAGTTTGCTCTCCAAACAGTGATGAAATTGCAATGTACGTAATGGTATCAAGTCAAATCATGCCACATGTTACTATTTATAAGGAAATGGTTAACACCCATATCTAGACAGGAATGTTTTTTAATCAGAGTTCTTTCATTTATTTAAATTCTGGTTGAGTGGAAATATAATGTGAAACAAAAATGAAGGCTGATTTATTGGGAAAGGCAGACACTGTATTGAAGCCTTAGTGGTAAAGTAAAAAGGAAAGTGTGGCATGGTGAAGCCTGTAAGTTTCTGCCATTATAAGATTCAATTATTTATACCCTTTATTTTTTAAGAAGCTGCAATCTACACATAGCGGATCCATACAACTGCGGGACATCTCACCTCAGTCTTTATTGTTTTCTTAGGAGCTTTAAGGCTCTGGGTTCGTTTGGGAACTTTGTCTCCTGTATCATCATCAGATGGTTCAGTTCTAGAATCAGACTGTGTTCCATTATGTCTCTGAGTCATAGCCATGTCCTCAGATGAAGAGAAATAAGAGGCACCTAAGGAGAAAAACAATAGTGGGACTGCTTCATAAAGGTAAAAAAGATACTCAAGATACAGAGGCGTTGGGAGGCAAGGGAAAAAAGAGTATATTTATATAACAGGAACTGAACTCAAGGTCAAGGGAAATATGAAATTAAATGTATTTCTGAACCCCATAATTGACATTCTGCTCCATTATAACTGAAGAGCAGCAGTAGCTTCACAACCCATCTATTCTAAGCAGCTTTTCTTTTTCTCTACTGTGCACTTTAAAAATACACGTGATGCAGGAGATAATATTTTCTTTTTTTCAGGAAAATGCGAGAAGTAAATTATCTTCTCTTTTAAGACAGACTCTTAAAACTTTTATGCAAAGGCCCTTATACTTGCACCCATAGAACAATATAAAGTCATTTATAAAGCATTAATATATAAAAATAAGTCTCTTGCCAATTCATTTCTATAACAGGTACTGATTTTGATTTATCTGTTTTCATTTATTGTATGTTGAATTATCTTTTGTGTGTTCATGTGTTGCTTTAAATTATAAACCACCTTCTTAGTTTGTGCTTAGTTTGATCAGACATATAAATCAATAAATTTAAGAGAGACTGACTTCACTAACCTGAATCATCAATAGTTTCAAGATGGCCCTTAGAAGACGTATGCATGTGTGACTCGGGGCTTTGCAAATGCATTGTGTCATCATCTCGAATCAAAGTCAAGTCTTGCATGCTGAAACTCCGAAGTTTTTCAGACAGAACCCCCTGGCCCTTTAAAACACAACTCCTAGTTATAATTATCCATATGTACTACATTATAATGCATCTTAAGGGGAACACTGAAAGAACCTTTGATGAAAAACTAAATATAAAGGCAATAAAATCAATGACACAATTTGGATAGAAAATGAAGGGACTGTCTTTCCTCTAACATGAAGAAACAGACCAAATGGCATGTAGCTAGTCGACAGTAAGAAAATGAAGGGAAGGGAAACGCCAAAATTACCAAGCAAGGCAGATATTAAATACAGATATAAGGAGTTACCTTTGCAGCTGCAGTAACTGCTGCATTTGCTGCCAGATTTAATCCTCGCTTGCCAACACGCATCATAGTTTCATAACTCTTGTCACGGGCCTGGCTAATATATTCATCTATCTCCTAGGATTTAAGGGAAGTAAGGCTATGTTTAGGAATTAACATTATTTACCAATAAAATTCTAGCATAAGCTGCATACATACAAGATTCTAAGCCTTGTGCAGTGCGTTAGATCTTTATGCTTCAGCACTGAAATAGAAGGCAGATCTTCCGATTTATCCTAGAATCACCTTCTATCAATAATAAAATAAAATTCTCAACCATACTAGTAAATATTCCTGATCAGAATGGGCTACAAATTATCTCTAGATAATATATCACGGGATAAGAAAAGGTATACGGAGCATATAAGAAAAGTGTTATATATTCCATACTAATTAACAACATAATTTCCTGTATAACAATATATAATTTTATATAGTTTCCTATATAATAATATAGTTTGTCAATGTATACCAAAATTCAGCAGGTAAGGGCCACAGAATCTCTCTCTATATATAAGTGAAATACCACTGATGCATCACCACAAAATCTCCAGAACCGTAAAGCCTACAAACTTGAAATTTGGCATGCATGGTCCTCTTGGCTTCTAGGTGCTCACTAAGAAAGGATTTTTTGAAATGACCATCAGAACATTAGTATTTATTAACACACTCTGTTGCCCCCACCTGAAAAGAAATCTGTTCCAAATGCAAAACACAAGCAGAGGAGAGGAGTTCCAGTTTTAGTTTCACACCAGCAACCAGCTTTAGTACAGAACAGTTGAGCTAAGCCATGCCCAGGCTCCTTGCTCTCTCCTTCTTACTCACACAGTAAATACTGTTTCAGTTTCCAAACAACCCTCAATTCTCTCACACACTGACAGGACGCTAGCCATATGAATACCGATGGATGCTGGTAGGCAGAGCCAGAATTTTTTTCTCCTTATTTTCCTCTCCAAAAACTAAGTCCAATCACATAGTTTCATAGTGAAGCACGGGTATCCAGCTAGTACCTCATATTGCTCAGTCTGATATTCTGAATAGGGATCATCATATCTGATTACAAGCAAATCTATTAGCTTGAGATAAAAAGACATCAACTGATATACCACAGAAGCATGGCTAATTTTTATTTTAGATTATCAGTTTGATAAAGTCCCTTATAAATATCCAGTATGTATTCTAATAGTATATTATCTACTGTTTTGGGTGGTTGGTGTCTCATGGCTGTTTTTGAGATATTTGATCATTCTTAGTAAAGGTTTACTAAACTGTGGTGTGGGCACTGGAATTCACTACTGACACTTCAATGATTTTAATGATGAATTTACATGAGCATTTCAAATTAATTTAACCATATAAAACTAAGGGCCAAGCTAGACATAACTTGGATGCCACTTTTTATGATAGCCAATTCCCTTATAAAGCATATAAATTTAAAATGTCCATTTTTAATTTCAAAAAGAGTATTCAGATGAGGAGAACGACTACTTGTGCTCTGCTACTCAGATTAATTTATTTAATATCTATCTCTCTCTCATTAGTAGCGAAGCAGGCTGGGAGAAAATGCCTGAAGTCAGTGACCAAATATGGTAAGGTAAGGCTACATTCTTCATAATGTACCCACAGAGTTGTGCCACTGTGAATAACCTGTACTCCTAGACATGTACTATCTGACAACCGACTCAGAATATTTTCTGAGTTTTCTCCTCAAATTGCAAGGTACTATAAATATATGTGACAGTATGCACATTGTCTTTCCAACATCTTGTCTAAATATATGACATTGTCACAGGATATTGTGCTGCATTCATTATTTGCTCCCTGAACAGAAATTAAAAATACAACTATCTCATCAGGTCTTCAGAAACGGAACAGTTTCCTGTAGAGTCTGGTTTTGTTTTTATTTTTCCCTAGTTCTGATAGGATAGAATTGGGAAAGCTAGGAGGAAGGATGTGTGATGTGTGATTGAGAGCAAATTTCATTGAGTTTAATTATAAGATGCATTTTGCAGCCTTATATTAAACATATTATTTCTGTGCTGTGTTGTTTTTGCTTTATTCCCTTTCCTCTTCTAAACTATCAACACATGTCATTTTACTTGCATTATTTTATATGACCCGACTGGCCTGAAATAAAAAGGAAGGTTGATTTCTACTTAATCACAACCCCAAAATCTGTTCTGTGTCCTGCTCCAATTTGTTCTAGATGGCTGGGATATTTTCTAGAACATTGTGTGTGACACTACCAGCGACCAGGGGTGTTGGAACCCATGAAAATCACTGCCATACTACTTTGTTGCAGTGACACACATATGCTGGATCCCAATTCCTTCACTTTGGTTTGCACACACTCAGTTCTGGACTTCAACTCGTTACTATTAACTTACATTAATTTTTAATTACTCTGTGATTTTGATATGCATAAACCATATTAGGCAAAGTCTACAGAAAAGGATGGAGGGATAAATAATAGATAGGCAGACAGGCAAAGAGATGGAGATAAAATTGAAATACCCTCAATACACAAATCTGATATTTAACACCAAGACAATTTAGCTCATACAAATACTACAAATGTTACACATATTGTAGCAGAGTTAATGATCAATATTTATAATTTTAAAAAGATCATACTTGCCAATATTTTACCAGAGAAAACAAAAATTGATCCTGGAAACGTTCTTTCATATTTCCATTTTTAAATTAAAGTTCACATTTTAGAAGTATTTGGCAAAAGATGTGGTTCTATTGTAAACTGCCCGGAGTCACTTAGCGGAGATGGGTAGTTTAAAAATGTGTGACAGACAGACAGACATAGATAGCTAGACAGACATATATACATACATACATAGATAGCTAGATAGCTAGACAGACAATTTGGTATTTCAGATGGAGTCACTGAATGTTTTGTATAGCACCATTGCGATGATCTAAAAGGTTAGCTGTCAAATACATTCTTGATGCCAGTCTGTAGAGAGTTATTTATTTATGTATTTATTCACATTTGCATAGCTACCTATCTCACATTATCTGGCCAATGGGACCTGCAACACACTCCTGGACCTGATGGAATTGGAATAGGTAGGTGTAACCTGGGAGAGGCAGTCCCTCAAATATCCTGATTCCACACCATGTAGGGTTCTTAAAAAGTTATAATCAGCACCTTGAATTTAACCTGGAAGTAAACTGCCAACCAAAACAGGCCAGGTGGCCAAGGTGCCACATGAGCAGATCTCACATTCATAACTGCCTGTGTTGTTGCATTTTGCTCCACCGGAAGCTTTTGGATGCTCTTCAAGGACAGCCCCATGTAGAGCATATTATAATAGTCTCCTTGGGAGGTGTCTAGGGCATGAGTACAACCTCCAAAATCCAGAAATGAGCATAAGGGACATGCCATTTGTGCAAAGGCCCTTTTAGCCATGACTCCCATCTGCTCTTTGAGTAGGAGCTGTAAGTCCAGAAGAACCCTCAAGCTGCACACTGGATCTATTAGGCTTGGAGCATGAATATTGCTAAATCATCAGATACAGAAGGCTCTCAAATCCAAAGCCACTCAGTCTTGCCAGGGGGTTCAGCTGAAACCTAGTGTTCCCATCCAGACCCCAAAGCGTTTAGGCACCAAGAGTGTAGATAAACAGCAACTCATCGGGGGCAGAAATGTAGAACCTCACTCCATGGTGATAGATGATATCACCCAGAAGTTTCATTTAGATGTTTAATAGGAGTTGAGAAAGTACCAAGCATTTCAGCATCCCACATAGACGAGGATTTTTTTTTTTAAACTTCTGATCAGCACCAACTGGAATGGTATTATTGACTCACCAGAAGATGAACTTTTAATATTTGCTACGGTATCTACCTAGTGACCTCTAGTGGTCATTAGGGCCAGTGAATTCTGGTGTTGGATGGGCACCAAAGAGGCTTCTTGAGTTTCCAAAGGAAAGCAAGTGTGCAAAAGTCATTAATGAAAGCAAAGTTCATAGTTAAAAAATTAAAAAAACACAAGATTCCCTTCTGAGTTCACACCCTGAAGAGCAAAAACTATAAGGACCAACAATGAATATTATGCAGTACAGAAAAGTAATAGTTGGAGATATTAACCTATGCTGGAGATGCTTCATTGAACTAAATATGAATAAATACACATGTGTAAAGAGTACAGATTTGTATACTCTAACCAAAATTAAATTGCTTCATAAACTATTTAAGCTCTGAGAGAAACACTGATGCTGATATCTGTTAGAATACTTTTACCTTACTTAGAACATAATCTTAAATACAATCTTAAATGGAATAATTAGTCTTTTCGTTCTGAATGCATTTGATATGATCTGCATCAAATGCATTCAGAAGGAAGGGCTGAATTATTTCCTAATTGGCACTTCTGGGTTTTACAATGAAGCATGCATTTTACAATGAAGCATGCATTAAAATTAAAATATATATGGATCTTTTACAACTGATATTAAACAGCATAATGGTGATTTGTACTCAAGTACAAAAAAAATACAAATTGCAGCTTTCAGGCAGTGAAAGTGAAAGGTGACCAATCTTTAGCTTGGAAAAGGGGTCTTTTTTGCATCCCTACCAATAACAACAAATTAACAAAACAATCAAGAAAATATAAAATGTATTTCATAAAATGTAAAGTTGCTTGTGGATACAATGTGTAGTTCAGTGCATTACTACTCCCTAACATGGTAATAATTTATTTAACTGATTTTTTAAACATTATTCTTTTATGTAATCATTTTCTCCATAAAGACCTAATTTCTTTTACTACGATGCTGTAGAAAGTGAATCATTTGCCACCCAAAGCCCAAAATTCTAAGAAATTATGATAAAATAGATGGCACGACATATTAGAGCTTTAAAAATTAGGATCAACTTAAAAGTTAGCAGAAACTTCAATTTGATGCTGATTCAAGAAAAAAAGTTTAACATTCTAGTGAATGTTATTGCTCTGGAGCAGGGGTGTCAAACTGGCGGCCCACACACCGGATGCGTCACACACAGGCCAAGCCCACCCCAGCTCTGCGAAGGGAAAAAGACATCGTGAACCGTCACATGGCGGCAAAGTGACACCATGAGTTTGGCACCTGTGCTCTGGACTGAGGATGAAAAACTGCATAGCTCTTTTTACCTTTTAGCAAGAGATAGCAAGAGCTACTTTAAAAAGGAGACACCGGAACTTTCACAAGAAATTTCTGTCATCCACTGACTGCCATCCTTCTTTTATTTTTCACAGGCATAAACCAAATTGATAAAAGAAGATATGCTTTTTGTACCTGTATCATGTGATAGAATTACAAGAGAGAATGGAAAGTAATTGCACACCCATTCTCCATTAATTGCCACGTATTTTGCAAGAAATAGATATCCAAGAAAAAAATCAATTAATGAAGCAAATGCTGAACGTTTTGGCAAGATCCAGATTATCCCATGAAAGGATGGGAACCATGTATGCACACATCAGTATAAAGTGGTTGATTTGTGAATTTCCTTTGGTTGGAGGTTTCTAATTACTTGAAATGCTTCTCCTAACAAGTAGTCTTCAAATATTACTTTTCAGAGGGACACAATAAGTTATACTAGAAAAGAGATAGAAAGTCCTGGCAAGTACATACAGTAAAGCAACATGCACAGCCATTTGTATCATTAAAAGTGGGTGTGAAATCCCAGTCATCATTACTCAAATAATGGTCAGCATATTCTGATCAGGTTGCAAATTCACTCTTGCTCAGTGGGACAACTATTTCATTCATTCATTCATTCATTCATTCATTCATTCATTCATGCTTTATAACCTCCCATCTCAAAGAAGTGATTCTGGGTGGTGAACAATCATAAAGTAAAAGTTACAATACAGTACAAAATTAAATATATATGGTAGCAAAGAAAAAAATGTCATCATAAATGTTAATATAGCCAGGAAAAAGAGCCCTTCACACACTCAGGACCTCAGACCCAAATACAAAGGCCTTACGAAAAGCCAATGGGCTTGGGGTCATCCTCAACGCTGAAAGGAAAATGTTCTAGAGAATGGGAATTATGGCAGAGAAGGCATGTCTCCTAGTTCCCACCAGTTGGACATTCCTTGGCTAACGGGGGTATGTCCAACCTGCCAGACTTAGTTGGATAGGTAGAACCACTGGGAGAAGGTGGTCCCTCAGGTAATCTGACCCCAGGCTAACCCTAGTTGCCATTTATATTGGCAGAGAAATTCTCTTACTATTTTTCTAGCAGGTCTCATTCAATTGTGATAAAAAATTGTTTTATAAATTATTTTAACAGGAATGGCGTTTGGCATTCTTGCACTTATTTAGTGACGAGAAGAAGGAGTGCATATGAAGTACATTTCATTGTACAATAATCTTTCCAATAGCCTGCAATCTCCCTCATGCCCATTGATTAATAAATCAGGAGGGAAATCTTCCCATCAAGTCTTTTCTGGGTTAGTGCTATTTTCATCATCACATAGGAATCCTTCCCTTGAAATTTTTTTGAATAAGCTGTATCCAGATATTAGCTAGGCAATTTTGAAAGTTATTTATGCTCAGTTCCAGATACCATTCATTCAGCATGAATAAACACGGGCATGACTGATTTCAAGGGTCCTTTTCCTGCAACCCAACCACATTTGAAGTTCCTCAATTTTCATGTCTAATAATTAGGCAAGTTGCAGTACCTTCTCCTTATTGGAGAGCGTTGGGTGAACAAACTTCCTGTACAGGACACTGGATCCCTTGGTATAAGGAGAGAGCAGCCAGATCACAAATGCGATTTTCAACTCGAAATAAAAGGGAAACCTGAGAGAAATGGAAAAGCTAGAATCAAGCTCAGGTTAGAGTCAGGCAGAGGTTGACAGTCCAGAATAGTACAGATGGAATAAGCAAAGAGAGGAAAAAAATGAACTATAGATAGAATAGAATCAATACCACAAAGGGTAGGACTGAGAGAGAGTGACTGGCCCCAAGTCACTCAGTGAGCTTTCATATCTAAGGGAGGCCTAGAACTCAGCCTCCTGGATCAGCACCTTAACCACTATACTAAACTGACTTTCATTCTTTTCAAGAATGCTCTTTTTTGAAACCTTATTTTGGATTAATTTTTAATTTTAATAAATACTCCAACAGAGCAAACATAGAATTAAACACCAACTACTGTACCATTTAATATTTTTTTTCAGATAGCAATAAATCATCATCACTGTGGAGATTTAATATGACCAGTTCTTGCCTCAAAATCACCCAACAATTCTCATCCCAGTACATATCCCAATAATTCACATCTTTTGAACAAGTTGCCAGTAAAATGGCAACAGAATTATTACTGTAGGATTGGAGTAACAACTCTCTCCTCAATGTGTTTTCAGAGAACAAATCCCTTGAAATTATTTCACAAAGCAGAAGATACTGATGACTTGCAATAGTATCAGAAACAACCATTTTATTCAGAGCCAGAATCCAAAATTTTAAAAATTACTCTTGGAAGAAAGAATAATATATTATTACCAAGTTCAAACATTCAATTTATGAGATATAAATGTGATACAGCAAATGACTATTTCCAGCAAAAATTTAAAATTAAAATAAACTTTAGAAAAAACATTCAAAGAGGTCAAGAATGAGAAAATAGAATACTTTACTAAAATACCTAACAATATAATTGCCAGTTTTAGATTACCGATTTAAAAAATATTACAACATCAAGTAGTTCCTACCACTGGTAAAGAACTTACCAAGACAGAATGATGTCTGTGAGTGTTTCTGCTGTGGTGAAGAAGGCAAACACAATCCAATACATCATCCATTTAACCTGCAAGGCAACCATTGTATTAAAAGTATGCTGAACATTAGGCGTTACCTTAAAACATTTGATTTATAGATACCAAACATTCTAAACAATTTTTCTCATATAGTTACAAATATTTACACTAACATAATTTTATAAAAATGATGCTTATGTAAGCAAAGTTTGTCATGCCTGTTTGTAAATAGTTTGTCATGCCTATTCTTGCTTTTTCTTTTCCCCTTTAACTCCCTCAAATTTTATTTGCTTCAAACATTGAAGTATATAACTGATATAAGATATATATATAACTGATATAAGATATCTATCTATCATCTATCTATCATCTATCTATCTATCTATCTATCTATCTATCTATCTATCTTGGAGCCAAGTTGCACTAAAAGCCTCCAATACAGGAGCACAATGTTGCCAGCCAATCAAGACACAAAAAAGCCACAAAACAGACAGAAGATATTAGAAACACCAATCAAGCAGAACACAGCAAACTCCAAGACCAATAAACACAGACCAAGACTCCCAACCAATCAGGATGAAGAAAAAACCATTCTGGCACAGCAGTAGGCTAGCCCCAAATTTAAAACTGAAACAACTGTAAAAGTCTGACTCACAGACGAACACAGTACAGAAGCCTGATGATGGCAGATGAGAGAGATTCTGCCGAAACGTTGCTACAACTTTAAAAGCACAACTATAATGACGTGGGAAAATATCTGAACAAAGCTGAATACCATACATATAAAGACCCATGAAAACTTAAGAAAACAAATAAATGTATGTATGTATGCATGTATGTATGTATGTGTGTGTGTGTGTATGTATGTATGTATGTATGTATGTATGTATGTATGTATGTATGTATATTGCTGTCCAATAGCTTGTTTAATGAGAGGTAACATTGGAAGAAGAGGGAATTTCATCAAAAGAAATCAATGGAAATTTTCTGCTAATAGAAAAGTTGGGGAAAAGCTTTTTGTAATCCTGTTTCAAAACTTGTTTAAAAGTTTAGGAGTCCTAAGGAACATATTTGGGGTTAAAGAAAACAAGAGAGATCTCCAAAATAGTGTAACAAGTATTTAGGAGGAAAACATATTACCTAAAAGACCCATATCAGCATCATGATTCAACACAGCAATTGATAGTGTTTTATTACAACATACTGCATATAACAGATATTTGTATGTCAGCACCTTGATGGCAGGCAGGGGGACAGGCAGGTACTAGCTCCCCCTGCTGTTTATAAGAATGTAAGAGCATAAGCAGAGCCCAGCAGTATCAAGCTATGGACTGTTTGATCCAGCAAAATGTTACACAGAAGTCATCCATATCCTGGAAATTAGACTACAGCCAGCTTTCATTGGGCTGGCTAAAAATTCCTTTCTCAATGTACAGTGTAAAACAGGTTATTATTTTTTAAGTTTTGGAGGAATATATTGTATTAAAGCTAGTAATTATTGATACTATTCTCAATGTACAGTGTAAAACAGGTTATTATTTTTTAAGTTTTGGAGGAATATATTGTATTAAAGCTAGTAATTATTGATAGCAGTACTAGACAAATACCAATAATCTGTCTAGATCTCTTCACAACCATCTAAATGTGTGACTGTCCCAAAGGTGCTTTTTCAAAAGGCAACTGAACTTTGCTTTTGCTTGAAGATGTTTCATTTCTGAATGAATGGTCGAGGACAGAAGGATTTATATTCCTTGTAGTCATCTGGTTGTTAGCACTCTTTCAGAGACTTGTTGAGGCACTTAAGAGGCTTATCTGTGCCCTCAGCGTCATCTGAATAGTGCAAATGGATGTGGGACCTTCTTGGAAGGTTGCCTTTTGAAAAAGCACCTTTGGGACAACCATGACCTGGATGACTGATAATCTCCATAGACATTTAAATGTGTGACCGTTGTATCTTTCGACCATTACTGAATCTTTCTATATTTAACTTCACCTGATAAAATTACAGTTATTAAACTCTTAAGGAAAACAAAATCCAAGTGATTCTGAAGATTTCCAGAAGGATTTCTATAATCTGGGTATGTGGTCAGCCAAATTATTAAGGTGACTCAGTTTAAATATATGTAAACAGATAACATGCTTGAGCAAAACAAAAACAACCACCCTCCCATCTTCACATTTACACTGACAGAATCTGATTTGTCTGTAACCAACTAGGGAAAAAATATTGGGATCATACTGGATAACTCAGTGAAGATACTGTGCTGAGTCAGTGCACATGAAGTATAAAATATGCAAATTCTGAAGAAAAGAATTGAAAATAAACATGCCAATATTTTAATGCTCCTATAAATCCATGTCTGATTTAGAATAATGTATACAGTTTTGGTTGTTACAGTTGAAAAAGGATATAAAGAGCTGGGAAAAGTGCAAGAGAGGAATATTTGTCTGTCTCCTAGTTGCAAACATTCCAATAGAATCTAGTTGGCAGCTGTGAGAAACACAGTGCAGACCTAAGATGGTCTGATCTAGCAGAATTGTTTTTCTTTCTTTCTGATGAATATGTGTTCTAACATTACAAAGAAAAAGAAGAATTTTCAACACTGCCATGTCCAAACATTAATCTATATATCCCCCTTTACCCATCTCCATTCTAAGCTACTACATAATTTTCTTTCTGAATTAGAGAAGTTTTTAGTCTCCAATCAAATAAACCACAAGGAATCTATTGAAAATATTTTTGAACAGCTGATTCAGATTTGCAAATGCCTGTTCTTACTATAAAAAGATAAAGCCTCCATCCGAATGAGTTTAACTCCTTGTGACTACCATCAGAGCATTTTCATGGCAATAGTGCAGAGCTTACCATTGCTTTTATTCCAGGATGCTTTTCAACTTTCCAGTCTAGCCTATAGTCTTTTAATTCCCTGGTAGGCTCTCATCCAAGTAGCATTCAGGCTACGTCTGCCTACTTCTGAATTCAGACAAAGTTACTGACATTTTGTAAAGCTGTGAAAACAATTTTATTCAGGCAGCCTTTCAAAGCTCAATAGTGACTGGGTTTTGATCTTACATGTGGCTTCAAATATAAACTGACTTTGAATTGCTTACATTCCTCTCTACAGTATTACAGAGTAAATGTAAATCAATAACCAAATTATAATAAGATGAAAGTAAATAAGCACTATCATAATTTTCAATAATACCATAATTATCAATGCACTGCCTTGTACCACACTTTCAGGAACAATTTCCACACCATTCCCAATGGCCTTCTGAAAGAACAAGCTCATTTTTTCATCTCTGGAGCTGCACTATTATCAAGAAGAGAGGTCACCAAGGGACAAATTTGTCCTTGGGTTCCCTCTGGCCATCTTCCCTGTGAAAACACATCATACAGGCAGACTCCATTCACAGAAGGCAATTTTAACTGTATCTGTCAA
The DNA here is from genome assembly GCF_049901735.1 of Notechis scutatus. Lineage (NCBI taxonomy): Eukaryota > Metazoa > Chordata > Lepidosauria > Squamata > Elapidae > Notechis > Notechis scutatus. The sequence continues at coordinate 69,257,727 of NC_142010.1, forward strand.
CCAGTAGAATCCCATATTAGGGGTATACGACAAACTGAAATGAGCCAGTCTCTATTTGAGTTGCTACACTGTGGATGGTGTAGCTTGTAAATGAACTTCAAGAGCATTAATATGTATAATAAATATCAGTAATTCAAAAGTGAAGTGATAAAAGCATGAGTATTGCACCAAAGCCTCCCAATTAAGGAATGTCCACTATCTCCTTCCACTTCTCAATTAACAATTTCTACTCTTCCACCACCTCCACATAATTTTCTGTTCTTCCAGCTTAGTTTTTAACTGTCAACTACAAACTTTCCTAAATTGATCAGATTATTTCATATACGTTACAGTGCTTTCTGCTCTTTCTATCTTCCAGTTCTTACTTCATTCATAAGGAGTGGCTTTAATAGCAGCCATGATTTGTGGAAGGTTATTTAATGCTGTGTTTGGCATGGGTTCATATTTTATTATATAGACTGTGGACAGTGGTAATTTGTTTCTATTGCATGTGATCAGAAGCAAACTCCAAGTAGATGAACTTTCTAGTTTCTGATACACAATTTCCTAAGATTTGGGGTATAGAATATCTAAATACAGTATTATATATTTATTTATAAAATATACATATTTTATAATAAATATACAATTTTTGGTAGAAAATATTTTTCATTAATAACTAAGAGGTTAGTCAGGTGATGCTGAAAAGTTGTTGGTATTCCTAATCTATAGCAATTTAGGTATAGCTTTGTGCCACCATTCTGGGTAATCAACAGATTTTCAAACCTATTTTAGATTCTAGTGGCAGGAATGCATTTCAAACTCTGATCCTTTTAAATCAGGATCAGAGACGTAAGTCTGAAACCTAGTTTAGGGACTGACACAAATGATTATCACTGAGGGATAATTATCCTGAAAACTGGACAACTGGTATTGAAGGCCATTTATGGATAATGGTCAATGACATAGCTTTCCGTATTTAGTTTTTGTATTTTTAAGAGCAACCAAAAACATTTACAATGAGCACATTCTTGGCAAGGAATAATGACTTTATTATAGAAAAACACAGATAATAACTGTTTTATTTCAATCTTATTCCAATCATTTCTTAGGATGGAATTTGCCTTTTTCCACTGCCAGTTCATATTTAGTAAGTTTTGTAAGTTTTCTATTGTACACTTTTCAAAAGTTTTCTATTGTACACTTAAGACTTTTCCAAGATGGTAAAGACAATTTTTGACTGGGAGCTACCCAGCTTTGTTATAAGATGGGCAGCTGTATACAAGTTTTAAATAAATAAAATAAATAAAACATCCGAGATGTTTTTCAGGACATGCAACATACACTAGGTAATAGAAGCCTAGGTGCCCTACTTTACATAAGTTCCATTATTATTTTACCACACTTAGTTTGGGTAAATTATTAGGCTTCCCTAAAGGAAAATGTGCTGTCAGATTCCTTAAGGTTCTTTCTGTTACATTTTCTATTACAATGCCCTACCTACCCCCACATCCTACTGAGACAGGTTTTAAAGAAATGCTTAACAATGCGATCAACAAGCTGGTGATATGCCCAATGTATCACTTGAATTTCCTGACTTTATTGTATTTTAATTAATACATTTTACTATTGTATTTTAATAGACATCTACTATATACAATCAAGATTTAAAATTATTGTAATTGCCCTGACCAGCTCTTTGAATGGTTGCGTTGGGACAAAAATCTCTATAAACATGTAGTTAGAATCAGATATGGTAGTAGCCTCCAAGTCAAGAAGTTTTAAAAGGGGATTGGACAACTTCATGGAGGCTGGGCTAGTCATGGGCTAGTAATAGCTACTAGCTTTGATAGCTATTGCTACTTCTGGAATTATAGGTAACATGCCTTGAACATCAGCTGCAGTGGTGGGATTCAAAAAATGTTACTGCCAGTTCTGTGGGCGTGGCTTAGTGGGCATGCCAGGGGAAGGATACGGTAAAATCTCCAGTCAGAGGTGGTATTTGCTGGTTCCCCACACTACTCAAAATTTCTGCTACCGGTTCTCCAGAACTGGTCAGAACCGGCTGAATACCATCTCTGATCAGCTACATCATACTCCTGAAGAAGTCTCTCCTTCTCCTTCTTCTCTTTCTCTTTAATATTGCAAATAAAGCACCAGTCTACAGATCTTATTTATATAAAAATGTCTTTAGATACTGCAAAGACCTAAAGTATATGTGCTTTTAGAAAATAAAAATGGTGGATGGGTTAATCTTAATCATTTCTTTGCAAGCCTAGAAAAAAAGGGCAATAATCTGTGGATGAAATCAGAAGTTTGTAGCCCAGAAAGAATGACAGGAACCAGTTCGCTTCTGGTAAGCCCAGAAAGAATGACAGGAACCAGTTCGCTTCTGGTAAGTTGGTGTTTTGTGCCAGCTTATATTAATAGTGGCTTTAGAAATAGGTAAGTTTTCTATGAAGCCATTTTTACTCCTGGCAAGGTTTTACAATGTCAAATGGGTCCCTGGTCTAAAAAGATTGGAAGCCTTGATATGGTTCAGAATATTTAGAACTATCTTTCTTTCTCCATATATTGCCCCCACAAGATGTTTCAATTTTTTTTTTACAGAACATATGAACAACCCATAACTTTATTATTACATGCAGCTTTGAAGTTCTCATTTGTGTTGGCTTCAGAACAACCCTGGTTTGGTACCAGTAATATTAAATAGGGTATTCATAGCTTTAAAAGATTTTGGGGGTGAGTTTGGGCAAAATAAAGAGGTTTTTGTAATTTATAGTTCCAGACAATGGGCATACAATTTAGCCCTCCATGATGGTAGTATTGCCACCAGTCCCATTTTGTGACTCTTAGGACAAAAAAAAAAAAGACATTAGTCATCAAAAAGTTTGTATAGTGGGCCTATTCTAAGTAAGTAACTAAGGCTTTAGAACACCATGACAAAGGCTTTTTCAAAATTTCCTTGGTGGAACAATCTTTGGAAGAAAGAAAATCTTGAGCGTCACACTATTAATTGTTTGAATAAAAAGGTCAAAATACGTTGCTGACATATCTTGCTGGTGTATTTGACAGATGTCTTTAATATTCATTTATTTTAAAAGGGCAAATGCTTTTTTGAATTATCTTGACCTCTTGTTGATGAAAAACTAATTTAGGACAGCTAAAGAATGTAAATATCACATAACAAAACTGGCATAAACATTCCCTTTAGAAAAATAATGTTCTAGTTTCCTCTCAGAACAAGCATGACCTTAAAAATTGGAAGCATGGGTATCACAATGAACAAACATGCAAAGACGTATGTTCTGATATGTCCCATTTGGTACCTCTACCATTTAGTTCTCAGAAAAAAGCATGAAATATTGAAAATAACTAACACTTGTGGATCACATAAATAATATTAATAATATAATCCATGCTAGGCCAACAATAATTTCATAGGTGTTGTTTATGAAAGCTAATAATGTGAAAGTGGGAATATTTTGCAATTTGCAAACTGCCAAAAGCTGCTCTAGGAAGACTTTTAGCCCAGATTTTCAAATGCAACTAATTGATTATTTTTTTCTACAATGAACTTTTGTGAAAGTTCCAATTACATGTATTAGAGATTTATATTCTACCCAGAGTCATTGAGAGTTCGACAGAATGCAAGTTTAAATAAATAAATAAATAATGATCCTATAAAGTATAGACTTCATTTTGTATAGCGAAGCATGAAGCAATACAATAAGAAACATTGTAAAAAAGCAGCACTGCTCTTGAGACTAATTTCAATGTTTCCCATACTTCTTCCTTTTCCAATTGTTTACCTATTTCTCATTTTTCCTGACATATATTCTTTTGCTTTAACTTCCCTATAGCAAAAAACAATCTATTAATCTTTTTATGAATGGCTAAAAGTGGTCTAGGGATGTTCAATACTGTACATTACAGTCTAATTAAGAAACCTTCATTTTAAATAGATTTTTGTTTCTTAATTTCTGAATAATTGTCAGGTGACACACCCAATGCCAAGTACTTGTGACAAACCTCCAATACTCCAGTGCTACAATAAAAACAACCACTAAAATTGGCAGCAAAACTGAGCATTGTGTTTTCACCAGGGCATACAAAAGCACTTTTAGCCTCCCATGCTTTGTGCAAATATGTTAGTGACATAGTCATTGTTTTAATGTGCAAAGTACGGTGTTTAAATTGGCTGAAGCCTGCAAGATGGTACCCGTAGCTATTCCAAAGACAGTGTACCATGATGCTTTGGAATAGCTAGTAGTTTATACTAGCTTTAACTTTTACAAGTTAAAAGCAAGAAGTGATTAGCTGAAGAAGCATATAGTGACATCATCAGCTTATCCTATGTGTGTGTGTCTCTCTCTCTGTGTGGTCATTATATGGGAAAAATTGCTTAAGAGCAGAACAAGCATGTCAATTCCATTCCACAGTATGTTCACATCAAATAAATAAAATCCTTTGGTTTTAACTAACATATTAACAAGAATACAGAAAATGAAATGTCAGCTTTTTGCCCGTTCACAAAACCTGGTCATCCCCCAACAGGAGACAAACCATGAACGATAGAAGAGAAAGATCAGTCCTTAAAACAAATATGATGGCTGCCTTGCACTTACATATTCTTTCACATTTTTCGTCTTCACAGCTTTGTAAGAAGAATAGGCAGGGTACAGGGTGCCAAAAACCAGACTGCAACCAGAGTTTTAAAAATAAAAACAAACAAAAACGGGGGGGGGAGGAGAGGGAAGGAAGGAAGAGAGAGTGAGGTTCCAGTTATTCGGGGTGGGCGTCAGACTCTTGCAAACCTGAGCGACGTCCAGGTCGTCCCCCCTCCCCCCCGCACCTCCACCGGCCCAACGAGCAGGCCGAGCAACGAGGCGCTTTGCTCTCTCCCACCTGCTGCATCCACAATTCCCTCCCTCGTCGGCCAGGCCCGTCAGGCTGGCTCACCCGGCCGTCTATTTCGCGGCAGACTTTCGTCCCCAGGGTGGCGAGGGAGCCCCGGACATCAGGCAACGCCCCGTCTGGTTTCTCCGCCTCCAGGGTTCAGGGCGAGGAGCGCTGGCCTCCCCCCCACCGCCCCACCTCCACACCCGCAAGCTACCCCGGGGGAAGAAAGGGGAAAAAAAAAGAAAAAAAGAGGGGGTGCACGCGCTTAAAGCCCCGGGGAGGGCAGCTCTGCCCGACCGCGCGCGAGCCCCCGGTCCCCATCTTCATCCCGTTGCCTGGCAACGGCACAGACAGGGCCTCCCGCCTAGCCGCCCTCACGCTCTTACACCACCAGCCGGGAGATGATCCAGGACACCATGGCAAAGCGAGGCCCAGACTTCTCCGGCAACGGCGGCGATTGGGAGCTGGCTTTCAGCACCAGCTGCAGCAGCAGCAGCGAAAGAAAAAACGGGGCGCTCTTAAAGGGCAGGTTTCTGCAGCAAGCGTAGCCCCGCCCCGTTCCCTTAAAGGGGAGGGGCTAACCGGTGCGTCAGAGGGAAAAGAACCGCGCACCGCATCCCGGAGAGCTCGACTGGATGCGCGCGCCCCTCCTCTCTTCTTCCCGGTAGCAGACCCTGAACTGGGTGGGCCGGGCGGCATTGCGTCAAACGAGACTCCTTTGCTGGCTATACAGACCGGGGTCCGCCCTAGAAGAGCAAAGCGGTGCGCGGGGAGCACGTTAAGCCCCCCTTCAGCCCCGGCCTGGGAGAGCTTACAGGACCTGGGTGTTTACGGGACGTGGGAAAGGTTTAGCCCAGGGCAACATTCGGCATGGGATAAAAGCCCCTTTAATCCCCAGAGGGATTAGCATACCTTTTCACGAGGGTTTTCATCGTGCGTGATAGGAGGACAAAAAGCCCTCAAAGCGCAGGGGAAGGAGAGGAAATGACTCTCTTCCCCGAAGTTTCCCTTTTCTAAAGCGAAAGAAACGCGGCAGCGTGCATACACAAAGAGTAATGTATATAGCAGGGGAGTACTGTATAGTAAGCTGGGGCTGTCAATCTTGCAGTAATTGGAAACTATTTTTGTTGACAAGCCAGTAATCTGAAAAAGAATAACATCTGGCCTAGCTAGTGCCCTTCCCTCACCCCGAATTACTGGAGCATTACTCTTCTTTATGATTGGAGTGCAATATTCATAAAGAGCTGATGAGGACCATCTCACAGCATATTTTGCTGTCCACACTCTTCATGTATGATTATCTTGCCACACCTGAAATTGTGCTAGCAAAAATGAAAGAGTAGAAAGATGACCAACTGTAATATATCCAGTGAGATTAAAAGAATCATAGGAAGAGAATAATAGGAGGGACTAGGAGTGTTCACTAATGCAACACTCTGTAATATGCGGCTGTCCATCTCTTGTGATGTTCAATAAATGAACTAGATTTTTTACTCTAGAAGTACACGGACTACAATTGTTAAAAGGCAAACTTTAAAGAAAAAATCTACACCCACACACACCCACACCAGCATACATATATAACAAGAATTTTTAAAAAGCATTGGAACAGGTATGAACAGATTTCCCTTGGAGCTATCTTAATATAATTTTCAGTGTTGATTTCATGCACTTTCTGCTGTAAGTGCTAGAACCAGAACCATAATCAAACTTCTTGCAGGAGAAAAAATGCCAGCAACCTTGAAAGAAACTTTGAGATTTTGGACCCATTAGTTAATTTTAAGAATGCACGCTCCTGTAGATGAATTACAGTACATTTAAAAGATGTTATGGAAGGGGGACAAGTGTTACCTGACAAGACTGTGACTGATCTGAACACAGATTTAAAAATGACAGGCTACAAAAATACGGAAAATTAGACTAGACTAGACCTACAAAAGAAAATGACTGATGTCTTAATTAAAAAAGATACAAATAACAAATTGGGAGTGATCTAGATAATTTTGGGGTATTTCAGATAACAAAAGAGGCTTGTTAAAGATTTGAAATTTGTGAATAGGAACCAAAGAAAAATAATCAAGTTTTAGGACATTATTTGAAAGGATTAAAGATTAAGGTTGTTTAAAAAGAAATATAATTGCTTTATTTAAATCATTTATCTTGTGACGAAGGGGGAAATATTTTTTTACACATCTTTTTATTTTCTTCTATTTTTTTCTGTACTCATTTTGGTTTATATTAAATTTTATTTTTTGGAAAAAGGAGATAGCCATTCTGTATTATTCAGATTACCATCTCAAAACTGTGTACAATTCTGGAAATTGCAATTTAAGGAAAATTAAAGACAAATTAGAATAGTTTTGTAGAAGGGAAACAAGAAAAAACAAAAATGACAGATTAAGCCCTATAAGGCGGGAGTGAAGGAATGGGTATATTTAACTTTGAGGAAGGAATATTGGAGAAGGATAGAAACACATCCGGCTTTTCAGATTCTCTAAGGGAGTTTTAGCTGAAGGTGATATTGACATCTATTGTTCCAGAGAATTCTCAAACTATAGGATCCACTAGAATACATCTATTTGAATAGTAAACACTGCAATGTGAACTTTCATAAACTTCACCAGATTACACAGGGCACACCTCTCCAGGGTGCAGAATATACATACTTTGCCTGTCCATATTACTAAAGCAGCACTAGCCACTATGGCAAACAGTAGCAACGTGTCATTTGGTATAAACCAGGATCTCACTTCTTTCAGGTTTCCACATTGGCCCTTTGAGTTTCATGCTAATTTCAGTTAAAAATCCTTCTCCAGTAGTATACGTAATGTATCTTTTGTCATATTAAACATTTGGAAGAACTTCTGAAGTTCTCTTAATCATACCAAAGGTTTTCAGCAGGACATGTCAAGATTGTGAAACCCTGGTAATTGTCAGTCCCATCCTGAAGACATAACTATTATTCTAACCAGGATATTTCAAAATTGGATTTGAAACAAACGTATTCTGATGGTAGTGATGAGTAGGGAATCCTTTCACAGAAACTGTACAATTATTTTGTCCAAATGATTTTGAGGCAGAATATTGTACTATTATTTGAAAAGGTGGCATCCTTAATAAAATTTCATAACACAGTATTTATGCCAAAGTTTATTAATGAAAACAGTGATTTATAATTAGTATGGCAATATGATTTATAGCTGTGTTTAATTATGGACCTGAAATAAGGTCATGCATGTTTACAGCCCTTCCTCTTCCATAAGATTAGAGATATGAAAATTAGTTTTAACACAAAAGGTGCTTTATACCCTTAATAGATTTAGGTTTCTGGAAAAAAATGTTTAAAAAGGAAATATTTTAAGAATATTCATAAAAAAGTAACTTTGTTAGTTTCTGGCAGAGGAAACTAATTTCTCATTAAATTATCCAATAAAATCAGAGGAAAAAAATAAGAAATTTGCTCTTGGCTTTGGTGAAATGTCTTGAGAAAGCTGGGAAAAAAAGCATTTAAAGAAATGGATATGGCTGTATCAGCCTTCAAGCCTGGGACATAAGACAAGAATAGATATCATGAAAGTTACCAATTTCATAAATTTAAAAAATTCTAGCTACAATTAGATGCAGAATACTTTTGGGAGACTTTAAACCAAATTTGCACTTCAGATAAATTATGCAAAGAAAGTACAAATATGAATTGAGAAACAGTGCTATAAATAGATGCAAACGTAACTTTTTTGCAACCTTGTTTTTTCCTGCGCTCTGTGAACAATTTTTACCATTTATTGAGATTTTGATAATGTTTTGAGTCAAGTGTCATGTGGTACAGTGGAAGATATCCACAGAAATACAAACAAGGCTTTAGTATCTTTACTATTTCAATCAAGTTGTAGGTTTGTCTGCTCCCTAAAAAGGATTTCTGATTATCAGATGTGGCAGGGAAACAATGCATCAAACTTCAGAGTTGCCTTTCTCAAAAGCATGTATGTATGTAGCTCACAGGGATTTATGGGTATAGAAAGAGCATAGAAAGAAGAAAAACTATCTGTTCAAAAGCTTGAAGGTGGGAAGCGATAGACATGCTTGCTTTTCCTATTTCTACATCTCCTCATGAGCTTCTAGCAGAGGTACAATAAAGGTCAAAGACAAGTCTACTACAGTAAATGACTTTTATTTTTTTAAAAATGAAATAACCGTGAACATATTAACAGGCCTGCAGGTGGCACTACAGTACAGCTGGATAGAAGGTAGATACAGTCCCAATGAACAGTAAAACAATGGAATCCATCAGTTCAATGGTGACAATTCTGAATACAACTCTATCAAGCAGGAACATTTTACTGAAAATATTTCTGGACAAAGCTGATATTGAAAATTATTTCTGGGAAGCAGTAGTCCCAATCTAAAACTGATAACTGGCATTTACCAGTTTAGGGAGAGATGTACAACACCTCCAAAACATAAAAGTTCTTTTCCCCCCTTTATATCTTTGTATTGGAAGTAAAATTATTTTTAGCTCTCCTCAGGCCAATTGTGCTATTGGGAATTATTTCTAAGAATAATTTCTGGAAAAGTTTTATTGAAAGGAAGACTAAACACAATGTGCCTTTCCTTGTAGTCCAGGAACTGTTGTGGTATTTCAAATTCTAAAAATATCTACTTTCATGAAATACTGTTTCACTACAAACCTAGTTTTTCACTAAATACACATTTTTTTAAAAAAATCCTGGAGCCCTCTGGGAAAATCAGTGGTTTCTCTCTGTGTTTCTGCATTTCTACAGTGTATAAAGAACTCTTAAAGGGAGCATGAAGAACAATTTCTTTTTTCCTTAGCTATGTCAGAGACAGGAGATCTCATGTTCATGTTCTTGCAGCCAGGATGCTGGCGTGTATAATCGTTCAGAGCTAGCTATTTAGGTCTTCAATAAAATGTCCAACCTTGCATCATTCTTCCTAACTGACTGGAAAGACTAATTAGGTACGAAAAAAGAGTCACACGTTTTTCTATTCATCATATGCAGGAACACCATCTGGTTTCCGTACAATTTCAATTTGCAAAAGGCCACCAGAAAGGGACTCGGCACCCTTCATTCGTCAGGAATTCTGTATATTATTGTGACCATCTATTAGATATTCAAGACTGAGGCAGCATATAGGCAGTGGCTGGAGAGTGTAATGAATGCCATGGCATCTCTTAGTGAGAGGTTTCAGAGTCCTTCAGAGGCAGCCACGTGCATCCCCTTTCTATACTGTGAGCAAAAAAAAACAAAAAACAACTCCGGGGGAGGGAGGGGGTCAGAATCATCCATTCCTAAGATCTAGCCAGTTTGGATTCATGAGCTTTCAGTGTGCCAACAGCATCTTTGACTGCATGGTAGATAATGTTCTTCACCTGCAAAGAGAACGTAATGAATGAATGTCATGAAGAATAATACCATAAAGAAACGTTTCCATCTGACCCATTACTAATTATCAGTGTTCTTTATCAATTGCCTATAAAGTTTGAACATGAATAAGGAAAGAACATTAACTAAATTGATGGAGCTATCAGTAGAAAGCTTATGTACAAGTAATTAGCTGATTTTCTCATCAATATCCATATGCAATTTGTTGATACTATTCTGCATATGCTAAGATCTTTACAAAAGGCATGCTAAACAAGTTGAATTACTTTAATTTCCACATACATGGAAATTGTGATGTTCAACAACAATACATCAATACTAATGTAATTTTAAAAAACATAACTCTCAAAAATTCTTGTACTCTTTATTAGGAAATTACAGAACTGCAACCGCAACCTTTTAACCGCTGGCATTTCTGAATAAAAACTGCATTCAGCTTGCAAACATCAAACCTCTAAACAGTTTACCACTGTGTCTATCTTAAGGGAACTAAGGACGGAAAAGGAGTTTCTTCCCTGTAACTATGAGAAGATCCCAGAATATTTCATTTTTTAAAGTCTCCAATAAGCTCTGTGCAAGTGTAGAATCTTTATCTTTTAATTGGAGAGAGTATTATGAGAAGCCAACATATTGTATGAAATGGTCTGAAATAAACCTGAAACTGACATAGCTGTGCCCTAGAATTCATGTACTTAATATGGCCACAAAATACCTCCCTTTTCTATAATTTTTTTAAGTAGCACAATTTATTTTTTTGCAAATGGTATTCCTCCCTTCTTACAAATATGATATTCATCAGATATTCTACCAGGAGATTTGCAAACATTTACCTGCAGCTTATCCTCATGGTTTGTGTGAGTATTAGATAGGTGCCTGAATTCTTGAGTCAGACGGAAGCAGTGTTTCACATGTTCTGGAGATACAAAATCTTCTGCTACTTTAATGCAGCTATACAAATTATGAACCTGAATAAAGAAGAAAAACAATTACGGTAGCATAACAACCCCATAACGCTAAGAATCCAACATATTCACCACTGTATCTGGTATAAGAAATCTAAATAGATGGATACTATTTTAAAGTTCTCATGGACAATTAATGATACTGATGAAAAAAAAGTCTATTGAAATAACATATCTTAAACTTATAACCACAACTGGGACAAGAATTTCAGTTGTTGAAATTCATTAAGCAGTCATTAAGCGAGATGTCACCTAGCCACTTTGCTCAATTACTGCAATCCTGTAACTCCTGGTTGTGCTTGTTAAGCAATCTTGTGAGCTGATATTTGCCTCTCCACTCTGGGGCTAAAAATCCTCCATGGCTGAAAATCCTGCTTGGATTTCAGCACAGACCTTTTTCAGCCAGTCCACTTTGCAGCCTTCCCTGCCAGCTTCCACACTGACTTTCGGGGAAGCCATTAGGGAAGATTGCAAATGGTGATCACATGTTCGTAGGGTGCTTGGCAACTGACTGTTAACAACCTGACTGTGAACAGGTTGCCAAGCACTCAGATTTCAATTACATACATGGGTGCTACAATGTCCATAACTTCAGTCACAGGTCATAAAGTCCCTTCACCATCCTAACTTTGAACAGTTGTTGAATGAATGATCATAAGTCAAGATCTGTGTATTAATTACTGGATACAGGTAGTTCTCTCTTAATACTAATTGGGACCAGAATTTTCATAGTTAAGCGAAGTAGTCCTTTGGCAAAACGTCAAGTAACTGTGAGGCTTAGTGATGGCAGTTCCAGTAGTCCTTATTGTGGTTATTAGATGAAACTATGCTGTCATTAGGCAAGCACTTCACGCTTTTCCTGTCATCCTGCTGCTGCCTCCTCCCCAGCTAGACCTGATGTGCTCCCTTCAGCAGATGAGGTTCACTGCCCTCACCTCTGCTTCTATTTCCCCATCTGTCTAGCTCACCTCTATCTATTTCTGTCCTCTTGACTACCTGTACTCTACTGATCCCACCTTCTCTGTTGACATTCTGTCCTCTTGCTGCTGGCCTGTGATCCAGGTGCCAGACATGAGGGTGGTCCCAGGACATGTGTGGTGAACGTGGCAGGGTGATGGGGATCTGTCTGCCAAAGAGAGCTCCCTGGGCCAAACTGGCAGTGGAAGTAAGGTGGCAGCTCCCTGAATGAAGGGGTTACTGTCAGGCAAGGCTTTGCAAGGACCTGCACAATGTCAACAGCTGTCAGCTTTGCCCAGGGAGCTGCTAACCTGCACCTCTGCCATGCCTGTTCTGCTGGCCCATCCTACAGCCTCCTCCCTGGGCTGGCCTTCAACAACTCCCTTCTGCAGATGAGTTTCTACTGTGCTTGGAATGGGCTGCACCCTTTGTCAGGTATATGGATCTCAGAACAGCAGCAGAGGACAAAGGACAGCTGGAGCCATAGGGATGGCAGAGGAGGCACCGGAGGTGAATGCAGAACAGTCAAAAAACAGTAGAGAAGATAGAAGATAAATGTGAATAGGTTGCCAAATGCAAAATGTTCATGAAGGTGCTACCGGTGTATCTCTTTAAAAACCCAGTGTTCTGTAGGATGGCCCAAAATTCCACTCACCTGATGTGGAGCCCCTGCAGGAATAAATACAGCATCTCCCAGGAACTGCACGATTGCCCAACCTTGCACTCCATATTCCTCGTACAGACGCTTACGAAGGACCTGGTCCAGATACCAGCTTTGGTCATGGATTGGATCATGATCAGGAGGATTTTCTTGCCCCTGTTCTTCACCAACCTAGTGCAAAATGTATTGGGATTCAATTATTCTAAATCTACTGGACAGCTGAAGGAACACCTCCTATTTGCAATTATTTCATTACTGGAATATTAGCGTTTTTAATCAGTTCTATGGCAATGGGGGGGGGATCCAATTTTCAGGACTAAAATTGCTGAATGTATGACCAGATGTCAATATTAATTTTATAAAGGTAAATTTAAGAGTTAGGTAAATCTCAGAAGTTTAACATAAATTATTTGGAAAAGCAAAACCTATGGTAAATTTTCTATGTAAAATTCCCTACCTTCCGAAGAAGCTCCCTGATTTTTTCAGCATCCTTAGCCGCATATATGTGCCACAGTGCCCCTGGCTTCTCCTTTGCTTCATGGATTCGCTGTTTTGTAACATCGTCGGCATCTCCTTCATCTATTGTTTTCAACACCTCTGAAATCCAATTCAATAACATATATCGCTTTTTTACTACAATGTGCAAGAAATAAGCAATTCTGATATAAATCATCATACCATAAGCGAGAGCCAGGAAAAGCCTGTAACTGTATTTTCTTCTGATAACAGAACACCAATTACCTTATGTACAACTTAATTGTCTTAAGATAATGTATTTTTATAAGCTCAAGAGCATGCCTGCCTATCTATCCTGGGGGGGGAAAACTCACAAAGCCATTCTTAATTCAGGCGATATATGTATGATTAGGGCATTTTGTTCATGCGTTGCCTTGCTCAGTTAATACTGCAAAGGCACATTTCATAATCTTCCTCATGACGCCTGGACAGGTATCAACGGGAGAATTGCGTTGATATACCTATACAAAACTAAAAAATCACTTGTGACTAGATAGTTGTTTATTCCTCCCATTGTTCTTCAGATGATTTTTGTTCACAAATATAATAAGCAGAAAGGGCAACATAGGAACAAACGAAAATAAAAACAAACAGAAATTCAAGTTATTCCCTGAAAAAAAAAAATCAGCTTGGAAGAAAGCTTACCATCATCATGGGAACCATCCCCAATAGGAATTCCAACATACACCATAACATTAACTGCATCTGATACATCTAAATGTAAATTAGTTGTACCAACTCTTCGGTCTTCTGCCGTTATTAGTCCTATGAACAATGCAATAGACATAATTTTTATCCTATTGGTATTAGTATTTTTTATCTTTGTATAGCAAATAACTGCTTAACTATTTTCCCTATTATGGAATGACAACTCCTTGTCGCTTTATATAGATCATTACCCTATAGTGCTGAAGGGGCTTGTGCATCCCAAATAATGCTATGAATTAAACTGTGGAGAATCTGTCCTCATGCAAGAGTCACCCCGATAGCCAACGGATAAGGCTACCCAAAATGACATGTAGCTCCTGGAGGCAAAAAAAAAAAAAAGTTTGAAGCTGAAAACAGCTGAAAACATGCACATCGCTGCAATGTGGAATGTCAGAGCCATGAACCTTGATGCAATCATAGCTGAAAGACAACGATAAAACACTGATATTCTGCAAATATGCAAAATGAAGCGGGTCTGGAATGGATCACTTTCCATTAAAGTCTTCTACTGCTGACCAAGAAAATCATAGAAGAAGTAAAATAGCTATCATTATTAACCAAAGAATGTCACTTCTTGAATATAATCCAAAAATGGCAGACTTCAACTAATATTAAATTAGCAAGCCAACTAATAATAAACTGATCCAAATCTATACTCCAATCATTGATGCAGAGAAAAGTGAACAATTATTTGGCCAACTTGCATTGTCAACACCACCAAAAAAAAAGATCTCATGTTAATTATAGGAGACTGGATTACTAATGCTGGAAATAAAAAAGCTTTTGGAATAAAGGAAAAATGGTCCTAGAATAAGAAATGAAGCAGGGAAGAGTGCTGTCAAATCTCTCACTCTCTCCCAACAATCATCCAACCACTATAAATGGACATCACCAGATGGCAACACAAAAAACGAATTGATTATATACACAGCAAGCAAAAGATTGATGAAAACTCTATATTTAGTCAGCAAAAACAAGATTTGTTGCTGACTTCAGGGCAAATCACAATTATTTGCAAAATTAAACTTAAGCTAAGAAAAACAAATAAAGCTATCAGATTAACAAGAACTCAGCAATTCTTCACATGACAAAGAGAAAGAATACATTTAATGAATTAACTCTGATAAATAAGAGTGCCTAGAGAATTCTAGACTGAAATTTGTGACATCATTAAAGATGAAGCAAACAACAATATCCCCAAAAGCAAAAGAAGACAAACTACCTGACATGCTAAAAGTAACTGAAAAAAGGCAGAGCTCAGAAGTTACCGTGATTTGCAGCGCATAAGACGACTTTTTTGCCCTAAAAACATGCCTCCAAGTGGGGGGTCGCCTTATACGCCGGTAAATACATTGTCACTGCAAGAGCGACGGGGCGGAGCTCCGCAACTCATGCGAAGCCCCTTCAAGCCCAGCCGGAGTCTCTTCCTCCTCCTCCACCACCACCCACCCACCGCCCGCTCGGGCGCTGGCGGAGGCCAATCTGGAGGTGGGGTGGGGGTGGAGCGGGAGGGTCTCTGGCGGGCCGTTCGCCCAGCCAGCCCCGAGCCGCGTAATGGCCCAGGGAGTGGGGGGAGAAGGTGGTGGGGGTGTACTGTGGCGCCCTCCTTCTGGGCAGCGGGGCGGGGCGGCAATTTGCTCCTCCCGCTCTCCTCCCTCTTTGAAAGACCGGGAGGGCTGTGCTTGGGGCGGGGGGGATGTCCTCAGAAGTTCCTGATGGGACCCCGCTGGGCAGGGCCACCCAGCTCCCGAGCTGCTTTCCAGGGTCCCCTTGGGAAGAAAAGGGTCCGTGGGCGGTGGAAGAAGCGCGAGCGCCTCCTCCCGCCCCTGTCCCGTCCCGTCCCTCCTCTTGTCCCCTCCTCCCCTCCCCGCTTAAGAGAGAAAGATCTGCCTCCCTGCACCGGCCAGCGCGGCCATGGCTTGGGAACCGGCCAAGCGACTTTAAAACCGAGCGGAGGCCAGAGATAGCCGGAATTACCCTCCACACCACACACACACACAGAGAGAGAGAGAGAGAGAGAGAGAGAGAGAGTGAGTTGGCAGCTGTCCATCCCCCACCCTTGGAGTCCTGATGGCACGCACGCGGGGCTGTCACAAAGAAAGGGAGAGGAATTGAGTGCCAGCCTGAGAAAGGCGAAGCTGCCTCTCTAAAGCATTTTGGTGGCTTTGTAAGTTTGGGGGAAAGGGGTTGGGGGTGTCAATCAAGAATTATATCCAGAATACCCCAAGTGTTACAACTTACCGTATTTGCCGGCGTATGAGACGACTTTTTGCCTTGAAAAGCATGCCTCCAAGTGGGGGGTCGCTTCTTATACGGCGTAGTATATACAAAAACTATATTTTGAGTGGAAATGTTGGGGCCGCTCTTATACGCCCAGTCGTCTTATACGCCGGCAAATACGGTAATATAGACAGAGGAAAATTTGCTCTACTAAACATTTCCAAGAAACAGCAGATTGAGGCAAGGGGTTGTATTTAAATAAGCAAGACAAAGAAATTGAGGCTAACAATCAAACTGAAAGGCCCAAGGAATTAAGAAAATTACAGAAATCAAGAGATCTTCCCATGTAAAGATGATATAAAAATGACCAGGGCAAAAAGATATAAAAAAGATATTGTATAAATATACAATAGAAGTACACAAAACACATCCCCAAAAATGACATGTATAAATATATAATCACTGAACTAGTCAAGATGTTCTGGGAAGTAGATGAGTCCTAGAAAATATTGCTAAAAATAAAAGTTGCAGGAGTTGGTGAAATATCAGCAGGCCTGTTTAAAATCTTACCAGATGCTTCAGTTTGAAGAGGTACAGTACATATTTTGTAAGCATGTACAGAAAACATCGACAGTAGTCAAAAGGAATAGAAAAGGTAGATTCAAATTCCAAATATCAAAAGAAGCAATCCTAGATAATGAGCAAGCTACAGAATAATTGAACATATTTCATATCTTTGGAAGGTAATGCTTAAGACTCTGCAATTTAGATAACAACGTACAGTACTTGAAACAAGAACTACCTGA
Organism: Notechis scutatus; assembly: GCF_049901735.1. Classification (NCBI taxonomy): domain Eukaryota; kingdom Metazoa; phylum Chordata; class Lepidosauria; order Squamata; family Elapidae; genus Notechis; species Notechis scutatus. The sequence continues at coordinate 69,274,840 of NC_142010.1, forward strand.
TGTACAAACTGGATTCAGAAAAGCCAAGGGCATCTAGGATCACATTGCTAACATCTAATGATTAATGCAAAAGGTAAGTAAAGTCCAAAAATATATCTATTTTTGCTTTATTGATTATACAAAGACTTTTTATTATGTAGATCTTAAATGTTTAAAAACATAGATGTACTGGGCCATATCACCTGCCTAATGAAAAATTTATATGGTGAAAGGAAGCAACAGTTGAAAAGGAAAACGAAGCAAACGAGTAGTTCAAAATTGGGAAAGGAATTTTATACAATTTTATACTATCACCTTATATTTAACTTGGAGAGGAAGTTGGGATTAAAATTTCTGAGAAGAAATTAGAAATAAAATTGCTGGAAGAAACAGTCATAATCTCAAGTATGGCATGGAGGAAACACATAAGAAACCTCTTACTAAAGATGAAAGAAGTGCAGAAGTTAGTTGGGCCCTCATTATTAAAATAACTAAGGATATGGCAGCAACTAGTGTTAATTCAATGCTAAGAACAGAAAAAGCCATAGTAATAGGCTTTGCTTTCCTAGGCTTAAAAATTCCAAGAATAGTCACAAAATAAAGAGATGCTTAGGACAAAAACAAATGTAGCCAAAAATTAAATTGCTGACCACTGATATACATATTGGTTTGGTTTTCCCCACTGCAATATAAGGCTGTGAAAGGCTAAATGAAGAAAAACTGGTATCACTGAAATGTGATGTTGGAAAAATTGTTGAGTATCTTATATCTCAAAAAGAATGAAAAAATGGTATGGAACAATTGTATCAGTTGCGCTAATTATATAAATGTATGTAAATGACATAAATTATTTAATGATGTCATTGTCGAAACACCTAAACCACAGTGAAAATTTGGCAGATGAAAGCTCTTTGGATACTAGAAGAGATACCAAAATCTTATATAGAAAATAATTGGTGCACAAGCCCATCATATTTCAATGTGAAAGTTATGGATTCTTAAGAAATTTCTTTAACTACTATGCATATTTTCATTTTTGCATTAAATTAATTTTTAATTTTAAAAAACAAATTCTAAACAAATGTATCTATAAAATTTTGTATTCATAGTCATTTCTCACTCCAAATATTTTTTTACTTTTAGGATTATTAATAGGCATCAAAACACAACTTTTAAATTACACACCATATGCATTGTACATTTTGGGGCCTAGATCAGGCCGCACGAAGTAACTTGGCAACCTAGATGCCAGATTCAGTCTTCCATCTCTTTTAGTATATTCTGGAAGAGGAAGATTCTCCATTAAATCTTCAAACCTGAAATAGGCAAATACTACATTAGACACAATCATATATATATATATGTATATGAAAAACAATACAAGCCCCAAATCAGCAACCTTTGTCTTCAATCATCCAACAGAAGTAACTTACCTTGTAGGCATCATATCCCTAAAATCCTCTCCTGGAGGCCAATCTTTTAACTTCAGTACCATAGGGTGTCCATCGTCTGCCCTTAGTCGTTCTGCAAAGTAGTAATTACATGCAGCTTATTTCTCAACATTTTCTTAAATTATAGAATAATATGCAGGGTCCCTCACCCCCACACTTTTCTTTCCCCTTCTCCTCCCCACAGTGCCTTCCTATTTTTGTATTTTTGTATTTTATTCTATAATTTAAGAAAATATTGAGGAATATCTTCTGTTCTCACTTTTTAAACAAAGTATAAGAGTAACAACTTAGATTTGCAACTTTACAACTGAAGTAACAAATCAGAAAAATGTTAGATTCAAAACAATTTAGCATTTATTGATTAGTTTATATTGGCCAAATCTTTTATAGCACTCTTGTGCATATTTGCAGGCATATTTCTGTAAAAATGGGCGCCAAAAAGACCCCCACCGCGCACAAGAAAGCTGCCGCACGCCTGCCGCGCGCCCCGCCCCCCCACCGCCCGCCCGCCCGCACGCCCGGCGATTCAAAATCGCATTTTAATCGAAAATATCATGTCTGATGAATGACGGAGTATGATGGCAGGATATATGTTCATCAAAATGCTGCCTGATGTTGATGAAAAACATTGTCTGACGGTTCTGTTTGAATAATCATAAATTAGTGTGATTACCTTTATGTGGGGACTGTGAGAAATACAGAGTGTGTAAGATTTGGTATTGGACCCAATGAAAAAAATACTACAAAAATTAAATACATACTTATGCAAAAAAAATCTAATCATTACCACAAGTTAAACCAACTTTTTCAACGTCTAAAATGTAAAGAAGGATATTAACATAAAAGAGGAGGTAAGGTGGAAGAACTGATTTTCATAATAATATAATTAAAAATTGTGTACTATTAACAAAAATCGCTTAGGAAAACTCCATTGTTACAATAATTTGTTCTGCGCAAATATACTTTAAAAAAAAAGCTAAACTGAGAAAATCAGCACATTTTTCACAACTTGTACGCATTCACAAAAGAGAATGGAAGTCAGAACATGATCTCATCTATCAGACTCTACTTACTAGAAATGATTTCAAAACCATCCCAGAAGTCACGCACTTTAACATCTGAGATTATGGCACAATTTCTACAATTGACCAGATCTACATCCTGATCTCCAAATTCTTGGCTAAATGCATCTGGTTTCCAAAGTTCAGGCTTCAGTTTCTTATGAACACCAGAAACTAGAACAGGCTGCAGAAGGATAAATAAAATATATAAGGAATTATTGTAATATATAAGATTTCTTAAAAAGATAATGAATGTACGTAATAAAAATAATCCAGTGAAAGTCACTGAAACAAAACTGATTAAAACACGCCTCACTGCAACAGAGTGAAAAAGAAAAACAATTATTATGAAGGACAGCTTTAAATAATAATAAAGAAGAGTTAACATAAGTGCTCAGTTTGTTTATAACGCTTTTTGACTCAAATGAAGAGTTGTGCATATTTACAAAACTAAGCCAGTTAGTTTTCTGTTGAGAACCACTGCTGCTTAGTGTACAATTAATGAAAGTACACATTTACCTGCATAATTTAATTAAAAAGTAAAATTATTAATTTTACATGTTTTTCAACTATTTTTAGTCATGGAGAAGCTATGACTTTTATATATCTTGACTGCTAGGTATTCTGAATAGTCTATTGTCTGATAGTTTATCAGGAATTGTGCATATGGCATTTTCTAATTATGGTTTGACTTTAAGCAAAGATTTGACTTCTTAAGATATTATATTCTGTTCAGATAGTTTGCCTTAAGAATAACACGTATATTTTTATAATATAAAAGATGATCTGGCTTTTTAAAAAATTACCTGTCCTTGTTTCCAACATTCTCTGAAGATCTTCCAGTTGTTCTTGTTGCTGGGATCATGAAGACATAAAAGTCTTCCATCACAAAGCCAAGAATGAGAAGTGTGTGGATCCAGCACATTTAAACCCATTACCATTTCTTTTACTTCTTTAGGTGTATCAGCTACACTACTTGCTCGCTTGGCAGAATCAGTCATTTTCTTATTTTCCACTACTGATGCAATTATATGATCAAGGAAGTTTGGCAAACTGGCTTTACTCTTGGCCCCCTAGAAAACAGAATTCACATAACAATGCAAGCACTCTGCTAAATTAAGCAATATATCTTTGCCTGTGCCTTGTATCTTTCAACCAAATAAGCACTTCCAGAAAAATGAACAGCTAGCACAAAGGAAAAACCCTAAACCTTTGGATATGTTAATTGCATTCTCTAATAGTACAAATGAATGTTGCACTAATAGGTTTTACTATTTTATAAAGTTAAACGTATTTATCATCTATGGACTTAAAAGAATCTCAATGTAATATCTTTAAAGGAATACATTATGTTTCTGTGAGTTGAAGGGGCCAAAACCTTACTGCATTCAAGCTATGTTCTTCAAATGGGCTTTCCTGGTCCAATGGGACTGCTTTGGAGGAGGGACAGAGATAAGGTGAAGGAATGGCAACCTTTCTCGCAGAGTTCCACCTATTGTGGTCCAGTGCCTGTTTCAATTAATTTTAATCTCTTATATTTCATGGTATTCTCTCCTGCATCTACTTTTCCATTATCAAATCTTCTAGTTCTAACACTTCATCCCTTTCAGTGAAGTAACCGCTTTTAAATCTACCTAACTGTACATATACAGTTAAAGAAAAAAGCGTCCCTTACTGTGGAAGCTCCAGAAAAAACAGGAGGGAAAGGAATCCCTGCATCAAGCGAGGTCTGAGGCAGCTTTCCAGGCCCAGAGTTAAGCAAATCACGAAGACTGGAACCTTCTGTCTTGTTGCTTGAGGCAACTGGACCCAGCAAGAGACTATTAAAAAGCTTTGGAGTTAAAGGTGAGGCTTTTGTGTTGGAGTTAAAGGAATCCAAACCAAAAGGTGATGGCGATTCTTTATTGAGTACTGATCTCAAAGAACCTGCTTCTGAAAAACCATAAAGGAAAGCATATAGAAGAAAGAACAATTTTAAAAACAGAAGTACTTATTTTAGAACAATTTTAAAAACAGAAGTACATTAGTAGTATAATAGAGCTTGACTACAATTACTCATTAAAAATGCAAGAATAGCATTAATAACTGGCTAGACATATGTGGGATTTAAATTGGGATGATGGTGGCGGAGGAGAAAGGAGAGGGGAAAAAAGGTTGGGTATGCAGCAGGTTACCTGTAAGACAGACTATACTGTATCATTCAGCAAGGAAATTACTTAACATTAAAGTTTTCAGGAAATGTCATGTCTCACCAAACATAATGCAGTTTTTAAACACATTACAATTGTTGATTAATAAGCCATTCTATGTATCTGATGAAATCAGGCATATAACGTAATAACAGAATTGGAAGGGACCTTAGAAGTCCTAATCCAACCCATGCAGGAGACCTACGGAACATTACTATCATGTTACCCCATGTCTTTCTTTTCACTAGACAAGACATACCCAATTCCTGCAACTCTTCTTCATTATGTTTTAGCCTCCAGTCCCTTAATCATCTTTGTTGCTCTTCTCTGCACTCTTTCTAGAGTCTCAACGTCTTTTTATATCAGGTGACCAAAACTGGATGCAATATTCCAAGTGTGGTCTGACCAAGGCATTATAAAATGGTATTAAAACTTTGCATGATCTTGATGATATTCTTCTATTTATGCAGCCAAGGACCGTGTTGGCTTTTTTGACAGCTGCAGCATATTGCTGTCTGATATTTAAATGATTGTTCACTAGGACTCCAAGATCCCTGTCACAATTACTAATGTTGAGTCAGGTACCACCTATTCCAGGGGTGTCAAACTCAAGGCCTGGGGCCCAGATCCGGCCTGCGGGATGCTTAGATCTGGCCCACAGAGCTGCCCTCAGTGGAAATAGTGAAGATTGTGTTCAACCTTCCCAAGCTCCATTTTCGCTGGCAGAGGGTTGCAGGAAGTCATCTCAGCTGAAAACAGAACTCAGGAGGGCCGCAGGTGGCACTCCCAACTCTGTTGTCACTGGCAGAGGGTTGCAGGAGGCTGTTGCAGCCACAGAGCTTAGGAGCCCATTTTCACTGGCAGAGTACTCAGGCCACCACAGGCACCCCCAACACGAGTGACATTGAACTAGCTACTCCCACCCTGGCCACACCAACCCCGGCCCCGAGGTCAAACACAACCCTGCGGCCCTCAGTGAAATCAAGTTTGACACCCTTGACCTATTCTATACTTGTGCATTTTACTATTCTTGCCTAAATGTAAAACCTTTTCTCTACATTGGATTTCATTTTTGTTAGATAGGGTCCAGTGTTAAAGTCAGTCAAGATCCTTCCGTATCTTGAACTATCTTTTGGAGTATTGTAGCAAAATATACTATCTTCTGGAATATATTTTGCTACTAAGGCTGAGGAGACTAATAGATCAGTAGTTAGCCTGAAGATTCAAGTTACCTTTTTCTTGAATTATTGACAAACATGTCATAGAAAATTAATAATTTCTCATCATCTGCCAATTATACAGAATAAAGATACCAAACATCAGAAAATGTTCAGTGAACAGTGCCTGAATACCTAAATTATGCTAAACACACACACACACACACACACACACCCAAAGAATTATAAGGTAAAAACTATGCAAATTCTTTGCTTTAAACAGCAAAGTCAACCCTAAGTGGAAAAAAATAATTTCAACCACAGTTGCTCTTTTAGACTATGCCAATTTGATTTTTCTTTTTTTACCATTTGGTAAAAAAAATGGTAAAGAATACTTGAGACTTGAAAAGCAGTTTATTTGGAAATGTCCTTGACACTTTCTGTTTTTGAGAACACTGTCCTCTCCTTGCCACACTAGACACTGGTCCATTAACTAAAATTTTCAGCTTACCTTTTGTTTCTTCTTTTGCCTTCTGAGTCGCTAAATCTGCAAGCCAATGCAATGCTGATGAAGGACTTGCTTCTGGACACAGTGATTTGTTAGGCTTCATTTCCCCACTGTTGCTGGTAGCTGCAGCCTCTGCTTTAACAGGCTCCTCTACTTTGGCTTCTACAGTTTCAGATTTTGGAGCATTTGTGTCCAATGGCTCATTCTCAGTTGTCCCTGAGGCACGGGAAAACGTGCTTTCACTTGCAGGACCTGATACACCGGGATTCATGCTGGGCAGCTGCTGACATAGGATCACACTCAAAGAGTCAAAAATATCTTAATCAATTAATAAAAGCTAACATCAATACTAGTTAGAGTAAGAATAAAACTATTTCAAAACATAATAGGTATTACCATATTGTGAAAATCATGTTTACAAGTTCACTGACATCTTTTGACAATTAACAATAAGTTGATATTAAGTAACCAGATCTATATTTTAATATGATTAGAGAATATTCAAAGAACAGTCATTTCTGGCTAAAGCTATGACTGATAACCAACAGAAACAAATATAGGATGCAAATGAAGTCTTAACAAACTACTAAGGCCTCATCCATTAAAATATCCAGTAGCCAGAACCATTTTCTTCAAAATTCAAGATTCTTTATTTGATCATTTCCCCCTATAAACTATTTAGCGAATGTTATCCCCAATGCATTATATTCATAATTTTCCTTATTATGCCCCTATTGTCCAATAAACAGGTAAAGTACTTCAATGTTTTCCAGGACGACTTGATCTTTAATTTTGACATTTTCAAGTCATATGCTATGAGCTAAAACCTAATTACACTTTCCAATTCAGCTAAAAGAGAAGCAAAAATCTGTCGTCAAGTTGGGGCAGTAGACGTTGACAGACACAATCTAAAACAGCAGAAGCATTTCTGTCACCATGGTTTTGGTCTAGTAGTCTAACTTGCCTCCCTACATCTATTAGCCAGTATCCAGTCTATCCAGAAACGGCAGTGTCGAACGAACACACACACACAGAGTTTTTAAGTAAGTAAATCACTAGGCCTCCAGTTGAAAGGATCTAACAACAGTCAATGAGATTTTACCATAAAATGTGGGAAATTAGGATTTATCAGAGTAGAAGCCTAATGTATAAGGGTTGCAACTTTCTAAAAAATTTTCCATTTTGAAAAACAGACATTAATTGAAAAAAAGCCATGGACAAGTCAATAACATGCCTAGACTAGGTTTGGAAGTTATGTTTAACAGAGAAGAGGAATCTCTCTTAATCACTGATGTGGAAAGCAGCAGGAAATCTGCTATTTGACTACTACAAAACTGTATATTTTCTAAACAAGATCTTCTTAAATGCATGGGATCCAGTTGGATTTTTAGTGGAATATAAACGCACTTCTATTATTTTATCGTATGATTTGGGATTGAGTACCTCTTTAATAGATATAATGTAATAATGGTGAAAAGAAAGTAGCTTTTAACTGGTTATCATTAGGTCTGCCATATTATAAACTGCACAAATACAGATTTTGTTGTATCTTTAATAGGCTTGGTTATAAGTTTTTTTTAACAGGTAAAGATAGAATTATTGTAACTAAAAATTGGATAAGGTGACCAGAGCAGATTATCATTTTAAAATTTAAAGGATTTTGTACTTTTTTGCCATACATCATTCAGAATAGATTAAATATGTAAAATATAAGTATCTTCCCAGCAACTACTTTGTGAGAGATCTAAAAAATTACAAAAGATAACATCCACTTAATATAGGATATTTATTTATACCTTGCTATGGATATGTTCACTTTATTCCACTATGCATAATGCACATTGGGATACTTTTAAGGAAAGTCCTAATTACTGTCAAACTGAAAATTCACATACCTGTGAAATCCCATTTGTGACAGCAGGTCGCAACACAGATTTGTTCTGCCGATTAATACATGGACAGTTAGCTTTAATTCCCCATTTGCCACGTGCTGCATGAACCATGTCTCCAATATTATATAATGCTAGAAAGTTAAAACATAACATAAGAAAATCTGGAAGCTTTGAAAAGCAAGCATATTTACGTTCAAACTAGGGCAGAGGTAGTGAAGGTTTTTAAAAAAACAAATAACCTACCTTCAGATAGTTCAAAAATTAACACATAACTCATTCTGAGGCTGATTAGTAAAGTTCTCTCTGGTGAAATATATTCTCTATAAAACTCCTCTAAGCCGCTTTAGAGGTGATTTTTTAAAAAAAAAAAAAACCACCAGAATATATTCAAATCAGAATAAAAACAAAACAAAATAGGTTTGGAAAAGCATTAATGATTTTACCTGTGCCAGGAATGATTTGTGTTGGCATGAGATTCTCTGGTTCATGTGACTGCCCTTTTGCACACTTCAGCCATGAGAAAACTTCTTCATCACCCATCTCCTCTGTTTCTGGAATACAGGGGGCGGGGGAAATCCAGTTTTTCCAAATGTTATGCTTTGATGGCTTCAAAGTATTGTATGTTAATAATTTTTCAAGAAAGCCATCCTTTGATTTTAGTGGGCAATAGTTTCATAGTAAAAAAATTTGTACTAATCTGCATCGTGTGCTAATTGCACATCTAGCACATATTATTTACATTGTTTAATATCCTGCTGGACAGTACCAATATAACAGGTTTATAAGACTAAAACCTAAACAAGCTTAGAATCAACCTTCCAACCTATTTCCCCATCAAATAAATCTCCCCAAGGTAAACTACTTAATCTCAGTAATGAAAACCTGCTTATCTATATTCTATTTTTTCACATCATGTAAACAGAAACACTATCACTTTGCATATAATATACAGATAGTCCTTCACTGTTTGTTTAGTTATCAATTCAAAGTTACAATGCGCTGAAAAAAGTGACTTATGATTTTAGCAGCAACCCCGTACTCACATCATCAAAATTTGGATGCTTGGCAACTGGTATGCATTTATGACAGTTGCAATGTCCGGGGGTCATGTGATCACTTTTGCGACCTTCTGACAAGCAAAGTCAATGGGGAAACTAGATTCATTTAACAACTGTATTACTAATGTAACAACTGCGGTGATTTACTTAACTGTTGTAAAGGAAGGTCATAAAACGGGGCAACATTCACTAAACAACTATCTTGTTTAGCAACAGAAATTTTGGACTCAATTATGGTCGTTAAGTCAAGCACTACCTGTATTTTTGGAATTAAAGAATGAGAGTTCATTATTGCTGCCTAAGATATTGTTTTCTAGACTAGACTTGAATTCACATATACTTATAATTGGAATCTCCTTCCAAGTACCCTTCCATCTTCAGAGTTTAACATCAAAATGACAAAAGAAGTCTCTTGTTCCTTCTGCTGCTAAATGGGAGAAACTCTTCATGATCAGTACAAAATACTCAGAGATCCATCTCTCCTCTAATCATGAATTGATCTCTTCAAAAGACAACCTGCTAGGTACAGACTATTTGTTTAGGTTTTACAATATTCTTGGACAGTTCTAAATACTCACCACTACGTGGACGGCTTTTTCTCAGACGGTAACAGTCCAAACAAACCCCAAAGCCACATTTGCGACATACCCAGTGAATATTGAACAAGGTTGTTTCACATACATCACACATCTCTCTCACACCACGTACAGCTCTCTTCCAGGCCACTTTCTCTACAAGGAAAAACAACCCAACAATTAAAGGTTAGCCAGTTATTCATAGCAGCCATTTTAAAAATGTAGAGTACTTTATAAAACACCTCCCAAACAGTTTATTATGATTTAATTCAATTGTGAGGCTGCTCAACTCCTCTGCAAGTTTAGAAATGAAAAACAATCATATATACCGTATTTGCCGGCGTATAAGACGACTTTTTGCCCTGAAAAACATGCCTCCAAGTGGGGGGTCGTCTTATACGCCGGAGGACTCCGACTCCCACTTCGAGCTTGAGTTGCAGCCGGGAGGGAGGCTGGGGGAGCGGTGTGTGTGTGTGTGGGGGGGGGGTGTCACTCGCCACGCGCTGCGCAACCTTTCCCCCTCTTCCTTCCTTAGCGGTGTGGGGAGGAGAGGATTCGAAGATCCTCACGTGCGGCGTACTTTTCTTTTTCTTTTTTTCTTTTTGCACGCAGGTTTTGCATGCAGGCGGCTGTAGGTTAAGGATGGGGAGCCCCGGGTGGGTTATCAGGTTTTACGGTGCTTCCAACATGTGCGAACGGTGGGAGAACGGAGAAGAGAGCGGCGAGCGCCCGCTGTGTGAAATCCTGCCGTCAAAGCAACACTGGGGAGGCAGGGTATAAATTTACCAGGTTAATGTAGCAATGGTGATTAATGCCCAGAACATTGTTTGCGGGTATTGGGGTGTGTGTGTGTGTGTGGTGGTGGTGAGGAGAGGTTGTCCTTTGAATGCGGAAAAGTAGGTGTGACCTTGTGTAGGAAAATAAAGAGATCCTTTTTAGCGTGTTTGGCTTCTTTGCCTCCTCGTTCGTTTTGACGTGGAGATAATGGCCTTCGGGCGGGAGGGGAAGAAAACGGTAGCTGGATCATTTCAAATTTCACTTACTCTCCTGCCTCACTTCAATATGTCTGAGCGACTCCAGATACTGGAAGACTTTTTGAATGAAAGTGTTACCTCCATATTTTTTTTAAAGAGGGCCACTTGGGGAAAAAAAAGATTCTAAGGAATTCCTTGTTTCTTGATTAAAGAGAAGGCATTGAATATACTGTTCCTTGGCAGCCTTTTCAGTGTCCGGGTTTTTGGTGTGTGTGTGTGTGTGTGTGAGAGAGAGAGAGAGAGAGAGAGAGAGAGAGAGAGATCAGCTGTATTGAGAAGAGAATGTTTCCTGTGTTCTCATTTTATTTACAACATATTTTACGCTTAATGGTAAGCAATGAAAAATATTTTTAAAACTCATTTCTAAACTCCATAGCTATTTGCATATTCTTGGTTCAAAATTGGATTAGCTCATTTCAAAATTGTCCAAAGCAGAAAAGTGCGTCAAAAAAAAAAAAAAAGTGCATAAGTGGAAGGTGTGTGGAAGAGGGGGTAGTCTTATACGGCGAGTATATAACAAACTCTATATTTTGAGTGGAAATGTTGGGGGGTCGTCTTATACGCCCAGTCGTCTTATACGCCGGCAAATACGGTAGGAAAAGTAGCAAATGACTAGAAAACCACCAAACCATAGGGATTTAGGGGGCACAAACCTACCCCAAGGCTGCATATCATTAAGGTGAGAACTATATGAATCCTTGGGAAGAATATTATTCAGGAGAGCAGGCCTGGCAACAAAGAAGGCATACTTCCTAAGTTCTGCGAGCTTCTCTAACAGGATTTAGGACACGCCCATTCTTCCCGACTTCATGGAAAGGAAGACATAACTGGAGACAAGCTGTCACTCAACTATCCAGGCTCTATATGATGAAGGGCTTAGCACCTTCAATTACACCTGGAAGCCAACTGGTAACCAGCGCAGTGGGGGATGAGCATAACATGACACATCTGCTTTTGTCACTGCATTCTGGATCAGCTGTAGTTTCCAAATGGTCTTCAAGAACAGCTTCACGTACAGTGTAGCAAATTACAGCAATCCAATTTTGAGGTGACCGAGCCATGAGTGACGGCACCTCCCAATCCAGGAATAGGTGCAACTGATGCACCAGGGGAACCTGTGAAAAAGGCCCTCTTGCCAATGGATTTCTTCTGCTCGCATAAATATCCTATACTGGATTCAGGATAACCTGTTTCATGTTTTGAAGCAGATGTGTCACATTTTTGAAGACTTACATTGGGAACAAACTCTTGAAGTCCAACTCATCTGGAAGGTTCCATGCTGAGAAAAGCTGCATCAGCACAAGGCAAATAAAGGAAATTATGCCTATCTAGTTCCATAGAACCTTATGTTAACCTAGCTTCAATAGAAAGCAAGGGTTTTTTTACATTATTTACTGCAACAAATAAAAATTGGTTTTTAAGAGATTCTCCTGCATAAAATCCTGTTTTCACACCTCAAATAAAAACATTTTGGAAAAAGAGGCAGCTCTTCTTCAAACCCCACGAGGACCAAATTTGCAAAAAAAAAAAAAAAAAAAAGGCAAATCATTAATAACGACTTCATTTTTTCTTTTCTTTTGATTATTCCCATTTCTATACATTTCACAGACAAGATTAAAAAGAAAAAAGGAACTTACGGTGTGGTTCTACCATCATCATTGCTTCTTTCTCAGACATTACTAGCTGACAAAACTGATCACCAACATTGGCCAGGATATATTTAGAGGTCTCCAAATCGATCCCTTCTGCAGGTGAGGCTGATGGGATCCACAAGCTCATAGCATCAGAATCACTTTGTTGGGGATTTAAGAATCCTTCCACTCGCAATATCCCCTTCCTAGTAAATATCAGTCTGAAACAGAATTGCAGGTATCAGTTGCTCTTCAACAGAAAAATGGAATCCAACCTTTCTTTATGGTATCATTCAAAATTAGCAAAATCAATCAATAATTAATGAATTCTTAAAAAAAAAATATCCTAAATTTTCAAAGGAACTTTTGGAAACGATACAGCAGAAGAGAAGTCTAGAATGCTACGGAAGGAAAATAAAGGAGAAATCTAACTGAACATGGATAAGCGCCTAATCCTATAAGCAAAATGGTGATGTTTCCCCACTTTTATTGCATTTTGAAAATTACCATGCCATGGCACTGTTTAAGGTGACCCCTTGGGAGAGTATCAGTAAAGATCATTTGAAGGGCTGCTGTGAGGAATTATTTAGATACCTGTCAACTAAAATTGCTCAGATAAGCTGCACACATGTGCTGCTGAGTTGACTAAGGCAATGAGTTATATTGCTATCTAGGAAGAGTTTGAGTCTGCTGGTCTCCAGGAAGTGGACAGAACCCTCAGAACTAATGCAAAACTGTCTACAAATTACAACCATGACCACCACTGAGACCAGAATTTCAGCTGCTAATGTGAGAAGGAAACCCTTAACTCTCTACCTGTGTCTATGCTTCCTAGCCCTGTACCTGGCTTGTACTGATTCTTATACGACAGTATATTAAAGCGCTAGCTTGATAAAAGACGCAAACTAAGGTGAAATTTGTAATATGTATTGTGTAAAACTTAAATAGTTGCAGTTTAATCAGTTTGGGGGCTATTTTGGACATGACCGTCTGGGACATTATGAGAATAAGGAACCTAAAGTGCAGATAGCAAGAGTTTTTCAGATAAGCACATGGAAGTGCCAAGCAATCGGATGGCACACTGAAACAGGGAAGTTACCCTGGTAATATTCCAGAGGAACGGAAGAGATGAGAGAAAAAGAGTATATAAGAAGGGGTTGGCAGCTAAACAGTGGATTTGTTGGAGTCCTGACAGGAGTTCTATCTCAGGTCATGGCCACTGGTGGTAGCTGCTCTTTGCTGGACCTAGCTACTATCTGGACCTCATTGCAATGAGTTGTTGATGTAAGTACCATCTTCTGAAATATTGTTTGTACTATGATGGCTTTCATGTTCCAAATTGCTCATGAAATAAACTTTTGATTCAAAGCAGAAATGAGGTTGCATGCTTGTATTTCCTCTTTTACTTGTCTCGTCTTATGACACTAAGCAAGGTAAGTTATTGAGTAAATCATAACAAATGCCCCCCCCCTTTTTGCCACGGTTGTTAAGTGTATCACTTCAATTCAGTGAATCATGTGGTTTTTAAGCTAATTCTGCCTTCCCACATTGACTTTGCTTGTCAGAAGCCAGCTGGGAAGGTAGCAAATGACCATCACATGACTCCCTGGATGCTGCAACTGTTGCAAATACCTACTGGTGGCCAAGTGCCCAAATTTTGCTCTCTTAATTGTGGGGATGCTGTGATGGTCATAAGCGCGTGGAAATTTGAGTAGCCTTGTAACTTCAAACGGTCACTTAATAAATGATTGTAAATCGAGGACTACCTATATTAGATGTATGTTCCTCCTGGGTGGTGAAACGTACTGTAAATTCATCCTTGAGTGGTTCTCAATGTGGTTGTGCTTACATTTAAGGATCCATCCCCTCCCTCTAGAAGCCATCCCCAGGAATTTTTGAAAATCATCTTCCCAATGATATTTTTTTAAAATGATAGCATGCTTTGATATACAGATCTGCAGTTTAAAGTACCAGCATACAGAATATATTCCAGGCTTATTACAGAATGGCCCATATAAGCTTTTGAACCACAGAACTGTATTATTTAAACAACTGAAATATGGAAAATATTAATGCTCAACTCTATCCCAAAGGGTCCCTGGAAATTTTGGAAATGCATTGGAAAATTGTTACACGAGTAGAACTCTGCACATGTGATGCTGCACGTGATCTTAAGAAATTTCCCCCCCCCCCTAGTTTGACTGCTTACATCCAAGAGAGTTAAGTAAGGTTTCTCATGGAAGCAACAGTGGTAAGAAACTCCAGTCAGATGTTTCCATGCCAGTCAAGATATTTCCAGTTTTAATATTCGTTATTATTCTATTGCACTGATCTGAGCCATGCATGTAGCATTTCTCTGGAACTATAGAGGACTGTGGAAACTAAGTAAGATCAGAAGAGATCTTACTTACTGTAATGACTTACAGAATAACGCTAACAAAGGAGAGAGTACAAATAACTCAAGAGAGCCTTATCACCTGCGGAAGTGAAAGAACCGACAGGCTACAGTAGAGTCATCCTGTTCCTGTTCCTTGAACTTTCGGTAGCGTTCCAACCGGCATTCTCGGCACTTGTGCAGATGTGGAGCCACATTGATGCAGGAGCCATCCTGGAGGAAGGGCTCCCCTGATTGCTTCAGCTTCCTCACCTTACTCATGTCTTTCAGTACAGACTGACCAACTACAAAGCAAAGCATCTATTAGAGTATTACAAGCAGGTTACAAGACAGCATTTTTGCTAGTATCAGAAAGTATTTACTTAATCTGTGAAATGTATGTTTACTTACACAGAACTGTTATTAGATAGGAGGAGAAGGATTCTACTTGCTGCGAGCTGGTAAGGCAATAGGCCTTATCCAATTTTTGTACAATACAATCAGCACACAGGTTTAATATTTAAGCAGGAACAGTAGTATAGCCCTACTCTCCCCACTATACTTATCCTTTGTTCAAATTAAATATTTAAATGACAATCAATATATTTCACACTACAGCTATCACAGAGATTATAAGTATTTAGGTCTATCGGATATGAGCCACTGTATACTTAGATTCATTTTTCTTAGCAGTCACTTCTAACTTCCTATTCAGCTTGTACCTATATTTCCCCCAGTAATTAGATTTCTTCCATTTTTAGAGGTTGGAAATGTGAATAATTTAAATGAATGCTTTCAACACCCAAATCTGATGCAACGATCTCAGGGACATGGTATATCCCAAAGGTGCTTTGTTAAGAAGCAACTGGACTTTCTGGTTTTTCTTTGAAGATGTTTCGCTTGTCATCCAAGAAGCTTCTTCAGCTCTGAGAATGTCTTCAAAGAAAAACCACAAAGTCTAGCTGCCTCTTGAAAAAGCATCTTTGGGACAACCACGGCCTGGATGAGAATCTCAATGGACATGGTATATGTTTGCTTGTTAAATAAGCATGTTCAGTAAGGATAAATGCTATTAGATATATTGCCTTACTTGGAGAAATGCTGGTGTCAGCCATTTCCTAGTATAACTTCTAGACTGCTACAAAGAGCTGCAGAGATTTTTGTGATTATACAAAATGCCTCTCTGGTTTATTAATTTCTTTCTTTTTATGTTAATTCTCCAACCATTCTTTCTAGTACCTACGTAATGCTGCCTTCCAATTCCCCAGTATTTTGTCTTGCTATTCAAATTCCTTTTAAATCAATCCCATATATAAAATCTGTAATAACACAAAGCATTATTGTTTTATTCCTAATTTCTAAATAACATTTACTATGGTAGAAGTATCATGAACCTGAATTGAAGGGCAAGCCACATTTCTTCTCTAAAATACCATCTATTTTAAGTAGCCTTGTATACAGGGCTGAGTTTTACCACTACACAACATATTTTTCCTGACATTTAACATCTTAAGAAAACAACACTTTTAGGATTCTCAATTTTACTATCTTCCGAGTTTACACACACGGAGACAGAGACAGAGAGAGAGAGAGGGAGAGGGAGAGAGAACCACAAACACAAGCACTTCACCGAAAAAGCTTGCAAAATGACCTAAAATAATTACGATTCACTTAAACCCTGTTATGTATCATGTGATTGACAGTATAGCAGGTATATAAATACTGAACTAAGTAGCCCATCATCTGTCGTCCCCAAATTACCAGACTCTGCCTTTTTAAAAAAAACACATCACCTTTCAGGGGGGCTGTGCGAGGCCTGCCCTTAGGGGTTTGTTTCCCCTTTCCCTTGCCCATGAGTAGTTCAGCATTCCGCTCGTCATTGGGACCCAGTTTGCCAATCAAATGCTCTGGGATTCCCTTCAGACAAGCTTTGGTATGCAGTTGCTCCTCAGAATCGCTCATATCCGAGAGGTCACTATTGGTGCTAGAATCAGAATCCTGTTTAGATGGCAGGCTCCGCTCATCTAGAGAAAACCTTTTTACAGATTCAAAGGGGGGTTTGTTCTCCAGTCCTAGCTCTGCCTGTGGAGAGAAAAAGCCACATGGATGTCTGCCAAACACATTAGAAAAAGTTTTCATTAAAGGATTGTCCTGTTGCCCAGGACCAACAGATGGCTTTTCTTCTGTTGGACTAGAGGAGAGTGTGGGCATTTCAATAGGTTGTGCCAGACTGCCAACTGGCGAACTAGAACGGCCATTCCCCAGAGTAGATGAACTCTGAACACCAGCAAAGAGAGTTGCACTAGGCACATTGGGCAGTGTCTTGGAGGAATCTGTCATTATAAACAAGTTTTTCTTTTTAGCTGAAGAGTCAGTTGAGGTGTGCAAATCTGGCCAGCCAGAAGCTATCTTGGGACCAAGGCCTGAAGAGGGAGAAGTAGAAGCTCCTGACTGCTGAGCTGAAGATGAAAAGCTACTGAAAGGGCTAAGTTCTGATTTTTCTGCAAATGCCAGAAAGGGGTTGGAGGGCTCTTCTCGTGACAATTTGGGAGGTTGTAAAAAGAGATTTTCATGATTATCAGGAGTTCGTGTGCTCATGAGGCTTCGTGGAAAAGCCGGAGTAAGAGTAGGCATGGATTCCAGTGGTAGCTTCCGTTCTGGAGGGGTGCCCGACTGAGTTCCAGGATTAATTTCTCCAGTGAGGCCTTTACTTTTGCAGATCCCCAAACTCGAGTTCTCTGAACTTTTTTTTAACGAGTCCTGATCTGGGGATTCTTCGGTCAGATTTTCTGACAAAGTTGTGAAGTA
This sequence comes from Notechis scutatus, assembly GCF_049901735.1. NCBI lineage: Eukaryota > Metazoa > Chordata > Lepidosauria > Squamata > Elapidae > Notechis > Notechis scutatus. The sequence goes on from NC_142010.1 coordinate 69,292,557, forward strand.
GTTACTGGAGGGAAGATTCTGGGACATGCACTGAAAAAATAAGTTCTTTGATGGATCCGAGTCTTGCTGGACTTCATGACCAGTGTTATTACCAAAGGAAAATCCAACAGGTGCCTTCTCTGAAGCTAATACGCCATTGGATTGGCTTTGCCCATCATCAAACACTAAAGGCTGAGATGCAGATGACTGCGTCATTCCAAATCCTGCAGAAGCCGATGCTGAATTTTGGGTATTCTGAAATGAAAGAGTTAGGCAGCTAATTATGTTCACCCCACAAAATTCAAATTTCACCATACCCAAGGCAATTTCCCCAATAAACTGGCCGAGCGGATCTTAGCAATATATTCCGTATCAAAATGTATATATTGTGCAAAAAAAAAAAAAAAAGATATGGCAGGCTGCCAAAATTAATTCAGACTGATTGCTACATCTATGTACACAGGTGAGTTGTTTTCACAAAGCTGATTTTGTAATTCTTTTCTAAAAAAGAGCGTATGATTCCGGATTTTTATTCCCATTTCTGAAACCCCTAAATTGTCAATTTGTGTATTATAGAAATAGTAACGTGTTTCCTTAAACAGAAATAGTAAACATCTGGTCTACCAGTTCTGTCCACCTGGTCTCTTTTCTCCTTCCCCCGCAAAGTCCCTCCCTCTTTTGCAACTCTGTTATATTTTTTTTCTCTTCCAAAGGGAGGGTGGGGGAGGTCCAGATGGAACTGGCAGAAATGGCTCTTGCTGGCATTCTTTCAGAAATACCATCAAGATTTGTTCTGCTTTGCCTGAACTTCGTATTTCCTCCATGAAGTGAATAGAAGATGTGAGTGAGTGAAATCAGTAAGTTTATTGAAAGTTGCCTCTGCCTTCTTCAAAACTTCTCTGATGGAGGAAGACAAGTACTGGATAAATTACTTCTGCCATATGTTCTTTGATCAGGGAAAGAATAAAGGACATTCCATGCTGGACTGCCTTTATATAAGGCAGGGAAGGGAAAGACTGGGAGCAATAACTCAGTATGTTCTGCACATAGAATTTTTCTCTGTGCAAAAGGAAAATAGAACATCATGATTTTGAATCTCATTTCTAGACCAGATCCAGTTCCCCACTTGTTCCAATTATTAAAAAAAAACCTCGATAAATAACCCATCTTCTCCAAATAATTATATAACTTGCCTTTTTAAAAAACACCTTTTACTAAGATAATCAACATACACTAAACTGGAGACTTTTGAATTCCAGTTTCATTTATTGTGCAAATTAGTATCATTTTTCTAACGAGGCAAGAGAAGGATTCACTTGTATAGTTGCTCTTACTTTCTATTCACATACTGTATTTAGCCTTCTTTACGGAATACTTACTGTTGCAATTCCACGAAAAAACTGTTCCAAAATCCTATTATACATCTCCTTCATTACTGTGACCCCATCAAAACTGAACAAATTTATATAAAACTATTGTGTGTGTGTGTGTGTGTGTGTGTGTGTGTGTGTGTAAAAACAAATCCAAAGTTGTAATGTTTATAACCAGAGATGGTATTCAGCAGGTTCTGACCAGTTCTGCAGAACCAGAAGCGGAAATTTTGAGTAGTTCGGACAACCTGCAAATACCACCTCTGACTGGCCCCGCCCCGTCTATTCTCTGAATCCGAAGTCCCAGCTGATCGGCTGGATCTTCTTTTGTTGCCCTGCACAGGAGAACGGAGCTGGAAAGCAGGTTATTGGGGTAGGGAGGGAATGGGAATTTGCAGTAACCTTCCCCTGGAGTAGGGTGGGAATGGTGATTTTGTAGTATCCTTCCCCTGTCACGCTCACCAAGGCACAACACGCCCACAGAACTGGTAGTAAAAAAAATCGAATCCCACCACTGTTTATAACGTATCTTTTGATGCTATCTGATATAAAATCCTAGCAATTCCCAAAATGTCTGAGCATTCTATATACTGGCATCAGCTTTGCAATGCTAGATATTCATCAAACTGGCAATAAACAACTTACCTCTCCCTGGATCTGTGAATGGCCCGTTTTCTGCTTTTCTTGATCAGAAGTTGCCGACAGGCTAGTATCCGAGACCTGTACAGTAGCTGGCATTGTCCCAGTTGTAGCGATTACTGTGGGAGGTGCCACTAGACCTTGACTGCTCTGTTCTAAGGATTTTGTCATCTCTTCACTTCCAGCTCCACTCAACAGGGCTTGCGCAGAAGCTGAAGGAAAGGAAGTGAAGGTTGCGTGAGTGTCACCACCTACTGGTTCATCTTGGACCACAAGAGTTCGTCCATTCTCCTTCGTGTATGTGGCAAAGCGAATACTTCGATTAGCTGGAGAAACAAATGGGGGAAGTTGCTTGGTCTTTGGATCCAGAGTCATGTCACCGCTTCCCTTCCATGCACCTTTATTTGCCTCGCCACCATCATTTCCATTAGTATCTACTTCGCCCCTCTCCTTTAGCTTCTTTGAAGCATGGTCACAACCAGTGTCAGAAGCATTTTTTCTTCTTCGTCCATCTTTCCCATCCACACACTCTCTCTTTTTTTTCCCTTTGGAGGATTTACCTGCCTTTAGGGGTCCCCCCTGTAATAGAGAAAAACATTAGGAGTCCCCCTGTAATAGAGAAAAACATTACACACCTCTGAACAAAGTCAATAGAAATCATTATTGCTATCTACCCAAAGATTTTAAGAAATATTGCTTAATGTTAAGGAACTTTAAACAAGATGCTTTAAATAATATTTAAAAGGTATGTTAAATAATAGATCAATATGTAACCTGACATTCATTAATTTGTACATAATTCCATGCCTGCCAATTTAGGCTATGTTTGACTGAATTCCATACAGCTTATCCTTAAGCGTGAATAGGATCTGGTTATAATTAGCAAGTCATACTTAAACAAATCAAACAATTATGAAGGCTCTATTAAACTATTGCAATAACTACTTTGATTAATTCATCTATCAGACCAAGTCAAGCTTTATTTAAAATAGTTTATTAAATGAACCGGAACTGTTTGGAATCATGCACTGCCCTTCTGAATAAACCCTGGCTTACATATCACCATGATTGGGTTCATATAACATGCAAAACCAAGTTCAAATAAATTATATGAGCCAGATCTTCTGACAGTTAGCTATATGTAGCTCACATCTCAAATGCAGTCCTTAAAAGTTTCAAGTGGTCAATTGTAGATGCTTATCATTTCCCTTCAACATAGTCTTTGTTTCATCATCTTCACTAGAATTGATAGCAATCTTAATATAATCACTGAATAACAGAGACTCACTACTCTCATCTTTCTACAGTAATCTTCCCTGAATTAGGGAGAGGTGGAAGATTAGAATCTCCTGGTGGGTGCAGAACAGAATGCACACCTGCATGTAGCACAGCTAGATCCACCTAGAGATATTGGATAGACAATGAAGCTCTAGCTACACACCTTTATTTAGCCCACAACTGTTTATATCACGATCTACTAAAACATGGTACCTCATTCTGAATAGATGCATCCATCACAACATGAATCAGTCGAGGATCTACTGACTTGATTTCACCAGTCTGTTTTTTATGCAATGAATCCAGAAACAAAAAAGGAAAAGAAAATCCAGTATTAGAGAAAAAAAATACACTGTCCACAAAGCAGCAATTAGCATCTGCAAACTATGTCCCCAAGCTATGTAAACTTCTTTTTTGACATCTCACTTCTTTATCATACTCATTGTTTTAAATGTGGCCTATTATATGACGCGCTATCACTGGTTTCTCTTATTTGAAAATTGTTCTAATTATGTATTAATTATATAAATCTAATATTAGGTATTATAACTTGTATTAATGCTTTCTGTTTATATAAACATTCAAGGTGGCTGTAATTTTCAATTATACCAGATAATACAAAGATAAGACCGAAGATATCACTTTTCCTAAATAAAAGAACGAGATATTCCTTATATTCCCTCCAGTACTATCTGAAGTTCTACAGAGAGTGACATCTAAATTCAATTTGGACACAGTACTAAATCACTTATTAGTATTAGATGTATGAGTTTCATCAAACTCTGGGTTCACTGAAAAAGGAAACCAGAAATATTTATTCCTTTTTTAAAAATAAACCACAATTTCTTTAAAGTACAGAGCGCTCTGTACTTCTGGTTAGAAAATAAATAAACTTCTGGTTAGAAAATAAATCAGGACCATAACCTAAAATTTAACTGGTCTTATTACTTCAAGTTAAAATGAAACAAAAATTTATGCTCACATCACATTTAAAGTCATCATGGTTTAAAACTAGAAGCAGATACATTCTATCTCCCTCTTTTATACACAAAAGGCAAGGAAGACAAACTATACACAAGCCTCAACTAAAGAATTTCCATTATCTCAAAATTATAACTTGTTATTATTTCTGAACAATCTGCTGTTATTCCAATTGCATGAATCCAACAATCTGAACAAAAACATCTCAGCAAATAAACCAAATATTTGACAGAATAAGGATATTAATGTTGTGAGGTGAGACTTTGAGTAGGCACATTCTACTTCCATAGCCACTTTTTATTACACATTCTTGGCAGCAGAGAAAGCTGCTAAAGATTTTTAAAAGAGTTGATATAAAAATCCACGGACAGAAGAGAATACATTTTAATAATCTTCTGAATTTTTACACAAGCATTGAAAGAGTTGGTAACATGTGGAGTACAATGTTCCAAGACACTACCTATGAAATCCCAAAATAATATCTGTGATATGTTCTTGCATAAAATGACATCTCATGGATGAAATAACTGTAATCTTGTGACATTTAACAATTTCACAATATTGTGGCTTTTTTTTGTACCTTCAAAAGACACCAATATTTATTTACTGTGTGGTAACACATGCTAAAAAGTTTTTTTGCCTGCATAAATGGACCTGACTTCTCAAAAAAATTTCCTTGGACCACAAGATGGGCAGCATATAAATTTAATAAAGAAATCTAATAAATAAAAAATGTAAGATGTTTAGCAGCATGTCAAAAAAACCAAATGCATGTTTTTAAATATATAATAATAGGTGGATTTTAGAAAATTAAGAATCTAGAAGCTCTCTAAAAGTTATAAATTCAAATAAATTTCCATTAATCTCATTTTTTGTAATGAGCATTACAAACCTTGAAACAGATGGTTAACTCTGACAGAGCCCTGAACTGTGGAATGAGGATGTACAGAATGAATTCATAATAGACCGCAACCTATATTAGATCATCTGGAAAATTGGACATGACTGATCTCAAGTGTCTATCATATATGTGGAAGTCCACTCGCAGATAAGCTGACCTTCAAATTTTTATAAAAATACCAGAAAAAAATTGTGCCATCCATGGATGATCCATGTTTTGGTTTCAAATCTGAGGGTCACTTATATCCATGAGTATATACGGGAAATATGAATATTTTTTAAATATACAACTATACTTGCAGGTAAGTCAAAGCCAGGTTTTGGAATGCATTTGCCACTTAAAAATTCTTTGCTTATCTGCAAGTACACACCTTAGTTTTCATGTCTGTGGCCTTGTGAGAGCTTGGGCCATCATACAAACACTGAAAAAGCAGAAGCACCAGAGATTGTGGAATGATCTGCTTTCAATATTTTTCCCAGGAAGCCACTTGTACTGTCATGCTGGAATTTCTTAATCCTGGACAACACAAGACTCAAGTGTATGTTCTTTGCCCAGGCATAATAAGGACAATTTATGTATATTCAAGAGGAGGAAGTTTCTCCAGCAACTATGGCACTTACAGAACAGGACCTTCAATGTCATAAACGGAAGAAAGTACCAACTAAATCTTAAACAAAACAATAAATAAATAATTACGATAAAATGAACACCAAAGAAGAATAGAGAGTCTAAGAGGAAGCCATGACTAGGAGCATTTGTTATATGCAAACATGCAGGGCATCCATTAAAAATTTAAGTTTTGTTATGACCCAAATAATTACTCACAACTGCGAAACTTGAAGATTTCAATGCAAAACAGTACAAAATTAAAATCATTTCAAGGAGCAAAAAAAAAACACAAGTTACAGTTACTAGTAAATGTGAATCAAATATATGTATACATAGTAGAATTATAGTAAGCATAATTTACAAATTTATCATGCATTTAGCACAAATGTTTTCTTAAATAAGTAGAACAACTAGTCATCAAAAGATTACTAGAGAAAGTATCAACTTTGCCATACAAAAACAAAGCAGGGAGATAATCTGTAACCTCCTGTTCAGTAAACTGAAATGAAGAAATTGGACCTCAAAACCCCATAAGAAAAGCTTCACACCTCAGTCAAAACCACCTCCATCAGACGTGTAAGAGGATCTTGACAACTCACAACTGCAGAGACCCAGCTGATTTCCTCTTCAGGCTGATACACCTTAACTCTTTGACCCTGTATACTGTAAAGTCCTGGAAAAGAGTTCCATATGATCATATAAGACAGAAATAAATTCTTTTCCAAAGGATTTAACAGAAAAAAAACAAAAGTGCTTATTTCTTAATATACAAAACATATACAAAATTGTAAGTATTTGTAGAATATAAAGTAAAAATGTTTTAAAAGCTATTATTGTGAGAAATAGTTACCACAAATGTATAGGATCATTTCTAAAATGTATTTTAAAATATTTTAACTTGCTGACAGTAACTTCTAAATATTTTTTTACTTTTTTTCAATCACCTTTTATATGATCAAATTAGCAATAGCTAGTGAAAACATGCAATGGAATTGGAGGACACCTTTGGGCAAACTATCTTTATTCAATACAAGGACATGCAGCTTATTGTTCTCCAGAATTTTCAACTACAACCCACATTATTTTTTCACATAATTACCCACTCTTGGCTCAAGTATTTATAGCAATACCAGACTCATCTTTGATTTACTACATATCCCAATTTCCAGCCACAGGGACAGCAACAAAACCAACCATCTACCTCTATTCAAAGCATTAAATACAAACATATCAGTAAAAAACTAAATCTATGTGCTCTGGCATCAAAAAACAATTCAATACAACAGGTCTACCATGCCAAGTCTAGAAAGGAGATCAGACTTTGACGAAGAGAATATGATTGCCTGAGAAAAGGCCTTCTTTGTACATTTTAAATATTCTTTAATATTACCTGGCCAAAAGAAGACTGTGAGTTAAGAACAGATTTATAATGGATATCGTGATTCTTCAGATAACTTAATCTAAGATATTTAGGACTTTTAAAGATCATGACCAGTATTTTGAACTATGCCCTAATCAATTATCTCAAATCTAATATTTTGAACCAGATGAAATTTTCCAACATTTTTCAAAGGAAGCTCAGAATAAAGATGATTATAGTACTCTAAAAAGCACATGTTCCTGAAGCTTGAAAGAATAGATGCAAGTGCTCAATAATATTAGCTTCTGGCCACATTTAATACTTCAACAACAGAGATTTGAAACTAAAATGTAGGAATATACATATGTAACATAAAAGGGATGTAAAGGCCCAAGACCAAAAGAAGCTAAGCCCTATATATTGATATATTGCTTGTAGTGTCCAGGAGCACCATTATCTAATTATCTGCAGATATCAGGCCTTTTCTTCTAAGGCTTGAATACTGAAACCTATTTAGTAAAGAACAGAAAAGTTGCTTCAGGTGATGCAGAACAATACTTGATTAATTTTGGGGTTTGGGCTTGAGAAGCCTAATACAAGAAACATTTCAAACAAAATGAGGCTTTAAGTAGCGCTTATCAGTATAATCTAATTGCCATCAAAATCAAACACATTTTTAAAAAAACTTGTTGATCTTACCTCTGCTAAAGATCTCTTGAAGCTTCTGATCACCAACCAATGCATTGACAGCTTCTCTTAATAAAGGCTGCTGTTGGAGAAGTTGACTCTGACTTTCTGTTGTCATCTGCCAACATGTTTTTAATATGAAAAAATAGACGAGAAATAAGACAAAAGCATGAGTAACACTGCCAAAGTTGTTCACAGATAATGACAGGAGTCCAAGTTTTGGAACTGCTTCTAAAATTTATTTTGGTATTATACAGTTCTGCTACTTCTCTCAAGCACATTGTAAAGTTTGATAGATATTTTTGCCAGACACAACTTAGAGAAACAGAATAGATACTCTGATGAATTTATGCACAACCTTTATACTGCTTTAATTAGGAGTAACAATATGTGTTAAGCCCTTTCCACAGCGCATACCCTAAACTGAAAGTTTTGCATCCACATTTTACAGTAGAACCTCTGGTCAGGAACGCTTCTGACCACAACCAAATTGTGTTCGGAGCAAAAAAATTCACAATTATTTTTTTTTGCAGCCAATTTCTCCTTCCACGCCATATTTTTTGTAAGCGCCAAATTTCCAAAATTAGGTCCAGGTCACAACCAAATCAGATTGCGACCAAAGTTATGGAACAAATTATGGTTGTTACCAGAGGTTCTACTATACTTGCTTGTATGCAACCCATTCCCCAAAAAAGTTCATGGTTGGTAATAGTAGCAACAAAAAACAATAATTCAAAATCTCAAGTACCCCACATAAAAAAGTAACAAATGGAAACATAAAATTTAAATATTAAAAACGGACAAATACAAATGCCACACACTTGCAAGCCTGATTATAGCATACCATCTTCCTGCATCACAGGAATCTTCTCCTGAAGCTCAAGGGGGATGAAGCTTATCAGATATCTACTGGGGTGGGTGGGTGGGGACTACTAAAATGCCTGTTTATGAAGATTTTATCATGATGGTCTGATAGGAATGGGATTTAGAGTGACTTTATTTGATCTTGCTGAATGGGCAAATGAACATAGGAGAAAGTGCTTCCACAGCTAGTCAAGTCCAGAGCCATGTATAGTTTTAAAGGTGACCATCAGCACCCTGAACTACATCTAGAAGCCAAATGGCAACCAGTGCAACTCTCAAAGCAGTGGAGACAACAAGAAAACCGGACCATACCCATTACTACCATGCCACCAAATTCTGTAACACCTACAGCTTCCAAATACTTTTCAAGAATAGCCTTATACAGAATGAGTTACACAGTAGTCAAAACAGGTAGACCATAAGTGATTGCAAGCAGGGACTCCTTGTCTGATATATAAGATGCAGCAGAACAAAAGTTCCCCTGGCCACTACTGCCACCAGTTTAAATAGACATTGTAAATCTAGGAGGATCCTCAAATTGTGTGCATCTGAGTAGAAGTATACAACTCTGTTCAGAGTCAACAATGGAGCTTTCTTGAAATTGGTAGGCCTAAATCCATTCCCATCTTGCAGGGATTCAGTTGCAGTCTCTTCTTCCCCATTCAGACTATGACTGCTCAGTTACTGTTTCCACTACATACCGTAGCTGTTTGGTTCAGAAATGAGATGAATAGTTAGGCATCATCACCATACTGATGATACCGAACCCGAAGTGAGATGGAAATATTCCCTCACTCAAATGAAGCATTGATATTTGCTCAAATCCAACCTGCCATCTCATGAGAGATCTTGGACAAAGATCCAACTAGAAGTAGTGGGGCTGATACTGCATAGAGCTCTATCTCAGGCCTCACAGACTCAAAATGATCCCAAATCATTTCACAATGCAAGGCCCCAGTCATCTCTACTAGCAGAGTCCAGCAGTAATCTGGCTCCTCTTGAATTTCAGTAGTTTTGTCTGCCAATATATGAAAATTCTTCACAGTGGCCCTTCAGATACTCTTGGCAAACCTCCTTTCCTAAAAAGGGAATGTGTTGTTTTGAAAAGGGCCACTGGACAGCATTCAGCATAGGCAATAGGGGTAGCAAAAAACAAACAAACCCAACAACCCTGTATTTTGCCACTCCAATCACCATTATGTAGGCTCTAATATAAAGTTATATTAGTATCTCGTCAAATTCAAGACGGATCTTCAGGTAACACTCTAGCTGCCCCTTCTATTGCTTCTTCTCCATGCATGTTGTTTGGAGCTTCTCATGGATGTTGGTAACTTGGTTCATAATTGTAAGGGAAACTATGAACTTGTGGGTTGCTCCAGACCATCCACAAGGCAAGGCCAAAATTTTTAGCCAAGGGAACTCCATAATCACCTTAGCAACCAGGTTGAGTATTCCTGGAACAGATGCTACTCTGTAAGAAGTGCAAGAATACACAATCTGCAAACTCTTCTGGCCCCTTGGGCCCAACTGCACAAACAAGGTCTCACATCTAGTTATCTGCACAATAGTGACTCTTGACGCCAGCAGAGCCTCATGGATGAGAACAGCTACCTTCTTCTACTACTACAGGTAGTCCTTGCCTTACGACCAGACATTTAATGACTTACAATTGCAATTATTTGCAACCAAAATTCTAGATTCAATTTTGGTCATAATTTGAGGCCTGCCTAGACCCAGAATCCAGATCAAATATTAAAACTGAAACCCAGGAGATTTCCGAAGAAGGAACACCCCTTACTTCTCCACCCAGGTTTCAGTGATATAAGCCTGTCCACTCATCCATAAAATTGTGGATGAAGGTGTTTTTTATACAGATCTATAATTTAATTGCAAGAGCCAAAATCAATAGCTTCAAGAATCTAGTCCTGGTTCCTGGTTTTAAAAGTGAATGCTGGAAGAAGTGATCAATCTAATGTATTGAATATACTGAATCTACCTTCCCAGAGTATGATCAGCTGACATTCTTCTTCCAGCCAATACTTAAAAGAGTAGGTAACCAGGAAATATTCCTCCAAAACATCCTCATAAGTGGTCCAGATGACACAAAAAGTTTCTGCAGCAAAATCTGGCTAAGAACTCATCGTTTAAATCCAACCCTAGGCCAGAAGACATACAGTAAATGCAAATTTCCTACAACCTTCACCTTTCTTGAAATTCCCATCTACTCCCACTGTTGGTAGGCTCAGGTTTCTGAAAGAATGATGGAGAAACAGCCAAAATAGTGACCATAAGACTGAAGCTATCCAAGCTCTGATACTATGGGCTAGGAAACATTCCAGGAAATGTCCTTTAGGCAATAACTATCGCTCAAGTTATGGTGCCAAGCTTTCCCCCAGTAAGCAGGCTGGCAAAGGCCTTAACAGGTTTTCCAATACCTTCCATGTATCATGTTGAAAGAACACTGCCAACTATTAGCTGGAATGTTCTCTGGCATTCCAACTAAGTATCTTCAAATCCCAAACTATGGGATTAACCATACTCTGCATCCTCTCACACATTCTTACACTTTTTCAAAGCATTCTGATTGAGGTGCCATAATTTATTTACATTTAAGCAGGGGTGGGATGCTACTGGTTCGGCCTGGTTCTATAGAACTGATAGCTCCAAAGAGCGGCTGACACTGAACTGGTTCGCTGGGACAACCACCTGATTGTCTGCTTGGCCCACCCAGGCTCTAGGCCAGGGGTGTCCAACCTTGACAACTTTAAGGCTTGTGGACTTCAACTCCCAGAATTCCTCAGCCAGCAAAGCTGGCTGAGGAATTCTGGGAGTTGAAGTCCACAAGTCTTAAAGTTGCCAAGGTTGGACACCCCTGCTCTAGGCTGTCCTTTATCCTATGCTTTTACCTCCTCATCTGCTTTGCGTGGCACAGCTGAGTGCCGCTCGTCAGCTGGAAGAAGGTAAATGCTCACCAGAGCCAGTAGCGCGCACGTGGGTGCAGTGTGCGTTTGGCATGCATGCGTGCACTTCCCGAACCAGTTGTTATGCCGGTAGGACCCCATTCCTGCATTTAAGCTTTTAAACTAATGATGTTTGACTTCAGTGAAGGCCAACTTGTCCAAATGCAACATTACATAAGCTTTTCCAGCAGAAACAAATGTTAAAGCAGCCTCAAATGTCAATTATTTAACATGTGCTAAGAAGCATCACAGAATAAAACTTAGCAGCCTTTCACAGTAGACCAGGTCAGGAAGTAGATAATCTAAGAACTACTTTAACTCTACTGATACAGACTATAATAACAGAATCCTGATTGCCTTTCTCTTTCCTTCCCTCCTATAGCAAAGAAGATTTCCATTTCACTGCAAAGGTTGCTTATCATGCAGCATGATAGATCCTAGCAGTACTTTATCTAATTACTGCACTCCTTTTATCCCCAAACAAGATAGTGCTGTGGAAGAAAATTGAAGACAAAGCACAATTAAAAATCAAGCTCACATTGCCTTCATATTGATTTCATGACAAATAAAAGGTGTATAATTCTGGAGTAAGTTACCTGGAAAAGATGTAATCCATTAGCATCAGACAGGAATCTCAAGTCTCGGTCTACAAGAGATTCTACTGGAACCACAGACCCTAAACCGAGCTTATCTACCAAAGGAGTGAATGTCTGAGAATAAAAACAGAACAAAAGTAGAAATACACATTAGGAAGACTGCACAGACATATACACTCAGATAATGCTCTTTAGTTTCAAACAAGTTATTTTTAACATGATCAGAATAATCAAAAATTTTGTTTGAGAAATATTTTAATCTGCTAAAAGGAATTATACAATTTTCTGTAAAACTGAAGCTGGCCACATTTTCATCCCCCACAACCCCACACAATATGCTTTGTTTTTTACATAGAATGATACCAATACTTTTAAAATAACCCCATAATACAGATTGTCCTAACTTATGACCAAAATTGGGGTGGAATTTCCATCATTACGTTGGTGTGCTTGTAAAGTGAGACATCACAGGACCAGACTGAATTATTTTGGGAATCTTGGTTCTCCTCATTGTAGTCATTAGTTGTTAAGTAGAATTGTAGGTCATTCAGTGAGTATCCATGCCAATCCAATCCTTTGAGTTTGGCCAGCCCAGAAATATAGTGAGGGTCCGCCTCTAACTCACCCCCGCAACCTATCTGCCCCACCCCATCTCTGTCATTTTTGCCTCCCTTCACCCTGACTTGTGGGGCAGGAAGCAGGACAGCAAGCAGCCCCAGAACCACAGGGCTCTGCAGCTGCTTGCCATGCAAAACCACACAGTTCTGGGGATGCTTGCCACCCTCCAAGGCAGGGTGAAGCATGGAGAAAAGGGCAGAGATTGGAGGGAGAGAAAGGGAGATGAGGGAGTTAAAAGGATCCCTGCAAGCACTCAAATTTTGATCATGTGACCACAGGGACATTGCAATGGCTATAATATCAGGCTTAGATCATAAGTCATTTTTTTTCAGCATCACAGTAATTTTGAACAATCGCTGAATGAATGCTTGTAAATCAAGCATTCCTTGATTCCCCATAGCATACCTATAGGGTAAAAATTTTTCATTGTAGGTTTTTTTTTTTTTCATTTCGATAAGGTTCCCCCCACACACACACACACTACAGCCTAAATCCATATTTTAGCCAAAAATTAACCTAAAAGACAAGTAGATTTTAGGTCTCATACAGTAAAATCTGATATTACGTAAGTTGCTTCAAATTAACTATAACAAATAGTGAAAGTACTCACCAATGCAGGCCAATGTTCAACTGACACCCTGGTTCCTTGCAACAAAACTGGTTCATTTCTAGGAACCCAAACAAGGGAACCTTCCAGCATCAAAACTATAACTTCTTCTGCATGCACTTTTACCCAAGCATGTTGCTTCCAACTGCACCGATCAAATTCCACAAATATCTGCAAGAGATTCCAGAATGTGCTCATTCAGATATAAATGCAAACAGTTATTTTATGCCAAGCTGTCATACAGTAGATGTATTCCTAAGAGTATCTAGTAATATCAGCTTAGCTTTTCAACTAAGACTCTATTTATGTACTTAGCAGTACAACCTCCTTCCCTTGAGACATGCAAGCACACAGAGAGGGCACCACACACTGGTATAAGAAACAAGCAATCTCTGGGGTTCCTTCCCCCCACCCAAACTCCCAAGAAAGTGACAAGGTTCTGTCTCTTTTTCAAAAGCGCATAGAGACAGTCTATCCTGATAGCAATGTAGTTGTGGGTAGTAGAAAAAAAAAACCCAGCAGGCATTTGCCAAACAAATCCCACTGTGAAAAAAAAATCTCATTTCTCTTCCAAGCCTATGACTGCTTCTCACCCAGACTCTAAAATACTTTGTTACCTAATAGGAAGCTCTAGAGAAGGTATAAAAAGTTGGTGGAATTGCTACTTTTCTTTGCCAATTCTTCTTGCAATCAGCAGAGAGTGCTACAAGTAGGAATTTGGATTCCTGAAGTTTAAACTCAATGACCTAAATGGATTGTTCTAATTCTATGACACACAAATCTCTTTTCAACAAAAAGTTCCTGGAATAGCATAAAGGTTTCCCCACCTTCAAAACTTCCTGGAAGAGAAGATCCTACCTGTTCCTTCTAACCTTCATACTCATCAGAGGAGTCAAAGAAAAAGGAAAGCATTTTAATAGTAATTGTTGTCTCTCATGAAAAGACAAGGTAAACTGAGTTCTTTGGAGTAACAAATGTATTTACAGTATTGTTTCCAGACATTCCACAGTACAGATCAAGGCAATACAGTATGCCAAATCCTGGGCCCTCTGATTTAATATGAGACATTAAAGGGAAAAGAGAATAAAGCATGTTTGTTGTCTGTATTTTAAGACAATGAAAAAAAAGATAGAACAAAGAGTTTGATCTTGATCTAGGACTAGGCAAGAAGCCGGGTAGGAATTTATGCAGGGATCGAAGTTAGTCAACAGTTAACCAGGAAGGCAATTACAGACATCTTGGGGAGAGAGCAGAACAGGGCACATTGTTTTTCTTGAGATGTATGTCACTATCTTTGCAGTGCTGTTCAGAAGGAAGTGTTTCAACCTGACAGGAGATCATCTACAACAGGGGTGTCAAAAAGGCCCGTGAGCCAAATTCGGCCCATAGGGTGCTTAGTTCTGGCCCATGGGGCCGCCCTGGAAACAGCGAAGAACCATGGTGATTCTGCCAGTGAAAGCCATTTTCGCTGACAGTGCGCTCAGGCCACAATTGGCGCCCGTGACAAGAGTGATGTTGAGCTGGTCACGCCCACCCTGGCCACATCCCACACACCCCTGAGGTGAAACACAACCCTGATGCAACAACAGGCAGAAGATTAGCAGAGCGTGTCCATGATTAATTATCAGTCAGAAGACATGACTGAAAATTCCTTAATTGCACAATGCATGGACATACTTAAACCATGGTTAATGTACATTATACAGAGAATTATGCATTCTATGTATAATGTTGTCCATTAACTATGGTTAAATCTTTCCAGGCATTGTGAAATTGAAGAAGTTTTCAAGTCTTTTGACTGCTAGTTGGTGTCCATGCCAATAAACTGAACACATTGGGGAAAAAATGTAAAATGTTACTGCTTTTTCTTCCACCTAAGAGATAGTTGATTAACTCCATTAACAGATTAGAAATAAAAACAAGAGGCCTTGAGACAGAGAAATCTAATCTTAGACATACTGAATTTAAGATACTGATAAATAATAGAAAAATACCACAGAAATAGCTGGAGACCTTAGACTGGCATGAATTATCTGTAACAATTGTACCTTACATCTAATGTTAAGACTGGTCTTAACCTAATTTTCAACTTTGAATTATTTGTTTATGTGTTTTCATTAAAAACATCTCTATTCTTAAACATCACATAGATTTATGAGCTGAACTGTGATTTATTCTTGAGTTACAGAACTGTAATTCTGTACCTAAATATTTCAATATTCTTATATTGCCTATCTGAAAATTGTATCAAGACTGAATTACATTCATCCCCAAAATATAAAATTATGACCTAAAATGTCTATTCCCCTCCTCAATAATTTTTCTTATATCTCCCATAAGAAAAGTCTGAAAGTTTAGTTTTTAGTTTGATTAGTGTATCTCTTACTATTGTGTCTGCACTTTAAGAGTTTTGTGTTCTAACTTTTTTGAAAATGAATATATAAGAGCAATGTTTCAGTAACATATTCAAATGCCATATTTAACAAGAAAAATGTTATTTAATATTTTCATGAAATGTTTCATGCAATTTTTATTTTATTCTAGAAAAAACATTTATTTGACATACATTTAAAACAGACAAATATATATATATATATATAATTAATTTGTTTTCTGAGGTTCTCGCGGGTATTTGTATGTGGATCTTTGGTTATTATTCGGGTTTTTTCCCGTGTAAGATTGGAAGTATCTAGGCAACGTTTCGATGAAGTCTCATTCATCATCTTCAGGCTTGTGTCTTCGGCTCTGTGCTTCTCAGAGTAAATCTGATTACTCAGATTACTAGCCAGACAAGCACCTGGGCACAAACAGATCCCCCCTGATACCTCCAGCTCAAACACACCCCAACCAGGCACCCAGATGAAACCTAGCTTCCTAACAAATGATAGCCGTCCATTTACCCAGAGCCAAGCTGCACTAAAGGCCTCCAATAAAGGAATATGTTGCCAGCCAACCAAGATACAAAAAGAGCCCCAAAATAGCCAGTCTCACAGGAGGTAGGTGCCAGCGATGAACCATTTTATATAAGTTTTCTTTATATGAGACTGACATGGTTAATTTGTAATTTGTTTGCCAGATGTGTTCCCACTTATCTAATTCAATACTATGACCCACGTTTTTAGCCCAAATTATCATAGATTCTGTGACTATTTCTTCTCTTAATTTGTAATCCAAAAGATATTTATATGTTTTACTAATTCTTTTCTTTTCCTCTTCTAGCCATATTTTATTTAATTCTTGTGGGGTCATATTAAAGCCAAATTGTTCTCTATCCTTTTTATAATGGGTTTGTATTTGTGCAAAGGGCCACCATGCTATCTCCTTTCCTTGAATTTGTATTTGGTTCCTATTTTTAAGCTCTCCAGGGTCATATAATAAATCTTTATACCTAACAATATTTTCATAATCCAATACATTTGGATGAGTAACTGCTTCCAGTGTAGGTAGCCACAATGGGTAGTGGTTTTTTTTAATCTTTCCCCAGATATTAAACAACACATTTCTTACATGGTGCCTTTGGAAATATGTTGTTTAGATTTTCCATCCCACATGAAGGTGTGCCAGCCAAGTTGGAGATCAAAACCCTCTAATTCTAATAACCTTCTATTTTCTAATTTAACCCTATCCTTAAGCCAGTTTACTATAGCAGCATCATAATATAATTCAAAATCTGGAAGGCCAAATCCTCCTTTTTTCTTGGCATCCTGTTATAATTTATATTTCACTCTGCCATATAAATTTAGATATACATTTGTTTAATTCTACAAAAAAAATCTTTTTCCAACTTGACTGGCACTGTTTGAAACAAGAACAACAATTTTGGCAAAATATTCATTTTTACTGTCGAAATACATCCCAATAGTGATAACTGCAATTTGACCAAATTATCTAAACCTTCAACTATTTGCGTTATTAACTTATCATAGTTATCTTTTTTAATCGATGAACATCTAGCAGTCAACCAGATCCCTAGGTATTTTACTTTATTTACCACCTGCATACCTAATTTATTTGCTAGTTCTTCCTTCTGCTCCTTTGTAGTTTTTTGTTAACACTTTTGTTTTTTCTTTGTTAATTTTTAACCCTGCCACCTTTCCGTATTCTTCTATTTCGCTTAGTAGTATAGGGCTCGCTTCTAAGGGTTCTTCTAATATAAATGCCATATCGGCGAATGCCTGGAGTTTATATTCCTCTTTTTTAATTTTTAGTCCTCTAATCTCTTGGTTTTGCCTAATTTGTACTAAAAGAGTCTCTTCTGCCAATATATACAATAGGGGAGCTAGGGGGCAGCCCTGTCATGCAATTTCTTAAAGCAGATAAGAAAAAGAAATTTGGATTTTAAAAATGAACATTAGATGTAGACTTAAGCAAATTAAGTATCAAGTTACTTCTAAAAGCAAAGCACAATTACAGATAAACTGAAAAACAAATACTGATTCTTCTACTAGAGTTGGTCATGACTAGATGGGGAAGTTTGCAGAACACCATTCTCTAGAAAAACACCCTTGGCTTCAATTATGAGCTGATCCCCGGCTGACTTTTTAAAATTAGGTGCCTCATAATTTCTTGTATTCATTGGGCAAAGGATTATAACAGGGGTCCCCAACCAACAGGCCCCGGACCGGTACCGGTCCACGGATCATTTTCTACTGGGCCGCCGGTTTGCTGGGCGCCGCCATCTTGTTTTGATGAGAAAGTGCTTCCGGGTGAGCTTTTCCGGTTGGAAAGCGGCGTTTGGGTCCTGAAGGAATCCTCGCGCCTTAGTTTCATCGAAGGGGGGGGCGGCTTCGAACGAAGAGCCGTCCCGATGGCGGAGGAGATTAAGAAAGCACAAAAAAGGTACAAAGGAGGAGTTGAAGGTGGCGGGGACAAGCGGGGGACAGCTGGCCGGCCGGTCGCTCTGCTCGCCTTGCCTTTTCATGCGTGCTGATGCCGGTACCAGGCCGCGGATCATTTTGTGATGCCGGTACCGGGCCGTGGCACAACAAAGGTTGGGGGCCACTGCCTTATAAAATAACTTTTGTACATACAGTACTGGGTAGGGATAAAATATTATAAAACCTAACAGCCAAGAATAGAGCCAGTTTGTTCCAAGAGTTAAAGCATGAACTGGGAATCCAGCATATCCAACTATCAGTTCGAAAGCATGCAAATGGGAGTAGATAAATAGTGGGAAGATAACAGCATTTCATGTATCATTGGCTTATGCTGGCCACATGACCATGGAAATATCTTCAGACAATGCTTCCTTGATTGAGTAACGGAGGTGAGCACCATCCCCTAGAGTTGGTCATGACTAGACAGGGGAAACCTTTACCTTTAGCAATGAGGCAACCTAGTTTTAGTCTTGCATTTAGCAGGGAATTTAGTTGGGAGACTTTGCTAGTCATTATCAATTAGCCATAGGGGAAGCACAGGCAAATCACTACTGAAGATGTTGCCAGAAAAATAAGAAACCTGCACATGAAATCATCACTAGAAATCATGACTGATTCAAAGACACACATCCATAATCCTTCCCACTGCAAGAATATAACAGAATTTAACATTATGAAATAATTTATTCTGAATCAATCAAATATAAATATTTCAAAAGCCTTGAAGAACAGAAAAGTCTTAGTCTGAGGTAAAAAAGACAACAACACGAGGCTGAAACAGTCCCAAAGGTACTTTTTAAAGAGGCAACTGGACTTTCTGAAGAAGCTTCTTGGATGAGAAGCAAAACAAAACCTTTTGGATGAGAAACAAAACATCTTCAAAGAAAAACCAGAAAGTCCAGTTGCCTCTTGAAAAAAGCATTTTTGGGACAACCATGACCTGGATGACTGAGAATCTCCATAGACATTTAGGGTGAAATAGCATTCCAGAGGTACAAATGAAAATATCTTTTTTTACCAGAAAAATGAAGTATTTGAAACAAGGTTCTGTGGATGATCTTAAAGTTCTGGTTTTACTCATAAAAACTAGAGCTAGCTGGATAAATCCTTTCACTTAAAAGTTAGAATGAAATTAGAAATAGAATTAAGTATAAAAACATAATTGGCTGGGGAAATCCAAAAAGAATCTATAGAGTAGTTATCACTAATGTTCATATCTTACTCAAGAACAGCTTGAAAAGACCTACTAGAGAACCTGCAGCTTCTTTAGGCCAAAATGTAAAAGCAGTTTGTGTGTGTGTGTGTGTGTGTGTACACTACTTAATAATGAAACATACAATACATAAATGTGCATTTAACTAAAAAGAAGTTAAGGTTAGACATTATTTATTTAAACAGAGCTAGGATAGATTACGTTTAAATATTCTATAATATCATACATTTTAAATAATCAAAATAATTGAGATAATCTCTAATGAATAATAATGAATTTCTATAATAACTAAATTAGGAAATATAACTTAGTCATGTATTTTGGGCAAGCCAACATAAGCAACCATCTACTTTTTAATTATAAAGCTATAATACGTTATTGTACAGAATATCTATGAATCTCCAAAGCAGTGGATTAAGCTTTTCTCTACAAATTTATACAATTTCAGTACAAGATTACTCACTCTAAAACACTATATGTCAATACTTTAAAGAAAATAAACCACCAAAATCAATGAATCATTTTAAACTATAATCAACTGGAAGTAAAGGTGATCAGGCATAGTATTTAAAAACCATGAATCTCTCTAAAGAAAATGTTTCAGTTCATAACATGACAGAGTCAAAATGGGAAGGAACTGATCTATAAACATAACTGTTATTGTCACTTACTAGCTTTGTAAGTACAAAGTGATAACAAAAAGACCCACTGTACTGAGATATATTAATATCTAGTTTCTAATTTAACAGTCTTCTGATAGATGATTCAACCCCAGAACAAATCCTCTGCCTCAACATCTCTGAATTGTTGTCATTTGAATTTCCCCAACACAAGGTGTAATAGAAACTTTTACATTAAATGCTTTTGCTTCTTTCACCCATGTGATTTTTAATAACGATACATTGCTGTCATTTTCAGTAATCATTTGTCTAAATTAAAAAGACCCATTTACTGCACTTTCCTTCAATAATTACTCAACTGGATTTTTAATGCCATTTAATCCATACACTTTTGTTACACCTTCCTAAGCTATAACAATTCTAACACATTTTAAACATTCTACTTACTTGTATTGTGGAAGTTTGCTGCTTTCTGAAGGTGCTTTTATTTTCTACATTACATCCTGAGAAAATGTTCAGGTTACTGTGTCTTTCATGGGAATCTAACATTATGAAGCTAAATCATAAAAAGATAAAGACCAACTTTCCAGTTTTTGGATCATAGATCAATCACAGATATGTCCATAATCTTTTTAGGATTTGTCCATTTCAGACTTGCTCAATCTTCAAACCAGTAAAACTATTTTAGCCTCCCAAAATATTCCTTGTGCACTTATTTGCAATTCAATTTCTAAAACATACTTCAGTCCAGAATATTTTATTTTAATATTTATTCTAGTCATATATATACTGTAATTCTAGACCTCTGTCATTTACATTGTAAACATTTTCTACAGATCTTCAATATCCATTTTAAAAATACAACCTGATCTGGATAACGTCAATTTAATTTTTTTAAATTCCCAGATTATATGTCCATAGTAGAAAGCCAAATCAAATGGCATTGCTCCATCTACCATTTCTTCATTATCCATCATGAAAAATGTCAACTACAGTATAATTCCAGGTATTGAGAGACATCTGTGATTATATGCTATGATAAGCTAAAATACATTTTGCTTTTGGCTTAGAGTTATGAGCAAATCCAGTTAAATTATCCAATATATAGCCCAACACTGTTAAAACAATGGTCGATACAATGTACAAACTCTGCCACCAACTACCAATTCTGTAATAAATACTCCCCCAAAACTGAATTATTAGTAATAGTAAACATAAAATATAGAGGTGCAGAGAAGAATTGCTACATAGGTCTACTGAAGCTAGCATTTCTTTTTAATGTACCTAAAGCTCCTTTGAAAAATAGGCAATGAGGAAACTGCTAAGGTCAAGCAAGGACATATTGTGATGTACCCAATTCTGTTGAAAAATTTTGGAAACAAGTTAAATCATGACAGGGATGTCTCAGAGTATCAAGCAGATGATAAAACAAAACAAAGCTTCTGGGTTCATATAACTTTGCTCCAAAAATCCATATATTTTGCTTTAGATGATAGACTATTTTACACACTACGCTAAGAAAATATAGGTAGCTCAGGGTTCAACTGTGGAGTTCTTGGTGCTCTATGAGCTTGGTCATTTGCTTGCAGAAATTTTATTACCCAACTAAGTAACATCATCTGTGCTACAAAGGAGTTTGTTCCCTGATCATATACAGCAATTCCTCTGCTAGTGTTGATGGGGATACAATTTTCTCTTTAGTGATTCATTTATTATTTTATTTTCTGCTTGATTGTTTGTCAAGTATCAATCCCAGCTTCTCTGGGTATTGGTTGCTGGAGAGGAGGTATCCTGATCCTTTTGTTTCCTTCTTCACTAGACACACAGAGATAAACCACATTTCCACACCATTCAAAAGAGACAATAAAAAAGGAAACAAAAAGACCAGAACACATCCTCTCCAGCAGCCAATACCCAGATAAGGAGGGATTAACATCAGACAAAAAGAAAACAATACGCTAATCATGATACTAAGCAGGAGAAAACCACACCCCCACCAACACTGGCAGGGCACTCACTAGCACTGTTGTTACCTAGTTGGGTAATGAAATGTCTGTAAGCAAATAACCAAATTCAGAGAGCACCAAGATCTCCAGAAATTAAATATTTGAGGCTGAAATCCAAACCGCATTTAACTATTAAAGCCAATTTATGTATGGATCCCATAACCAAGAAAGTCTCACATGTGAGGCTTACATGCGAAGAATTCCATCAAAATATTTTGATTAACACCCACCCACACACACACACACAATTAACCCAGATGCAATTTCCCCATAATTCTGGAGACGTTTGCGCTTAAGGCAAAGTATCCTTAAGTGACAAAAAGCACTTAAAAATGATCGATCTCTAAAAGATCCAACTAAATTAGAAAAGCGTGATTTAAAAAGCAACAACATCATCGTACTCCAAACCCACTGCAGCTAAACGGCGCCGCCGTGAAAGGAATTTTGCAAACCTTACCAGCCAAACTATTGCGAATATTGTTTAAACCACACACAGTTCGCTTCCTAAACGGATCCTCGCATTTTCAGCTCAGGATTCGGGGATCCGAACGCGATTTTTTCGCCGAGAAAGGAACCCTCCCCCACCCCAAGAACTGCCGTAAACGCAGCACCTGAAATCCGAGATAGGTGGCCCAAGAGCGGCCTTACGCCAGAACCCACCGCTTCCACATAAGGGATTTCGCGCAAAGGCGTAAAAACGGAGGGAGACGTTTCCTCCAGATTCCACCCCCCCCCTCCCAAAAAAGGAGGCAGCTGCTCCGCCATCCCTTCCTCTCCGGGGACACGGACCCCAGGGGAATCACGAGCACGCCAAGAGGACGTGCCCCCGCCCTCTCCTCTCCCCTCCCCGCCCGAGGGCTCACCGCTAGATCCTGAGGGACGGCTCCGCTCATAGCCCGCACGGTCCCGCTCCGCCAGGCCCGGGAGGGCAGAGCAGGCCCAGGCTCCGAACCCGCCGCTTCTCCCTCGCCCGGACCTGCTACCAGCAACAGCAGGAGTCGCTTCCCCACCGGGGAGGCCGTCGCGTCTGCCATCCCTACCGGGCAGAAGCCGCCTCCGCCGCGGTTCTCGAGCTCAACAGCCTCCAGAGACACCGAGCGAGTCAGCGACAGCTCTCCCTCTGGGCCCCCCGAAACACTGCCCGCCCTGTTCCCGGCGTGCCCCGCGGCAGGCTCCGATTCATCCCGGCGTGCCCCGCGCTCGCCGAACCCTCCCACGGGTCTGGGCTCCCAGAATGCAGCGCGCGGGACTTTTTATTTATTTACCTTTTCGCTTCCGGCATGCAATGCTGACCTTGGTGGTTCCGTTTGTTCCGCCGTTCCCCGCAGGAGGGCAGAGAGGGATATACTGCTTGGTACGCGGTTAAAACACACGCAAGACGCGCCCTCCTGGCTTAACTTGTCCAGCAGTGTTTTACAATAACAGGCCACATGTTAATGGAAGAGAAGGAGTACAACCACTCTATATCGATTTTGTTTCCAAGGAGCTGGCGTTGGAAGGGATATTACTTTGCTACTATGGTAATAGATTATCATAACAAATATCCATTGATAAGCTTTGCCTGAACGCTAATTCAGGTGACTTATTTTGTCAAACATGTATGAGAAAACAAGTATGAGCATAACATATAAACATGTAAGTATAAACAGGTATAACTCAACTACATGTTATGGCCATGTGTGTGTGTGTTGCAGGCCTTTGAGTCAGTTGATTCCTGGCAACTTGTCTGAACTAAGTCCCTGAAATTTTCTTGGCAGGATTTCAAATACTTCCTAGGGCTGAGACAACTAATTCAAGGTCACCCACCTGCTTCATTCACAAGGCAGGACCAGAACTGGGAGTCTCCTGGTTTCGAGCTTCATGTCTTAACCACTACACCAAAGTAGCTCAGATAATTACAGTGGGAAATGAAGGATAGGAAGACTAGCCTCCACATTTTTAAAGCAGGAAGACTACCCTGTTTTACAATTGCTGACCAAGCCAAAGATTGAGATTATGACAGTAGATGCTCAAAACTTCATTTCTATGTTCTCAAAAATGTGTAAAAGAACCTCCTTTTTCCAGATTATATAAATAACCTTTTGGGGTAGTAAAATATTTTCTTTGTGAAAAACTGTTTATTTCTTTTATTTACATTATTACAGCTAAAAGTCTTTACCAGTCTCTTCAAAGTGAACTTTGATTTTTGAACAGAAAGCTCAGTTTTCAGTAACATTGTGGAAGATGCCACATTTAAAGGGAGGAGTTTGTGTACTTAATGTTTGCAGAGTCATCTTACCATTAATTATTCTCCATAGGTTTATTTTACATCCTCACCTATTTTTAACTTTACTAGCTTTTTCATTTTAAGGAAAAGAAAGTGTATACCTGCACAATTAGATAAGGCAACATTTAAAGATACATATCATCAGCATTAGTCAAGGTAGCCACACACTTAAATGAGAAGACCCACATAACCATAAACGAAATATTTATTAAAATATATTCAAGAAACTGTCAAACTTCTAACAAAAGCCAAGAGGGAATTGAAGGGAGAAAAATCTGTACAGGAAAACATTGGAAATGCTTTTACATGCCTTATTAAGTTTCACAGTTTAGTTATTGTCTACAAAAATATATTTCTGAAACTCTTGAGTCCTCTATAAAAAGAAGCTGGCCAGCAACAGCAAATCTGACAAGCAGAATATTTCATAGGACAGAGTGAACTCCTCTTGCAGATTAACCTTGGCATGACCCAGAGCACTCCTGTCTTAATAACATTATGAAAAGACATTCTTTGGGATTAAGCTCCACATTAATTTTGAAGGAAAATTTAAAATGAATTTTCATTCTAATTTACTTCCTTAGCATGCATAAAATTTGGAGCTGGGAGCTGCATGTCTAAACACATTAAGGGGTCGCTGAATAATGTTTGGTATCAGGAGTAAAATTTAGCATTTATGTCCACTTTTACCCATTTTTGTGGTAAATGTTCTAAGAAACAAAAACATCACAATGTGCAACTGGAGCACTTTATAATCAGACCTAGCCTGTCCTGCCTTCTAGAACAGAAGTTTGATTAGCTAAAGTCTTAAACCTGATACGAATTAATATTTAATGCTACTTGGTAAGCTCAAAATTTCTAAATTCCCAAATAAAGGTTTGGGTAATACTGGTTATTTTTGAGGATTTAAGATTTAAATCATTTTCCACCAGTAATAAGGAGACTGTTGCAACTCTTCTACTGTTAATATTTTTCTAGTATGTCAAATAGCATATTTTCTAATCAAAACAAATATCTCGCTGTCAACCAGCTGAGATCTTCCCAGTATTTCTCTGTTTGGAGGTTTTATATCTTATAAATCTTTAGAGGTATCCATGTGTAAAAAATATTTTGCTTACTAATGTAGGCTGCCACCATGAAGTGAGTGTATCTTACACTATTCCCTGAAACAGGCAAGATAGGAGACTCTGAGCAATCCCACAGCTTGGAACCTTGAAAACAAAAGACAGGAGCAGTCAGCAACAAAGCAGTTGCTGATAAACTGTACTAGAAACACAATATGATTCTGTGGCTATCACTTCCCAAATCTCTACAGTGGAACCATAGGCATCCATGGGTGGACAAACAGAGGCAAGTGATGAAATGTGCATTGCAATGTAAATGGAAATACAAAAGCATGGGTCTTGGATCACCACGTCATAATGCAAAATTCCTTCCTTGTGGTAGCAAACTACAGACATCTGTGGCTGTAACACTAAACCTATAGGTTCTTAGAATTTAAAACTGTAGCTATAAAGCTACAGTGACATTATATGGGTTGCAAGAGGCTAGTAAAATATACATCATTGTCAGACTAAGAATATATAAAGACTTATATCCTCATGTCCAGGGCAGTATGTATTTGACATCATACAAGTATAGAATCTTTAGTATTAGAATTTAATATCCTGAGAATCCCAGCTTTCACTTTTAAAGCATACAGTACTTATGCTTTTATGGTTGGAGCCAATAAATTTCATGTATTAACAACGAGTGAAGTTGAACTAAAAAAATAGCATTCTAGGGCTTCAATTATCTTTCACAATTCTCTTTTTCCATGGCTACTATTTCCTACAATCTAATTTTCATTTCCTTCATCCTCTGTTTCTATGCCTTCTCACTCACAATAAAACATCTCAAATATGCCTATTGGAAATAACTATCTCTCTTATGCTTTATAGATCATTTTTCCATTTCCATGCATGGAATGTGAACATCGTACACAGCATTAAATCTGAGCTAAACTGGAGAATACAGCTTTTCAAGGGATGTTGCAAAAATATCTGCAAAGCTGCAGCATCACATACTGTGATTCCTTTTGCCATCCTTAGCTGGTTCAAAGTTGTCCAAACAAACTTAATACTGGTTTACATGCAGAATATTATCATGCTTCTATTTTTTTAGAATGGGAAAGAAAAGTATAGAAAATTTATGAAGAGATGGGCAAGGGAGTGAGCCACCTCATCACCACTCCTGATTTTTCAACCTTCTTAAAGGCTAGCATTAAATTATGCTTGTACCTCAATTCCAGTTTTTAATTGGTTAGAGATTTAGTACAAAGATTAAATAAAAAGCTGCATTTGTTGCTTTTTCCCTAATTTTTTTCTAAAAGTTCACTGAAGAATCGCTGAAAGGCCCCTATACTTAACTGTGACATATGTAGTACTAACTTGTTAATTTACCCCCCCCCCCCATACTGCTAAAAAAAACCTGAGCATCCCAAGAGGTATCTGAATTTTAAACACATAATCATAATCATCCATGCCATTATAAAGCAACTATGCCTCCCAATTATCAGAGCTTACGCTATATCAAACACTTCCAACTTACATTCTAACATATCAAGGAATATGCCATCTCAAGCAAAAACAAAATCAGAATATGATCAATATAAAAATTAATTTGCTTTTCTCCATTAGTATCTCATATTAAAGGGGATATGCACCTGCCAGTTAGCCACTGACGTTTAAGTCTGAAGAACAATCTGAAGTTTGGGAATGTGCTAACCAATTATTAACTTTTAGCTATAAGCACAAATTGAAGTGGGTGGGTATCTTACTTCATCTTTTTCCAGATTGCCTGACTGATAATTCTGTTTAAAAAACCCACCACAAAGCAAATAAAGAGAACTCCTAGGAAAGAATTGCCATTTTCCACTCCCCAAATTCATCTCTTAGCTGTATACTTAAGCAGATTGGTTAAAAAAGCATAATTTTTCATGCTCAAAACTCCAAACAATGTAAAAATAATATATATGAACATTAATAAATATTTTGTTTCATGATGAAATATATGCTGTGTAGACAATATGCTAAGGAAAAAGCAATTTCCCTCCCACCCCCCCAAAAATACACCCTAGTACTGCCTCTATATAGGATTTAAATGCCTCATTTAAAACACACTCAAGTTAGAAAACTCTCATAGAACAACTGCATCTT
Source organism: Notechis scutatus (assembly GCF_049901735.1). NCBI lineage: Eukaryota > Metazoa > Chordata > Lepidosauria > Squamata > Elapidae > Notechis > Notechis scutatus. Next base: position 69,320,182 of record NC_142010.1, read on the forward strand.
TCAGGAGGATGTGCATAGCCAGCTGCAGGCTTGAGAATAAGATCTGTTGGTTTGTTTGTTGCAAGACAAGGAATTGAGAGAAGAGTAGGAATAAAAAAAAAAGAAGAAGATTGGACACACATATCCCTAATACATTTCACACTAGACAAAGTCAAAAGGGAAAAATCCTAGCTTGGCCTTTGAAGCTATAAAGAGACAGGTCAAAGAAACTTCAGTCCTAAATTAAGTTCTAGGATTTTACCTTTTTTGTTGCTGCAGAGTTTGCACTATTTGTACACAGACATCCTGTAACACGAAGTCTTGAGCTCTAAAATTCTTCCTACTTTCCTGCTTGGAGCTGAGTCCTCATTCCCTGAGCTGGGCTCAAAATCTCAATTCAATCATCTTCCTTCCCATAACCTGCCAAGCATCTTAACTATTAACAATTCAACTGATTTTCTGTAAATGTTTTAGGTACAAATTCCAGTCAGAATTCTACATCCACTCTGTGTTTTTGTAATTATTCATCCAGAGCCCAGGGAACAAATCATTCAACAACCACATCGGGTTAATGTAAGTAGGAAGGATTGAAGCAGTGCTCACAACTGAGCAAGAATTCTACTTCTTTCTATCAATCAATCCAGATGCACAGCTTCCCCCACCCTATCCCAATACAGTGTTTTTATTACTTGTACCTGAGACGTAATGATACTCAACATAAGAAATCATGTTAAAAACCATGCCAGTCATAGAAATCACTGGAATTCATGTGTTCATCCAGGTACTGTTCAGTTTGGTACTGTTTTCCTCTATATCATACACTGGAGGCAGGGGCATATGAATTTGCATGTTAAAACTAAGCATTATCAAAATAATGAAAAATCACTACTTCATTGCCCCAGGTAAAGAAAGAGATTCACCAAGAGATTTAAACTAAACTCATTATAAAAATACCTGTTTAAAGGCAAAAGCTAGAATTTGCCAATAATGAAATGCATTCTCTTGTCCGTTGAGGAAGCAGTCCAGGAGAGGAGGAGGGGGTGTCACAATATGTCCTAAAAACAGGAGACTTTCCCTGTTTTATTTTAAGGGCTGAATAAGACAAGAGAGGTGCTACTGGTCAGTGGAGATTTCTCTGTCTGGCTCCAATTTGCTCGACTCTCCTGGAGAAGGAGTGTGTGGTGCAGAGTGAGACACAGAGGGAATGCTGTGAGCTACAATTCCCTCAACTGGTGGCTCCGGCAGCCCAGAGGTTCCTACTCCTACTACTCCTGGAGGAAACCTGCCATAAGAAGAAAACATACGGTAATTGAAAGTAACTTGGATAAGCATTCCTTTTACAATTTCACTGCTATAAATTCAGAGGTATGTATCTCACCTGTAAGCTGTAGCTCCATTAAGCTCTGGATGTACAGCTGCAGGATCAATGCTAGACCACTGAGCCGCTAAAAGCAAGTATTCCTTGTTAACACAGTTCCTCAAACCATCAGGTATGTGACCTATGTCAAAGTCCACAAATGAAGAGAAAGATTATGCCAACATCCATGCTTGTATATAAATATATATTCCAAAATGTATCACAAGTTCCTCTGACTATCTTGCTAATTTGCAGTTGAACAAGCAAACAAAAAAATACACAGCAAATCATGCACACATGAATAATCTGAGTTTTCTCTGCAAAATTAGAGCCATAAAAAGATCCGTTATGTGCCCTATTAGAACAATAATTTAAAACAACTGTCCAAATGATCATTCCCTATAAAGGCAGCAACAAATTTAAAACTGGATACATACCTCTGGTTCATGATTCTCCTTTTTCCCCTCTCTCCAGTAATTACACTTCTAATGTCCGGTAGAACAAGTAGAAGATTTTAATTTTTTTAAAAAAATATTATTGTGCCCAAGATGGGGGGCTTACAACTAAAAATGCAAGAATTCATTTTTCTCTCCAGATGCCCTGTGAACACTGCAAACAGTTTTTCTGCATATATTTAAGCTTGACACTTAACTGTCCACAATTGTTTCAAAGGGGTGGGGTAGAGAGATAGCTGAGTAGTCTAGAAGCTAAGCAGCATCAAGCCTGATTAGGATTTGGATGGGAGATTTCCAAGGAATATCTAGAGCTGGAAGCACGTCTTGGGAATTAAGATATCCCAGATAGAAGATACTTTGGATCTCTTGTAAGAAAACTGTATGTCCAAAAAGTCAAGCTTGACTCAAAGGAGATTGCACTTTTATTCCTTCTGCCATTAATTATATGGAACAAAGCAACCTCCTGGTCATTTACTTCAGATTAATGTTTTCCTACAGCCAATAACAAGAAACAGCTATTTAGAACAGTCACTGAAAGGAAGACAAGACTATATATGCACATAAACAGATCTGGAAAAAAACTTGTGACTTGGAAAAAATATAAAATATCCAGTCAAAACTAGGGATCAAAAAAGCAGAGTCCATATATACCATGACACATAAAACACAATTGAAGAGGAAGGTCAAATTATTTTTAAAGGTTCTTATTATTTGATCACACACAAAATGGTGTGTAACCTGTTGCTATTACACAGACCTAGTCCAGTGAAGTCATTTGGGAAGCAACTACAGAGCTGGTTTTTCAATTACCTGTGATGGCTCTTCGGATCTCCTTAGCAGCATCCTCTCTCGACTCAATAGAAGCCTGTTCACTGTACCAGGCTGTGTGAGGAGTACAAATCACATTGGGAGCATCTTTTAGGGGCCCATTAGCAAAACTGTGATGTAGAGAAACAGGCATGTTTTGGATTATGATCGCTGGTGGCTCTAAGATGCAGAGAGACATGTATCCTTTTGAAAACTGACAAAGGCCTGATAATGTAATTGTTACCTGAAAGGTTCTGACTCATGCACATCAAGAGCAGCCCCTCTGATCCTCCCTTCCTTTAAGGCTTGAGCTAGGGCCTTCTCTTCAATCAGACCTCCACGAGCTGTATTCACTAGAAAGCAACCCTGACGCATCTATATAGCAAAATATAAAAAGGGCCATTGAGATTAAATTACTGCACTTAAACAGCAGTATGAAAATGACCATTGTAAAATTCAAACGTATGTACTCATTTAATTCATTTGTGTCTTGCCACTATACATATGTGATGCTGTATCTAAATTAAACTGGCTTATCGAAACCTTGCTCCTCTTCTTTCCAAACTAAAGGTAACTTATATGAATAAAGAGTTCTACTTCTACAAGAGTGTCAAGACAACTAAATCAAATAGTAACAACATGAATAAAACTTCCATAAATCCTAACGCATTTGTTCCAATGGACTTAACTTTTAACAAATTTGTTTTAATTAAAATATATACTATAGGCAGTCCCTGGGTTCAGAACAAGTTATGTTCCTAACTGTCTTTAACTGAAGTTTTTATGTTAAGTCAGAACTTTACAAACAGATTGTCTATTACTAAAAATGATGGATAGCATTGTCCTTCCTTGGGCAGAGAAACTGCTGAAATTGCTCAGTTTTAAAAGAAATCACTAAAAACTTCAGTAAACAGGCTGCATGTTAACAATGTGCAGTTTCAGCAGTTCCTGAAAGTGTTGCACAACTTCAATGGTTTGTCAGCTCAAGGAAGGATAATGCCGTCCATCATTTTTAACAATAGACAGCCCAGGATATCTAGGGGTTGTCCTTAAGTCCGTTGTTCTTAACCAAGGGACTGCCTGTACCTCAAAAATACACAAATTTGCACAAAATAGGTCTTCCTGCTGTTCCAAAGATGAAGATGGACAGGAAGAGGTCTTTTTCTAACAAACCCAAAATTGGCGCCGCGTTTGATGGCCCATTTACAAGCCTTTGGTTCAGTTCTAAGATCTCTAATAGCTATACCTACCAGTGTCCTGATTGCTCCAGTTTAGACCAACTATACTTTCAGGATCATTTTCATCAATACCCCAAAATCAATGGGCTTATATAGCAATCCATGTCAGAGGACTGGCAACTTCACATTAGCCAATACTGGAAAAGGGTAAATCTCTATTATTGAGACCACTTGTTTCTCTGTGATAAAACTGAATCAAGAAAGTCCCAAATGTGCACACCTTCTCTTTTAAAAGTACTGCACTCCCATTCATCATAGATTATCTACCTGCTTCTTAGAGGTGAAAATTATCTACCAAAGGTATCTAATGACATCTGTCATTAGAATTAAGTTGAAATTTGTGCCCCCATGCAACTATTGTCTTCAAAAATTTATCTAGCACCTATATGAAAATTACATCTACTTAGGCAATGAGCATAGGCGCCCCTCAGGGTGTGTGTTCTGTCTCCCTTGCTCTTTTCCAATGACTACACCTCAAGGGTACCTTCTGTTAAAGTTCTGAGATTTGCAGATGATAGATCGATTATTGGCCTCATTCGAGAGAGTGATGTGGCCTTATATAGACAGGAGGTTGAACAACTGGCCCTAGGTGCAATTGCAACAGTCTGGAGCTGAACTTGCTTAAAACCTCTGACCATCACTCTGCTGAAGACTTATTTCTCACAGTGCTGCCTAATGTCTATGTGCAGTATATTTTCCCACATAGTATGGCTGCAATATTATTTATCATTATTATCTTTCTTATTCCCCCCTCATTCATATTAATATTATGGTTATCATTATTCTGTTGCTTTGCATGTACACTGAGCGCTTCTGCACTGGAAGCTCTCAGTGTACAAATTCCTTACGTATCTAATCACACTTGGCCAAATAAAGTATTTGATTCAATTCAATTGCTAGGCATGGCATTACTTTCCTGAAATTTGCATGATGCCCAGCTCAGGGCAAAGCTGTACCTGTTTAATGGTGAAGTCATTGATGAGATGATGATTATGCTCATTTAGACTGCAGTGTAATGTGATGCAATCACTGTGCATTAGGAGGTCTTGCAAAGTGGCCATTCGCTGTAATCCCAAGGAACGCTCCACTCCATCAGGCAAATAAGGATCATAAAAAATAACGTTGAAACCAAAGGGTTTTGCGCGTAAGGCAACTGCTTGCCCAATTCGGCCTTAAAAAAGGAAAAAGGAAATATGAGACTCTTAAACACAGCATAAGGCATTGGTTGTATTCACACTTAATACTAAGACATACTATTCACACTTAATACTAAGATTTGTTTTAGACAAAATAAACATAAGCTGCCCAATGCTTAACTTGCTTTTCTCCATTTTTTTCTGCCAATATGGTTCACATATCTCTAATATTTTAGGCATGGTAAAGGTGGGTTTTATGTATTTGTAGGAATAATGGGCTGTGTGTATGTGAGAGACAATTTACCTAAATGTTTGTGGTGGAGGAGGGCATATATTTAGGGATCTTTAATGATTTTGTGTTTTATTTATTGGGATATTTGATTTTTCTGAGATAAGACTGTTGCCTTTTTTTAATTTGAGCTTCTAAGTTTTTGTATTTCTATGGAACACAATTAAATTTTGTCTGGCTTTAAGGATTTCTGTTTATTGTGGATATGCATTAATAAATGGGAAAATGTTTTGGGTTTTAATATTAAGCTATAATTCTATCACCTAGGACAGGGGTGTCAAACTCAATTTCATTATGGGCCACATCAGGGTTGTGTTTGACCTCTGGGGGCCAGGGTGGGCATGGCCAGCATGGTGTCACTTGTGTTGGGGTGACCCAAGCATTCTGCCAGCAAAACAGGCTCCCAAACTCCATTTTTGGCTGGGACGGCCTCCTGCAACCCTCTGCCAGCAAAAATGGAGCTCAGTGGGGCCACATGCAGCCTTCTCAAGCTCCATTTTAGCTGGCAGAGGCACCGCAGGCCGGTCCTTCACTATTTCCAGGGTGGCCCCATGAATCAGATTTAAGCACTCTGTGTGCCGGATCTGGCCCCTGGGCCTTGAGTTTGACATCCTTGACCTAGGAGAAGCCATGGTGTGAGATGCTAAGAGCAACAGAGTTTCTGTTACTGAGAGAAATAAAAATACAGTAAATAGAAATTATAATTGCAGTCCAGTTTGGATGTGCAGCTATCCAGTTCTGAGACAGGGAAAGTACTTCCACATAAGTGCTCTCAAAGTTGTCTAATGGTCCCAAGCAAATATGCAAAATAATCACATATTTTTATTTAAAAACAATACAGCTATTAGGAGATATTTTCCACTTTAATGACAAAAGAACAACTTCAATTTAGAAAAACACATGCATCAAGCACAATGCCTACTCATCAGAGATGTGCAAAATATATTGATTTGGAAAGAGAATATTCCATTCTTTAATCAGTTGTGGGTTTGCACATCTCTATTATTTACTCTCTCTTTCAATTCACTGCTCTCCTTCTGAAATTGAAGAATTCCAGTACTTGGGTATACCTGATACTCTTAGATATTAGTTATTAATTTGTCTGATTATGTAAGCATTAGCACATGTAGAATTATGTTAAAACGGCTTCATAATCTTGGAAGAGCATGTTTAATAATTCAGGTGTGACAAATTGTGTGTGTGTGTGTGTGTATACACACACGTATACATACATTAAAAAAAACAAAACATTTATTGGCTGCCCGCCTTACTATAGAGTAATTCTGGGCTGCTTACAGTTACATAAAAACTAAGAGTTAAAAAGTTAAAAACTAGTACAGTATTTGTTAAAACCAAATATTCAATCTTTCTCTCACCTGCAACAAACAGCTTTTCTAATTGTGGCTTTCAGAGTAAGCACAAATCCTAACTTTGCCACCAAGTTAAATGGAAAGCAATGGATTCCTTCGAATCATGAAAATAGAAAAGTAACGGGCAGACGAGAGAAGCACAAAAAACTGAAATGTTTGAATGTTTGGTCACATTATCCAAGCTCCAAAAAGCACTAACTGCTTACCAAGGCCAATGATGCCCAAGGTCTCACCACGTATGCGTACAGCACCACCAGCCACTTCCCTGATTTGCTCCATACTTGAGGCTCTGTTTCCTTCTCGCATGGCTTGATGAAGCCATGTAACCCGGCGATAAAGGTTCAGGATGTGGCAGAGGGTAGAATCAGCTGTTTCTTCTACAGAAGAGGAAGGGATGTTGCATACTGCAATGCCTAAGGAAATGGGAACATAGACTACATTTTACTGACCTCCTGGTATAATCTCAGCATTTTGTTATCAATCTGATCCCGCACTTGAATTTTCTGTAAGCCAAAATAGGAAGCTTTTCATTGCCTGCCAATTATATTCCCTTGGAAGTAATCTATTGAGAATCACACACCATTAGTGAATGAGACTACTCCCTGCCTTCTTTTTCTTTTTTAAATGTCATTATATTTATTAACTATTTTTCATAGAATAAAAGAGAATTCAAAGAAAAATGGAAGAAAATTAAAAAGGAGAAAAAAGATAAGATTAAGAAAATGATTTCCAACATTCTTTACAACAGTTACAATCTTATAGTCCCTCTTCCTTTTAAATGTTATACAAGTTCCTTAACCCCTCATTTTTCTTTTCCTTTCTCCTTCTACAGAATCTACTCTCTCCTCCTCTCTGTCTAACAGTTACTAAGAAAAGAGCAGCTAACCTTCACCAGATTGCAGGACTGATTATCTGCATAGGGCTGTTGACCGCATTACACCACTCAAATGGTAGGTTCATCTAATGTCTTTTATCCTGGCAGAATCTTCCTGGCCCTGCTTCTTGAAATTATTTGACTGAACTTGAAAGGACTTTCTACATTATTTGTTATGAAGTTGCTTCTCACACAAAAGAACTGCTTCGCCTCAAGCATACCATAACTTTAGGAATATTATTATTTTGGCAAAATTCTCATTTCAAGAAAGTATAAACTTGAAACTCAAACAAACATTCAACAGCAGAGGTGTCAACCTCAATTTCACTGAGGGCCACATCAGGGCTGTGTTTGGCTTTGGGTGGTCGGGGTGGGTATAGTCAGGGTGGGCGTGGCCAGCTCGACATCACTTGTGTCAGGGGCACCTGTGGTGGCCAAGTGCTAAGGCAGGACTTGACTTCCCTCAGACCCTCCTCCCTCTCATTATAAACTCCTTCCTTCCTCCCTCTTCTTTTTCCTTCCCTCTTCATTCTTTCTTCTTCCTTCCCCTCTTTCCTTTTTTTTTCATTCCTTGCTCCCTTCCCATCTTTCTTTGTCTTTCCACTTTCCCTTTCTCCTTTCTTGTCCCTTCTTGCATGCTCAAATGAAAAAGGGGAAACATTTCTCCTTTTGTTTTGTTTTTAGTTTGCTTTGTTAGCCCTCTGCAGCGAAAATGGAGCTCGGGGGGCATATGCAGGGGGACCCCAGGCCCCATTTTTGCCTGTGACATCCTCCTGCATCCCTCTACAAGTGAAAACAGGGCCCATTTTCACTGGCAGAGGGCTGCAGGAGGCTGTTGTGGCTAAAAATGGGGCCCAGGGGACCACATATGGCCCTCCTGAGCTCCATTTTTGCTGGCAGAGGCACCAATTGGCTGGTCCTTTTCTGTATCCATGGCGGCCCCGCAGGCCAGATCTAAGCACCATGGGCCTTGAGTTTGACACCCCTGTTCAAAAGGATCTCAATAATTTAGTACCAAAAATGTGTATTGACTAGAGATCTGGACCTAAAGAAATTAGAAACTTCTTCAACTCACTCTCAAAATACCGAGACGAACCAATTGATGAAATGTTTTTTCTTCAGTTATATCAGGTTGATTCAATTATCTGAATTTAATAAACCCAGTTTATATGAATAATTTAGATCTCATTTCAATATGTATTTGTTTAAAACAATAATATAAATCCACATGAATTATCAGAAAATAAAAAGATTTTAAGACCGAAGAGTTGCACTACTGCTTTCAAACAAAGAAAGCAACCAATCACATGCCTAAAGAAACTGGATAGACAATATATGGGCTCCATTTATATTTATGCAAAAGCATATCATACTTATGGGTTTCAAGCGATACTTATGGGTTTTTAGCCAAGTAACTATTTTTCAGTTCTCTATTTCCAATATAAGAATAGCTTAAAACAATTAATATTCTTATGAAAACAATGTAAATTTATTTTTGCAAATTTTTCTTAATAGGAAATATTCCACTTGCCTCTCAGAAATTTGAATTTTGGTAAATTTCCGCCCAAACCCCAAAACTGAATATAGAAGAAAGATATACTCCCTACACACCCACTCTCCAATATTCCTTTTTTTTTTTTTTTTTAATTGCACTGTGATCACCATACCTAATTCTGCAGCTGACTTGATATCCACATTGTCATAGCCACTGCCAATTCGCACAATGACCCGGAGAGCTTTGAACTTCTCCAGGTCCTGGCGCGACAAGGTAATGGTGTGGTACATCAGAGCCCCAACAGCTTCATTTAGAACCTAGAGGAAGACAGAACAACAGAAGAATGCTTACTTCATAGCATTAGAACTAGTGAGCTCAGGATTCCACAACCTCACTTATTATTCAGCTTTCCACTTCTGATTGACGCTTTATTTGCTGTTCAATGAACTGCAAAGTACTCCAAGGAAGGAATGGAATGTGAAAGACAGAAAGAGAATATAATTGCTTCTACAAAAGGACAAACACCATCACTCTTTTCCTTCACGACCTTTTAAATTCACAGAAGAGAGAGAAAGAAGGGTTTCACTCGCTTCCCACTGGCCTTTCATACTTAAGCAGAGTAGCAAAGTGAAGTATGCATTTTCTGCAAAATCTGCTAGAAAAGGAGCACCCCTTCTGAGTTCTTTTAAGTTCCCATTGGTTTCCATAGAATTTGGTTTAAAATGAGGGTGGAAAGCAACTACAAATAATGGCTAGCTCTCAAAGCAGAATTTATGAATTCTGGAACCGACTCATTTTTCATTGGAAAGTGAAATTTCCCTCCTCCCCTTTTTAAAAAAAAACACACTTACCTTTTCATGGATTTCCTGAGTTGATTGTGCATCACAGAAAGCCACTGTGGCAACATCTTTCAGGATAGGCATTTCTACAGTGCAATCCCTACCATCAAGGAGGGCAACCAATGGACGAGCTGGCATTGGACCATTACCAATAGGAGGCCTTATGCCTACAAAAGAAAATAGCATTATTCACTCACAATACTTTCAAGATACAATACTAGTTTTCCCAACGATGATATAACTCAAAGATGGAAATTGAATCCATAGTTCTCATTAAGTTACAACACATTGGTTTTGCTTTAGGAAGATATGTGTGTAATGTAAAGTAAAATGATTATGAATTTGTAAGTCTATAAGCGTAGCCAACTGTAACACTAACATTGTGTCAACTGGACACGCACTACGGACAAGTGAGACATTGATGATGTCACCTAGTTTGGTAGTAAAATGTCTGCAAAAAAGTAACCAAGCTCAAAGGACACCAAGGACCCCTCAGTTCAACCCTTGGCTACAAATATTCTCTTTTATCGCTAGCCAATTGTATTTATGCAATGAACTATGATTTAGCAAACCTCAGGTAAGTGTGATATGTTAATCCAACTAAATATATCATAAGTTTATATGCAATTAATATAATTTGAAACCCAAATAAAGTAAAAAAAAAAACCTTCTAATCTCTGGCTATTAATGAAATAATTCTCAGAGCAAGCGTCAAAAAGTTCTGGCTGGCTTTGTTAGCTGGACAGAAAATAATTGGGAAGTTCAGACACTTTGGCATGTTGCTTTTCTGTTCCAAAGAAGCACCCAAAGAAGAAGGCATTCATTAGGCATAAAAGTCTGAAGTTAGAATCAGAAGAGCTTGCTCTTCTAGATGGGAGGAACCTGAATCACCTGTGTTCACTAATGGCTTTCTCTCAATATCGTAAAGGACAAGTGTAATTATTATCTTCTGTATGAAGTAAACAACACTAAATTGAGCAAAACTTAATGCCATACATCTCTATGTATCTATCATTCCCTAGCATCATTTAGGCTTCAGCTCAAAGCAAGACTAACTTATATGCAACTATTTGCTTCCTTTAAATTATTTATTTTTGATTTAGTTCAGGGGCAATTTTATTAGCTTTTATCCTATTATTATTACATGGGGCTGTGGTGTGTATAAACAGCTTCATAATCTGCCCGGAAAACTTGAGTTAGGTGTCATAAAATATAATTTAAGTATATATAATATAAAAATATAATAAGTAATATCCCGCAAAAAAAAATACAACAACTGGTCCTCAATTCCTACTACTTAATACAAGAAGGTGAAGGATAAAAGTGTACAGACAATTCAAATGTGCTTCTTAGACAGCAGAAAACTGGTTTCGATTAAAAGGGTGAAAGGCTAAAGTTTTTTGACACATTGTAACAACATGCAAGAAACCAGAGGGTACACATGAATAGAGAAAGCATACTTTTCTGCTTTTGAATGGCAAATAATTATTATCTATGGTATCTTTTGCAAGAGACACTTCACATACTGGGACACCTTTAAAAAAAAAACACTATTAGACCTTTTCCCCTCCCTTCTGTCAAAGTGGGGATCCTAAGGCTACCCGGATTCATGGGGTACCACAAGGGCTGAGATAGTGGTCTCCACCAAGGAAAGGCGATACAGACCGCGGCTTTTAAGTAAGGGGTCGCGACTGGCGGTGTAATCTGGGCTTCTCGGTCTACGGGCAGGGCCGTAACTCGAGGAGCTCCCAACGCCTCACGGCAGAGGCAGGCGGGCGGGCGCAAACACTTCCACGAGCAGCCTTCTGTCACAACACCACGTGGAGGGAAGACCGGGGACACGAGGTCCCCGAATCGTCCCGCAGCTTCCCGACATTGGGAGACTTTCTTGCCGCCCGGTTCTTGCCCGCCATCCCTCCCTTCCGGAGCTCGGGAAGTTTTTGTTTTTTGTGTTTTACCTTCGCAAATGCGGTCCAGCCTCTGGCGCTTCACTTTGTGTCTGTCCATGGGACTCACCGGAGACGGGCCTGGGGGCGGCTCTGAGCCGGGGCGCGGGCAGCGAGGCGGGAAGGACTAAACGAGATCTACGAAAGCCGATAGCTGGCTGGGTGAGCGGAACACGCGAAGTCGTCTCCCGCCGAGAGCTGGCGGCGGAGGCGGCCTGGGCCTCCTAAGTCTGAGGGGGTGTGGGGCCGGGGAGCGGGAAAAAGAGCCAGGCCGGCTGGCCCGACGAGCCGCAGGATTCCCGCCGCCGCTGCCCGCTGCCGCCGCCTCCTCCTCCTCCGGTTGTCTCTTCCCCGCCGCTGCCCTTCCCCCCTCCCCTCACCGGCCTCCGAAACGGAAACGGAAGGGCTGGGCTGAGGCCTCGGAAAACAAGATTTCCCGGCACACAGGCCCGACGAGAGCATATCGGGCTCGGCAACCATAGAGTCGCTTCTGAAAGTTTCCCACGCTTCCGGTCCGCTCCCGAGTCGTAATAAATGCGGATTCCGTGGGAAATGATCAGTAATATCTGGTGATGTCAGCACAATATCAGCGATACTTTACCTTCTGCTTTTCTTTTCCTCATTTAATTTTATCTTGAGTAAGAATCCGGTGTTTTATTTTTGTGGGTGATAAGCGATATTAGTTTGAAAAATATTAATAGTGCACTGGGGCTCACAGGGCTGTGCCAGCTAGAGGAAAATTTGAATTTACTGAATTTCTGCATAGTAATCTTGTAAGAGCATATGTAGTTTTTCCCCACTTATTAAATTAAATAAAATGTATAATATACATTTCATGCAAAGGAGTGTATTAAAATACATTTTGTCTTCATTCCTTTTCTTTCAATAATGAAACCACAGGTTTGAGAGATAACATACAGCATCATTCAAAAAACTGTTCTCATGTACATTTTTGTATGTCTGGCAAACAAATGTTAATTCTTTTCAATGGAGTGAAATAAAGCTTTATAGTCAGACAACAGGATATTTCTTGAATTCAAAAGCTAAGGGTAAAATGCTTGCTTTTGGAAAAATTCTTCATTGAGAAAAACAAATGTCTATGCGGTGTTGAGTTAAAATTTTGCTGCTTTTCTATATCTTCCTATATTAGGCTGTAGATTAGAATTCTAAGCTGACAAGTAATGTGGATGATGATTCATCCAGTAAAAACACTTGACAGGATTATAACATTTCAAATTACTGTATCACTGTATTTTTAATTTTAAAAAATCAATCAATTATATTGTTATGCTTATATGTAGGACTTTATTAAGTATATATCATATTTTCTTTTTTTAAAATAAAGGTCTCTTTTGAGTGTTGTGATCTGGGACAGACCAAAAAGCTTGCCAAGAAAAGCAAATTTGTCAAATTGCTGACAAGGTTTTCTTCCTGTCTCATGTTTGACAGGCTTTATCATCCCATCTTAGAGACATACGACTCCCTTTAGTAATTTCTTTTTATTTTCTCTTTTAATACAAAAGAAACAAGCAGACAAAACCCCGTTATCCTACCTCCACTTTCCCTTCTACCCCCACCCCGCTCCCCCACCCTCATCCAGGAGTGCAGCCTCCCCTTTGCTGCTGACTCCAAAGTCAGTTTTTCAAGGAGACATCCAAAATGCTAGTTCTCTTCAATCAAAGTTAGATCCAGATCACTGAAGTCTGGTTGGAAGAGTGTCCTTTTGCTTGCTAAATTCCAATTTATTTGTCTTGCTGCTTGTACTGCTGCTGCTTCTTCTTCATCATCTTCTTCGCTTTCACTGAGCACCTGGATACAATTATTAATGGGACTGCAAGGAGCTGAGGGTGATTGTGGGCTGCAAGTCAAGAGCCATGATGGATAGCCACTTTCCTCAGATTTGTCTAACTGACAGACTTCCCCTGCAAATGGTTTCTGTCAAAAAAAATAAAGAAATGTGTATTTCAACACGTTTATCTTGTGTTCTAATGTCAACTTGTAGGCATACACATGGTTAGGTGAATTGGAACACTAGTATGACTTACTATAGTGATTGCTCAGTTCCAGAAATTAAATATCATTATCAAAATTGCATTATTATATAAGAAGCTGCTATTATGACTAGAGACATTTTAAGTGTCCGGCTTGGCTGGGATACAGACATGAATGTCCAAAAACTGCTTTCATTAACAAACCAAATCTGACAAGTCTATGGCAAAGTAGTACTTTCTAAAACATTCTAGATATATATAACCAATTGTTCTATTGACATCTCTACTACTTCTAAGCTATCTTTATTGTTTTATCATAGTAATTTTATCTACGGTTTCTCCAACCTCTGACTATAGATTGCATTACAGATAAACTAACAACCAGTTGTTCAAAGGTATAATGGCAATGAATGAGTGGTACTTACGATCAATCCTTGAAGTTCCATTTTGTCCCAGTACCCACATGATCACCACTTGTGACCTTCCCCGTCAACTTCTCACAATCAAACTCAATGGGGAAGCCAGCAGGAATGGCTTCTGTTACTTTCTCCCAATTCTGCAGTACCCATCCGCACCTAGCCACACTTGTGCTGAGCTGCAGCAGCCACTTATGTATTGTGCCCTCCAGGGCACCGATCCCACACTATGTTCTGCCATGCCTACATTGAGCTGCAACAGCCACCTATGTTCTATCTAAAGCAGGGATCTCCAACCTTGGCAACTTTAAGGCTGACAGACTTCAACTCCCAGAATTCTCAGAGTTGAAGTCCTCCAGGCTTAAAGTTGCCATGGTTGGAGACCCCTGATCCAGAGCACTCACCCTGCCCTTGAATGCACCGCATCAGCCACCCATCCACTGTTTGCAAACCACCTGGGATTTGCAACTTTTTGTCAGCTTCCCACTTACTTTGCTTGTTGGAAGCTGACAGAAAGTAGTGAGGAGATCCTGACTTAACAGCAATTAGGGACTACCAGGATCTCTGTTGCTAAGCAACACGGTCCTGTGACATTCCACTTTACAACCACATCCTTCATGACAAATTCCAGTTCAATTACCACTGTTTAAAAGGGGACCCACCTATGGACTAATCTGGAAAAAAAAATCAGGATTTTTCCATCAAGGATCATTGGGTAATTTTTTGCTAGTGAATTCAAAAGAAGAAAAAACAGGACCTATAGTGGAATGCTTTGTTCTAAGTATGAAGAATACTGTGAACTGTCTTCAGCTATTTGGCTCTAATTCTCCTTACTCATGAATGGTTTCAAATAACCATTGACTCTTCTAACAATAAATTAATATCCTACTAATACAGGTCATTATAAATCCCAGCATTCATCAAGACAAGATTATTTCACTGATGATATTACCCAGTTTATCTGCATGTAAACAACCAAGCTCAGAGAACACTAAGGACCCCTCAAAATTATTTCAATATAACTGCCAATGCAAGTCTCCTCTTTGGAAGGATCTGTGTTATATAAGATCTGGTCTGCCATTTCTAATAAATATCCATGGAGCAAAGTCCTCAATTTGCAACCACAATAGAGACCAAAAATTTAGCTATCTAAAATTTAGTGGTGCAATCATTAAGTGAGGCATCATGTGACGGAACACGATTTTATCTTTTTTGCCCTGACAATCATGACTGCAACTTGTGACCTTCCACGTCAGCTTCCCAAGTGATTGGTTGGGAAGGTCGCAGATGGCAAGTGACTACAGGATGTTGCAACCATTATAAATGTGTGTTGGTTGCCAAATGGCCAAATCATGATCACATGACTATAGGGATGCTGCAGCAGTCATAACTGCAAGGACCAATCACAAGTGACTTTTTTCAGCGCCGTAATATCTTCAAATGGTCACAAAACAAATTGTTGTAAGTTTATGAATTTTGTTGGGTGCAATATACAGGTAGTCCTCAACTTGCGACTGGTTGCTTAGTGACTCTTCCAAAGTTACGATAGCCCCCAAAAGTCACTTATGATCCAGATTTGAAGACAGCCCGGCTTCTTCCCTTGGTCACATTTTGGGCTTAGCAATTGGCCCACATGTATGGCCGTTTGCAGCCGTGTGACTGCATTTTACAGTCATGTAGTCTGCAATTGGTCATGTGACTGCAAGTTAGTGTTTTTTCCCCCCCTGGAAACCAGCATTTAACTTCTGGGTTCCGGCAAACAACACCCATTGTAGACAATAAGTTTGCTTAACCACCGTGGATTCATTTAACCACTGCAAAAAATATTGTAAAATGGGTTGATCACGTGATGACCCACTTAATGATCGGCAAAACTTGCAACCGTATTTGCAAGCTCAATTACAGTTATAAATCGAGGACTACCTGTAGATAACCCCCAATGTTTTCCAGAGTGGGTTGTACTCATTTTAACGCATTGCTTAGTGCCATATAATTGATGAATGTAATGTGTTTTGCTCCCCAGAACAATCCAATTTTATTTCAGTGATTTTTCAGGTTTTTTTACTTCCCTTTTCACTTCACCTTTTCACTGATTTTACAGGGAGGTTTCGATCAACATCAAATGATGCTTCCTTTCTTACCTGATTCATCTTGTAGAAATCAAGTGAGGGCCGATGCCACCTCACATCCTCTTCATGGCGCCGCTTGAGACCACATTTCCTGGTGTCCAAGTCACAAGGCTGTGAGCGGCTGCGAGGGAGGCTGTGCTGGTGCCGAAGGAGCTCTGGTGTGGAAGTGGTAGAGCTCTGCGGGGATGGCAAGAATCTGACCGGTGACAGAGAGAAACGGCGTTGCAGAGGGTAGGGCTGCAATGTCTCTCCAGCCTCCCATGGTACGCTTGCTGGCGATTCTCGAGACAGAGCCAGACTGAAAAACGGTGGGCTCCTGCCACCAACAGCACCATCTTGAACACACTGATAAGAGGCACTGGGGACTGGATTGAAGCAAAGTCTGTTGGCTTCCTGAACCAGGTTCTGGGATTGTACTGCTAAAGTGTCCACTCCACTGGTCTCCCGACGTTTGATATGTGTCCACACTTTGGAGCCCAGGGGTCTCCAGACAGCTTGCCAGCGGGAAAGGTCTTCGGGCACTGAGAGTGAACGACAGTGTCTTTTGGTAGGGGGCACAGAAACTTTTTCTGAAACTAAAGAGTTGGTGGCCAGTGCTTGGGATGCAAGATTGTTCAGAGGGCTGTTTTCTGGGCTGCAAGTTGGCAAGGGAAGGCTTAGGCTGGACTGTTGGTAAGGAACTGTGTTGTCTTGGAGATGGATCTTTGGACAGGGAGCTAGGTCCCTCCATGAAGTCCCCTCTGTAAAGAATAACATAAGAAATTTAAGTTGAGAGGCGTAGCTGTCATCCAGATCAACTTAGTTAAATATTCTATGACATGCAATTTAACATGACATGCAATTTAACAAAAAGATACTGGATTCCTCACATGAAGTTGGAACACTTTCCAGCCTACTCCTTTAAACATTTTAAATATATATTTTAACAACAACTATAAAGAACTGCTTAGTACATTAACTCATAAATGATCTAAATTTAATTACTCTTCCTTACCTCCATTAAAATGTTTAACTTAATTCTCCAGACAAATATTCACAATCTGGTTCTTTCTAGTCCCTTAATGATGATAATGGCAGATAAATAAAAGGTTTCTGAATTAAGGATGTGATTATTTCTTACTGTACTGGAAAAGGAGATGTTTATGAATCAAAGAAAGAATAATGCTTCTTGGAGAAAATCACATTTTCATAGAGAAGAAGCAGCATACAGACAGAGGTTTACATCATCTATGTCTAGACAACATCTTCTCTACGGCCTGCAAATCAGCTAATTGGAGTTTAAAATCTAGAAAAGGCTTCCTTAGATCAATGGAAGACTTCAAAGAATTTAAAAGCAGAGAGGACCTATGAAAAGCTACAGAGAACCAACACTTGGATGGATTCATCGGGGGAGCTGGAACCTGGGCCTGGGAAGGATGGAAAACACTGAACAGACTGTGCACAAGTGTAACAAGATCCAGAGATACTTGAACAAATGGCAGTATCCGATAACTTTTGCCCTTTTTCAATTGTGGTGACATGCAGACAACAACACATATGTTAACCTTTCCTTTGTGTCCTGATCAATGTACACTTGAGGACCTCATGACAGCACGACAGAATGCAATTAATGTTGCTAGTTTCTAGGCAGGATCTGTTTAATACCGGTACTTTAATGTTGTATTTTATATCATAGATTTTAAATTTTATGTCTTATGCCTTATTTTAATTGTGATGCTTCTGACATGAATAAACAAACATTGTTGCATTCCATTTATAGTTGGATGTTAAAAAGGCGGCGGGGGGGAATAGACACTATCACTTTTATTTATTTCTACTGGAGAAATTAAAGAGAGAGAGAACTGACTGAACAATGTAAAACACACTTTTGGTTTATTTAAAAACTTCCTGTTTTCAAATGTTTAGCATTCCTGAGGATATGTTTTCTATTGTTCTCTTCCATCTATATGGAAAAATACATTTAATGCAACTACTGGATTATAATACTGCTACTTCCTTCCTAGTCATATCTTTAGAAAAGAAAGGCAAAAAACATACTTTTTAAATTCTATTAAGATTCCTTTGCCCAACACCCTGCGTGTAACTGCAAAAACAGCCAGAATTACTCGTGAAAATCATCAAATGGGTGAAGTACAAGTTAAAAATACATGCAGCTATGAAGTAAACACAGAGAAGAAACTCTTAAGAGTTATCTGTTTTTATATATATGACATTTGGCTTTCTCAAAATAGCTAAAAATCAATATCGATTATTTGAGCCAAAAACTTCCACCCACAAGTAAAAATATTTATGTTAGGTTTGGACATGCAATTAAGGGAACTAATCTATAGTGTAAGGAACAGACACCAGATAGCAAACACCAGATAGATTGTGAAACATAAAATTATTATTTTAGACAAGACAGAAGGGAGAAGAATCATTATCTGCAAGACCAACAGAATGATAGCCATATTAAATAATAAGCTTTAACATCATAGTTAATATATAGTAGCATAAGCAATAGATATTATAGAACTCTAAAGACGTATGCCTTTAGTTTTTCTTAATTTGAGAAGTAACATTTTGTAGAAGAAACAAGATCCCTGAGTTAGATTCAAATTCTGACAGGCCAGTAATAATCTATACAATAAGTAAATGAACAGGTTTAATGCCAAATTTTATGTTTTACAAACTATCCAGGAACTTGCTAATGAGAAAAGTAAACATTATGGCACTTATTACTTTAAACAATATTTTCAGCCAATGCATTAAAACATTTATATATAAACTATTCCAATTCCAAATGTTTACAATATAATGGTGTTTTAAGGCAAATTGCTGTGCAATATATGGTAATAACTATATAATATAGTCGCAAGATGCTCAGAACAATTACAGGAATGATTCATTTTGGGAAACCGCATTTCCTTTCTCTCTTGTATAAAATGTGCCCAAAAGGAATTGGGCATGTCTTAGTGACTAAACAATAAAAAAATAAATCATACAGCAAATTAAAGTCTTACTTTTAAAAATAAAAGCTATTTTATTCAGGAGCCAATTTCAGGAACAAAGGTTGCTTTATTTTAAGGGCCATTTAGGAATCCTGTAATATATATAACTTAAAATATGACTTTATAAGCAATATTATTCGAACATTCTATTTGTAATAAGAGTGGTAGCATATTAATTTTAAATGTTAGAATATATGCTTTAATTTATTCACCTTGAGTTTCTTACACTGCATGCTAAAATTGCTCTATTTATGTATTAAGCTTGTAATACTATTGACTATTAAAGTCCCTTTAAAATTATTCATCGCAATAGGTTTTTACTTTTTTGCTAGAGCCAGTTTTTAGAAAGAGTTTTATTATATTATATATCCTAAAATTCTTACGTAAGAAAACCATTGGAACTATTTATTCAAGTTATGCATTTACCATCGGAAGCAGCTAATATGGATACTGCAACATGAAACTATTGAGAACTTCCAGTACATACATACAGAAATAAGAAACCTACAATTTAAAACCTATTAAATTTTTAAAACATTTTCCTCCTCTACAGATTGCCTGAAAAGAGTAATCACTGTTACTATTTAAACATTCCAGCTTTTATCTTACTGATTAAAAATGAACATTTGCTATTTTGACCAAAGGTTCATTTAAGAAGGGTAACCGTATTTCAAATATATAGCCTACACAAGAAGACCAGAAAGTAAGTTTATCTTGTTAACTATGTGCTTCATGTAGAAAACATAAGAAGAAAAAGAAGACAAGAGATGTAGGCACAAAGAGTGGAAGTCCAGCCAGATGTTCTTACCAGGCGTTATCTGGAAGGGGCTGCCACAGCTGGCCACATTAGCATGATCGGGCAAAGGCTAGGAAGGGAAACACAAAAAATCACCATATCACAGCAAGGACCAGCACTTTATAAACAGGTTTAGTTCTGCAATTCCCACCATTCTAACAGCATTAAAATATGATGCCCGCTTCCCAATTCTTACAGCATTCTCTCTAAGTATACAACATTTAAGTTTTACCCTAAGGGAATCTTTCTAGCATTTCAAATAAACTGAAAGCTGAGATAGTTGGGATAAAATAATCAATCAGAAACTATGATTTACTCAAGCTTGATCACTAGACTTCTACACCACGCTGTCAACCCTAGACTAATAACTATGATATTTGACAGTTTTAAAATTTTCCATTTATGCTTTGCCCATTTTAGATTAAAATTTTAAAGATACTTCCCTACCCCACCCCTACGGGAAATGTGAAAATGCCAGTGGAAAAAAAAACTTTTACATTTTATCCATGAAATTAATTTACGGTACTTGTTTAGTTGGATTCCATTTTTATTTTTTGTATTTTTTCCAATTTTTCAAAAGCTCTCTGAATCAATGACAATATAATGTTAATTATTTATCTGTATGAAAGCTCTATTATTGAGAAAATGAGCAGTTTTAAGATAATTTTCTGAAATATGACTTACCAGATTATCTACATTCTAATATCTTCAAAAATCTTTAACCATGACAAAATATGCCCGACTGAATTTCATGTCCAGCAGAAAATTAGTGGAAAGGCCCATTTATGGCATCTTTATCCCTCCCCATCCTGTAATGGTTTGCTTTCAAATGCTGACAGACTAACATATAGCCACATTACTGGGGTATATTTTCCATTCCAGATCACTAGTTTTCTGTCGCATAGCTTCATCTACTCAAAGAACATTACAAGAACAAACGTGATTGTACCTTTCCTGCAAAAGCTTCATTAGGCCACATCCCATTCTTGGAAGTCTACACCTCAGTGTTCAAACTTCTGGATGGAAAAGATAAGTTCTATTCCTGGCTGCACCTGCAGGGACTTTGTGCTGCTATAATGTATTAATTTCCAGGCACGTTCACCATGGACTCCAGACCTAAAAAGAATCAGGAAGCACATGCTTCATATTCCACTGAATCACTCCCTTTTAATTTATGTTTTGATATAGGAGCATATTATCCTTGGTTTTTCAAGTCAGCTCAGCTCTCCTTAGGTTACAAGGATAGTCTGTGGAGGGAATTTCTTTGTACAGCTGTTTCTGCCCCTATTAAGAAAAAAAAACATGGGAAAAGTACAGACCTAGAAATGCTTTACATTAAATAATTAGGATGACTGGAAATTAAGATAAGACGACATTTACACAAGCTTAAAATTGGTGGGAGAACAGGACTGTCTTTACCCTGGTTCATCTTATCCTCCAGTTGCACTGTTGCTAGAGTGGCTCTGCTCACAGGTACTCATGCTTTAGCATCCTCTGTCTTGTTGCAACATGCTGTACATGAGTTTCAGCTGATCTATAATATACCAGCATGCATACTATTGTGTGTACCAAAGTTTGCCCATGTAACACTTCAGATGTGTGAGCTGTATTAGTGTTCCCAGGATTCTTCCAGGTGCAATTCAAAGTGCGGGCTATCACCTTTAAAGCTCTACATGGCACAAGGCCAGACCACATGCGAGCTGCCTGTTTCCATTCATTTGTGCCCATCTCACCAGATCTGGCAGGGCAAGCATGCACTGGATCCCTTTAGTGAAATAGATTCATTAGGCAGACAAAAGGGACATTCTTTTCTGTTGCCATGTCTGTACAGTGGAACAACTTCCCCTTAGAAGTAAGGATGGTACTGACCTCATTGGCCTTAAGGAAAGCTGTAATAAAACTAGTTTTTTTCTCATATAAGCATTAGGGCTAAGTTGTTAATGAAGCTTGATGTTAGTGAATTTGATACTGAGGATTAGGTGTGAGATACCTTGACTTTCATATTCTGCATGTTATATTTCACTGCTTTTTTGCATTTCCATTCATACTGTTTTATTGTTTTGCACTGTGATGTGTCCAGAGTTGTTTAATATCAGTGACCATATATATTTTATGAATAATAACTCTTAGAAAACAAGCAATTTCATATAAATTGAGTTTCTATACTTCTGCCATAAAGGCTGCATTTAGAAGCCTAAGACATTTAGCAAGGAATGGTTCTGGCATCAATTCTTGTCAATGTACATGTGCAGTTATTATACCAAAATATTTGCTTAACGGTCATCCTATGGAAGCAATACACTTGGTATTTATTCTTTCAAGCAACAGAATATTGTAAGATAGGAACAAGCAAGTAGCACCATCAGAAGGTGATGGCAATACTGGTAACAGCAAACAAACCAGGTGGTGAGAAAGGCCTGAAATAAACACACATTTTTCTAATTTTTCTAATTTATTCTATCATGTCATCTTAATGTTGTGAGAAGAGAATATAATAACACAAGATGTTGCAACAAACTAAACTCCTAATACTTATGACAGGCTTATTATGTGATCCAAATAAACAAATTTATACTTATCTGAAATTTTCCTTCTGCAAACTCCATAATTTTAAGAACTCTGTTACCAGTTCACAGAATATCTCTTATCCTTACTATTTAATAAAATTCAGCCTGCTTTCCCCATAAATGCAATATAATTGTTATGCTAAATCAAAGCAGAGAAACTTGTGTTTCAGAACTTATTTTAGTAGTGGCCAGCCAGAAGTAAAAAAAAAAATGTAAGTAGAGTATTTTAGCAAAATTCTTCCATTTTTTGGTGACTACAGCTACCTATAGCATATAATTTATGTAGTAGGTATCATCGTGCAGCATTAAATTCCACACCTTAATCATGTCTACACATAAAATAGCCTTTCTGTTCTTAAACAGGCTACCAATGATATTTTTCTAGAGGAAGATAATCTATTACCCACCACTATGAAATTTAATCCCAACAGACATTAGTAGTTTGATAAATATACAAATATATGGGGTGGGTGGAGCAGGGAAGTGCCTAATGATGTTTCTATTGATTTTTTAATAT
Organism: Notechis scutatus; assembly: GCF_049901735.1. Lineage (NCBI taxonomy): Eukaryota > Metazoa > Chordata > Lepidosauria > Squamata > Elapidae > Notechis > Notechis scutatus. The sequence goes on from NC_142010.1 coordinate 69,343,373, forward strand.
TAAAAACTAGTTATTCCATAATCTCAAAAGTAAAATAGCCTAAGCAAGTGTCTAGAAGATCAAAAACTGCTTCAGGTCTACTCAGTTTAATTATTTCAGCAAGAAAATACCCTGTTGTTGAATGACAGGTTGCTAATTACTCTTTTTTTGAGCTACCTGTTGCCCATCTCAGCTTTATATGTATTTAAAAAAAAACACTTAGGCATACAGGTTACAGGTTCTCACCCATCCTTTCACATATTTACTTTTAAAAATGTTCTGTATCTCCTGACGAGGTGTTGGATAAAGTAAGCATGAAAAATTTCACAGTCACTGATACCTGCTCTCTCTGAATAATGGCCTCTTTAAAAATATCTACTGCAAAGATACTGGCAGTTTCTGAAGTTATTTTAGCTTTTTCAAGCTACAGAAGTGAAGCACAGATTACCTGACAAACAAAACTAAAGTTTCAAAGAAGATGTAAGTTATATAATAAACCCCATTCTGCCTCTACAGAATCTAGCATACTACTGGTTCTTACAGGTAGTCCTTATTTAGCAACTACAGCGGAGACAGCAACTTGGTTGTTAAAGCAAAGCGATTGCTAAGTGGATGGTTTATTGGTTAGTCTTATGACCATATTAAAAATATAAAATTAAAATAAAATACAGGATATAAGTCCAGGGTAAAATAGGCAAAAGGAAAATACAGCAATAAAATACATGTGTGTTAAATATTGCTAAATGAAACCATGACGCCTAGACTGATAAATAAAAATATCTATTTGAACTGCAAACTTATATTCTAAAGCTGGTTTGTTAACTTATATATATATATATGAGAAAAATCATACCAGGTTGATGCTGAATGATATGCATTTCAATTTTTCCAAGCTCTGCTTTTGTAGCTGCTCAGTTATCAGTGTGATCATGGCTTCTTAGGAACGCCTGGCATTTTCTTGAGACTCCAGCACTTGCCAGTCTTCTGCCTTCCTCAGCAAGTCCAGCTGTATTTAATCATCATCAGTTACTATATCTGCTCATTCACCATCTAGCCAAATTCCATGTCATGCTCCTGATCCCTGCAGGAAACAGACATATTAATGCATCCTATTTGTTCAATTCTGATCTGTTCCTTAAAACCTGAATGTGCACATTATTTTTTTCCTTGTATTAATCCCTAGCTGCAATACGCAGGGAGAAAGCAAAGTCTGACAAGCAAATCAGATTGCAAAATAGTATTTCTTTCTTTTTACTAAAAAATGTGTGTGTGTGTGTGTGTGTGTGTGTGTGTGTGTTCTGTATATGTGTATTCTGTCCCAAAGAAGTCCCAGGGCATAAACTAACAGTCAGCAGAAGCATCCATGATTCTCTTATCCTCTTAAGCAGGACTCAACATCTTGTACCAAAACTTCAATGATGAATGAGGCTACTTAAATACTTTTTTGCAGAAACTCAAAATCTTTTGACTGTGATTCCTGAAAACTTACAATACCATAATTTATCATTCAAAGGAAAAGTCTTAAACACTTAAAAAAACACAGTTTAAAATCCCATATAAGCTAACACTCACTTACACATATCACATAGTCCCACTAAATATTCAAATGCTGTAGATACCGGTAGAAGTGATTGACACAGTCATCAACGAGTTTCTTGCTATCTGGGAATTTGAACCGCCTGCCTGTCTAAAATCACCCATCATTTTCATTTTTAATTTCATTTTTTTAATGTTTCAACAGACTCTCCTCCAAAGTTTCAATGCTTATTTTGTGATACAAATCTAAGAAACTAGATTATATTTTCTTCAGTATTTAGATCTCGCCCCTAATGAACCAGGTACAGTGAATGAAAATAATTAAAACAAGTGCTAACTCCATAAAATTCAAAATATTATAAAGAGTTCTGGTTAAAAGCAGTGAACACGGAATGGAAATTAAAAATAAATATGGTAAAAACCAACTCTCAAAAATAAGGCATTCAAATGATCATTAGCTACTCTTCCAATGCTCACTGAAATAAAATTCTCTTTACCGTCTTCCTCAAAATAGATATTGCGGGGGTGGTCAGGTCTTCTGAGGACAAGCTAACTGTCTTGTAATGGGGCAGACAATAAGAAGACCTGTCTCCAGGCTCCCACCCCCTCACTCCTAATGAAGAAAGGGATCCAAACCATCCTCTCTCAGCTTAAATAAAAGCAGGTTCTATTTGGAGGAGACATTCCTTAAGATATAGGGGGCAAAATCCACGAGACTTTAAAGCTTAATACCAAAACATTAAACTATATCCAGAAACCTAGTGGCAATCAAAGCCAAGCCTGCAAAATAAATATCCCATGCTAAAACAACTCTGATATGTTAGCAAGTGAGCAGATCAGCAAGTGAGCAGCTTCCAAGTAGTTTTCCAGAGCAATAGACTACACTTGAGGTGCTAAGGGCAGGAGTTACTGTAACCAATTTTTGTGCTCCCAAAAAGGCTGCAAACTGGAATACCAGCTGTGAGTGACCAAAATATAATTTCTACTTGTTGATCAACCAAGAACCATAGGTCCAGGAGAACCCCACGATTTGCTCCTTCAAGGATACTCTCTCAGTCTCCAAAACAGGAATCTAACCAAGGTAAAGGATTGATCGCTGTATCTTCTAGTTTCTAGCTCATACTTTATCTATCCTGAGGTAAAGGCTTCTTCCACATGAGTCAGGCCAAAAGAGTCTGAGACAAGCCTATGGTTGCAACAGAAGCTATGAATTCCTGATCCCATCCAAATCACATGTCCAGAGCATGGAAACTATAGAGTCCACCAGCTCCTCCAGTGCGGAACAATTGAATACCAGTCTTTTAATTTTAGGAGGGAGGACAATATGCCAGCAGTATACCTAATTTGCCCCCACAAGACAACTTCAATTTGTGAGGCGGGGTATTTGGTGACAAACAAGATCTCTTGTAGGATCATCACCACCATCAACCCCCTGAACCTTGAACTCATAGTTACAAAAGCACTCAAAGTGAGGGCAAATCTTAGATAGAACTACATACCCTTCTTTGCCCAATCAGAATCATTATCACGCCAAATCTAAACATTCATCTACCTCTTAATATGGAATGTGGTTTTATTATATAGGCTTCTGATATTCGCAAACAGCAGTCTTAGACCAGGTTGTTAAGTAATCTGGTCTTCCATATCCGTAGAAGAGGTAATTGAGTAGAAAAATTCATGTTCTCCTAAAATGAGCCGTGGTGCCGCAGTGGTTAGAATGCAGTACTGCGGGCTACTTCTGCTGACTGCCAGCTGCCAGCAGTTCAATTCTCACTAGCTCAAGGTTGACTTAACCTTCCATCCTTCCGAAGTCGGTAAAATGAGGACCCAGATTGTTGGGGGGCAATATGCTGACTCTATAAACCATTTAGAGAGGGCTGTAAAGCAACGTGAAGTGGCATATAAGTCTAAGTGCTATTGCTATTGCTAAAACATCCTGCTCAAGGCATACCCTTCCTCTACTATCACAGTAGTAATATGCCCTTGCTCTTAGCACTCCACCCTTAAGGTCTCAGACCTCCTGCCCCCACCATATTTCCTATAAATATAGTTAGCGGTCCAGAGTTACTTTATATGGATACCCACATAATCCAATGAATAAATAAATAGCTTCTTAAATGTATTATGTCAAAGCATACAATGCTTCATGATAAGGAAACCAAACTAATTACTGTATGCAAAAATATGAACAGTCTCATAGTCCACATGACTTGTTTCTTATCAGCATTGCTCAGCATTCAATAAATTGCATTATAAATTACAGTCACTATTTAACATTGTCACCTTTATCCCCGTTTGAGATTCCTTTCTTCATTTGTTTAACTAATCTCTCATATTGTATTTTATTAAATTATTTACTTCAATTTTCATTATACTTTACTTGCTTTTGGAATTCCTTGCTAATTTACCATTTTGTTTTGTACAAGTTAATGAAAATTAACAGTAATATTTGTTTATCAACATAGAAATATATATATATATATATATATATATATATATATATATATATATATATATATATATATATATATATATATATATATATATATATATATGGTTGTGGTTTCCCGTATTGTAGTTCTTTTAAGTGCACGCCAGATTATCTGCCATCATCAGGCTTCTGTATGATGATGGCATGCTGCGCCAACTAAAGAACTGCGATATAACACCATACATGTAATACCGAAAACTTAAGAAACATATATATATATATATATATATATATATATATATATATATATATATATATATATATATATATATATATATATGCAAAACAATTTTTAAACTGTAGCAGGAAACAAGTTATTTGTTTCATTCATTCTTAGGAAAAGCATATTAATGTTTATACAATACTTTGAATATTACAAAGTTCAAATCCTATGCACATTTTACCTATAAATAACACTGGCTAAATGTGTCTTATGTCTAAGTACATAGCAACAGGTTTTCATTGAAACCAATCTAGTCTTTGTAGTACAATCCAATAGATATCAGCATACTTGCTGATTTCAATAAACCTTACTTTTGAGGAAGAATAGTATTTTTGTCAATATATGGAGTAATCTACTGGTAGTTCACAAATCATGCTGTCCTAACATCTTTAAGAATAATATGTTGATTAAGCCACAGTTATTTGTGCTAAGCTATAAATTACAATTCACAAATCATAATGGCTAGGTTTACACTGTAGTTGAAGTCAAAACAAAATAGGTTTATAGGTTAATTTTAGAAACTCAGTCAATTATGACTATCCAAGGATTAATATAACTCACTCATCATTCAATCACAAGTGACTATTTCAGATTAAAATAGTTGGCAGCCTAACATCTATCTTAAAGAAATTAGAAAAAAACAGGAAAGATCTAATTATTTTTTTAAAAAACCATACTTTTATTTTTTGTTTCATTTCTTAATTATTTTTAGTATCTTTAACTTCCATTATATCCTTTCTGCTCAAATATTAATAATAAAAGTGATACAAAAAACTTTTTGCTATCATGGGGGATAGGGGCTCCATAGATTTACTAGTCTTATCCTTTGAAGTAAATAATGATTAAATATTGCAATGATAGAGAAAAATAGAATTCTAAAGAAAAAAATACTGTACAAAGGAGAAAGGGCTTTTATTAGAAATCTCCTACTAATTTAAGTAGATTTGCTCACATTCAGTCTCTCCATCCTCCTCTTCTTACCGCCCGGTTTTATTCTCTTCTTCATTGCTTGCTTTAAATGTTAAGGTCTTTTAGGGTGGACACCTACCCCCTTTTTTATATTTGCTTTTGAAATTCAGAGAGGTAGAATATGTTAGTGGTGCTAAATAAGTAGAAACAATAAAAATGCATATTCAAAAATTAGACTCATTAAGAATTAAGAGGGCTATCTAAAAAAACCTTTTTATCTTACATTTTAAAGAGATACCTACAACAGTTCAGTTACTATTACAAATTAAAGGCTTTGTAGAGGCTTTGTTCACACAACATGCAAGCCCATAATTAACCCAGCTCTCTGGGATATAGAGCACACTAGCCAATAAATTAAACACACAGTACTGGCTGGGTTTGCACAATGCAAAAAGAGTCACACACTTTATTTTATCCTAGCAAGTTATGCAAAACCAGGCTTACTTTGGGGCAAATCCATTTAAGTTAATGAAACGTTCCTCTACATTCCTACATTTTCCATTTCACTTAACTAAAATAACCATTAAAATCAACATTACACTTACCACATACATAGGTGTTTATAAAATTTTCTCAACTTTTTCTGGGTTAAATGTGTCTTAGATGCCAATCGAGACAATTTACATTAGCTCTATTTTAAATTTAATCAAGAATTGTAATCCTGATTCATTTAGCAGTTAATAGAGTATACTAGATTTGCATCTGAAAGAAGTTCAGACCTCTGCTCAGTCAGGGAGCCTACTGGGTGGCCTTGAATAAGTCAGTATCTTTCCACATTAACTACTAGGACTATTGTGAGAATCAGCTAAAACATGTACAATAATCTTCCACAGATCTCAAGTAAATAATGTAAAAGAAGCGTGGAACAAGAAGCAGAATTTAAATCTTGTATTATCTGGAAAGCACCTCCTGATTATTCTCCAGGACTGTTAGCCAAAATTATTCTTTTGCTTCATTTCCTGTTCTGCAATTATACACTGCATCTTCCTGTACTCCTCCTTATTTTAATAGCTTCAGGTCATGGGCCTTTAAAGGCTCCAGATAAATGAAGCCATTTTCCTTGATGCCTTTTTAACATTAAAGCCGAGCATGCCAACCCCCTTAAAAGAAAGTATTTTCTTTTGCAGTTGGTTTCTCATCCCGGCCTCTGTAATTTGATTTCATTCAGTTCTTTCAATTACATAATTACCTACTTAGTAAGCACAAATCAAGAGGTAGGCCTTAAGCAACCTCAGGGTTCCCTGCTACAACACACACACACACATGCTAGTAAGACTCCACGCCAAGACTGTATCGCAAGCAGTGTGATTCGACTGCTTTTAAGAATGGGTCCCATCAACCTAGTTTTAGAAATGCATCCACAGGGGACGCAGTCTCTTAACAAAGCAGGCCCTGTTCCACCCTCTTCTGAAGGAGCCAATCACCTCCTCCCCACTTCTCCACCGAGGCCCTCCATTCCACCCCAAATTCCCATACAGATTCACCCACTTAGCGACAACAGCCACCTCCTTGCCCGAAATCCCCACCTTGCCTCTCCCCTCTCCATCAACACCCACCCCTCCCGCACAAAAACAAAACCACCCCGACTTCCTTTTTTATGACAACATGTCCACAAGCCCCCATCTCTCACAAAGACCATCCCACCTTAGCCTGCTGCTTTTACCCCCTTCACGCCCAGAGTCTCTCTCTCTCTCCCCCCCCCACGCCTCTTCTCCCCACATTACCCATTCAGGCTCTGCAGCCCCTTCGGCACGTACCGAACACCCGATCCCTCCTCCTCCCCCCCCTCACGCCTGCTGGAGGGGGCGGCAGCTCCAACACCTCGCGGCGGCTCAGCCAGAGAAGTAGTGCGCCCCAATAGTCTCATGCGCCCCCCACTCCCTATTCTAAACACCGCTGGAACCAACCATCTAATTGAAGGGAGATTGCCTCCTGGACTCGCAGGCACTGGCAACCGCTGCCGGCCGGCCCTCTTCGTCTTCCAGCTGCCGCCCCCACCCGGCGGCCCGGGCTCCCAGCCCCCCGCCAGGAGCCTCCGCTCCCCTTTCCGTCAGGAGTGGATCGACCTGCTTGGGCCGAACCAACCACACAACAGTGGGGGGGGGGGCGGAAGGGGGGGTCAAATCTCTCGGGCAATCGAGAAGGCAGTTTCAGAAAGAAGACTCACGCATCCGTCCGGAGATAACACACGCCTCCCTCCGGCTATGAAAAGATTTCATCTTTTACGAGGCGGACTCACGGCCCCACAAGTACACCCCCCCCCATGGACCATACCACGTAGCAAAGTATGACGGGATACGTAGTACAATGTGGTGGGTTTTTGTTTTTTTGTTTTACTAGGATGGACAACCTTTGGATGACGGGGTGCAATTCGTTCTTCGGATTTCTTCCGAGCCACAGGCATGGTTGAAATTCTGAGATTGCTCAGTTTTATTAAACGCATAACATTTCCGAATTCATATTTTATGCTAAAATTACTGTATATCTAAAATACAGCTTGATGAGCATGTTGAGAGTACTTTGCTTTCTACCAGACATCTAATTCCTATCTGAAATTGCACAACAACCACTATTACTCTTGAATGTTGTCCCTTCCATTAAAGAAAAAAAGTATCTCTAAGTCTACTTATAAAACACATAAACAACTATTACCATGATTGGAACAAAGTATGACAGATTGTAGGAGTGTAATGAATAATTATAATGTACTCCAACATTGGTTAAGTTTCAATAAAGCAAATATTTACTTTCAGAAGAGTACATAACTTGTATTAGCACATGCTTACTTGTGGTTAACATAACCCAATCAATGTGTTCTACTACCCACCTACTAAACACATGGGCTGAGTTTGCAGATCTACACAGCTAAAATGTGGTGAGCTAATTTCTAGTTCTATGTATCATATGAATATAGTTCTAGAATTACAACTTGACACTGTCATCATGTCTAAAGATTGACAAAGTGGCTGTATTCACTGCTACTGTAATAATGTGATTTTGGTTAGTGTTATTCGAACCCACTTATTACACTTTAACTTGCATGCACAGGTCACTAGTTCATTCAAAAATAAGAGATTCTGCTCAGTACATTGTGTGAACCACAAACATGGTATAAGACCAGGTGCCTCTTTTCCCCCCCTTAAAGCCATTTTAAATAAGCAAATGAAATTCAATACTACAAGCAAAGATATTTCAATGATTCTGTTGTTTGTTGCTGTCCACTAGAGTTTCTATAAGACAAGCTTTCTGAATATTCCTACATAGGGCACATTTATTCGGATTTAACAGCAATGGAATAAAGCATTTTTACCCAAAAGGAAAGATGCAAATTGTACCCCTTAACTCTTATAATGAACCTAACACTTTTTGCTATGCATCACCATACAAGTGTAACATTCATATTCAAGCAAATAAAGAATGTCAATTAGGAATCAAATACAAAACATGTTATTTTATCCAACCACAGAGCATGTGTGAAGCAGACAGGAATTAACCAGTAACAAACCTAGTGACAGAACATGAGCTCCGAGCAATTTAATTACCTGTACATGGTTCAGAATTTTGATTCTCAATTTCTTTACTGCAACCAACAAGCCATAATGCTTTAGTTTAGTAGCAATCAATTGCTTTATACTGTACACTTATAATAGGAATATAAATAGTGGAGAGTCAATAGGAAATGCTTTGTGTTGTAGCTAAATAATGATTATATAGAAAACTATCAAATATAGAAATGGAAGTTCCTCTTGTTACAAAATTATGGATTTTGTAGCAAACTGAGTGACAATACAGGTGGACCACAGTGGCAAAAACCCCTTGAAATTAGCTCTTTCTCTTAAATCATTGACTGCATTGGGATCCCATGAGAACAAAACGAGAGCCAGGAATCAAATGGACAGTCTTCAGTATCTTCCGTGAAATGTTCCCTGTTGGAGAATGTATCCTGAAACAGCGGATAAAAATGGCCAGATGACGACAATCCAGAAATCTATGGGAGCAGAACAATAACATGAAATAAGTTGTCTAAGTTAGTGACTGGTCTGAAGATGTCATTTTAAAAAAGGAAGGTTTTGTGTATGTCCATAACACTAATCCCATACTTAAAATCTTATGTCACATAAAGATATAGAATGCTCAACTCTGCTTAGCATTAAATACAGGTTATGATTTTGTTCACACATTGTCAAATCCTTTTGTCATTTAACTATTCCAAAATAAGGCCATATAGAATATAATTAAACAAAATCCCAATACCTCTTCTCCTAGGACTTCTTTGCAAATATTTTCCTGAATAGACCGAGCCTCAAACCAGTCGTTTGGGAGATTAGACAAAAGATCCATTTTGGTCACCAACTCCTGCCTTGCAAAACAGAGCAGGTTGTTCATACTAAGCCAGGCAGCAAATGCATTAAATAGCTTTAGAGCCTAAACTGAGAAAAAGCAATCTGCAGTTGTCTGTCTTAACAGTCGGTTTAGATCTCCAGAAAGAGCTGTCTAGGTTTTTGCTGACAACTCATTTAGAGCCTAGAGAGCAAAGAGGGCGACCCAATCACTTTGGACTGTGGCCTTGCCAACTGCTATGTGACCCTTCAAAACATTTTAAGCTAATTCAATCTTCAACCCACAAAAAGTTCCATACTCCTGTCTTAGAATGTAAATAAAAACCCATTGGAAAAATGTAATAGGAGTAGTTGAAGATGTCAGCCGAAATGCTTCCACCTTCTGCCACAGAATCATAGCCAATATATAGGCAACCCATGGAAATTAATGGAATGAAAATATAAAATGGTATTTTACTCACTTCTTCTTTTCTCATATATATGATCCTTCTCATTTTCTACCTTAACATAGTGCAAAATACTCCCAGCCTTTAATGGGCACCAGAACCATTTGTCTCACTGAAGAGCATGACAACTCTGTTGACAATTAACTCTGTCTCCATGGTGATAAGGAACACCAAGGAGAGAGCATATGGACTGAAGATTAGGCCTGCAATTCCTAAATAGTGTGGGAGCATTACTTTGTAAGTGGGTCACCAGGCTGCTGGCAGTAAATATTGCACAATAAAGGTGGCTATTAACAATACAGAATTATAATTAAAAGTAAACCTGCCAAATGATGGATTTTATTAATAAGTTTCTGATAGCTAAATATCTGACTGGAGAAGTATATGGTTGGGTGTGTCTTAATTTACTTTTAAACATTTCTGCTCAAACTAAATAAGCAAAATTAGAAATTTGAGGGTCTTCCTGGACTCACAGCTCCTACTTGATGAACAAGTGTTAGCTGTGGCCTGGAAGAATTTTGCACAACTCCAACTGGTGTACGTACCCCTTACACAGTTTCCTAAATTGGGGGCCCCTTCAGACAGTCATTTATACTCATGTCACCTTGTGATTTGACTTCAGCAACACGCTCTACATGAGGCTGCTCTTGAAAACCACTCAAAAGCTCTAATTGGTCCAGAATGAAGCATGCCTCTATATGCCCATATAACATCTCTACTCTGCAAGCTGCACTATTTGCCAGTTTGCAACTGGGTTTGATTCAAGATGCTGGTTGTTACATATATTTAAAAGTCGTAGAGCTGGTTACTTGAGGGACTGCCATAGCATCTGCTTCACCAATTCAATTAAGATGCCCCCTAGAACAAGGTTCCCAAGATCTGGAGGGACCGCACTCTGATGTTGTTTAGAAGAGCCTGAAACACTCATCCAGGTCTTTGCTTCAATGCATTTGCCATCTTTTGGCTTTAATTGCTTTAATTGTAATTTTTGTTTTTGTTGTTTTATTTGATTATTGTGAATCACTCAGATTTGTTGAGAAGCATTTTTATTATTAGAAATACTTCCCTCTCATGTCCAGGTGGATCCCAATCATGAAGTGCCCTTCGCCAAAGCTTAATCTGCATGTCCCACGAGCGACGACTGTACTTTTTATATTTATTTGGAGTACATGGATGAATACCTGATTGGCGAGCCATCCTAGAAGGAAGCATGAGAAATGAAAAGGCACCTCTAGGCCTCCCAAAAAATGAGCACAGAGAGAATTGTTAAAGCAAGTCTTTTAAGGGTCTTTATCTCAAGACCAGATTCTAAAATGAGCAGCCCAAATTATAGGACTTTGAGGAGAACTGCTAGTGATGACCACAAGTAGGAGCCCACCCAAGCTTCTGCTATATGTAGAGGTCTAATAAAAACCAAGAGAGAAATAACAGTTACTGCTTACCTGGGAACCTGTTGGACAAAGTGCTGGTAACCAATGGTATTTTTCCCATAATCTATCTGCTTTTGTCTTCTTCGTAAGACAGCCTCATCTGTCTCTATATAAGTTCTACAAATGGAAGGAAAAATGCTAGAGAGAGAAACATATCAATTACTTAATAAACTATAGAAATACCTATTATGAAACTTACCCAGAACCTGGACAGGATTTTCTCGCCCAATCTGACCTTGTACCTACCCCCACACTCACCATTTTCACTCCAGGTGAGAAAACCTGAAATGACCTATTTGAAGAAAAAAAAAAGTTTGAATACTGAACATGGAGACACAATGCATTTGCATCTTAACTTTCCATTTGAGAAGTCACTATTCTTCAAATATTCACAGAGTAAAAGAAATGAAGTGAGACTTTTACAGAATGTGGTAAAAATGTAACAAAATGATTTCTACACATTAGAGATAAAGTAGTTGTTCATGGTAAAAGCTCTCTCAATATATAATCTTTTTCTCTGGAAAAACAACTGAAGCATCAAGCCTTTAAAAAAATTATCAACAGTAAAAACTGATCATTGGAATTAAATGTTTTCTAATTTCAGATCATTTAAAACCAGGGCTCATTTCTTTCTGAGACACTGGTAGGAATTCTGAGCATACAGTGTTGATAACCATCATTAAATAGCATCTATGAGGTTCATGGCCAGTAAAAATAATATATTTACTAAAGGGTAAACTGGTGAGGTTGTTCTCACCTGCTCCTTAGCTTTGTCCCCAACTTATCTTGGGGGAGACATGTATGCCCTCCCAAATAAAGCACTGGGCTGCATTTATTTATCTTTTTAGCCTCCACGACTACATATCAAGTCTAGAGGCCTTCTTACTACTAATGTTTTGATTCAGAGACTTCTTTGCTGCATATCAGTCTCTAGATCCTTTTCATTAAAGGATTTTTGGAAAAGTAGTCCTTAGAAAAGAAAGTTTAGAGGATTCAAGAAAGATGTCTGCAGACACACACCTGCTTGAGGAAGGAAAAAAGCAGGTTCTACGCAAAGTTGTGGCTTTCTCAAGAACAGATTCTAATATATAGATAGTTCTCAACTTAACAGTTCATTTGGTGACCCTTCAAAGTTACAATGGCATGAAAAAAATGAGTTATGACAGTTTTTCAGACAATCATTGCAGCATCCCTGTGGTCATGTGATCAAAATTCAGATGCTTGGCAACAGACATATATTTATGACTGTTGCTGTGTCTTGGGGTCATGTGATCCCCTTTTACGACCTGACAAGCAAAATCAACAGGGGATCGAGATTCACATGGGACAAAATTCATTTAATAACTCTCTTGCTCAGCAATGGAAAATTTGGGTTTAATTGTGGTCGTAAGTTGAGGATTGTATTATTTCTTTTGTTATCCCATGCTTTTTTTGTCTATACGTCACACTTGGAATACTCAAGTAGGCTTAGACTTTTTATTTAACACAGTGAATCTAGTTTACAGCATAGTCCAGTGGTCTTTACTGGGCTACTGACTTCAAAATGTAGTGGAAAAACATTATGTTCAATACAGTGAATGAACAGCGGGGGGAAATACTTAAATGAATATTCTACCTACAGACTTCTCATGGTCTTAAAAAAAGCACAATTGAAGTGGCATAAAAGCACTCAACACAAATAATTTTGTGTAGAAATGGCTAAATATTAAAAGTGCCATGATCTGCTATGTAATTCGTCACTCAAAAATGTCACTGCTGCATGTGGCAACTCTGACTAGAGAATTAAAAATATTAATGTAGGGGCTCATCTACTGGATGAAAATCCACAATTCATTTTGAACCACACCTTCTATTTAGGCAAGAATCTATTAGATTGTAATTTAAATGAAAAACCTTCCACAGCTTTTCCAAAACATCCAAAACAATTATCTTCACTTCTGTCACCATAAAAACAGAAATATTATTATGAATCAATCTATACTTCCTCCAACTGATCCACAGAAGAATGCAATGTCCATCATGCAAGCAGATCTTTTCCCTCAAAGTAATTACATATTCTGGAATATAGTAACAAATTGTCTTCATACCCGTGCTCCACTTCTGTCCATCCATGTTGCTAAGATGGGGAGCTACAGTATATGGGAAAAAGCCATTTGTAAACATCTAAACTATCCCTCCAGAGATACACTGCTGAATTTAAAAACTAATAAAATAATATCTAATCTTTTAACTTTTTTATTGACTTTACATTGAACATCAAAAACATGACTAGTTCATAGATGATTTAGCAAGCAAGCATCTGTGTAATTTTCCACAATTTGAAAAAGCATGGCCTTTGAGATTTATGTAGATAGTAACTGACTTTGAAACATTGAGCTCAACACAGTAATCCAACTTCAGAAACTTTCAAACACTTCTGAAACATCAAATACTGAAATCATAACATTCAGCAGAAACATTTGTTTTTTCACTCACACTTAGAATAAGTCATTCCTAATTGTTTGCCTACATAAACTGTTTTACCTAGAGCCAAAAGATTTGGGCTTTTTTTTTGAGACTTCAAAGAAATATCCTAACAGTAGACTCCTATTATGGTAATAATGCAACTTCTCTTCCCAGTTTTTGTTACTTATAAGCTCCTTTCAAACACAACTGCAGAAAATTGTTCTTCGCTGAAATGCAGCAATTCTTCCAGCAGACAGGCCAAGCAAATTAAAACAGATAAGGAAAATTATCATTGCAATATAGGACTAAACTTAATCTTCAAAAATGCCTGCCCATTCTAGCCATTCAGACGGATAGGTTCACAAATTGGCCCATAGCCCTTGATCCATAGGAGTCATAGGAGAAAAAGAAAAAAGAAAACAACAGGCAAACTCTGTTGGACAAGTGTTCCCAATCACCTAACACAACTCCAACAGTTAATCTAATGAAACAGTATACAGTTAGTCCTCGACTTACCACAGTTCATTTAGTGACCACCCAAAGCTACAAATGGCACTCCAAAAAGTGACTTATGACCGTTTTTCACACTTATGACCACTGCAGCATCCCCATGGTCACATGCTTTATATTTGGATGCTTGTCAACTGTCTCACATTTAGGACAATTTCAGGGTCCCAGTCAGAGTCATACAATACCCTTTTGCAACTTTCTGACAAGCAAAGTCAATGAGGAAACCAACTAACTTAACAAAGTGAGGAATTTAAGAACTGCTGTAACTCCTTTAACAAATGTGGCAAGGAAAGTCGTAAAATGGGGCAAAACTCACTTCCGCAACATAAAATTTGGGCTCAACTGTGGTCGTAAGTTGAGGACTACCTGTAACGTTCCCCAATTAGGAAGCCAGGGGTTGCACTCCGTCTCAGCGGCCGCCACCCCGCTCACTTTACCGACTCAGGGAGATAAGAAAACTGGAGAAGGCGGTTTAAAACGAAGCTCCACCCAACACCCGAAATCTAAAGGCAACTACCGGCCAGTTACGGCAGTCGAGACGTCCGACAAAGAATTCGGAAATTGCATGATCGGCCCCAGAACCGGAGAAGCCCCGCTCCAAAAAAAGAAAATCAAAAAAATCTTCATAGCCAGCATTAAACGCGGCTTTAAATCTCCCTCCGGTAAGCAGGGAGGGCGGGGCTTTTTGCAGACCTCCGGCCTATCGCAGAGTAGGAAGAAAAAAGGAGGCGGACCCTCGGTCCGGTGATTGGCTGGGCGAAGAGTAAGAAACACGGGCGCTATCTCACCAACACAGCGCGGACAATAACACACGTGCATGAAAACCCCGCCTACCAAGCCCTCCTATCCAATCAGCCGCTCGCGCCACCGTCGACGTAAGACCGTCGGTTTGCCAATGAAAAAGCTGTTGACTCCGAGACGGAGGCTCTTCTCGCTCGAGCAGTTCGAGGGTTGGTCGGTTAAAGAGAAAGAGGTGATCGGGATTGGGTGGCGCAGCGGCGATCAATTTTAATTTCTGAAGTGCTGTGGAATGTTCAGCTCGCCTTATTTTGGGGCGGGGGAGGGAGGGATTTCACAAGAAGGGAGGGGCCAGCAGAGGTGCTGCTATTGCCGCACCTTCCCAGGTCCTTTGGCCGTTCTTTGCCACGCTGTGCTGGGTTGTGGGCTGATGGACGTCCAAGTCGGAAACCATCGGGGTGGGGTTTCTTGGGTTGTCCGCGGCGCAGCCGATCTTTTTCTCCTGCCCCACTGCTAACGCGGGAATAAACCTGAGTTTGTTTTGGAGGCGGTGTATTTTAGCTTGTGAGCCAGCCGGTGATGCTGGTTATCCAAAATCCCGTCTGAAAAATGCAAAGCTCATTTCTCTTTAAGAGGAAGGCAACCGCGTAACTTTGACCAATCATTCTTTCCCAGCCCAATTTATTATCTTGTAGAGTTGATGTGGGGGGAAATAGGCGGAAGCGGTATTGGGTATATTTGCTGCCATCTCTGTGTGTGTGTGTGTGTATGTGTGTGTGTATGTATGTATATGTGTATATATATATATATATAATTTTTTTTAAGAAAAAAATTAAAAAGTTGAACTGGATATATATCTTTTTAGCCTGATTGTTACTAGCTTCCTAGTCTAATCTCTCAAGAGTTTGCTGCTGCTTGTTTCAGTTTGAGGTACCTGATTGTGAGCTCTTAAATAGTGATTATTATAATAAAGAGACAGGCTTGTAAAAATAAAAAAAGGAAACTGCTGTTTTAAGTGGTGCCTTAGTGGCGATCAGTAAAGCTGATTTGAAAATTATCCCCCTGTAGAAATTATTGTTCCTTTGTTTAGTTCTAGCTGCAGGATGGCACTGAATATGATCAAGAATGTCAAGATATCTCTGCCATTTACTCCGGAACCTCCTCTTACTCCTGTGTTGAATCTCTCTTGGGATTTCCAAAACCTTAGCACTTTAGCAGGGTAATTTTTTTTCTCCTGTTTGATACAATAATGTGGGGTGGAATATTTTCTTTTTTTCCAAAGGCATGGCACAGAATTAGCTGGGAAGCTAATCTGAAATTTTAATTCTTTTTAAACAATCATACTAGGAATACTGTATGCCCAAGAACTATGGCAGTCAATTTATAAAAGTTCCTAAATCCATCCTTAGATAATATATTTAGTTTTAGGAAAAGAAACATAGTTAAAACATGAATAAGTGATCTCCAGGTCTTCACCAGACATAAGTAGGTATAACAAATGTGCATATTGGGTTACTATAGTTACTTTATAATAAAGCTCAGATAACATGCCAACTTTGAAAATGAGTGCACTTAGTTTGGTAATTGGATAAGACGGTTTATGAACTACCTGTAATTCATCCTGTATGCAATCTTGCTTGTTAAACAAGCCCAAGACCAATTTTAGATGGTCAGAGAGGGTGACTTTTCACGAATCCTCTATTTAAACAGCAGGAAATGGTAAAGAGTAATAAATTGCAGTTTTGAATTGGAGAAGAAGAAGATGATTTTTAAAAATTCCATTTTGGGGTTCTGTTTTACATCTGATATGGGAGCCATAAGGTTTAGTTCACTGTATATAGACAAACTTAGCTATTTTCTGACTTCTCTATATTGGTTTCAGTGACACTTGACTATGTTGGCTTTGATACAATCAATAGTCTTAAGTAGCATCTTAGGCTAGATGTTATCGTCTCAAGATATATTAAAATGTAGAAAACAGTTTTCAAATATAATCTGTCAGTTGATGTATGAGACTGTCTAGGGGTGTTCATCCTAATAAAACAAATATGTCTATTTCAATGGTGTAATGGTAATTTCTGTGGATTTCAGTGTGCATTGCTAGTGTGTGTGTGTGTGTACATGTGTATCTACCTGCCTGTTCATAATTTGTAGGGACACACCAAGACGTTGCTTAGATCTGTCCAATATCAGCAGCAGAGAAGAGGAAATTGCTTTCTCCTTCAGTCAGTCCCCAGGAGCACAGGAGATTGGTAATAATTGCTGCCTGCTGTAGAGTTTTAGTTCTGCTATTAGTAAGCAATTTGAGCAGCATGCAGGTAGTCCTCAACTTACTACAACTTACAACTTACAACACTTCATTTAGTGATTGGTCAGTGGCACTGAAAAAAGTAATTTATGGCCGTTTTTCACACTTACAACCCTTGCAAGCATCCTCATGGCCATGTGATAAAAATGTGGATGCTTGGCAACTGATTCATATTTATGACAGTTGCAGTATTCAGAGTCATGTGATTTTGCGACCTGACAGATTCACTTAACCAGATTCACTTAACAACCGTGTTGCTAACAATTGCAGTGATTCACTTAACAACTGTGATAAGAAAGGTCATAAAATGAGGCAAAATTAACAAATGTCTCACTTAGCAACATAAATTTTGGGCTCAATTGTGGTTGTAACTCGAGGACCACCTGTATACACCTCTAAAAACAAGTTTTGTTGTCATAGACAAATCAGTTCATCTATTATATCAGGGGGGTCAAACTCACGTCCTGCCATGATGTATCATGACATAAATGGTATGGGCATGACGAGTTTGACAGCCCTCTATTATATCAACTCTAGTATTCTAACCAGTTTAGGCAATTACTAAAACTAAAGCTATGAGAAATTCTGTCTTAAATTGATTTTTCGTAATCTTAAATCCGGTTATCTGTATTATCTATTTTATTTAATATATTTGTTTCCCAAGGCAGTATATTGATACGTTTATAGAACATAACAAACCTAGCTATAAACCCAAGCCAGATATCCATGTAAATTTCACTGCTATATTCCAGATTTACAAAAAGTGTAGAGATATTTGCCTGCACATACAGCTGCCTCTCTTATCTACTGAAATACAGTATTCCAATTACCGTTTACTCCCAAGAAATATAGTTTATAAAATTCCATTTTTTAAAAAAATTACAAATTATTCCTTGATTTCACTACTTATATTAACTTTGTAATTATATGATAAGCTTGGTTTTATAGAGTTATGTGGTTTCTTATGTGATAGGCATGTATTTATGGTTTGGGGGACTCTAGCAATATCTTAAACAACTGAATATATTTTGCAACCCTATATTCCATATTGATTGGACATCTTTAGCTGAACCAGGATAACTAATTTTCAGATATGAAAGATGACTTAATCTGTTCACTCTGATTTAGATTCCTTAAGCTCAAGTGTATGTACTATTTAATAGCATAACTATTCCTAGGTTTTCAGGTTTCTATTTTCTCACTTTGTGACTTGCAGATAAAACTAACTTAACAGAATTCCAGGATCAGCTGTAAGTTCTACCTACTGATTTTGTAGCTTAACTATATTAACTTTATGGAGCAGTGGTATTATAGGAACCATTCTTGGGGGGCCCAAAATTACCCATGCTGCTGCACTCTGCACCAGTTGTAACTTCCAAAGGTTCTTCAAGGATAGCCCCACAACACAGTTATTTTTATCTAACATATGGTGCAAACCAAGCCAACTGTGATTTATTCAATAAACTGTTGAATGGTTAAATGAAACATAACATATCCCAATATGTGAACCAGGTACCCATTGTCAGCGGGTGCACAGGAGTAGATTGGGGAGTATGCTAAATTTTTACTCAGTTCATACCAATGATCTCTCACTAGTTCTCTTTTTCTCTCAGCAGAGACTCAGCGAAGCAGTGTGTGCAGTTGCTCCAGGTATTTCCTTTCTGCTATGATGGAGTTTAGTTACCTTATGAGAGGCTTTTTAGGTGAATCTGAGAACCAGGAGCACTAATTGTTGATGCTCTTAAGTGTTATATAAATCAACAGACAGACATACCAAACCAGAACTTGACAGTACCATTCATTTCCCTTGATATTTTAGCCTGAGGTATTGTGCAGCACACCAAGTTACCTCCAGCAAATTAGCGGGGAAATTCGGTGTCTTTCAGTGAACAAGAGAAATGTGAGTATCTATTGTAACAGACGGGCTTTTCTATAAGTACCCATAACCTTCTGCCAAGATCCAGGTAGATCTTTCTGCTTCATGGCAGTGATGTCCACCCTAATTTTTATGATATGGAAAAAAAATATGGATGATGCTTTCCAGAAGCAAATTGCAGATATTTCTGAGGGTCATGGGGGGATTTGAGATTATAGTTAACTCAATATCTATTGTAACCACATTTTGTAATTGTAACCATAGAAAATGGTTGAGCCATAAGGTTAAGCCAGTTTCCAAGCACCCAAAATGTGATCACATGATGGGGGAGTGCGGCCATTTTAACTTCGAAATCAAGTTAAAAGTACCTTTGGGAAGGTGGTTCCTTCATAACTTTGAACAGTCTCTGAGAACTACCTGCTTATTCTGGTAGCTCTTAACAGATTTTTGCTGATTAGGACTAAATGATGAGTTTTTACAATTTGAGCATTAATAAGGGCTGAGATGAAAGGAAGTGTTTATTTTTACTGAAATAGTGCAGAAGGTGTTAAGTTACTGAAGTTGGTTATACTTGCCTGGAGGAAGGTGAGGATCAGTGGTGCAAAGTGGCAGGGGGGAAAAGGCAAGTTTTGTTGGCATTAAAAGAAATATATTTTTTTAGATGAGATAGATTTTCTTTATGTTTGTCAACCCCCACTTTCATTATTACATACAATTTTGGCACCATATTTTAAAAAGAATTCAGAAGATTCAAAGAAAAGCAATGAAGAAGCCATAGGAAAAAAGACCAGTTTCAATATTTTGGTTTGGAAGATTTGAATACAACATGACTGTATTTTGGGACACATTAATCAAAGCACATATCCATTAGATACAGGTGCTTCTTGACTTACAATCGCAATCAGGACCAGAACTTCCATCACTAAATGGTACAGTTGCTAAATGAGTCATCATGAGACCACACCCAGTTTTGCCATGGTTGTTAAGCATATCGCACAGTCATTAATCAGATTGCTTGTTGGAAGCCGGCTGAGAAGGTCAGAAATGGCAATCATGGCCTTGGGACGCTGCAACCATTGTAAATATGAGCCATACCCAGATCACGATCACACAGCTGCAGGTCGTAAGTGCAAAGACTGTCAGTCATTTTTTCAGTGCCATCATAATTTTGAATGGTTGTTAAATGAACGGTCATCAGTCAAGGACCATCTGTAGAGTAAATGTTTGCATATTTGAAAACTGGTGGATTTCATCTGTAATTGGTTTTCTTTCCAGAAAGCAGAGGATTTAATGGACTGTGAGATGAAATCTCTTGGCAGCCCAATAGATGCTTCCGGAATCCCAGAAGCCTTGGATGGCTTTTCTGAGGAGCTCTGTTCCAGTGAAAAAGAAGAAATTGAGGTGAGAAGCAGGGGTGGGATTCTGCCGGTTCGGACCAGTTCGGGTGAACCCCTAGCTCCGAAGATCAGCTGGGAGCCAACCAGTTCGCTCCCACAATCATGTGGGCCTGCCCAGCCACCCTTGCCTTGTACTGACCCTTATTGTCCCAGCTGATCAGTGCAGAAGAGCGGATTGCTACTCCTCAGCTGTGTTACTTCCCTGAAGTAACGTAGCAGGTAAGGATTTTTACATTGCTGTTAATGCACGCGCACGAAGCATGCAATCGCCAAACCGGTCGTTATACCAGCAGCATCCAACCCTTGGTAAGAAGGATGAGTTAAAAGTCACTTTGTGGGCAGTTGTATTCATTTCAAAAAAAGACCAGAGAAAGCAAGTAGAGATTGCCAACCATGAATGGCAATAATGCCAAGTAATAGCAGTGTTGGGTCTGATCTGCTGCAAGGCTGGAGGAAGAGCCTTTGATGAGGGCTATCGGAGTGATCTTTGAGGAAATTGGAGGTTGGAGCTTGTATTCCGTTACACTGATGCATTTTCAAACATTAGAGAAAAATGGCTAGGTATCTTGTTCAAAGGGTAGGTTTAAATGCAGTATTCCAAGACACTACAGGTAGTCCTCAACTTACAACAGTTCTTTTAGTGACCATTTGAAGTTACAACAGTACTGAGGGGAAAAATGACATGACCATTTTTCACACAACCGTTGCAGCATCTCCATGGATACATGATCAAAATTCAGATGCTTGGCAACTGACTCATATTTATGATGGCTGTAGTGTCCCGAAGGCATGTGATTAGTTTTTGCTACCTTCTGAGAAGCAGAGTCAATGGGGAAGCCAAATTCATGTAACAACCATGTTATTAATTTTAAGTGCACTGATTCACTTAGCAAACTGTGGTAAGAAACATCATAAAATGGGGCAAAACTCACTTTACAAATGCCTCACTTAGCCAACAGAAATTTTGAGCTCCCAATTGTCGTAAGTTGAGAACTACCTGTATAAATATCTAATGCTCAAGATTGTCATAGTGGTGGTGAGAAGTTTATACATTTTATCGCAAGGAGAAGATTCAGCCTTGACTTGGGACTGATTTTTAAAACCTAGATATAATTCAGTTTATTTGTTGGAACTGGCTAAATTTTTAATAATTCATTCAAACCCCCAGAGTAGCATGCTAGAATAAGAAAAGTTCATTCATTCTGGGGTTTCAATAATGAGTTTTTAGATTTTCTACTCCAGTAATTTCAGTCACAGCCTGCAACATATCTCAAAATGTTGAACACTGGAAGAGATTCTTTGAACCACTTCTATTTCTCTTCTGCCAGATAAAAATGAACATCCCTAATTAGAGCTTGCTCCAAAGTCCAGCAGAAGTTCTTATACTGGCTGCTATTCATTTGTCATGAGTTCTAGAGCTGAATCACCTCAGAAATACCTCCCTTTCTGTACTGTATCTGTAGATTACTAAATGAATATTGATGTAAGTACAGGTAGTCCTCGACTTATGACCACAATTGAGCTCAACATTTCTGTTGCTAAGCAAAACATTTGTTAAGTAAATTTTTTCTCATTTTACGACCTTGCCACTGTTGTTAAGAGAATCAGTGCAGTTGTTAAGTTAGTAACATGGTTGCTAAGTGAATCTGGCTTCCCCATTGACTTTGCTTGTCCAAAGGTCACAAAAAGTGACCACATGACCCCGAGATACTGCAACCATTATAAATATGAGTTAGTTGCCAAACGCCTGAACTTTGGTCATGTACCCATGGGAATGCTGCAGTGGCTGTAAGCATGAAAAACGATCATAAATCACATTTTTCACTGCCACTGTAACTTCAAATGATCACTTAATTAACTGTTATAATTTGAGGACTACCTGTACTAAAATATAGTCATTCCTTCATCCCAAAATTTTTGTTTTTGTTAGACCCACGTAGCCATCCTTTCTTTCCTTGTGCATTTCCTCATAACTTTGACCACAGTGGGATGAGAAAATGATCCAGATTGGGAAAGTGGAAAGTGGGCAGAATCACAGTCCTGTAGAGTATGAAATTGCCACTCAAATGCTGGCAGAATTAAAGGAAAGGTGGTATTTTTGTTAATAGAAGTGGTTCTACATTTGCCACTCTTCTGCTTCTGTATAATGAAATAGCTCAGGTTCAGCAAACATAGCCAGATGAAGAAGAGGACTGAGAATATTTTGTAAGATGAGCTTCCCCAGTTGAAATCCTTCTTTTGTACAACTATTAAAGCTGTAAGTGCCTAATGTTCTCTTTTCATCTGGCAATTCTAATTTTTTTAATGCTCTGTTTTCTCCTGTGATTCCTCCATAGAAGTCCTTTTCTGCCCACCACTCTAGCATGGCTGCCTTGTTGTCTGGACCTCTCCGTGCTCAGGACATCAATATCAATGGGGTAAACGGGGATTTTTTAAAAATCAGCCATTTAGTTAACTCGGGCTGTTGCCTTGTAGCCAACAGCAAGTAACAGCTTGTCTTCCAAATGATCCGGTCTGAAAACAACAGCATCTAAAGGCTCAAATGTTTAATGTGTTTATGGCTAGTTCATTAAAACAATTTGTGGGCTGATTTGCAAGGCTTTTGCAAAACTGAAGCTGTCAGACTCATCTCATAGAGCTAGCAATAGTACAGTTGTTAGAAGTATAGTTGATAGAAAAAAATATATCGATCAGCCCATCCTCCTTAATGCGACTGATGAAGTCAAATGTAGTGTCCTTTCTTCCTTCTATCTTGATCTCCATGTTTGTTTGCACATTTAGCAGGTCTTCATGAACAAGAGCTACCTTTTCCGATCTCCATCTCTGCCAGCAAAACTAAACAGACCTGACTCAAAGAGGACAGTGAAAAGCTACGATGATGAAACTCCAGCGAAGGTGACATGGAAGTGCAGCCCAATCCAAGAAGGGCCAGATGGGGTAAGAAACGACAGTTAATCCTCATATCCAGGACCTTTTCCCTAAATTCCTGGGTTTTGGTATCAAGGCTAGAATGATCAATAGAATAGAATAGAATAGAATAGAATAGAATAGAATAGAATAGAATAGAATAGAATAGAATAGAAATATAGAATATAGAATATAGAATATAGAATATAGAATATAGAATATAGAATAGACTATAGAATAGAATAGGAATATAGAATATAGAATAGAATAGACTATAGAATAGAAGGAATGAATGGAATGGAATGGAATGGAATAGAATAGAATAGAATAGAATAGAATAGAATAGACTAGAATAGACTAGAATAGACTAGAATAGAATAGAATAGAATAGAATAGAATATAGAATATAGAATATAGAATATAGAATATAGAATAGAATAGACTATAGAATAGAATAGAATAGGAATATAGAATAGAATAGACTATAGAATAGAAGGAATGAATGGAATGGAATGGAATAGAATAGAATAGAATAGAATAGAATAGAATAGAATAGAAATATAGAATATAGAATATAGAATATAGAATATAGAATATAGAATAGAATAGACTATAGAATAGAATAGAATAGAATAGAAGGAATGAATGGAATAGAAATAGAATAGAAATAGAATAGAAATAGAAATAGAATTCTTTATTGGTCAAGTGTGGTTGGACACACAAGGAATTTGTCTTGGTGTAAATACTCTCAGTATACATAAAAGAAAAGATACATTCATCAACTATGTCAAGAATAGGTAGGGAAGCACAGGTATTTTTCTCTTGTTCAAATAGAAGGTAACAAACAGCCAAGATGTTTAGAGGAATCTTGCTGGCCAGAAATCTGTTTATTACAGCATTATGTTTCATCCACTGATGAGCAGAAACACCCAGTTTACACATTTGATAGGGCTAACTATTTTACTTTTTTCCCAAACAACTGGCATTTAAGACATGATGCATTAGATTCAACAATAATCTACAGGCCTGCTATCCCTGTATCTTCCTTGAGCTAATTAGATTCCGATGATGTTCAGGCTACTTTGTAATTCCCAGCACAGCAGGATTACAGGTAGTTCTAAATCAGGGATGTCAAACTCACATCATCACGGTGGCATCATGTGACGTATCGGAACTTTCACCCCTTTTGCTAAACTGGGTGTGGGCATGGCCAGGATATGATGCATCCAGCCTATTCAATTTAGAGCAATGGTCACCAACCAGTGAGAAAATTTTGATGCTCCGCAGAGAAATGTCACCCCCAGAGCACTCCCCAAAGCAATTAATCCAGTCTGTGTGGGAACACAAGGCTGCGCCACCCATGTGGCCTGCGGGAACCCTCCCTGCCCTCTCACTCCTTACCTGGCAAATTTGCCTGCTAAGTTGCTATTTTTTCTTTTTTCTTTTCCAACCATCAGCTGTTCTGCTGTGCCAGATTTAGATTATCTAGAAAGCAGGAAATCGTTGGATCTAATCTTTATATCTTCGGCTCTGCTTTTAAGCAGAGCCGAACCTCCCTTAGGACTGAAGGTTCTATTATTCAGTGCAGACTCAGCTAGCCAATGGCAGAAACACAGATCTCTAAGTGATTCTGTGAGCAACTCAATCTGCCTGCCTGCTTTGCCTGATTTTGGGTAAAAGTTGCTCTTTTTTAATAAAAAATTCAATATTTATATAGATATTTATAATATTTACATACAAGCCATGCCCAGCCAGTCACATGACCACCAAGTCACTCTCACAAATTAGGCCACACCCAAGAACCGGTTGTTAAGAAATTTGAATCCCACCCCTGCCTCTGTGTTTGTGTGTGTGTGTGAGAGAGAGAGAGGGAGGGAGGGAGGGAGGGAGGGAGAGACAGAGAGAGGTTAGATCAGATCTCTCTCTCTCTCTCTCTCTCTCTCTCTCTCTCTCTCTCTCCCCTCCCCCCCACTAACGTCAGCAAGCCACCGTCAGTCAAAATTCATATTAGTGGTCCCTGGGATTTAATATTATGAGTTTGGTAGTCCCTGAGGTCCAAAAGGTAGGCGACCCCTGATTTAGAGAGCCTCTTGGTCTTTATTTTTAATTTAGCATCCCAAATAATTTTGCATTTA
The DNA here is from genome assembly GCF_049901735.1 of Notechis scutatus. Lineage (NCBI taxonomy): Eukaryota > Metazoa > Chordata > Lepidosauria > Squamata > Elapidae > Notechis > Notechis scutatus. Next base: position 69,369,103 of record NC_142010.1, read on the forward strand.
AAAGGCACCAATCCCAACACTGGTCCTTAAAGAATTCTTCCTTGTAACTCTTGTCATTAGGATAATTGTCCACTTACCCCCAATCTCTGCCTTAAAAATGAATGGTTTAAATCTTTTTATCATTAAGTTCTTCATGGTCTGTTTTGTAATATTTATTGTCCATTTGTATTTTCACTATGTGTTTTGTTTTTATTTGGTTAAGAATTTTTCTTTAACTGAAGTTTCCTTGTCACTCATATAATTTCTTACATGATTATTAATTGTACAGGGATCCTCCTGTATTTATTGGGACTGTTTTTGATCCTAGTTCTATTTACACTTATGGTTTAAATTCAATGGTTTTGCTCAGACTGACAGTTGAATCAGTCAATGAACATCAAGGGTTTCATTACGCTTGTATCCAAGCTTTCATCTAGTATTAAATATTTCAATTCTCCCGCTTTGACACAGATCTTTGTATTTTTTGTAGAAATATTTAACTATGTTATTAACTATATATTTAACTTTATTATCTCAAGCTTCCTCATGCACAGAAGACTGATCCTCGCAGTTATTTGTCTGCATACGTATTGATGGATTGCCTGCTTGTTTATAGGTTATGCTTTTGAAGAAAACAGCCTCCCTTTCTGACATCAAGATCACCAGAGCCCTTGATCAAGACCAAGGCTTCAGGCAGTTAATTGGTGATTTCTCTAACGTAGGTGCCTTCTTGTTTCTCTGATTCTTTTTTTGGGTGGGTAGGAAGAAGAATGTTGACTTTGTCCATGTTATGCTATCCCAAACCTTCCTCCTAATAATTGAACAATGCTGAAACAGTTATTCTGTACTGTTCAGTCTAAGCAGTGATGAAAAGTTTGTCAGTATGGGAAATCTGATTATGTGTTGGCAGACAAGACCTACCATCTGGTAGGTAACAGATTAGAAGAGCTGTTTGTCATGTCCTACAGCTGGATGATTAAGACTTCCAGTTAAGAATTGTGTAAGTAGCAGCACACGCTAGCATAAAGACGCTACTTCACTTTTAGAAATTCAGATAGACATGATTCTAATCCATCAAACTCAAATGCAAAGTCCCTTCTGTAACGGTGTGATGTAAGACTCATATGTGGTTGGCCATTCTCACAGATTACCAGAGAACTCTGAAATGGACACTAAACCAACCTGAAATATTCTTCTAACTTTTGAGCATGTTTTATTGTAGGGTTAGGAGTTTAATGTGACCCCCTCTTTCCATTCTCAAACAATTCTTAAGGTTAACACTACTCTGTAGTAGTTAGTGTGATGCCAGCATAAGATAGCTGCCAGAATGCCATTAATAGATTTATATTTTGATTTTTTTTTAGTACTCAACTAAAAGTGCACATTAATTTTTCTCAGATCCAATGAATCTTAAATTAATGTTCTTAATATATCTAGAGCTTATTTCTGAAAAGAAGCATTAGAATAACTATAGAAAATGGAGTCTGTAATGTTATTAGTTATTACATTATCCTGCATTCAGTTTAAAACAATAGTTACAAGAGCAAAATAGTGAAAAGTGATTGCAAACAAATTCTAAATCTGCCTGGATGAGCCTAGTAAAATAGAGCATCGCTTATATTAAATTTGAGCAAAGCAATATCTCTGATACCAATACATAAATAGTCATCCAGATATAGAAGTTGCATGAACTGGTACAATAATAATCAGAAACTATGGGCAACCCCCCCCCATACTTTTAAATAATAAGTTTGTTTCTTCAAATTTATTTGTAATAATGCACTCCATGCTGCTTTTTTACCCTTGTCACATCCTGCTATTGTCATTTTGTGATCCTGATTATTTGAATAATATGAATACTATAGTATATTGTGGTGGTGTTATTACAGTGCAGTCTTGAGCAACTTGCAATAATCTCCACCATGATACTAGTCACAGTAAACTATCTTTATTTGGCTTTGAAAAATTAGAAACTCCCACAAGGGAGGATACCAAATGTTCATTGACATTACATATGTAAGAACAAAGCAAATATGTAAGAACAAAATGGGAGGGTAAGAAGTGATAGTAAATGGATTTTCAGATCAAAACTTTTCAGGCAATAATTTTCCACAGTGCAATTTTCCACAGTGCCTGAAATAGCTCAGAAAAAACAATCTTAGTATATGGCCCAAACAATTATACTGCCTTCAAAACACGTAGGACATTTTGAATAGGGAATTATGATGTATATTTATTATTATCTTAATATACATGTAGGTGAAATGTTTGCGAATTTACTTCAGGGCATTTTCTCCTGAATCCGGTGCATCTTATTTCCCAGCAATCGCATTCAGGATTATTTTGCTGGTGTTAGGGCTTATCTTGCTGAGGCTTGAAAAAGCTAGAGGATCTTTTGAATTGTAGAAATTTTAAACATTAAATGTGATTGTGTTTCTCTAGGTCTATGCATTGCCAACAGTCACAGGAAGGCATTCAGATCTGAGATATATCACTGCAGATACTGTAAGCAATCATACCTGTTCATATATCTGACTTCCTCTTTCCATTTTGATTTTGCAAATATGTTTTCACAGGTCAGCTGAATTCTAGCTGTACCTCCTTTTCATTAGGGTCACTTGGTTCTGTAAAAGTTTCAGAAGATAGCTGAAAGGATCTTGCTGTAGTCAGTACCTAATCAAGCAAGCTTCTCTGTCCTTAACATTCTTCTGTGGAGTATCTAAGGGATTTTAGCTACACCATAGTCTCCATGTTTATTCAACTCTCCAGCCAAAATGCTTGGGATAGCATTTATTCTTTGTCTTCATAATAACTCTGTGAGCTAAGTAAAACTTAAGAGATGAAGATTACGTCAGTGTGGGTGCCATTCTTTTCTTTTTACAGATGGTAGCGCTGCTCCACAATCAATTTCAAAGCCTTATAGAGAAGTTCTACATTATTGACTGCCGCTATCCCTATGAATATCATGGGGGTCACATCAAGGTGAGGGAATCATATTCTGGATGAATCGTGTTCTGCAAAGGAACTCATATGTGTAACATGCTTGAGGAATGTCTTAATAGCAGCCTTCCCGGTCTGGTGGCCTTCAGTTATGTTGAAGTAGAACCCCCAGCCATCCCTACCTGGCACAGTCTGTGGCCTACTGATAGCAGAGGTCCATATTTTGTTTCTTTTTACAGGGGGCCTTGAATATTCACAGACAAGATGATTTATTTGAACTTTTCCTGAGGAAACCTCTGCTTCCATCATCACCTCAGAAGCGCCTCATCCTTGTATTCCATTGTGAATTTTCTTCTGAAAGGGGTCCCAAGATGTGAGTGTGGACCACAGCGGGCTGTGGGGGTGGAGGGGACTTTTTGGAAAAGGGAAACAGGTGAAGTCCCTAGATAGGCAGGATAACCAGTTGCCTTGCTGTGAAGGTGTCGTTACCTGAGAGAGGAAGACCGAACCATGAATGAATATCCTGCCCTGCACTATCCTGAACTTTATGTCCTCCAAGGTGGTTACAAGGAGTTCTTTCTAGAAAACAAGGTAACAATGAGACAAAGACTATTGTTATATATTGTAGAAATGCATTTTATCTGTCAGATGATGACGATTCCAACAATAGCAAAGATCATATTTTCTTTCAGTATTCCATATCTTTTTACCTAGATTGATTTTAAACTAAGAAACCTTAATAAAGAACCCTTGAACAATATAGTACAGTAATAAAAATGAAAATCTGGCTAGTAAAGAAGCAGTTAAGAATTAGATATTATTTGTATAAAAATTCAGCCAATTTAATGCTTTTAATTAATTAGCACCAGGAAAATTTCTGGATATTCCATTTCAGGTAAGGTCTTAATCTCTATTTGCTTCTGGAAAAGATACATCATAGAAAGGTTTCCATCACTTATTTTAACGTTTAGATTTCTACATAGTGCTGCCTATTTTGATTCAAGCTGCAGAGTGCTTATAGAGACTGAAACCAGCACTTTGAAATGAGTCAAGTTCTTTTAAAATGAGAAAAATATTCTGTTTGACAAAAAATGTGGTATTTTGTATAAACAGAAGTCTACAAGTTGTTTTCAGAGGCAGCCCCATGGACAATACATGCCTTGGTCTAATCCAGCACTCTGCATTTCCCAGGGTGGAGCTATAGGCAGATTGTTGGGCAAAGATTTACTTGATACTGTCCCTTTCTGGATTATGTTCAAATTTACCCTCAGTTAAGAGGACACTATTAGGAAAAGTGTGTGGCAATCTTATGCTTAAAGAATCTTTAAGAACAGAAAAATTTTGCATCTTGTAATTACCAAAAAAAAGAATACAATTATAAAACAACTAAATATCCTTTTCATATGCACTATGAGAGGTAAAAGTGCTGGATTAGAAAGTAGAGACCCAGGTTCAGATTCCCAAAGCCATGAAGCTTATAGGGCAAATCGCATGCTTTCAAATTTATCCACACAGGGTAGTTGATGCAGGATATAGAAAAAGAAAAAGAAAGTGCTTGGAACTATGTACCCATAGTGAGGCGCTTTGAGAAATCGAAGGAAGATTTCACACATTACTTGTGTTTGGTTTGGAACATCTAGATCCAGATTTGGGAAGGAATGGCATCGAAGAATGACACTGGAATTTTATTTTTGCACTCTGTAAGGCAGAGGTGGGCAACTATGGCCCCTTTATGACGTGGACTTCAACACCCAAAATTCCTGAGCTAGCATGGCTTGCTCAGGAATTCTGGGAATTGAAGTCCATAATTCATAAAAGGGCCATAGTTGCCCACCCCTGCTGTAAGGCATCCAGAGTCACAATACAGTGGAACAGCTTATAAATTCCATAGATGACTAAATAAATGGAAAAGCAACATGCCTAGATATGGGCTTTTCCTCTTATCCCATTAGTATCTTTCCTGTTTTCTAAACGTTTAATGGAAACAAATTACAAGATTTTACTTGTTTTCCCCCTATGAATCAAAGAGCCATAATATACTGATTCTCTTTTTTTGAAGTTGTATGTTGTTATTTTTGTGACTAATTGTTGTGATTAACTAAATTGTGGGCTTTAAATTATGGGAATATATATCATTAAAGAGGACGTGGTGGCTCAGTGGCTAAGACCCTGAGCTTGTCGATCAGAAAGGTCGGCAGTTCAGCGGTTCAAATCCCTAGCACCGCGTAACAGAGTGAGCTCCCGTTACTTGTCCCAGCTTCTGCCAACCTAGCAGTTCGAAAGCATGTAAAAATGCAAGTAGAAAAATAAGGACCACTTTGGTGGGAAGGTAACAGCGTTCCGTGCGCTTTCGCCATTTAGTCATGCCAGCCACATGACCACGGAGACGTCTTCAGACAGCACTGACTCTTTGGGTTTGTAACAGAAATGAGCACCGCCCCCTCGAGCCAGAAACGACTAGCACGCATGTGCGAGGGGAACCTTTACCTTTATATCATCGTTGATCTCCTTTTCTGATAGGATCTATGTGAACCACAGAGTTACTGTCCCATGGATCACCAGGATTTCAAGGCAGAGATGGTCAAGTTCCATGTTAAAAGCAAGACCTGGGCAGGGGAACGGAGGCGCAGAGATCACATTGTTCGTCTCATGAAGCTATGAGTTCACAGCCAGGAGGAGACGGCCTCCCAAGAGAGTTCCTTGGCCCAAGGAAAAGCTGCAGCATCTGTAAAACGTGCTGAGAGGCTAAGAAAGTGAGCTTGCCAGGACCAAGCAACCCTGGCAGTGGTTACAATGAGGAGTGCTCCAAAATGCAGAGATCCCTAGTTTGAAAGTACGGTGGCCAAGTGTGGACATTCCTAATGGAACCACCTCAGCAAAACTGGCAATGGCCCCTGTGAGAAACAATGCCTAGAATGTCTCCTAAAGCAGCAGGCTGAGCTGCTTTGTAATCCAGACTTGAGCTAGTTTTCAGAGGGAGACTTAATTCCTTTTAAATGTTACTTTAAGTTTTTGGGCCGTGAGTGCCTCATTTTAATGGAAGAATAAACTGTTCTGGAAGATTATCAAATGTTGTTTATGTATTTCGTTTTGTATGCATATGTAAGTAATAGCCTTAGTAGCTGAAAAATCAAACGCTCATTTGGAACGATACCATCCAGGTGAGAAGGTGAGAAGAAAAAGCATGAGGCATTTCATACTTGTTTTCTTTCAAGGGTTATCTTCTTCTTAAGAAGAATATCTTAGCAATGAGTGATTTGGTATATAGAAAAGTATAATAAGCTGCTATGGCGCATACCTTCAGATTTTGTAAAATTGCCATTCCAGGTGAATCACTTCTTTTTGGCAGTTCTGGAAAAATGTTTTTTAATGATCGCATACACGAACAATTGTAATTCTGGACAAAAATAAAATTACATATTCAAACTTATTCTAAGTTGATACTTCTTCAGACAATAAAGGTGACAAGGTAATCTCTCAAATAAGTACATTCACAATATTGTAAAATTTTAGAGCAGAGGTCTCCAAACTTGGCAACTTTAAGACTTGTGGACTTCAGCTCCCAGAATTCTCCAGCCAGCTATGCTAGCTGGAAAATTCTGGGAGATGGAAGTCCACAAGTCTTAAAGTTGCCAAGTTTGGGGACCCCTGTTTTAGAGGCTTATTGTAATTACCAAGGTGGCTTTCCTCAAATGCTTCTCCCCTCATCCCTTCAAGACAATGTAATGAGGTAGATTAGATCGAGTATCTCTTGCCCGCAAGTGCTGCTACTATCTCCATTAAATCCCACTAACATGTTCTTGGACTTACGTGAAAAGAAGAGTTATACAGGTAGTCCTCAACTTAGGACCACTATTGAGCCCAAAATTTATGTCACTAAGTGAAAATTTTGTTAAGTGAGGTTTTGCCCCATTTTACGAGCTTTCTTGCCACATTTGTTAAGTGAATCGTAGCAGTTCTTAAGTTAGTAACACAGTTAAATGAACTTTTATTCCACATTGCTTGCCAGAAGGTCGCAAAATGTGATCACATGACCCTTGGACACTGCAACCGTCATAAATATGAACCAGTCGCCCAGCCTCCAAATGTAATTTACATCAGGGGTCTCCAACCTTGGCAACTTTAAGACTTGTGGACTTCAACTCTCAGAATTCTGGGAGTTGAAGTCTACAAGTCCTAAAGTTGCCAAAATTGGAGACCCCTGATTTACATGACCACGGGGATGCCGCAGTGGTCATAAATATGAAAAATGGTCATAAGTCACTTTTTTCACTGCCGTAACTTTGAATGGTCACTAAACAAATTGCCGAGGACTACCTGTGTCACTGGGCTAGCGTAAACTATGGCACAATGCTCTATTATTGGCATTCAGTTTGAGAAAGAAAGTTGAAGGCATGGAGACGGGGAATAAAGAATCTCTAGATTAGGAAATGTCAGGCTTAAGACTTTTTTTTTAATCGTGATTTCTTACAATGGAAGGTTGAGGTGGTATTTCCCATAACTAATTCTTCGCGAAAGGAAAGCATTTCCAGCAGATGGCGCAGCTGCCACACTCGGGAATGGAAAGAAAGTGGTTTCTGGCAGTGCTAAGGAGCAGCCTGCCCTGGAGGAGGATGAAGCTTATAGAAGCTTATATAGAAGCACCAGGATCCAGTGAAGAAAGCCGCCTGCATTTCAAACACAGATGTCAGAACTCACCAAAATTAAATGCCTTTCTTCTCTTTTAGCAACTCACCAAAATTAAAGCTCTGCTCTTAGCAAAAGGAGTTCTCCCAGCATTCCCCGCCCTTTGCTGACCAAGCATAAGAGTCCCATCACCACAATTGCATTATGGTGTTTATATTGAGCAAAGAGGCAATTTTGCAGCCTTCTGGCTCTATTTTACAGTTTCCTGCAGGAGGGAAGGTAGGTATTGGTTGAATGACAATGTGTTAGGTTCTCCCAGGTAAAACTAGACAGGAAACATGACTAGATGAGCTAAATCTACATTGTACGGTTACATTAACAGAATCTCGCAAGTTTGAAATAACAAACTTCCCGCCTTCCATTTTAACAGTTTGCTCCATTAGGGCAGGTCCTTCCTTAGTTTTCTTTCTCTGACGGTTAAGCAACTGTGGGCTCCTGCCCCTCTTGACTGATTATTTCCTGGGCAGCATCTCTTCTCCCCTTTCCTCAAAATTGTTACTCATGCATTCTCTTACACAATGTTACTGTTTCAGTTTGATAGCCTGCCCAAATCATGGAGGGGATCAGTATTGCAAGGCTGGCAATGGGGTCAAGGCAGCAACTGAGGGTTTCGGGAATGAAACCAGCGGCAGAATGGAAGAGCTCATTTATACCTTTCCCTGCACTATACCCCAAATTTAAACCAGAACCGAGAGGCTTGGAGTAAATGGTGAACTAATATATCTCTGAGGAGCAGGGGCAACATTGAAATGGAGATTAGGGCCAGCCAGTGAGCCCAGACTTGGAGGACTTCTCTGGATAAGGAAAAGCCAGAGGTTGCCCAACTGTGCTTCTCAGAACTGCAAGATCTGGGAAGAACCTGCAGAAACTTGTGAGCAGAGCACCAAGAGTTCTGGAAAAAATATCAGCTACGGACTCACGCACAACCTGTGTTAAGGACCCAGGGTTTGCTCAAAACTCAGCAGAGCTGAGTTTAAAACACATAAACTGTAGGCATGGAGAATGTCTTTTGCTTCATCCATGTAATAATCCTCAGAGAAGTGCATCAAAAAGTGATCTTAATACCTAAAAAAAAGTGTTGGAGGGAGAGGCACAGTCAGGCTGGCAAAGAAGCCATTGAATCCTCCTCAGAGAAAAGACCTCATCCCAGAGACAGGGCAAGCTTAATTCCTCTTGGAACTTGGTGGAGGCTGATGCTAGCTGAACACCCAAATATTCCCGCAATGCCCTCCCTAGCAGCCTGAAGTTGGATAGGGGTCACTGAGCTGCCTGAGTCCAATCAGTCCCACTTCTGTATGCAGGGTTTTGGTTTTCTACTTGCTATCAATAAAATTCCTGCTCAATGTTGATAGGTTTTGTGGCCCTGGAAATGAAACGGAGTTATTTTCATCTTCCAACATTTTTCAGGAACAAAAAGCAATGCAGAAATTTCCTTTTTCTTACTTTATGTCTTTGTTTGTTTGCTGGTTGGTTTTTTGCTTGCTATTTCATTCTCCTTTTTTTCATACAGCATTATGTTGCTTATCCTGAAAGGGAATAGCATTAAAATATATAAGTATGTATTTCTCCATCAAAGCCATATTCGGATTTCTTGAATCCTGGAGAATATCCTGTATTTTTTTTTATGACTGATGCTGCTAGCCTTGTCCCTCAATCGCCCAGAACAGAGTTCCAGGCAAGTGACCCCACTAGTTCCCTCCCCTATCAGGCTTCCCTACAGCCAGCCAATGGGAGGGCTTAATTAGTACCTTGCCCTCATTCATTCCTCACATTTCATAACATTTCCTGTGGAATTAAAAAATGTCTTAGTTTATAGTTAATTGGTTCACTTTCAAAATCCCAAGCCCTCTGGGTACATATTACAGGGACACAGGGACAGGAAACTGAACTTGGCTTAGCACTGAGTTCACACATGGGAAGGACCGTAAAGTTAACAGTCCGGGGGAATAAAATGTTGAAGCTGATTAAAGTGCATCAACATCCAGCTGTTGTTTACATGCAACACACAGCAAATAAGCTTCTCTTAGGCTGTCAGGAAACAAAATGCTGGCAATTCTTCAAATGCTATATACTATGCTGTACGATGAAAACTGGTTCCATATTCTTTAGTGTTCTCTCAATGGCCTATTATTTTAAGTTCAGCTAAATGGATAATCCCTAAATTTGGATATATTTTATGTTCCCATGCCATTCAAGGTAAACATGTTAAATCACAAATAGTTTTCTTGAGCAATGTTATAAACAATATCCTTTAAATAGACAAATAGTTGCCTTATAGCTCTCCCACTACTATGTATATTCCGCTAACTATTATAAACTTGATTTATTGCACTGTCAGAGGTTCAAACAATTGGATCTTTTGGTTTAAGACAATGGTACCTGAACAAAACTGTACTATTCCCCTGATACAGCTTATTCTAAATTATTTTAAGAGATGATATATGCATAATATAAACAATGAAAACAGGTTTTATGAAACCAGATGGCATAGGGAAGACTTATAGTTACAGTTTTCCTTCATAGTGCATGTTGGATTACAACTACTTTCAAAGCTAGAGAGATCTTCTGAGCAGAAGACAACTAACCACCTGGTGAGTTATTGTTCAACCCAGGGAAAGATTAAAGTAAAAACTAAATAATTATAAAGATTTAATAGCAACTAAGAGAAAAAAACTAATCCAAAGTTTGAAATATAAAATTGGGTATATTTTTTATTTTAAAGTAGTTTTGAGTTATTGGAATAACATGTCTCTGAAAGAGAATGAAAACTGTTTAAATTTCCTAAGAAGAGAGATTGGGTGATTTTGCTTAGAAAATAAGGAGAAATTGTGAAAGATCAATGATGACCCTAGAACTACTGAATGCCACATGAGACTAAAGAATTAAGAACAAAGAAAGATCTTCTCTTTTATTATTCTCTTTTCTGAATTGTAAATTTAAAAAAATAAATGGCTGCTGCCAGGAAAACAACAAAAATCACAGAAGGGAGGAGAGAATTATTAACAAACATCAGATCAAATAACAGAACAATAGGGATTTTACAAATGATGTTTGAAAAAGTGAAGAAAAATTTTACAATATGAGTGACAGCATGGGTGGCAGAATCTGTTAAGATAGATCTGCTAATCAGGGAGAATGGATGAAAAATTTGCAAATACAATAGAAAGTATTTGTTCTGTACGGTCATTACCATTCTTGTAGAACCGCGCAGCGATTGGACAAGACGTGCGGTGAACTGATTGGCCGAGTGAGCCGCCCGGATTGGCCCGCCGCAAATCTCCCACGATTGGTGGAAACTAATCGCGGGAGATTCAAAGTGGTGCCATTGGCCGCGGCCGCTGCGGCCAAAGAATAAAAGCCGCCGTTTTCTTTCGGAAGCCGAGCCGATCTCGGAGATCAAATAAATGAGCTGAACCAAGTCACTGGCTCCGAGTCTCATTCCTTGCGACGGACACGACAGTATTAATTAAACATTTGAAGATTGAAGATGTTAAGCAAATTAATGGGGAAAAATGAAAAATAATAATAAACAGAGAGAAGGAAAAACTTTTAAACAATGTGGCACTACTGGAATTGAAAAAAGAATTCTGCCTAAGATTGAAAGCAGAGGAACCTGGTGGACTGTTTAATCCTTAACAATTTTTTTGAAATGAGATGAAGAAGACATGCATGCTGAAGTGGACAAAGTGTACACAATTAATAGAAGATATGCAAAGCTAAGAAACATACCTCTTGTGCACTTTGTCAGGAAGAAGACGAGACCAGGTTCTGCAACAACATTTTAATACGAAATGAAGTATTAATAATTCAGATTCTATTTAAAGAAATACTTATTAGAATAAGGCATAAAATAAAACAGAAATTGATATTGAATTATGTACAAATGATAAATTTGTGATTGCAAAAAAAGTGTAAACATTTGAAATTGAAAAACAATAAATGAAAGAGCGCATGGTAAAAGGGATTAAAGTTTTTTATTGTAATACTAGACAACCTGTGACCGATTGGGTCATGATTTACAGATACTTCCTTATGTAAACAGAGAAGCAGAATGACCGTGGCAAAAAAGCAGTGGGAGTGGGATCAAGTTCTGACTTCCTGCTAGCCTCCCTATTGATTTTCCTTGAAGAATCTGGCAGAGAGTGTTGGAAATAACAGAACAACAAAGTTGGAAGGGACTGTGAAGTTCTTAGTCCAACCCCCTGATCACACAGGAGACCCTATATCAGGGCATTCAAACTCCCAGCCCATGCGTCACATGCTGGCCACACCCAAGCCCAGTTTAGCAAATGGGGGAAAAGTCCCGATATGTCACGTGATACCGCCGTGACGACATGGGTTTGATATCCCTGCTCTGTACCATTCCAGACCTGTGGCTGTCCTTAAAAGCTTCCAAGGATGGAGCAACCACAATTTCTGAAGGCAAACCGTTCCACTGGTTAATTGTTCTCATTGTTAGGAAAGTTCTCCTTAGTTCTAGGTTGTTTTGCTCCTTTATTAGTTTCCATCCATTGTTTCTTGTCTTGCTTTCTAGAGCTTTGGAGAGTAGGTTGACCCTCTCTTCTTTATGGCAGCCCCCCAAGTATTGGAACACTGCTATCATGTTGCCCCTTAGTCCTTCTTTTCATTAGACTAGAAATGCCCAATTCCTGCAACTGTTCTTCATATGTTTTAGCCTCTAGCCTCCTAATCATCTTTGTTGCTCTTTTTCTACATTCTTTCCAGAGTCTCAACATCTTTTTTTATAATATGGTGACCAAGATTGGACACAGTATTCTAAATGTGGTCTTACTAAGGCTTTATTACAGACTTATTATTGTTATTACAGACTTCAGAGGATAATTAGGACTGCAGAAAAAACAATTACTACCCACCTGCCTTCAACTGAGGACCTGTATACTGCACGAGTCAAAAAGAGGGCTGTGAAAATATTTACAGACCCCTCACATCCCGGACATAAACTGTTTCAACTCCTTTCCCTCAAAACGATGCTATAGAGCACTGCACACCAGAACAAAGAGACACAAGAACAGTTTTTTCCCGAAAGCCATCACTCTGCTAAACAAATAATTCCCTCAACACTGTTCAACTATTTACGAAGTGTACACTACTATTACTGTTAAACTTCTCACCACTCCTTATCACTTATCACTGTTTCCTAGTATGATTTGATTGTTGATTGTACTCTATGACTATCATTAAGTGTTGTACGTTATGATTCTTGAATCTTAATGAATATACCTTTTCTTTATGTATACTGAGAGTATTTACACCAAGACAAATTCCTTGTGTGTCCAATCATACTTGGCCAATAAAGTATTCTACAATCTACAATAAAGCAGTACTAATACTTCATGTGATCTTCATTCTATCCCTCTGTTGAAGCAACCCGGGATTGCACTGGCTTTCTTGTATGATAATCACATAACTGCACCAGTGCACCAGCACTGAAATAACCACACCTTTGCCAAATTTCAATCCCATGGGAGTCATGGGTCTTGGATTTTGGATGCATTTCCTCTCATACTTCAAATTCCTGCTGCCAAGAAAGGCTCCTCATGTCTGCCTTCTTTAAAGGTAAAGGCACTGCAGTAATTCATCTTATTCATATGTTAAAGCAAATGAGAAGTACCTGCCCTTAAACAGACAGATAGTCAGTGTTGGAAGGGACCTTGTAGGTCATCTAGTCCAACCCCCCGCCCAAGCAGGAGACCCTACAGCAGGGGTCCCCAACCACCGGTCCATGGACCGGTACCGGTCCATGGGTCATTTGGGACCGGGCCGCCTACTTTGCTTCGGCACCATCTTGTTCCGACGTGCTGGATTGAGCGCTGGTTTTGACGCCGTCCCTCAGCCTCGCTCGACCAAAAATGTCAACCCCACGCCGTGTGTGGCTAGAGAAAAGGGAAATGTGGTAGCCGTGGAGAAGCTGCTCCCCCTAAGAAGGAGGCTCCTGATTCGCCGGGCTAACGCCAGGAGTTCTGCGAGGCTCTGGTGAAGGGAGGCTACGCTGCTGCCGATTACCTTGATCCCAGCCTGCACGAACTCCCTCACCCTCTTTGGAAGCAGCCAGTGACCTGGTCAAGGCTCACGAGAAGCTCTTCTTCAATCGCCTCACCGACTCGCGGCTACAGGCCACTCAGGTGAGCGGCAGGAAATGGGAGCTGGGCAGCCACAGACCAGCCGTCTCTCCGTCTGACGGCCTCGGCAGAATCTCTGCCTCCCAGCGCGCTTGGTCCTCTGCCCGCAGGCTTCCCCGGCCCCTTGCCAAGCGGGTTTTCCACCTCATCCCAGCAGGGCCCTCGCTGCCTTCCCCTCGCCTGGCCGGCCGGGCTCCTTGGACAACCCGGCTGCCTTGTGCCGAGAAGCGCGCTGCCAGGCGGGGGTCACGCAGTGCAGGGCAACACGCCACCACCCGGCCCTGGCGAGGGAAAGCAGCGGGCGCTCCCCGGGCGGCGGCCTCAGCCCCGCCACCAGGGAAGCGGCTACCCGGAGCTGATCCACACCTGACCAGCTGGAAAGGAAGGGTGTGTAGCGTTGGTGTTGTGTGTATGTGTGATTTCTTGGCGCGCAGCGCAGGGTCTCTTTTGGCCGGTCCCGATTTTTTTTTCAGAGGGGAATATCATGCCTGTATTAACCATGATTATTAAATCCAATCCAACTTTGATTATGATTAAATTAAGTCTTAACTAGCTTTTCAATGAGTGGAATATATAATAAAATAAAATAAATAAATAAATAAATAAAATAATAAATAAATAAATAAATAAAAAAATAAAAAACCCTAACCGGTCCTTGAAAAAGTGTTTCTGCGTGAAACCAGTCCCTGGTACAAAAAAGGTTGGGGACCACTGCCCTACACCATTTCTGACAAGTGGCAGTCCAATCTCTTCTTGAAAGTCTCAAGTGGGGGCAAGTTGAGGGCAAGTTGTTCCATTGGTTGATTGTTCTCAATCTCAGAAAGTTTCTCCTTATTTTCAGGTTAAATCTTTCCTTGTTCAGTTTCCATCCATTATTCCTTGTCTGGCCTACAGGCACTTTAGAAAATAGCTTGACCCCTTCCTCCCTGTGGCAGCCCCTCAAATATTGGAAGACCGCTATCATGTCTCCCCTGGTCCTTCTCTTTACTAGACTAGCCAAGCCCAGTTCCTGCAACCGTTCGTTGTATGTTTTAGCCTCCAGTCCCCTAATCATCCTGGTTGCTCTTCTCTGTACTTTTTCTAGAGTATCAACATCTTTTTTATAATGTGGTGACCAAAACTGGATGCAGTACTCTAGGTGTGGTCTTACTAAGGCTTTATAGAGTGGTATTAGTACTTCCCTTGAACTTGATTGTATCCCTCTTGTTAATACAACTTAGGATTGCATTAGCTTTTTTGGCGGCTGCTGCCAAATCATATTTTGCTGGTTGTCCACTTCTTCTGCTCCAGCTGTCTGTGTTGACTGTAGCTGCAAGAAATATGGGGAGGAGGAGGCTCTTGTGGCTTTGTTGTCAGCCAGGGGTGGGACCTGAACACACAAAAGTCTACGAAACAGATTGATCTGCTGAATGTCACTCATTGTTTTCCTCTGTCTCTTTTCTAGTTTGCACAGAACAGTAATTCTGTTTGCTAAGAGATGCCAGATTACTACTAAGTGGTAGTCAGCAAGCAATTTATGATACTCTGTCTTGCTACACCTGTAAAATGTCACTGGGACTGAAGGCTTAGCTTTCTGTTTTAGGTTTTCTGCCTATTAACACAAGCAGCGTAGAAAGCCGCTTCTTTCTCTGAACAGCTGCTGCCCTGAGGTGCTGGCCCAGTTCTTGCTCTCTTTATGTGCCAGTGCACATTCAATTCAGAGTTGCTTTGGGGAAGAGCATTTCATTGCCACAAAAAATGCAGCACATCTGCAAACTGGAAGAGAATGAAAGAGACTATCTTGAAGTATGAACAGCTGCTACTTTGTTTGATACCAAAAATAGATGTGTTTTTAAACACCTCTGGTCCATCTTTTCATTTAAGTTTGTTTCTGTAGCTTGGGGATAGGACAGAAATTTTCAGTTCCATTACAGTTGTTCCATCAAATACAGCAACCTCAGATAAGTGTACATGGCAAAGTGCATAAAACATATGCAATAGTGACCGTTACTTGCAAAAGTGCACACATTAGAAGAGTACATATGAAAATATATAGAATATTTGTGCAGCTTATTGATATATGTGTGGACCCTACTAGAATAATTAGAATAATTATGTAACCTAAAATATTAATGGAAGGTACTACCTTGTTCCTTTCCTTTAGCCCTGATCTCTGAATTCCATGAAAACAATCTTTCTGGATCAAACCACATATGGCCAGCATTTTCTTTCTTACAGTGACCAGATGTATTTGGAAAGTTAACGAATACTGTAGGAGGAGAATGTTTACCCATCTTCCTGTGAGTTATCTTGTAATTCGGAATTATGCTGCCCCCAACCCAAAAATAACAGGGAATAGTTAATATTTGCTGTCTTTAAGACTAATTGCCTTCAACAGACTTGTCTTGCTTGAATTTATTAGATCGCTTTTTAAAACCATGGAATTAGTAGCCATTGCATCTTATAACAATATGTTCTTCAGCTTATTTTATATAAATCTTTGTACTTGTTTTAAATTTTATATGGTCAGCTTTATTGGGTGACCCCTGGTCCTAGTCTGTAACAGAAAAGCAGCACTTTCCCCTACCCATTTCCCTGAAACTATGTATGATTTTATAAATCTCAATCTTGTCCCTACTTAGATACCTTTTTTTACATGTCAGAAGGTCCTAAACATTCTAGGTTTTCCTTGCAGGACAGTGTCCGGTCCCCTTCTCATCTCATTTGCCCTCTTCTACCCCTTTTTCTATCTCTTTCTATGAGGATTCTCATAGAATCCTCTCCAAAGGACTGAATGCACCACCGCATATTATAGCAGATCTGTACAAAACACTTTATTGCAACACATACCTTCCTCAACAATAGGCTATTGTTCTGGGTCAATTCCACCCTTCTAGGCTTGGCAAGATGATGTTGCCACGTGAATATGTCTTTAATACTCAGGCCTTTGATACTTATTCTTATAATACTCAGATCACACTAAAGTCTAAAAGTAAAGTAACATACGACTTTTGCCTCTTTCCAAACATTCCTGCACTCATTGGGATGAGGTGCTGCTTCTGTGTGCTTGCTCCTTTTTTAGTTCCGGGTAAAACTCCAAGCTCCAGACAGGACTCGCACCAAGATCTGCTACTCACTGAAGCTTGTGATCTTGGAAATTGAATGGTTGGGTCTGGGTGGGAGCCCAGATGTCTCCTCTCCATTTCCCAATTTCAGCTAGAAAGAACCCTCCTCAACAACCTAGGCTGTTTTTTGGGGGGGAAATGTATGCCACAATAAAATATTTTGTACATATTTGTTATACTATGATATGCTCAGTCCTTGATGAGCAAAGAAACCTCACAAGTGGTGATAGCTGAGGGATCCAGGTCTGTGATAGGATCCAGAACTCATATTTGGGAAAGGATGCATGGGACCCAGGACTGGGATGGAATCCTGGAAAGCAGAGCAAATAAGTGTATGAATGCATTTCTGAAAGTATGAGGGAAGGGATGGGTAGGTGGGGTGTTACTGCCTTTTCCAAAACACAGGCAGCAACCCCAACTCATTCTTTCACACTCTTAGATTCTTTTTTTTCAACTGTACAAAGTTTTATAGATGCAGATACTCTATAAGAGCATTACAGCGTTTGCCCTTTTAGTTTCAGTCTCTTTCCTAACGTGCCTAGTATGAAATTCGCCTTGTTCCCAACAACCTCATATGAGGTATTGATGACTGGTGGGCTACTAAGAGTTTAAATCTTTTCCGTTTCCTGCTGAAAAAGCTTCTCACATGAGAAGTGAAAGATTTTCAAGAAAAATCAAGAAAGTCCAGTTGCAGTTTGAAAAAAAGCCCCTTTGGGACATACCTCATATGAGGTAATATTTTCATTGAACTCTTTATTGTTGTCCAATATCCAGTTAGTTAAGCTGTCAGTTGCATCTGCAGTTATTGAGGAACTCAGACTGCATCGAAATGTGTGTTGTCCCAGTATACTTCCTTTACATTTAAATTGCATTTGTCATTTGACTGGCCATTCACACAAATAAATCTTTCTGGAGCTGTTCCTAGTTTTTTTTGTTTTTTTACCACCTGAAATAATTTAGTACAGAGGTTCTCAAAACTTTTGGTTCATAGTGCTCACAGCAGTTCTCAAATTGTGCACCGCAGTGTTTTGTGGAGAGTTAGAACAGTTAAGTAGTTACATACCCCATGGCACCTCTGTGAGTTCAACCAGTTTAGGAACCACAAGTTTATCATCATCCATAATCTTCACTAGCTGGCTCATTGCCCACCCAAAAGTCAAGATCATTGATAAAAAATTTTTAAAAAATTCAACTCAAATCCTTGAGGAATTTGGCTTCTTTTGTCTATTCATTGCCTCTGTACTCCTATTTTTTCTTTTCTGTTCTTTAACCAGTTAGCAGTAACAGGATAAGTCTTCTCGTCCCTTGAACATTAAATTTACTCAAGAGTTTCAAATGAGCAATTTGTTAAAAACATTTTGAAAACCCAGATATGCAGGCTGACAGGATCGCCTTAATATATATGCTCGTCTGTTTAAAAAAGGGTTGGAAAGGCAAGATTTATTTTTGCAGAATCCATGATGATTTTTTGTTAAGCAAACTTTATACTAATTTGCCCTGGATACTGTATATGGGAAGCCAACATAGGCTTCCCTAGAATTGTCCTGGGTTCATTTTAAGTCGATGGGGCACTGACTACTTTCTAGTCCTATGGCACTGAGCCTGATTTGAGTGAGAAGTTATGTATTTTGGCTAAGAAGTCACCAGTTTCATATTCTTCACATTAAGAATTCTTGGGTGGATAGCATCAGGGCCTGGTAGGCACAGTATGGTTTTCCAAGATGTCCTGGAATATTTTCTATCAATATATGCATCTCTACGCATTATTGACCGGTTAATTAAATGAAGGATTGGCATGTCTCCATCTGCATAGACCATTGCCCTCAGTGAGGACTTATGTTGTATAGATTTTACATGTGGGATGATGAGGCTAATAATTTTCTCCTTAATTTAAATTGTTTTGATTTCATGCAAATAACTCGGTTTGATCCTTTGTCCTTGTTATCTCTAGGTTACGTGGGGTGAATTGACTGCAGTATTGCTGCATGGAAAGAAAATTAGTATCTGATCAAACTTCAATTTAATTTATTCAATAGGGCCACCCACTCCAAAAGATTCAGGGAAATTCACAAGATCCACAAAAGCTGTAAAATACAGGTAGCCGTCGAGTTACAACCACAATTGAGCCCAAAATTTATGTTGCTAAGTGAAACATTGGTTAAGTCAGTTTTGCCCCGTTGTATGACCTTTCTTGCCACAATGGTTAAGTGAATCACTGCACTTGTTAAGTTAGTAACACAGTCATTAAGTGAACCTGGCTTCCCCATTGACTTTGCTCTTCAGAAGCTTGCAAAAGAGAATCACATGACCCCAGGACATGGCAGCCATCATAAATACGATAGTTGCCAAGCATCCAAATTTTGATCACATGACCCTGGGAATACTGCAATGGTTGTAAGTGTGAAAAATGGTCATAAGACACTTTTTGCCATTGTAACTTTGAATGGTCACTAAATAAATCAACTGTTGTAAACCCACTTAAATAAACAGCCTGGATTAAAACAACTAGAATGTCAAACAGTACCAAATAGTAGAAAATATTAATAGGGGCCCTACCAATACGTTACAACCCCATGAACTCCCTCAGTGGTGGGATTCAATTTTTTTTTTTACTACCGGTTCTGTGGGTGTGGCTTGGTGGGCGTGACATGGCTTGGTGGGCGTGGCTTGGTGGGCATGGCAGGGGAAGGATACTGCAAAATCCTCATTCCCTCCCCACTCCTGGAGGAAGGATACTGCAAAATCTCCACTCCCTCCCCACCCTACTAACCTGCTTTCCAGCTCTGTTCTTCTGTGAAGGGCAATAAAAGAAGATCCAGCTGATCAGCTGGGACTTGGGAGGCAGAGTAAAGAAGGGGGCGGAGCTAGTCAGAGGTGGTATTTGCCGGTTCTCTGAACTACTCAAAATTTCCGCTGCCAGTTCTCCAGAACTGGTCAGAACCTGCTGAATACCACCTCTGAACTCCCTTGGGAGCAATGCTAGGTTTTAAGGACTTTCCAGAAGCCCAATGCTTTGTTGATAAAAAAAAAAACATGGATGTGTCCATGAAGACATCAGGAATCAATATCAATTTATAAGGCACTTTATTAATAGAACACTATAAAACTTGAGGTATCAGAACAGCTGCTATGTCTTCTCATTAAATGTGCACCTCTCTACAAGTTACCATCTTAAGAAAATGAATTCATTGTTTTTCTCAACATCACAGTCGTTCTCTGGATTAGTTTCAGGGAAACAAATGTCACATGATATGCTAAATTTCATGTGCTTTGTTTGATTTAGGATTAGCATGTTGGGCAATTCAGTCACTGTGTTATTTAAAACATGTTTATGACTTAATATATTTTGCAAATGCAGCAATGGTTAAAGAAAACTTGGCTTAGTGGATTGCAAAAATCTGACATTCTACTATTTAGGATATCATATCTGCAGTTATTTACCAAGGCATAAGCAGAGGTTTTGAGCCATGAATGCATATTCTCTCCTGCACTAAATTCTGGACTGTATTTTATGAAGCCTGTAATGAACAGATGTCAAGAAACAATAGCACTTATGTTTGTGTCCTTTGAATGTTGACATTTGCTTTCCTTGGCTGTTTGCTAGAGGTTAATAATTCTGTGTGACACAGGTACTAAATCATGTTTTGGCTATGTTGTGAATGGCTTTGCCCATATCCTAAGAATGCTCCATTGTTCTCCTATTGAACTGTCAAGTATAAATTTGAAAAGCATCTTGTTTCCTCTCCTTCCATATGCCCTCAGTAACTTCTGTCAGAGAGCAATTTCACATGATACCAATAAAGCACGTCACTACATTGTGGGAGCCAGCAGAAAACAATGGCAACCTAAAGAATTGCTAACCATACTTCTAAACTCTATTCTGCCTGACAACTACACTAGGTGGAGGTTCTGTCCACACAAAAAACCAGCTGGGTGTATGTGAGAAGAGGCATAGAGTAATAACCTTCTGTTTTGGTGCCAGCTAGCATTCAGTTCTTCATTCCCCCTCCCAGAGTGATCACTCTGTGGGAAATGGAGAATGGCTCCTTCTTCTGTCACCTGCTCTCTCCTTTTCTTCTGCCACCCATGGCATGAAAGGCAGGGAGAGAGGAGAGCCATCTGGGGATCTCCTCCCCATCTTTTTTCATCCACCCATGGCAAGGTTCCCCAGCTTTGTTTCCTTCCCGCCCAGTGCCAGCTGCCAGAGAGGGGGAAAATGCTATCAATCACTCTCCCTTAGAGTATAGTGGAGCAGGCTTGGGTAAGTGTGGGTGAGTTCCTAGAAGAGAGGATTTAGGAGACATTGCCCTGAGTGATAAGTTACTGATATGGGAATGGCTACCAAGGGGAACTACCAGTGACCAGAGAGAGAAAGGCAATGGTGTACAGTGGTGTACACAAGTCAGTTGGAATTGAGCCATTGCTTAGGGTGAAACGAAGACCTACAGAGAACATTGTTTATGCCACACATTTGAAACATCACATCTGATGCAGAGCAAGAGTGGGTGGGGGGAAGGTGGAAATCAGCCTTGCAGTGCATTAGGACTACTTTCAGAATGCTGTTTGTGCTATCCAGGCAGTATATAGTTAAGTGGGAATTGGGAGCTGTTCCCTTAAGGGAATGCCTCATGGTAAATGTAGTTAATGCATCATGAGAAATGTAGTTCATGTCATGTGGTCACATCTGTAATCCTGATTGACCCTTGGTTGGGTTGGGGGAGTTTCCTTTACTCTTGCTTGGACCCCAGCATCGTGCTGGTGTCTTACCCTTTGCTCCATTGTTATGGGATGAAGACAACTGTATTTTCACACTATGAAGTCAGCTATGCAAAGATTTGGACATTTGATGAATCTCGACATAACTGTGAGCTATACCTTGAGGATGCCTTGTGATCCAATAAAGAAACTTTGTATGGAAGCCTTTGTAGAGTTTGCCTGACTGTCTTTATATTCAGCCAGCAATTTAAAGACAGAACACTGTTGTACAGTCCATGTCCAGAACCTGTTCAAGAGAGGGATAATCGCAATTAAAGATGCCATAAAAGAGCCTAAGTTAGTTAGAATCACTAGCTTAATTCTGATGGGAAATCCATGTTTGACTTTAGCAGCAGCTGCAGCTTTCTCTTAATAACTTATTTCACATATTGTTTCAAGTTAAAATGTGATAGTTTTGGATTTGGCATAATGCGATGTGTGAATCTAGTCACTGTTTTTAGATCAGTCTTCTCTAAGCTTGGCATCACCCAACAGTCCTGAAACTGTAGCTCCCAGAATTTCCAGCTGTTTGAGAAAGATGTTTTCGGGTTGCTGTTGCTATAACATAGTACCTTTTTTAAATTTCATATTCCCTTGAATTATTAATTATTAATTGAGTAACTAAACATTTATTGACTGGATTTACACAATGGCTTGGTTTTCATTGGGGCAGCATGGCGGCTTAGCACTTAAGATGCTGGGCTCGTCGGCAGGAAACACCTGGGCACCATGCGACGGGGTGACCTCCCATCCTCACCCCAGCTCCTGCCAACCTAACAGGTTGAAAGCATGCAAATGTGAGTAGATAAATAGATACCACTTTGATGGGATGACAACAGTGCAACATGACATCATGCCGGCCACATGACCACAGAAATGTCTTAGCATTGGGTCTGTTCTGAAATGAAGATGAGTACTGCCCCCTATAGTCACCAAATGATGACTAGAGTAAAATCTGCAGGAATTCCTTTACCTTTTTTTGTTTGTTTTTCATTGGGTAAATCTAGTCATTATGGTTATAATCCAGGCATTACTATTTATCCATCAGAAAATATTTCTGTACTGCTTTTTATGATAGGAAAACTTCATCACAAAACATTTCTGACAGCCTGAATTTTTTACATCAGTTTCATTTGCATGAACCAACCATTCATGTATTCAAAAAAATACGCACAGTTTAGTGTAGCATGTTGTATAAACACAGGCAGCTTGGTTATACCCTCTAAGCTAAGGCATAAATAGAGTTCACACACTTCAATAACTGGGTTCACATATTGTTCTGTCTTTTAATTGCTGGCTGAATATAAGACAGATAAACTCTACAAAGGCTTCCATACAAAGTTTCTTTATTGGATCACAAGGCATTCTCAAGGTGTAACTCACGGTTATGTCGAGATTCATCTTAATGTCCAACTCTTTGCATAGCTGACTTCATAGTGTGAAAATACAGTTGTCTTCATCCCATACCGATGGAGCAAAGGGTGAGACACCAGCATGATGCTGGGGTCCAAGCAGGAGTAAAGGAAACTCCCCCAACCCAACCAAGGGTCAATTCAGTGACCAATCAGGATTGCAGATGTGACCACATGACATGAACTACATTTCCCATGATGCATTAACTACATTTACCATGAGGCATTCCCTTAAGGGGACAGCTCCCAATTCTAACTTAACTATCTCAATTCCCAATTACCTATATACTGTCTGGACAGCACACTCCCCTCCTGGAATTATAAATTCCACTACCAACTATCAATTAACTATATAACTAAGATAAACAGCAAATAGTAAAATAGCATCAAACAAAGCAAAGCATGCAAAGCTGGAGGTTCAATCTTCAATCTTAGCCTTTCTCCACAGCAACACTAGGTCGGTGACCGGTCTGGTGTAGAGCTTCTTGGTGAAAGTCTGCTGGTTGCAGGAAGAATCTAGTGACCTCACTATATGGACCTCGACTTGGTGAACTAGTCCATCAGAGCTGAGTAGGATTTGATGCACAAGCCCCATGGGCCACAAGTTCCGATGCACATCCTTGTCTTTTAGCAAGACAAGGTCCCCTTCTTTGAGGTTCGGTTCTTTGGTCTTCCTTTTACGGCGGTCTTGTAGGGTAGACAGGTACTCTTGCTTCCAACGGTTCCAGAAGGTATTGGCAAACTGTTTTTTTTTAAAAAGAGTTTTTATTTTTAGACAAACATATACAAACAAAACATAAAACATAAAACCATCTTCCAGTTACATACATACAGTGTGTCAGTTGGTTACAAATCTTTTGTGCATACTCTCCGTAGTCCTCATTTACAGTTTGTATAACTTCTCATATTATCAAATATATATATATATATATATATATATATATATATATATATATATATATATATATATGGATCTTTGTTATTGGTTTTCTCCACGTAAGATTCAAAGTATCTAGCCTAGATACTTTGAATCTTACGCGGAGAAAACCATAACCAAAGATCCACATACAAATACCATGAGAACCTCAGAAAACTATATATATATATATATATATATATATATATATATATATATATATATATATATATATATATATATATATATGTATATAATGGCACACTAGGACACACCATATACCAGAAGAAAACACACACCAACCGCTACCTCAATGCCCAATTCCACCACCACCAAGCACAGATAAACTCTGTGGCCAAAACACTAATTGCCAGAACCAAACGCCTGGCAGACAAGACACACATAAAGACTGAACTATGCACCCTGACTAAAGTACTGACAGCCAACGGCTTCCACAAAAGCAAAATCACTGGCCTGATCCACAAAAACACACTGAGACATAATGGAGACCTAGAAGATGAACAGACCTAACTGGAACAGCTGTCCTGCCCTACATAAGAGGTACTACAGACAAAATCAGTAAGATACTACACAGGCATCACATCAAGACTGCCTTCAAAACAGACAGAAAAATAGCAGCCATCCTAAGAAACCCCAAAGATAAAATTGACCTGGAAAACCAAGGCATATATGAAGTCCCCTGTGCATCATGCCCTGCCACATACATTGGACAGACCAATAGAAGAATAAGTACCCGCCTGGATGAACACAAAAATGCAGTAAAAAAGCTGGAACACACTTCCTCACTAGTCTCTTTGTGCTTCTCAGAGTAATGTGAGTTTGCAGCTGCTTCTTCCTTTTAACTGCTAGTGGGGGTGTGACTTGATTGGGCTTGGCTGTGTTCTGATTCGGACAAACTAACAGAAGAATAAGTGCACGCATTGAAGAACACAAGAACTCAATCAAAAAAGAAGAACCGACCTCTTCCCTGGTCCAACACCTCAAAGCCACAGGACATGAAATTGACTTTAAAAATACCAGAACTATTGCCAAAACCGAACACTTCAACAACAGAATAATCAGAGAAGCCATAGAGATAGAAAAACGCCCACACAGCATGAATAAACGAGATGACACCTCCCGCCTACCAGCCATTTGGAAACCCGTCCTCATGAACAGACGAGTACCTAACATGAAGAATGACACCAGACCCACACCCACAAGGGCCACACAAGATGCTACCACCACACTTCCACGTAGAAAGCAGACTCACACCCACACAGAAGATGAGACATGACCACAGACCAGAAGCCGCACTGCAGCTGCATCACTACCCACTTCAAACCCCTCTGAGCCATACATGAAGCGAACTGACCCCCATCATGAAGACCACGAACTCGAACCCAAACAGCAAGATCACAGCTCACCAGCTCAAATCCCCCAGTAACTAAGACCAACCTGAGCACAACCAAGCCCCCACCTGAACAGAACACACCTCCAACCAATCAGAACATGGCCAACCCCACAACCAATCAGAACACAGCCAAACCCCCAACCAATGAGAACACCCCCCCCACCCAATCAGAACACAGCCAAGCCCCCACCCAATCAAGTCACACCCCCACTAGCAGTTAAAAGGAAGAAGCAGCTGCAAGCTCACATCACTCTGAGAAGCACAGAGCTGAAGACAGAAGCCTGAAGATGATGAATGAGACTTCATCGAAACGTTGCCTAGATACTTCCAATCTTACGCGGGAGAAAACCCGAATAACCAAAGATCCACATACTAATACCCGCGAGAACCTCAGAAAACATATATATATATACATATATATATATATATACATATATACATATATACATACATACATACATACATACATACATACATATATACATATATACATATATACTTGTTTTCTTAAGTTTTGGTATATATGGTGTGCTTGTTGGTTTTATATTATATTCTTTTAAAGTTGGGTTATGCCATCATCAGGCTTTGTATACATGATGATGGCAGATGAATTCTGCTGAACACAACAAACACACACACACGTGAATATCCAACCAACACACATACATATATACATATATACATACATATATATATATATATATATACACACACACATACATACATACATACATATAGTTATAGTTATAGTTAATAGTTATAGTTATAGTTATAGTTATAGTTATCCTTATTAATCATTTATTCGACTAAACTATTATTCCATCATTTTATATGAGATATTCAAAATTTTAAGTTAATTTCATTCATTACATCATCCTAAGTCCATCCAATAGTAGAACATTTTTATATTATGTTCTGTATCATTCTGTTATCCTTGTATTATAAAATTCTCTAACATATTTCATATCTTTTTGTCTAACCATAGATAAAATAAATCCCATATCTTATAAAATTGTTTATCTTCTTGTTCTCTAATTTCGAATGTCAATTTACTCATTTCAGCACATTACATTTTTTTTTCTGAATAATTTCCTCCTGCGTTGGTATTTTCTCATTTTTCCAATTTCTAGCAAATACAATTCTAGCCGCTGTTAATATATTTACAATCAAGTATTTCAATTCCCTACTGTATATTTCCGGTAAGATCCCCAATAAAAATATCTCTGGTTTAAAGTCTATATGTTGTTTTGACATTTTTTCCAACCATGTTTGGATTTTAGTCCAATATTTTTTTGCTTCTGCACATGTTCACCACATATAGTAATATGAACCTGGTATCTAATGACATTTCCAATGTCACTTTTTGGATTTATTCTTAAACATTCTTGCTATTCTCGTTGGGGGTAGGTGCCATCTGTAAAACATCTTATACAAATTTTCTTTATATGCTGTTGACATTGTCATTTTGTAATTTTGAGAGCACAATTTTTGCCATTTCTCTAAATCAATCCCATATCCAAAATTTTCCCCCCAAGCAATCATTGTTTCTTTAACTTGCTCTTCTTCTAGTTTAAACTCTAGAAAATGTCCGTAAAAATTTTTAATCACATTTTCATCAGTACCTGTCAATATTTTATCTAAATCAGACAATTTATCATAAAAACCTTCTGTTTTAAGATCTTTATCATATCTAGAATGTATTTGCACATATGAAAACCAATTCATCCTTATACCTTGTTTTTCTAGTTCTTGCATAGATTTAAGTTCACCCTTTCCATTTAGTATCTCACCATATCTAACTGTTTGTTCCTTTTTATATGTTATTGGATATGAAAATGTT
This sequence comes from Notechis scutatus, assembly GCF_049901735.1. Taxonomy (NCBI): domain Eukaryota; kingdom Metazoa; phylum Chordata; class Lepidosauria; order Squamata; family Elapidae; genus Notechis; species Notechis scutatus. The sequence goes on from NC_142010.1 coordinate 69,396,289, forward strand.
TCAATAGTTGATAACCAGACTGGAATTTTTAAATAATATTGCTTTTTATTCTTCTCCCAATTTAATAACAATGCCTCTCATATATAATGTCTTCTAAAATACCCCTGTGTTTTAGTTCCCTTGTACCATAAGAAGGCGTGCCATCCCAACAACAATTCATGTCCTTCTAATGTCAACAATCTAGTATTTCTTAGTGTTATGCATTCCTTTACACATCAAATTTGTCTCCTGATAGTCAGGGGTGGGATTCAAATTTTTTAACAACCGGTTCTGTGGGTGTGGCTTGGTAGTCATGTGACCGGGTGGACATAGCTTGGTGGTCATGTTATTGGCCGACTCAATATCACTCACATTGAGGCACGCATCTCTTCGCCTGGCCTCTCATGACTGTGGGGATGCTGCAATAGTCATAAGTGTGAAAAATGGTCATAAGTCACTTTTTTCAGTGACATTGTAACTTTGAATGGTCACTCCACACAAGCAAAGTGCCAGCAAAGGAGGGGGGAAAAACTCCAGAGAAGTTCCTGAGACAGGAAGTCTAGTCCTGCCAAGAATGTAATAAGGGTTAACGAAGAGGCAGTTTCTTTAAGCAACAGCAGAATGTTTCCTTCCTGCCTTCCTTACAGGATTAGGCCAATAATTTCATCTAACAACTGGTTCTCCGAACTGCTTAGAATGTTAACAACCGGTTCTAGCGAAAAGGTGCGAACTGGTAGAAACCCAGCCCTGTTGATAGTATAAGTCCCAATTAGGCAGACCAAATCCATCTCTTATTCTAGCATCTTGCAACAGTTTTAGTTTTATTTAAATCTTCAAAGTAATCTTTCCCTAGCCTAATTGGAATTGTCTGGAACAAGTATAAAATTCTAGGTAATATATTCATCTTAATTGTTGATATTCTCCCTATTAGTGATAATTGTAAATTTTCCCATTTTGCCAAATCTGTCACAATCTGTTGTTTGAGTTTGTGGTAGTTATCCTCTTTAAGTGTACTGCATCTCGCTGTCAAATGCATCCCCAAGTACTTAACCTTATTTGTGACCTGGATCTTCAAAACCTCCGCCAATTCTTCCTTTTGTCTTACAAACATATTCTTTGTCAATATCTTCATTTTATCTTTATTTATTTTCAGGCCTGCTACCTTTCCATATTCCTCTATCTTTTCTATCAATTTAAGTGCTGTTTCTAATGGATCTTCTAAAATAAACACCAGATCACTTGCAAATGCTTGCAATTTATATTCTTCCTTTTTAATTTTCATTCATTTATATCTTTTTCTTCTCTAATATTTCTATTTAACACTTCTAATGTTAACACAAACAATAGAGGTGACAGTGGGCAACCTTGTCTTGTCCCTTTTCTTATATCAATAGAATCTGTCAGTTCCCCATTTACCATTACTTTTGCAGTTTGTTTATGATATATATAACTTCTATGGCTTGAATGAATTTCTTACCAAAGCCCATCTGCTCCAGCTGTAATAACATAAATCGCCAATTCACATTTTCAAAGGCTTTCTGTGCATCTAAAAATATCAAAGCCATTTGTTTTTCAGGATGTGCTTCATAATATTCCAAAGTGTCCAGAATTATTCTCATGTTATCTGTAATTTGTCTCTTTGGCAGAAACCCATTTTGATCAGGGTGAATAAAGTTGTTTAAATATCTTTTAAGTCTTTCTGCCAATATTGAAGCGAAGATTTTATAGTCTGAATTTAGCAGGGAAATAGGTCTATAGTTCTTAATTTGCTGCGGGTCGGTGTCTCCCTTTGGCACAAATGTGATATATGCTTCTGACCACGATTTGGGTATTCTCATCTTTAACATGACTTCATTCATATCTTCTAATAGTGGAAGATTCAATGATTCCTGTAATGTCTTATAAAATTCCACTGGCAGTCCATCTGGACCTGGTGCCTTTCCATTATTTTGTTTTTTAAGTGCTTCGGTTAACTCCATCATTGTTATATTCCCTTCTAGCATTATTTCAATATCTTTAGGTATCTGGGGTAAATTTGCTTCTTGCAGGTATTGTTTAACTCTTCCCTCCTTTATATTCTCTTGTTCATACAATTTTCCATAGTAATCTTGTATAATTTTTTTCTTCTATTTCCATAGCAAACTTGCCCTTGTTTGTCTATTAGTTGCATTATTTTTCTTGATTCTCTCTCTTTTTTCAATTTGTATGCTAACCATCTACCTGGTTTATTTGCATCTTCAAAGTTTTTAGCACTTCTAATTTTTTGTGCTAGTTCCTCTTTTTCCATTAGCCCCATTTTATGTTTAATTGTGTCCACTTTTATTTTAATGTCCTTTTTTGTGGAAGTTTTTGTAACTCTTTTTCAAGTCTCTTGTAATCATCCTCCAGTGTTTTAAAAGCTTTTTTTCTTAATATTTCTTTTCCTTGTATAGTCTATTATCAAGACTCTGGTGTAAGCCTTCATTGTATCCCAAAGATTCTGCATTGATGTGTCCTCTTTTCTGTTTTCTTTAAAAAAAGAAAGCCAATTCTTTCTCCATTTTCTGTACAAAGTCTTTTTCTTTTAATATAGTATTGTTTAAAGTCCATCTAGATCTTCTCTTTGTCGTTTCCATTTAATTGTCATTGGATTGTGGTCTGCCCAAGTACTTGTTTCTATATCAATTTTCTGTATGTTAGAAATCAATTCCGTTGACATCCATATCATATCTATTCTAGACCATGATGAGTGTCTATTTGAATAAAAAGTATATTGTCTACTTTTAGCATTTCTTTCTCTCCATGCATCTTTTAAATTTATTTCATCTGTCATTTGAAAAAAGGATTTTGGAAGAGTCTTTCTACTTTGCTTTATAGTTTTCTGTGTTTTATAGTCCAATTTCTCATCAACTATTCAATTAAAATCTCCCATCATGCAAATATTAATAGTCCAATTCAATTATTTTCATATGTAATTTTCTATACAATTCTTCTTGGTTATCATTTGGAGAGTAAATTGCTATTAAAAGTGTTTCCATATTATTGTCTATTATTTCCACCATTAAAATTCTTCCATCATCATCTGTATACATCTGTTCTGTTGGAATTATATCTCTAATATATAAAAGCACTCCTCTTTTCTTGCATCATGTCAGCGCAGTAAAAATTTTCCCTAATTTTGGCTGTATCAATATTTGTTCATGTTGCTTTTTAATGTGTACTTCTTGTCGGCAGATTATATCAAATTTTAGTTTCTCTAATTTATGAAATGTTTTGCTTCTTTTAATAGCTGAGTTAAGTCCATTTATATTAATTGTAATCTTGCCACTTAACCTCTTCTGTCTTCAGTTTTAACTTTACTTTAAGTCGTTTAGGGTGTTCTCTCCAATAATAATGAATAAAAATTATCTTACCAAACCGACACACTTTCTTTCCAATTTTGTTCCATTCCGGAGCTGTCCCAGCTTCAGCAGCTTTGGTGGCCACCTCTCTGCCGCTGGAAGAAAGGGCTTCTCCTGGATCTATCAGGGACTTTGCAATGTCCCTGGGATCAGCAGGATGTGCCCTTCTCTATCACCATCTCTACAGGACAGTTTAGGTCCAAAAGGATTGTCCAGCAGCAGAGATATCAATGGCGATCTTGGAGCTTCAAGATCACGTGTCGTATCACCGTGAAGCCAGCCCCGCCTCCGAGGTATTGGCAAGCTGTTGAACTTGTCTCCATTGTTGTTTGTACAAGTCCTTAGAGTCAAAGTTCCCTAACAGTACAAGCCAGTCACCCGTCTTCTGAGTTAGCAAGGTAGCTGGAGTGAGAATAGTCGGATTCTCAGGATCTGAGGAAACCGGAACTAAAGGTCGACCGTTGATGGTAGCTGCTACTTCTGCCATCAGGGTGGATAGGGTCTCATGTGTCTGCATAGGTATCTTCATCAACATAGAACCCAGAGCCTTCTTGTCTAGAGGTCGAATGTCGGCATCTTGGTCTGGAGCTCATAAAGTTCTGGTTCCCTAGGCGTCGGGGTGTCTGTACACAACAAGAACTCAGGGCCTTTCAGCCAGGTCGATTCTGCTAACTGGGATGCAGGAATAGACCTCATAGCATAGTCTGCTGGATTCTGGTCTGTTGGTACATACCACCACTGTTCGGGTCTAGAAGATCTTCTGATCCACTCTGCTCTGTTGCTCACATAGACATAGAAGCGTCTGCTCTTGTTGTGGATGTAGCCCAGGACCACCTTGCTGTCTGTATAGAAGGTGGTGGATTCTAACTCAAAATCTATCATCCTCATTATTGTATCTGCTAGTTCCGCGGCACAGCACAGCTCCGCAGAGTTCCAGCCGTAGTACAATATGACCTTGTTGTGGTGCTAGTTTTGCCTTTCCCATGACAAACCCGACATACACATCGCTCTCCAGGCCGTAGACCCTGAGGTATGCGACGGCTGCTACTGCCTTCGTTGATGCATCTGAAAAAACATGGATTTCACTTCTTTGTGCTGTGGCGGGCGAGATAGGAACATATGTGCATTGTAGGTGAACGTCTTGGAGACAACTTAGAGAGTTGCACCATGTCTCCCATTCTTGCTTCTGTTCTGGCGGTAGCGGTTCATCCCAATCTTTGGTGTTTTGGGAGACTGTGCGCAGTAGGAGTCTACCTTGCATGGTGACAGGAGCTGCAAACCCTAGAGGATCGAATAGACTGTTCACCGTTGACAGTACTCCTCTCCTTGTGAAGTCAGTTTTTTGGGTTGGGGTTCTGAAGGTGAAGAAGTCTTTCTTCAAGTCCCAACACAGGCTGAGACTGCATTCTATAAGGGGGGCGTCGCTGCTGAAATCGAGGTCTTGCAGTCCCTTGGCATAGTCCTCAGGATTAAAGGCCTTTAGTACTCCCTCACTATTGGAAGCTATCTTGTGTAGCCTAAGGCTGGCATTTGCTAGCATTTGCCGTGTATTCTTCAATAGGTGTATAGCCTCTGCTGGGGTGGGTACAGATTTCAAGCCGTCATCCATGTAGAACTCGTATTCCATGAAGCGTGTGCCGTCTGCCCTGTATTTATCTCCACACTCTCGAGCGTACATTGTAGACTGTAGTTGGCAATTGCAGGAGAAGTGCCATTTCCAAAGACGTGCACTCTCATTCTGTATTCTGAAATCCGTTGGTTGTGCTGTTCATCACTGAACCACAGGAAGCGGAGGTAGTTGTAGTGATCTTCCCGGACGAGGAAGGAATAGAACATCTGCTGTATGGTGGCCATAATGGCTATGGCTTCTTTTCTGACGTGGATGAACACCCCAAGCAGACTGTTTGTGAGATCAGATCCTGTAAGAAGGGCCTTGTTCAGAGAGTGGCCTTGGAATTGTGTGCTGGCATCAAAGACTACACATATTTGGCCTGATTTTTGAGGATGGTACACTCCAAAGAATGGCAGGTACCAACATTCTTCATCTTTCCCCAGGGGTAAGGCAGGCTCTGCGTGTACCATCTTGTCTATGAACTCCACCAAATGAGCTTTCATCTCTGGCTTCTGGTTCATGATTCGTCTCAGACTGAAGAGGCGAGAGACCGCATGTTCTTGGTTGTTTGGGAAGCGTTGTCTGGGTATGCAAAAGGGTAGTGGAGTGACCCAGCTCCCGGTGGCATCCGGCTGAAATTTCTTATCCATGAGCTGTAGAAACCTTTTATCCTCTATAGACAAGGTCAAGTCATTGTCTTCTTTGTTAGTCTGAAACAGTGCTTCTCCTAAGACAGGTTTGACTGTCAAAAGCGTAAAGTGTTTTTGACACGGTTTCAGATGGGATGCTCTTCCATTGTTGAGAATGGATGTTGCTAAGGCATTTGCCTGGGTTGGGGCCTGCAGCCAATCGACACAGACTATTCCTGTGATTCCCCATACAAGTACTGACTTGAAGGCAAATGGGTATCCTTTTGGACCTGTGACGACTTCCTTGTGAATGAGAACATCAGGTACATCTACTCCTAGCAAGAGCAGAATCTTGGCTTCAGGATCTAGAGCGGGAAGGTGATAAGCCATGTGCTTCAGGTGAGGTATGTTACTTGCTACCTCTGGTGTTGCAATCTGGCTGCGGTCATCTGGTAACCCATCCCATTCTCATACGGGCAGTAGTGGGAACTGGGAACTCCCATCTAATGGCGCTATACAGAATCTAGTAGCTCTCCTCCCTGCCATGCGTTGTGGTACGGTGCACGTTGATATTGTGAAGTGCACTTCGTCCTTTTGGACATCAAAGAGATCGAAGAATGTGGATCTGGCCAGCGAG